>NW_028141161.1:14521084-15232184 GCF_030444845.1 Prenolepis imparis | reverse complement strand
AAGCAGTGGTATCAACGCAGAGTACTCGAGTCTAATAGATTTCAAATATAGAGCTAACAGACTCGGGAGATCCTCCGTGTTCGTGATCCTCTACCTACCTTGAACGCCATTGTTCGTGGATTTGGTTGGTTTGGATCGACCAAAGAGAAACTGATGATGTGCAGTGTTGATCACAGCCGCAAGCAGTGGTATCAACGCAGAGTACTCACCGTATGGGTCCCCCACCGACGATCCCGGTGTCGGACTTTGAAAGTTCGTCGACGGTCGACCGCACTTGAACTTGGCCGGCAGTTGCGACGGCGCACCCTCGCTCCCGATCATATATATCGCGAACACTTGGAACAATCTAGCGTGGCGGTACCTGGAAATAATCTGATTTTAATATAGCGATAACTATGATGTGTATGTATGTGATGCTGAGTATGTAATGATGAGTTTTTTTTTATTTCAAGAAAGAGAGAAAGAGAAATAAGATATTACTTAATACTAAAATGATAAATTAAAATAATGTTTTAAAAAGGACACATATTAATTACATAAGGTATACTAAAATGCGTAGATTTCAATTTTACGTGTAATAAACTATGTAAATGCATGGAATATTTAAGAAAATGCTTCTCCTATTCCCTACAAAAAATTTGTTTATTGTATATATTATTATTTTATAATTATTATTATATTATTAGAATGTAATTATGTAATTAAAACTTCTTCTTAAATAGGGAAGAAAGGGAGTATTATGACTCTGCATTTTTTTACATTTTTGATTGATTTGCCTTCTTTTTTTAAGTGACTAAAGAAGGATTTTCGAAAATTATAATAACAAGGGCCAGTTGTGAATATATTGATAATAATTCATTACCTCTTAAAGCATGTTATAATCCAATTCGTCTGCTTTTTTCCGTAAATGTCTTGAGCAATATACGTTTGGCTGTATATTACTGACCATGCCAAACGTCACTTCTCGTATATACAGTCCTTGAATGGTTCGACGATTTCTCATAAAGCATTAATCGAGAATAAATTAGAAAATTATAGTATAAGCTTTTATCGTGATTACCTAAGAGAAGTTTAAGTATTATATCTTTGGACTAGACCAAAAAGATATAATAGAAGGTGATAGAATTTCCAGGCAATCGTGACAGGAGTTGATCTTTATACAAACATGTATGGATATATGACAGGCTGTTACATATTTATTTTTAGAATATAATTTCAATAAGGTTCTTAAAATAATTCTGAAATACAATAATATAATAAAAATTCTTTTGCAGGATATTTTGATCAATAATATCCAGATTGTTTTGTCTCTAAAATTATAATTTGTAATTCTTGAATATTCTTGAATGCATACGTATAAATAGATTTTAATAATAAATATGAAATCACATGATCTCTATTTTACGAAATTTTCTATAAAAAAAAAAGAATGAACACAGATATATTGGATTTTGTCATTTCTGTTAAAATTAATATTGAAAAATATTTTTGATACATTTTTGAGCAATCTGTATGCAGATAGGATTATTTGTAAAAATATACAATATATATTATGAAATTTTTTAAAAATTGATAGAATATTCAGAGATACTCTATATTCTCTCACATATGCGATAAATGTCTCTATCAAGTAGAGCACCCACATAATCGAGGAAACATATGTAACACCACCTCCTGCCTCCTCCTCGTCGTCGTCATCGTCGTCGCGAAACTTTCCAGACATTCCGTACGTGTCTTTGCCGAACGTGTCGCGAAAGACGAGATAGGTGTTGTTGCGTCATATCATCTAACATCATCGGGGCCCGTGCGACGACCAGAGAAGGAAAGAAAGAGAGAGAGAGAAGTGGAGCACTTTCATAAAGAAGAAATAGGTAGGTCGCCCGAATATCGCGAGCGGCGAGGTCCGCCCCGATCGGACAGCCCGCGGGCATTTATCAAGCAACCTCGCGCCGATCGAGGCTCGAGATTTCGCTCGTCACCGTCGCGTTCGATTTTTCTCGCCCGCTCTAGCCCCTGGACCCCTGGCTCTTGCCCACGAGATCCGCGCGAAAACGTTATTCCGATCGATCGACCAGATTATTTCAATCCAACGCGACAAATTGCCGATACATTATTGGAACCTGGAAGCTAACGAATCAATTGTTCGGACATTAGATGCGATTACGCAGTCGAGGAAATGATTTTGGAAACTTTAGATATGCATAGAATACATATTTCTAGACAGATTTTAATTATGTCAATTACGCGCGATCATCAATTACGATTTTAGAATTAGATTATTTACATAATTACTTCAATTATTCGAAAAGGGATTCTTATACTTATAGAGAATTTAATTAATACGGATATAATTTGGGGGATATAATTGAATTTTTCTCCCACCGTCATAAATTGATATAATTTATCGTCGTACGTTCGTGAAGCACATATTTAGTAACTCAAGTATATTATAACGATATTGGTCTCTGCATTTTTTTTAAATGTCCTGAAAAAAAAAACGTGCTCATTCGGCGTTCTCCATATAGGGAAACAGTTTATGAGGTACATACAAACACAAATGGAGATCTCTTCGCCACCTTTCTTCTCGCGTTCGGCATAAAAAAAAAAGAGGAGACCCGTCGACTTTGATTCGGTCAATTATGAGATAGATTGAAGGTCGCGACAGGAAGTCCTCCGCGCATACGGCATTAATTGGCAGCAAATTACGTCCCGGACATTGAAACTGCTCGCCTTCGCGTGGTCGAGGAAAACACTTTAATCCGGATCTCTGCTGCGTGTGTCAATTATCGAGACAAGCCTTATTGTAACTCTCTTTTGAAATTGAGTTGTGATTAAAATTACCGACCTTCGTTTTTCTGTCTCTTAATATACGCAAAGATACGATCTTTGTATATTTTTTATATTTGCTCTAATATTATAAAAACAGAATAAATATTGCAACAGTTTCAATATAATATATGCCATCACTCGTAAAGTAAATTAAAATAATGATATAACGCCTTCTCTCTCTTTCTCTCTTTTTGTTTCATTTGATACGTAAATATTTTTTCTATATTTCACATGTATATTACCAATTGCGTATAAATATTTGACAAGCAAAAATTATAGCTTGTAACTTGCATATACATTACAAGTATTTGCAATGGTTTAAATTAAATATATATATATATATATATATATATATATATATATATAACCTTCTGCAAATTTTTCTTCATGTTTTATAATTAAATTCCCGTTTTTTAAAATTGTTATCAGTTCAGAGTAAAGTTTGTTACATACGCGCGTCAGTTGATGTATTTCGAGATCCAGGAGATACATCCATCAGGCTCCAAAATTACACAGGACAAGTTTCGAAACGGTTCGCATAATTATCTGGGTTTGGGATATCCAGGCAGGCAGCTTCTACATATCCATTAAGTTCTGTTCGAATGTCGATCGGCATACTGTCGTCGCTCACGCATGTTGATGCAAGTAGCAATGTGTAATTCCTTATTGCATACTACTATGCAATGTGTCACGTTGATTAAATTTCATTTCACGTTACGATGGTAATGTCTTGCAATTAAGACTGAAATTGAAAAATCATAAATTAAAGTAGAAATATTTAATTGATTAAGAATATATATAATAAATAGCACGACATAATTGACAAAAAAATCCTAATTTAAATATAATTTTGAATTAATATCATTGAATGTTAAATAATAAATTGCATTAGAAAATTATAAATTACACGTACACACACTTAAAAAATATTTATAATTAATAAAAATTTACTCTTTTATGTAAAAAATATATGTCACTTTCTATCATACATATATATGTAATGTTAATGTTTAATATGTTATAGAGATTTATTAATATTGGTGATAAAAAGAAGTAGATTCAATTACAAAGAAATATGTATATGTGTTGCAAGATTTTCAATGTGCCATCTCGGACATCTCGGTTGTCGAAATCACTAATTACGAACTCATCTCAATTTAGACAGACATTCAATTTAAAAACGTTATCTTGCAAGAACATTGTAACATCCTCTAACGTCATTTCTAAGCAATGACAACCGCGAAAAATATAGTGATAAAGGGCCTTTCAATATATTATAGATCGAGATTGCCCAGACTGAGATTGTAGTAGTATGAAATTAACAAACGTGCGGGCATTAAAATCACCGATCAAAGACGAGCTAAAACATATCTGGTAAAGAGAATAGAATGACAGATGAGTTCTATGAAATTCTATGAATTTATGAACGAGTGAACTAAAAGAAAGTCATGCTATTTATTATGGACCAAGAGATTTGCAAATATAAGCTTAATATAAAAAACATTTATGAGAAGAGAGCATTTGATCATATTAATTATGTAACTGCGTAAAAGAAAAACATGTTAAAATTAAATTATTTTAAATATTTAAGAACCTAAAATTTATATTCAATCCAAAGTAATTTCTATACAACTTTTGAAGAGAATATTATCTTATGTACAAATGTACAATATAAAAAAAAATAAAAAAATAAAAAAAAGAATTTTTTAATTATAACAGATAGACAACCTTTTTTATATAAAAACTCTTGAGAATTATAGCAAGAAATATATAAAAATTATACAGATTCTTACGATATATTATAATTTCAATCCATAAAAAATTAACTAAAATGTAAGATAGTTACACGTGAGAAAGGAAAAAAGATAAAATATTCGGGAGAAAGAAAGACCGAAAAAAATACTTTGTAATGACTTTCAATGCGAACGAACCTAGCGGAGGAGGATTAGCTAACTCGGCAAGGACGTGGCCTAGTCCCCGACGACGATGAAGACGACGATCGGTGCACTCTTTGGCGATCTTCAGGTTACGAGAGCAGAGGCCCAATGTTCTGATGCCGCTGTTCTTCGCTTTTCTTGGGCGTGGTTCGATTTCTTGCGCAATTTCATTCCTCGTTGGCCGCGAATCGGGCAACCGTCGAAGGAACCGTCACCCAGTTACATCAGTGAATATGCTCTGTTTTATGTGTATGTGTATGTGTATGTGCACCGTGGAGCATAGTGGGCCACTCTCGCGATTCCCGAACAGAGCAGTATAAAAGCCGAAAACCATCCATCCTTTGGTATCACTCGCATTACGAACTCGCAAGATCAAGCCAAGTACCGATCAACCGAGCATCAACAATGGCCTTCAAGGTATTGCGTCCAATTTTTCAAGTCCGCTCCGACACGTGTGCGCCGAGAAAGTAGATTCTCAATAATTCGCTGGTGAAGTTCTTCGTGGTATGACGGTTTACCGGTTAGATCTCTGTAATTACGAATTATAATAACTCGAGAATAATTACAGAGCGGTGCATTTGTTGCGTTTTCTCACGAATACCGTCCTTTCCTGTAAACTTCATTAATCGTGTGTAATTAACGACATTTGCATTTTATGGGATCATTTAAAAGTAAAGCGTTCAATGCAATATTCCTGGTAAAAATCTTTGCGCATGCACATCTTGCATTAATACCACGATTTCGCTCGCAAGTCGTTTCGCATTTGTACGAATAAAATTGTCGTGATAGAACATTTTGAATTAAAATTTCATTACGAAAATTAACAAGATATTTTAATACAAACGATCTTAATGATATCATATATAATTTTTGTTAACTTAATATATACATCTTCCTTTCAGTATCTCTCTAATAATTATATAACAAGAATTTATTCCTATTTGTGCATCCTATATGTTTTTATATCATCATAAATTTTACCAAATTTTTTTCTATCAATTTTTGTACTCATATTTCTTTCTTTCTCAGTTCATCGCTTTCGCTACGCTGCTCGCCGCCGCTAATGCCGGTGTAATTGCGCCCGCCCAGCTGGCATACGCTGCTCCGGCATCCTTGGCTTACGCCGCGGGCCCCACCGTCGTCGCCGCCCCCGTCGCCAAAGCCGTGGTGGCTAAGACCATCGAGGCCGACTTCGACCCGCATCCCCAGTACAGCTACGCGTACGACGTGCACGACAGTCTGACCGGTGACGCCAAGAGCCAGCAGGAGACCCGCGATGGCGACATCGTCCAAGGCAGCTACTCCCTTCTGGAGGCCGACGGTACCAGACGCATAGTCGACTACACCGCCGACTCCATCAACGGATTTAACGCCGTGGTGCGCAAGGAACCCGCCGCAGTCGCCGTCAAGGCTGTTGCCCCGGTCGCCGCTGCACCCCTCGCCTACGCCGCGGCCCCCTACGCCAAAATCGCCACCCCCCTGGCACACGCTGCTCCGTTCGCCTATGCCGCCCCCGTAGCTAAATACGCCGCTGCTCCAGCTCTCGCTTACAGTGCACCCATCGCCAAGATCGCCGCACCCGCCTTCTCCTACGCCGCCCCCGCTGCCTACCTCCACTGAACTGTGACCTGATCGCCATTTAGGAAGATATACTTGTAGAATAAATTTCGTTTTTCTCAGCAAGTATTATATATATATAAATATATATATATATATATATATATATATATATATATATATATATATATAAGTCGCGCGAGAGATATAGATTAGATATAGACCTTCGCTCATCTTCAATATGCTTTGTTCCAGTAATTAAATTGAACTCTGGAGAAAAGTAATCTAATTTAGATTATAGAATTATTAGGATAATTATTGAAATAATTGAGTCTTAAATTTTAGAATAATTATTATAATCGAGTTGTTTTTTTCTAATCTCTCGTCATGATTACTGATCGACGCGAGTCAAGATCTCAATTGGGCAAAATTGTTGAAGATGCGGAATGTCAATTTCTATATCTCCCCTCTTTGTCAAAATAGATCATCCATCAAACTCAATAAAAACTGCATTGTTTGACAAATAATTCATAATTATAATTGATATTATTTTCACGACTGGCGAATCATAAAATTACATAATTTAAAATACCTACATCCCCAAATCTTTGAATGTTAAAATACCGTAATCGTTGGATATCGTAATACGTTACCCAACTTTCAATATAAAAAAAAAAACAAAAAAGAAAGAAAGAAACAAAACCGCACGAAAGTGCGGTTCATCGAGGAAACGTGGAAATTTCATCGGGCCCAATTACCGAAATTGGGTCAGATACTACCTGCCGTGGGCGCACTGTTGTTTGTTATCCTGCCTTTCCGAGACATTACCGATTCACGAGCGCTCGCCGAGCACTTTCTCCGGGACGGTGGCCAGCGTGCTCACGCGCGGATTACGTAACGCCGTCACCACGCCCCGTCCAGCCGGGGCGATATACACACACGCACGCACGGATTCAGGCGTGCGCATCGCATGTAATACGCGCGTAATGCGTAAAGGCGTGTTGCGTTATAAGCAGCCAGGAACCCCGGACCCCGACCGGACCAGATCCGCGCAATGCCGCGCAAACCTTGATCCACTTACCGGTCCGCGCGGTGTATGTATGTCCCTCCACCGCCCACTTCTGGGCACTCTGGATCTCGTGCTTGTTGGCAGTGAATCAAATTCGGAAAAAATTCTCGCGAATCCGCTCAAGTAGTCGTGCGTGTGAAACTGAAAGAACTTGTTTTAACTTGTAATAAAAATTAGATGTATGATATATTGAATGAGCATTTATATATGTATGCATAATGAAATGATTATCTCATATTATATATATATATATATATATATATATATATATATATATATATATATATATATATATAAAGGGTTCATACCTAGATAAGTCTGGAACGGATATTGGAAAGAGATAGGACGCGAATTTTCAATTTTAGATATCAATTCAATCGATGTAAAATTTGTACTAATCATTCGATAACGTTTTATTATCAAAAGAGAAACTCTATAATAAATTATATAATTAGTATTAAAAGTAATTAAAAAGGCACTATGAACACTTGCTGCAAAACTCTTATTCCTTTATATATTATATTATAATATTGTAACTCGAACAAAAGATTCTATCGCGAATATCGTATATCGTGAATAATTCTATTGATAATTTTTCATTACTTTCATGAAAATATAGGTTTCATAAAGCCAAAAGAGAACCCTATGAGATAAATATTTAACTTTTTTTCAACAATACGAAAACACATAAAAATATATTATTTTTGCTTATCGCTAGATAACTTTCGTACCTTCGTTGAGCAAAAAAATAAATACATTTCTTCGTCTTATACAATCGACGAAAAGAAAATATTGAATCACCGAGAAAAAAAAAATAAATAAATAATATCGAAACGTTTACTGAGTCAAAGTCAGACCTCTCCTCTCTGGTGGTTGTAACCTAAAAGAGTATATTTATTCTGCTGTGATGTAATGTTTTTGAAGAATTGTTAACTTTACCTCGCAATATCATAGAAATTTTACGATATTTCAAAGAATCTCATTTATATACATTTGAAAACAAAAAATATAATTTTTCTCAATAACAGATAAAAACGTCTACTTACTGATGAATTGTTACGTATTCGTCGGGAAGAATGTGCGACGTGTCTAAGGGTGTGAGGAAAACAAATTGGCTTTCTGGATGCGACCTAGTGTGATCCAAAAGAATATCCATTATCACCCGCCGATTTACTTTGTCCTGTACAAATAAATACAGATGGTTATTTTATGTGGATAAAAAAATATCTCAGAATGTATAAAGATATAGGGAGTCGTTTACCATGAACACATCGAATTCATCGAGAAAAAAGAATGGAAGCTGAATGCAATCCCATAAAGCCAAAATGAAGGCAACAGTCGAGTAAGATCGTTCGCCTCCTGAGAGCGATCTGGTGTCATTGGCAGTTTTTTCAGTATCACGTGCACTCACTTTCAAGTCAAGGATTTTATTTGAATGATCAATTGCTATAGTGCCCTAGTAAAATAAAAGAACAAAGAGATGTTTATATATACATATATATATATATATAAACGGCAAAAATCAATACAATGTAATTAAGAAACATATTTCTATAGTTACCTTATATTGTCTTAGAGAAAGCATATCAGTGAAAGAATTTTGCACCAGAGTACTATACAAATTCCTTAACTTTATAAATGTGCTCTGTCGATATTCCACTCGTTTTATGTGTTTCTACACAATATATAAATATATTATTATAAAATATTTTATAATCCTTGATAAAATAACGATTGGATAATCGATAAGAATTATAAAGATTATTTACTCACTTCCCAACTTTGTTTCAAATGAGACACAAATTCAATGTTTACTCCATACTTTTGCTCTTTTTCTTTCAATTGCTGTCGCAAATCATCCACAAAGCCATATTGATGCTCTACTTCGCGAATCTTGTCTCGTAAATCATTTCGTGCAGCTTTAATTTGATTTATCGATCTATAAAAGATAAAATTGGTAGCAATGTATATCAATGTAAATACATAAAAAATTTATAAAATAATTTAAATTTTTTAAATAATGAATAATTGCGATAATACTACATTGTCATTTTATATATTTATACTAACCTTGTCGTATCTATTCTTGGACATTTTGTAGTAGCATCGGAAATTGCTTTCTTTGTAACTCTGTCTTGTATTTCGAATTCCCCCGTTGCGCATTGTATAGCTTGCTGAATTTCTGGTAACTGTCGAGTAGCGCGCAGACATTTAAGCCGATGTCTTTCCTTTTGCTGCAAGAGCTCCTTTATTTGATCCTGCACACAGATATATAGAATATATATTAATTATTTTATTAATATATAAATCATTTTATTAATATATAATGGAAAAAGAAAAGACATACATTGAGAGGATCAATCACTGTGTGTAAATTGTGTCTCAAGTCTCTAAAACGCTTGACTTCTATATGCAGAGATTCTACATTTTTCTGAAGTTCCCGCACATTCTCAGTCAAGAGCTTTTCTGTGGCACTGTCCGCAGCTAATTTTTTCTCCAATTCAGCAGCTTCGTTTCGCTATAAATAGTAAAACAAATTATGCAGTTGCATCATTTTGAAGAATAAAAAAAAGGTTGTATCTTATTGAAACGATTCTGATTACTCACAAAAACGTCAGCAGATGTAGCTTCACTTGAATCGATTTTGTCTTTTAAGTCATTAATCAAATTATTATATTCACTCTGCGCGGATTTCAGTTTGCGGACCGTCGCACTTACATTACTCAATTCGGAATTAGTGCGCTTTACTTTTTCAGTTACAGCATTATACGCTGCAACGGCTTCTCGCTTTTTGTTTTCTGTTATCTGAAGATCTTCTCTCAGTGTTCTTAATATAAGAAACAATTAATGTAAATATAATTTTAATAATTATATTAAATTTTCTGTCATGTTATTAATAAATAAAATAAAACTATTGTAAATTACAAAACTGAACAAAGTCTTTGTACTTACTGCATCGCTTCCATAGTAGAAACTTGCAATAACTTTGCACGTGTGCCACACTTTCCGCCATAAGTCTTATAATTTGGATCGGGATAGAATAAGTCACCTTGTTTGGTAAAAGCTCTTTTGCAATTCTTTGGCACTTTCATAGCATCCGACATTATCTCGCAAGCCTCGCTGCTCGTTGGTATGAGGAGTACACATTCAATCTGATTTTGATCGATCAAGCAATTAGCGACAATAGGATCTTCTATAACCATTGCTTCTAAGAGATTAGAATACTGTGATGACCATGTACAGTGTGATCTAACATCATGAACCTAAAATAGAACAGCCATATAATATTTAAAAGATTATTAATTATGCATGAGAGTAACATTGAGGTTAAAATAAGCAGGTACTTTTATTCGATATTTATATATTAATTTCAATTTCCAAACATTAAAATAATAAAAGAGATTACATTTTTACCTTGTAAAAAAACTTGCTACATATTATTTGAGGAGTATTCTGATTGTGGAAAATTTCCTTCATGATACTATTCAACAATTTAGCATCCTGATTGTTATCCACACAAAACGAGTTAAGCATACGATGACTTAGATAATTTTCTACTGCTGGTGTCCAAGATGCATCTTTTATTTTTATGAAAGCACCTATATATGCGATTATATGATTTATTAAAGTAAAACTTAATAATTTTAAACTGAACAGTTAAAAAAAAGTCTAGAATAAGTTTATATACCGATAGGACCACGTGGTTTCTCCTTGAATCGTTTTTTCTTATATTCTTCCTCAATTCTTCTTAACAAACGCGGTACGTTTGGCCCAAACACACTCAATGCATTATCCGATTGTTGTTCGAATGCATTTAAATCTCTCTTGATTTTGTCTTTAATTTTATAAAATATATAATGCATTTTAAGTTGCAAAGATTGATGGCCAATCAGGCCATTACTAAATTATTCCCATGTTAATTTATCACCGATACACTTACCTATGTGTCTATTGAAATTTTCTACTTCATTTCTAGCAGATTGTACATCTTGCGAAAGTCGCAGCTTATCGGCTTCTAAGTGCATCAATTCAGTTTGCTTTGTACGTAACGAGGCTTCTACTTCATCCACTTTCTCTTCCAACTTTGATAGGCGCTCTGTCATTTCTTTTCTCTTATTATATTCTTCATTGTTGGAGCTGCACAAAGCATATGCAACATCATATTTAATATTATAATATACAATATATATTTAATATTATAAATCTAAAAGAAATACTTAAAATAGAATATTATAAAGATGTGTTTTACCTTTCTAACTTTTGAATTTCCTTTTTTAACAAATTAATATCATCTTCTAAGCGTTTTTTTGTACTTGTTATGGAATACAATTCGCGTTGTTTATTAGAGTGCGCTTCACACGCGGCAGTATGTTTTTGCTTTGCACTATTGTAGGCTTCAGTGCTGTCTATCACTTCCTGTTCTGCTTTCTGAATTTCCTGTTTTACTTCTCTATGAATAAAATAGCAACATGAAATAAAAATGATTCTCTAATCTTGATTATTATTGCAATAGTTTTTATATACAATAATATTATAGTATATATATTGTCCAAAAAATATTAATAACAATAACTATGAAAATAAATTATATTAGTTTTATTCTAAATATAAATTAAGTCTTACTTGATTTTTGCATCAATTTCTTCATCTTTTGTTCCCATAGATAATTCCACATTTTTAAGTTCCTTCAGATTATTTTCATACATCTTTAAATTTTTCTCTATCTTATGAAGTTTAGATTCCTCCATTATAGCCTAGAAACGAAATGTTATTTGAAACGGAAATACTTTCAGAATTTCTATTATTTTCATGCTTAAACTTACAATAGCCCATTGAAGCTCCATTTCAAGATTACTTAGTTCTGTTCGTGATTCATCTATTTCTTCTAATCTATGTATACTGTCCTTCAATTTTTCTATCTCCGCTTTTACTTGTAACAAGGTCTAAAACATAATAAAAAAAAAAAATAAGACTATTCTACCAGAATAAATTAATAGAATAAAGTAAATATCGTGGCTATACTTCAGAGTGTAGCTTTAATTTCTCGTATTCGCCATCGCAGATTTCTAAAGCTTCTTTATAATTATTTTTTATGACATCTAATAAAGTGGCTTTCATGAACAGATTGTACTTTTCATCAGCCTTAGAGCAAACTAGAAATGTTCTTGAAACATCCTGATTTAAAACAGAGATTGGATTATCGATTTGTATATTCATCGTTTCTATAATACTGTCTAATTCATTCCGTTTTGTAGAGATGATTTCTCCTGCAAATAATATATTTGTTTTTTGTGAGTGCATATGAAAATATTATAATTGTTTGAATCATTAAATATGAGATTTATATTTCAAGTACCTCTCCAATTTTTGATCTTATATGTTGAGGAAACTCCAATAGTACGTACAACTGTTACAGCATCGCCATAAATATCATGTTTAAATGCACCATTTCCTTTATTAAGTAATGTTATTTCAATAGTAGCCGAGTTCTTGCCTTTCTTTATAAATTCTGTAATATTATAGTAAGCAATTCATATATTATTAAATTGATCTATTAATATGCAATACATAAAAGCAAGCAAGTCGCTTATTTTATTAAAAACCAAGAATTGCTTCTAAGCTTTAACAAGATTGATTTCTTCGATGTATGCAGTAATTTGTTTTCTTATTGGACTGAATAAGTACGATCTATCTTTCAAATCTTAAAGCATTTTTTGCAAAATCCTATGCATGGAATAAAAAATAAATTAAAATATAATACCTTTCACAGATGTTCCCCTACTCGTGACATTTGCTCTTGCGCCAAGTCCAACAGTCAGTGCTGTCAGTATGGCACTTTTGCCACTGCCGTTGCGTCCCACAATAAAATTAACATTCTCATTTAGCACTACCTCCAAGGCTTCATGACACATGAAGTTACGAACCCGAATGCATTTCACCTTTCCAGCTGTATACTAGAAAAATAATTAAATAATTGTGTAAGAAAAATATATCATCAAGTATACTATTTATATATAATTTTCAAAACTTAATCCGAGGATTGCTCAAAGTTAAACTTAATTAATTACAGTTTTATAAGCTTTATATATTTTGTTTATTCGAGATTTATTGGATAGTTTTTGTCGATGTTTTAATAAAAAGTATATATTGTCCGAAATATACCTCAACAGTATCGTCATCCTCAGTTTGTCTGGAACGTTTAGCCTCATGACTATCGGGCTTCTCCGTGGCTTTCTTCTTTCGGCCGTTCGCAGGATTTTCCATCTCTCGTGCTGTCGTGTTAACCGTTGATGTAATATTTTTTAAGCAACGGACGACAAACGACGCTATCAGCGTTCAAATTTTGTCGTTGAAACGTCGATGCAGATTGTCCTTAGGTTCGTCTCGCGAGCTCGACATTTCATGCTGATTTCTCTAATCACGTCGAATGTCGTTAGACAAAATAGAAAAAAACGTTTCTTAGGCAGTATCAAGTGCAAACCGATGTGCAATTTCCTCCGTCAAGCACCGAAATTCACGCACGCACGTACCTGCACGCGCCTGCACGTTCCCGCCAGGCGACAATCGGCGATCGAGTCGTCTTTTTTTTTGGTTTTCAACGTCCTACACCCGTGCGAGTTCAACACGCTGATCCTCGGCGCTGATTGGTCGGCGCCATTTCATGTGCATTGCTTTTGAATCCGCTAGAACAGCCGGATGTAAAATAATATCGATGAAATAACAATAATTATTGCAGCATTCTCTTCTATTATTGTTATATTATTATAGTATAATATAGTATTATATATATATATATATATATATATATATAAATGATTATATGAACGATATGTAAATAACGTGATTTCTTGCACCAAGTCATTTTGGATTGCAAACGGACAGAGAGAGAGAGAGAGAGAGAGAGAGAGAGAGAGAGAGAGAGAGAGAGAGAGAGAGAGAGAGAGAGAGAGAGAGAGAGAGAGAGAGAGAGAGAGAGAGAGACCCAAATTGCTTTCATTCTCTAAAAATAAACGGAGATCGAAATGAAAGTTATATATACAAGATGCTGCAGTCTCACCTTTTTTCAATGCGAAATGATATTTCTCGCGTCCGAGTTCTTCAACGTAAATGCACTTCTGCCAACTTTTGCCGCGTTCTACGTCCACAGATATATAAAATACATAGATGGCACAGCTGTGCAGACGGAGTGAGCTGGTCGATAAAGAAGGGTTTAGAAATGACATACCAACTGTCGATAAAGGAAGGATCAGAGATGATCGGGGCAAAAGTAACCCTAACCACAAAATCCTTTTCTCGCGGAATAGATCCCGTCTACGTATCTTTATACGCTATGGATGCATCTACTCCCACTACGTCGTCCCCGGCGTAGTGGTCCCTTTAAAATTTGAATCGCTGTCGGTTACAGAGTCCATCGTAACCACAAACGACGAGAGGTATTCGTGCATTGGTGCGCGCGTCTGTGTTGGGCGATTTCACATAAATTGTTCGGAGAAATTCGTGCGACAAGGTGGCGACCTGTTGAGCGTCTCGCTGGATCCAGGGTAGACGAGGATCAGCGACGCGAGGTGAGTCCTAGGTAGAGTGATATAGCAGCAGCAAGACCAGATACCCGTAGAGGAAGAGTCTGATGAATCCTCGTGACTCGGTTAATTTCGTTATTTTAGAGCATCTGCGAAGACGTCGGGACGTAAAGTGACACGATGTCGGACACCAGCGGGGACAACGCCAAGTACAAGTGGACGCCCGAGAGTACCGCGCTGCTCGTCTCGGTGTGGTCCGATCGGCAGGTGCAGAAGCAGCTAGAATATGCGCCCCGGCCGCAGATGATTTGGGAAAGCGTGGCGCGTTACATGACGAAGAAGGGCTACAACGTCACGGGCAAGCAGTGTCGATCACGTATGAAACAGGTTCTCGTCTGTTATCGTGAGGCCAAGCGAGCGGGCACTCGTGCTGGTGTGGAACAGTACTACGAGACCATTGATCGAGTGCTGAAGAACAAGCGATTTGATCAGACCAATGTCAATGTCGGTGTAGACACAGTAGGTGAGTACATAGAGCTGTTGATCGTAAGACGTCAGCTTCATGTGCAAAAGCTTGAAAGAGATATACAAGAAACATTTAGAAAACATTTGATATGGATTGGATATGTTCAGACACTTTTACAATAGTTTTTCAACATTTGCGTCATCTTAGATATACAGATATACAGAATATATTATATACTTATAAATATATATTATAGGAATATATTATGTACTTATATACTTCTGTAATATGTTGTTAGATGCAACTGCCAATTATGTGAAATCACCTCCAAAGGATGTGAAGACCAATAAGAATCTGCAGATGAGATTAAAAGTTCAAGAGCCTGTGCAATCTCTTTTTCGAACGGAGGCTCTGTCCCCTACATGGGCGATAGGATGTAAGTACATTTATATATTTTGTTTTCTCATAAAGAATCTTGTTTCTGGTGTCAGATTTCATGATTTCATGATTCTTTCTTTGCAGATGAAAATGAGTATCCAGATTCACCTGAATCAAATGAGACCATAATAGCCAAACCGTATAGAGTGCTCTCCCCTACGAGAGATGTTGCTATAAATACTGGCGAACGTTTCATTCAAATTGGCAATCGGGCCGTACAGACAAATCCGGTGGAGAAACCGATGCGACAGGACTATCGGCCAAACTTACTAGCTTCTTATCCATGTGGAGAGATCCCTTATCAGAACACAGTACAAAATGTACAGAATCAGATTATTCAGGAAAACATGCAGCAATATCAAAATACACAGCAAAATTGTGTCGGATGGAATCAATTACCGCAACAGAATGTACCTGTGAACAATCAATTCGGTTATCAACACAATGTGAACCAACAATGCTTGTCGAATGGACTGGTGCAGAGTAACGTAATGCAAAATTTTAATGTGGAGAATATTGCGCGCCAACAAAATCAGCTGCAACAAGGGGCGCTATATGCAGATAACCGGGCGATGCCGCAGGAACCGCGTAAAGTCACTTATGGACAGAATTTGACGACGATCTACAAACAATATCAAGACGCTCGTCTGGCTTCCATGGTAAATGTCATGAAGCAAAACGGATCATCGGAGTCGCCGGACTATTCGCCGGATGTGTCGCAGAATTTGAATGATGCTTTCTGCCTGTCGAAAAGCGACGACAAGACGCATAATTTGAACGAGACATACAATCGACCCGCTAATCTGGACAATCCCAATGCGGCGAACGTGACTGTCGTGACGAATAACGCGACCTGCAACGACGACAGTATGTTGGAATTTTTATTGGATTCGCCCGATCTATCGGAGGGTGTTGGAAAGTTGCGAGATAGCGCTGTGAATACCGATGAAATGCCGAATGCACCTTTCAGAAAGAAGAAAGCACAAAAATTGGAACAGCTTGTGCTCAATGCGATTAATTCTCAAAATGAAGTCGTCAATAAAGTAAGTTTGTGATACTTAATGGATACAGTGAGCGCTCAGTGAGCGGTTGTTGTACTGGATGCACCCAATATATGCTCACATAATATTTCTTTTTATTGAACACTTCATTATCGTTTTTCTCTTTATGATAGAATCTTATTGTATCTTTTTTTTAAATTCTTTTCTCTTTTTCTCTCTCCTCTCTCTCTCTCTCTCTCTCTCTCTCATGTTTTTTTGCTACTATACAAAATGTTTTTTATATATATTAATATAATATTTAATAAAATTTATATAATATTTAATATATAATATATAATATATATATATATATATATATATATATATATATATATAATATATATTTAATATATTTAATATATTTAATATATATTAATAAATTTAATATATATTAATAGTTTTATTTCGATTTTTGTTTAGATCTTAGCCGTGCAGAATGACATGGTGACACGATTTCTCGATGTAGACAGAGATCGGCAAAACAGACTCGAGAACAGATTGGATCATTTATTGAACGTCGTCCATGCTACGGTACTTAATAAAAATGAGTCCTCGTCGTCAGGAACTTCGGAACCTGTGATCACCTCTTTACATCCGCCACCTAAGCCCGGAATGGTTCCGCCTAAGTTGGATTTAGTTCCGCCAAAACCTTGTCGCGTTCCTTGCACGATGCCGAGTTCGAATATCGAGCTGGTTAATCAGAATCCTATTTTGACTAGACCCGGTGTAGTATCGCCAATCGTCAGTCCGGCAGGCAAAAAACTCGGCACGATATGGTCAAAATTGGGCCCGGTATCCACGTCGCCGTTTGTGAAAGCTCAGCAACGGCTCGGTCTTCAGTCTATCTATAACAATGATGTTCGTACGCAATCGTCAGCGGAAAGACGGATCGCTAGAGAAACGGGACTGCATATGGATACGCGAAGTTTGATGTACGAGACGGCTAAGTTGTTGGAGATGGAACGCGAACTCGAGGCGAAAATAGAAAACGCGCGATTGGAAATGAATATAGGTCAAATTTTAAGTGCACGCAGGAAGCTGTTCACGCAACGAGAACCCACTCCCATTATGATACTCACCGCGGCTTTCTTAGACGCCGAGTGTCACGCCTGCGAACAAGATCCGCCCTATTGCGGCACCTGGGAATCGCGGAAGAAGATGTTTAAGTACACACAGAGGGATAACCTCCTGACTGGACAGGGCGAAGGATATGAATGTATGCGTCAGTTAACTCGCGATTATCCAGTCTGCGAACCATGTGACACATCGACTCCGGCGAAATTACCGTTCAGTAATATCACCAATAATGAAGCTGCAGTCCCAAAGCAGACTATCCAACAATTGGCGCGACTCGTGATGAATAGTGCGAGATGGCGAGATTCCGCTGCACAGAGCCAGCAGCACAATACGGTCCGTCCTGCAGCTGCCACTCGACCGGTGGCAAACCAAAATGCTGGCAACATCGAATACAACGCGACTTTCACTGCTCCGAAGGCAACTGCACCTCCACCAGTTCCTGAAGAAAGATTTAAGAGTTATAATATGATGCAACAGAAACAAGGCAGTCATAATGAAGTGATATCTGATGGCAGGCCACGGAAAAATGATTATGGTGGTCAATCCAAGTTTCCAATGGGCTTCACCACCACTACGTTAACCGTTAATGATCAGAAAGGCGCTACTTTACCAAGACAAACGAACGGCAAAGTGGTCAGATCGTTAGGATTCGGTGAGAATTCACTGAACGATCGCAAGAATAATGTTCGCTTTATGGACGAGGCGCTGGCCGAGTTACAACGAATGTGCATCGAACGTCAGGCCGTTCAAAAATCCGAATTACTATTGCCCTTCATGATGGGCGATAGCAATAATGCAATGAGCGTGCAGAATCTCAATATGATAGAGCGTTACGTGAGCGACCTGAAGATCAAGGACAAGGACACAGATTCGGACAACGATGATGAATTTCTCGACACTACCACTAGCATGCATCCGACATGCGTGGCACGTAGAGGCTCGCTGACATCGAACGGCACAGCATCCACGGAGACGGCCAACTCGTTGAAGTTCGGTAAAACGGCGGCTAACTGCGTAATAAGTTAAGCAGAGAGAGAATCTTATATATTTTATATTTTTTCATTTTTTAACTTGCGCGACTCATGTCTTCCTAATAATTGCTCAACTGTGTGCGCTAGTTTCTTATCACTTGTTATTTCATAAAACACATATTATTTTTATCAGTGTTATAGTCTGATCATGGAACAAATAATCTCATTATAGAATTTATAAAGATCAAAATTTAAGTTAGCGATCTAATGTTTAAGCTAAGCTAAATGGTTCTTATTAATCCTTACATATCCGCATAAAGAAAGTTATACAGATAAAAGTTAGCGATATTAATGATCTTTTTTCCAGCAGATTTAATATTACATTTTTTTAATTCAAAAATTTAATAATACAAGCAAAAACAAGTTAACCTCTTTCATATTTCTTTTTTTTTTTTTTAATTAAAACAAGAGGAAATATAAGAGAGAAAAATCACTTTGGTGAAATGACGAATGCTTAAGAATTAATGTAGATCTTATTAATATAGCATTTCTTTATTACTAATTGCTATATTAATGCAATTTAGATTGTATAATTACTTCCTTCGTAGAATAATACATTCCATAGAAATATATTAATAATTTTGAATCAAGCATACAGTGCAATAGTATTTGTTGAGATCTTTATTAATTGTTTTCATTGTTAAGATCTTGTTATATATTACTTATGCATCTATTTTCATATAGTATGCATAATAATGTGCAAATTTTTTTATCAATTAAAAATTCTACAATTAAGTAGCGCGCAAGATTCGAGAGAGAAAACTATTATTATCTCGTATCCTTAGAATAGAATATTTTTATGGGAACAATCTTTTTACACTATGACTATGAATTTATATACACACTTTTCTTATCCTGTGATAACGCATTTGTCACAAAATTATATATAACAGACAAAAAATATTCATCGCTTTTATTTAGTGCCAAATTTGCGATGTGCAAATTTAATTTGTAAACAAGTGCCTTATTATTAATAAAGAAAATTTAATTAAAAATTTGATTTATACTAATTAACTCTCTCTTGAAATTTCTAAATAATTTATTTGTAAGTATCAAATCATCAAAGTAAACAGTGTCAAAGAATCTGTATATGTAAAATATTTTTCGTATATCTAACGAGATAATATTACATATTATATTCAAAAGAAATTTTTATATTTTCTTTAAGTGTATACGATTTAAAAATAATGAAAAATTGCAATAATCAATCTTTAGACACAAAAATAGGATGACGACAATATTAACATTTAAGAATTTTCTCATGAAATCGGAGAGAAGCTGCAAAGAAAAGATTGATCTTTTGATTAATGATTGCGGTGATTGCTTATTTGCAATAATCCATGTGTTTTATATTTATACATTGTGTTATCATTGTCTCTTATCTTGTTTAGACGCATATCAATCAATATTTGTGAATATTATAAGTGATAAATATCATGTATGTGCACAGATAAAACATATATGTAAAGTTACATAATTACGTTATATAAAATTAATATGATATATATGTATAATTTTATTTTTCATTACGTGTTCACTTCATTGAGGTAGTTTAAATTGCAATAGTATTTCTCAAAGAAGACTCAATATTCAGGATTAACAACGTGTCCAACGAAAAGCGGTATTACTTCACGAACGCCCGTTTCTTCCTTTGTTGGGGAAGTTTTTACTATAGTATATACGAATGGATGATTTATTTCAAATTCCTCTTCATAAACCATAGCATATGCCAGTATCATAATACCTGTAACATAATCATTATAAAGCACTGGAAATCTCATTAAATATCACGTTACGAGACTACTCATCAGGACGTATAAGATATTTCTTTCATCTCAGTATTTAATATTATATATTAGATATTTTATATATATATCCTGATAATCAAACACACACAAACATACAATATATAGATAATATCTAATATATATATGAATAAATCTTTTAATAATTAGTATAATTTTAAATATATATATTGCATGAGAGAGAATATTAATGCGATATTTTAATATTTTACATATGGCAAGCATTACATATAAAGAGAGCATAGTGCATTAATTACAATTCAATACAGTGTGTTGTTACACAATAAAAGCGAAATAATCTTTTTGCTAGCGCCAAAAGTGCCTCGTACATATATATATCGAAAGTTATCGTATTAACTATTAAATAATATATTAATCTATTGATGGATAATTTTATATTATTTAAAAGATGTGTTTTTTGTCTCTTTCTCTAAGAGTACATGAAATTTCTATATATCAGGTAATTCCTCTGAGACCTGCAACATGTCAAACCTTAGTAGAAGCCGATAACGATATCTGAAAACAAATCATTAATTGTATAAAATCCATCGTGTACAATTTTTCTCTAAGACAAGCATTGTGATTACATCCTTGGATTTAGGCTTATGCTGTTTTGTAAATATAAAATATGTTATGATAAAATCAAATAATGCTGAGTGATTTTAATATGAAAAAGATCGCAAGGAAAATTATCAGAATGTTTTAAATTATAATTATTTGCGATCCTTGTGATTAATATTTTAAATTCTTGAGACAAAGAAAGATTTTATGTTATATGTATTTTATATGAAATTCTGTTATATGATTATTGTATATTTCGGATGTGATTTATATATTAGAACATATAATGCAATTTTCAATAATGCAATTTCCTTTATTGATTTTGACAAAATGTCAAGATATAAATTTTACGAATCCAATTATTATACTAAAATGTAAACGATCGTACGAGCTAATTATATGAACGATTCGACATAATTGTTTCGCAGGTAGATACAACAATGTTGTATCGCCAGCTGCCACAATCAGTCACAAAATTCATCGATAATTTTGATAATTTTCTTTCTTAATTATCAGATGCCACTTTTGGTTCGGTGACGAATCCAGTGAACACTGCTACATAGGCTTCCTCTTCCGGTTTTGATGTAATGATGCCATAGAAGAATGGATGATCGGCATTAAAATCCTGGATCGCCTGATTGAGTATAAGGGAATAATTCACCATTTCGACTCCTGAAACATATCATCGATCCCCGAAGTGCTAAGCTTTTATTTTTACTTTATTTTATTTTTTCGACATCCCCTGTCGTTCGGCATATAATCTTGATTCCCATTACATGCACACGGTGTAAGAATCTGTCCCCGATGTAAATTTGCATTATATCGCTGTGCAAGTTTATCTCGATAGATCTCATCCCTGTTTCATGCTGCATATTATGTTGCTGTATAGTTAAAGAGGTGAACAGACTCAATCGTGTACAAAATTAGAGGATTTCGTGAAATGTGCAGCAATAAATCCGCTAATGAAGACAATTATATTTTTGTCAAACAAAAACGAGTTCTCGTTAAAATTCTTTTGTTCCACAATTTTAAATATCGCGTTGCTTCTATTCCTCTTTAAACTATGCAACGATTTGTGTCATCGCTCAATTTGCATGCTTTTTTACAACAAAATTATTATTATAACATATAAATATTCAAAATTGCTGAATATAAATATTCAACAATTTTGTTAATATAAACTTCGTTCGAAGAACGAAAGTATAAAATGGATCACATGTATATATGTAATGCAATTAAATAATCCCTCAAAAAGGCAATAGTGTATATTGCCCGATTAACAAGCACTTATCTGCTATTATTATTTCTATCGCCCAAATATACAACCGAGTTTGTGATTTCATCGTTCTTTAAATTGTGTAGAGCTTTTTGTGTTCCTTTAAATATGGGTTAGTCACAAATTATGCTTATAAAATATCATCATAGAGTCGGTTCGATGAGATGTCCAACGAATAGACTTGTGCTCTTATTACGATTAAAAGTTGACTTGACAATACTGTAATAAAAAATGGATTTAATTAAATGGAAATTATTTTTACATTAGAGAAACGTTTTGAGACATAAATACATTACTATCTTTTTTCTCTTCGAATATGAAACTTGCGTGAAATTATATATTGGAATAATGTAATAGGCATTGCGTTTGATCGTACGTATATATTTGTAATGATGCAATATATATCTACATCAATTAATTAAATATATAAAGAACTGCTATGTAATCGCTATGCTTTACAATGAGCCGAACGACTCGGCTTTTTCTCTTTAATCTCTCTTGCCTTCTCAAATTTTGTATGCTTTTTGTTTTTTCGATATCCTTCTTTCTTTTTTGGAATCAGTATAATGTCAATTTGATTAATATTCAATTTTTTAATATACTTATAATGGATAGTTGCTTAATTACAATGTTTACGATCGAGTTTGTCAAAATTGATTATTATTTTTATGCAGTCATAAAAAGAATTGCTTAATTATATGTATAATGTATATTTTTTCTTTAAAATTTAAAGTATTAAAAATAATTAAGAAATTTGTTACACTCAGAAGATGCAGTCAGGTTCGAAGATTTTGAAACATCGGAAGATCATCGAAATAGGACCTATAATATATTTTGAACATTGTGTGACAGACTGCTTAATAATAAAAACACTACCTAAATATCAATAAAATTCTAAAAAGATATAGATGTCATTATTATTATTTTGGATCGATGATATATCCTTTAAAGAGTGATAAGACATTAGGAGTTTTTTTGTATTCGGCTGATTTAATAATACTATAGAAAAATGGACGATCAATTATGAATTCTCCATGTTCCTGGATAGTTTTGAAGACCAAGTTCATTCCTGGAACACATTAGGATTCACATAGCAATCGTATATGACAAAAATCAAAACTCATTGATTTTTGTTTAATATAAAAAAGTAAAATATAACGATAAAAATATATATACGTGCAAAATAATTAAATCAAACATAATAATACATATACCATTTCCCCCAAAAAAAAGATAAAAGTGAGAAAGAAGAAAGATCTTTGGAAAAATACAAAAATGTAGAAAAGGTTTTAAAAATTGTAACTGAATAAAAATTTCAATGTAAAGAAAAAAGATAATTCTAATACGTAGCACAAAGTACTTAACGAATTAAACAAAGATATCATTATTTCTCTTTAAAAAGTTATTGGCTAAAGTGTAAAGTTAATGATAAAAGTGTTGTTTTTATCATACAAAAAAATTAGAATGATAATAATAATATAAAGAGAATAGACACAAATATTGAAAGTATATAAAAGATACGAAATATATAATGATATATACAGTGTGACATATAGTGACATAATTGCATAGTGATAGACCAGATATATTAATGATTGCTATAATCCTAATGCACAGAGATCATAATCGACACGATATATGAGAGATATTTAGAATTATTAAATTTCAGGCTTAGCAACAATTCCGGAAAATAGCGGCACGCGTTGACTTCCAGACTCTTGGTTTTGATCGACTTTTACAATTGCATAATAAAACGGACGATCGATATAGATTTCATCATTGAAGTCCAAAGATAAGGCTACCACGGCAATTCCTGAAAAAAAGTATCGCTGATGGAGGCGAAAATCTGACTAATTTCTCTCTTCGTTATCAAATATCGTTGTCCGTGCGACTGTTCTAATATGATTGACAATATAAATAAATGATAAACACAAAAGAGTTAAGTATATCGAGAGAAAATAAAAATGATAAACGCATCTCAATAATTTTTAGGAATTTTATGCTGCGCTATAAAAACATATGCTGTTAGAAAATTCAATTCGTTAAAGAGATGAAAGAAAATAAGAAGAGTGCAATAGTAAATTTCACAAACATATACAAACATAATATATTCAAAATTCATATATACGGATATAGACGTTACACATGCAAAACATTAATGGCATGCAATACATACAAATGCAATTATATAATGACATCATATTTTAATCTGTAGGTTTAAGAACATTACGAGTTACGAGATTTGTTTATCGTAGGATAATTTTTGACCATAACTACACTGGACGGAACTTTAATGTTAATGCAAGAAAATATCTGCCTTTCCGCGTGTAAAATGTGGCAAAAATATTAAGATAACTGATTAAAATCAATTATATTAAATTATCATCAATATCGCAAAATTATTTTGATGATAATAATATAATAGCTCAAATAATTATAAGTATCGATAAATACCAGCGTGCTGTTGAACATTAAAAAACGGAAAAATTGAAACAGAGATCTACATATATTCTATGTTATTTTATATCAAATTCAATTGTGACATCATATTAATGTTTATACATACACATATGTGGATTTATCATATGTATTAATTAATAATCAGGTTCGATTACATATCCAGAGAATAGCGTTATGATGTTACGTGGCTCTGTTTGTACATGTGTACTGGCAGACTTGACGATGGCATAATAAAACGGTCGATCGATCGAAACGATAGTGTCGATCTGGATAAGTGCTGACTCAACAAGCAGTATTACTGAAACATATTGATTGTGTAATAATAGCATGTGACTCTGTCAAAAGACACAGAATAAGCTTCATCGTATAGTTCCTCATCATACAGTGCACAGAAAAAAAATATTAGCTACTGCAGCTAAATTTTAGATGTCCCTATATTACACTTGAAATTTAGTTACCATGCCTATAATTAACTAAATTAAATAGCTATATTAAAATAGCTATATTAAATTAAATAGCTATATTAAAATAGCTATATTAAAATAGTTATATTAAATAACTAATATTTCTTTCCATGGCAAGTGTCGAAATAGACACGAGTAATGTTGCAATGAGAAATGCAACTCTTTATTTATTATATCGAAAACGAATCAGAGAGCTTCATACTTTTATTAAATATATCGCGATTATTGTCTTTGTACGCTGATTTGTCAACAGTAATCATTGATTGCACGTGAGAGATCGCGATGATTGCGAATATTTAGACATCCAAGACTTTAACGATGAGAAAACTCGATAATTAATATTATAATTAATACTGCTAATTATCACAACGCGCAAATTTTGTTTGATATAGTGGGATAAATAATAGAAAGTGTAATATATATATATATATATATATATATATATATATATCAGTATATTATATTTTCAGATATTGGCTTAATGGTCTATTAGATGCAAGCAAAGACATTTAATAATGATATCTAGACTTAGAATGGAATAGTGAATAATGATGAACAATAACCGGATTTATGGATTATAAGTGAGCCCGTTAAACAATGTAATGACGTTGAGATTTCTAGAGTTTCTGTCTTTTTTGACAATAAGATACACGAACGGATGATCGATCAAAAGCATCTCCGGCGGCGAAATCGATAATATCGATAATTTATCGATGAGAATCGCTGAAACATATAATTGAATATAATAAAGATTACATGAGAATCCATTCATTCGTTAACTCATACTACTAGAGCAATATATATGACATGCAAATGTGATGCTTAGATGCGGAAGAAGTTATTTTATCATTACAAGAAAAAATATGAAGTAGAGTCGACATATAGCAAAGTAATGTAGCAAAGTAGGAAGAGAAAATAAATAAAAGAGAAATATGCTATAGAAAAATATTAAAGTATGGTAACAGTAGATAAGAAATAACAAAAGTTTAACGCATTCTCAGTTTTTTATTACAATATTATATCGATATCGAGATTATCGTTCTTCGAAGGAACTTTGAATCTCGATTTTTGACATAAAATAATACTGAACTGCAATGGCTTTGTTAAAAAATGTTTTTTTCAAGAAAGTTTTCAAATGAGTATAATGAAAGTTAAATAAATAAAACGATATACTCAAAATTTGATTTTATTATAAATCCGGTATTAATTTTGGCGTTCATTTTGATCACATTGCATTACGACGATATTATAAAGGAATGGATAATCGATTCGCATTCCTCGTGGTAGGAAGTTCAGTTATTATGTTTCAAACTTCTTTTTACTGATCGTTTCTGAAGGTTTGTTAAGTTTAAATTAAATTTAATAAACATTAGAAGTTTATACAAAGATCGTGTTCTAGATAATATCCATCTTGGCGAACAATATACTGGTACGATAACACGAGAAAAACAGCGAGTTATTTTATTTATTTAGCGCTTAAACATTTTTATTTATGATTTTTTTTAACAATCAAGAATGCATTGCAAATGAACTGTTAATTATATTATTTCTATATATTAATACTTTAACATATAATCGCGGCAAGTTTTCTTAATATACATTTCCTATATATACCACTAATAATATATTGCAATAAAGTGCAGACTAGATTTGACAAAAATACTAAATTGTACAAGGTAAACGTAATAATAGAAATTAAATATTCTTCTCTTTGTTTCTTTGGTTCAAGAGTAGTGTTAAATAAAAAAAAAAACCAAGCCTCTATTTCAAATTTAAATATTAATAGCATTGCTAACGAATCTAACGATTAATCAGGCTTCATAATATATATATCCACACACGTAATATATCTATACATCCATATTTAAAAAATGTAGCGAATAAGAAAACACGAGAATTTTTATACCGATAGTAATAAGAAGCCGAAAAGTGTTAAAGTAATTATAATACAAATATGTCACCAATCGATAAAAAACAAACACAGACTATAGTTAATTACTTTCAGCAAGAATTTTCAAAATTATTCATAAATGACTTAAAGTGTCATTTTCAGATGCAAGCAAATTATCAAATGTACTCATATGCACGCGCATGATATTATTTGTTGCGATCGCTAATAAGTCGGTACGATAACTGTCCCGATGAATAGCGGCATAAAATCGCTGTTTCCGGTCTCCTGATGAACCCTGACAATACTATAAATGAAGGGACGATCAATTTTCACGGAGGTCGTTGTCACCAGACAGCGTAGTTCAATCTGCACTCCTGGAAAAAGATTCATCGGATTGATCGCGCGCTAATCCCGGGCGAGACAAGGGACACTATGGTTATTCCTTATATTTGCCTCTGTGATGTAGAATAATGAGATAATAAAAATATCAGCATGCATATCCTACTAAACTACGATATAAGACGAAACACGATATCCAGCTTTACATCTAATGTGCATTGAATAATGATAGTACTAGATTCGAGATTATCGCAAGAGTCACCGATACTTTTGCGATATCCTTCCCTCCAATTAAGAAAGATAATTATATTCTGTCTAATTCTATGTAAATATTAATACGGGGTGCCCAGAGCCACCATATTTCCTTTCAGTCAGATAATTGTTGATCAGAAGATATGCTAAGATAAATAAAGACGATTATTTCACTGATTAGCTTTTGAGAAGTGTCCAGTGGTTCTGGTACATCTACCGTATTACACAGGTCAAATTTGAATTTCCCTTTAGATCAGAAAAATAGTAGGGTAATAATATAAAAAAAAATAAATGAAAAAATAAGCATCTAACACACATTTGCGAAAAAAGCGAGACTTAAAAATATCTACGAATGATATGACAAGAAACATTCAAAATGTAATTGAATGAAAAATTATAAAATGCGAGCTCTTATGAACTTAGTATTTAATTAAAGGCAGAGATCTAAAAAAATTCAATGATATCTATATAACGGAGGCATACATATACATTGAGAAAACAAATTAATTTAGTGAAAGCAAATACTAAATATTAAGTAAATTAGATGGAAAAAAATTATTATTTATTTCCATTATTTCAGCGTAATTACTTATTCATTACATAAAGCTATAAAATATTTTGTTCATTTCATGTAAATATTTATTCTTCCAGAAAAACTGTTAATTTTTTCAAGTCGGATTAATTCAATACGGTTATTAATTATCCTGTAATCTTGCAATCTGGAAGAATGTCAAGGATTCATTGAAGATTCAATGACGAATCCGACGAAGAGCGGCACTATGTTGTACTTAATGACGTAGTAGAAGGGTCTGTCCGCGTTGAAAACTAACGGCATACGTGGAGGAGCCGGCAATCCCGGTAAGAATATTACATCTAGAAAAAAAATCAAGACCAAAAATCATAGGAACTACTGCGTCGCCCTACAGACGTTTTGTCATATGCCATCTTCGCGATCGAAGCGATTTTGTTGGACAGAGCACGAACGATACCAAAAGTCCTTTCGTAGGATTTTTGTGGTCAAGCAATTAGAAATTAGAATAATTGAGATACGAAAACCATATATTGCCTGTTTTATCATATGTATTACATGCTGAAAATATTGTCGAAATATAAGTTTTATCGATTCTATTATTATCTGGAGAAAGCAACAATAATTTTTCTGTAAATCTTTTAACAATATATCTCCTGCACCATTATTTTTCCAAAATTTTGCTTGCCGAGAAGATTGTGAGATTTTAATAAAACAAGAAAGTAACATACTTAATATTATTATACATATCTTATTTAATTAATAAAAAAAGATAAATTGGGAGAATAAAGATAATTGATTAATAATTGTTGTGCACATATATACTCAACACTTAATTAATTAAACACTTATTTATATTTAGAAAAAATTTAGCATTATTGTTTGTATCACACACAAATACATAACACTTCAAACAACAATTATCATATATAATAATTCACTCGCTATAGTCTAAGATGATATAAAATGTAAAACAGAGAAAAAGTTACTTTCTTTAGTCGACTATTGGATTCGCAACTTGTCCATTGAAGAGCGGAACAATATTGTGCTTAATAAGATAGTAGAAAGGTTTGTTGACATCGAAAATAATCTGTAATGGCCTGGATTTCCTTAGAACTAGAACTGCTAAAAAAGTAGATATTGAATATTAATTATACGTTTAAATCGTCAAAATTAACACATATTCGATATTTTCATATTATATTGTAAAAAAATATTATCTCAAATCGAAATGTTAGAAAATAAATCTTTTTTTGAGAAACATCTTGCATTAGTAACTAAATGATTTGCAGTTTCGTTGCAGGTAAATTATGTTTACGTATAATCTTATATGTTACCTGTATGCATATGCATGTATATGTGAGTGTAAAAGCAAAATATGTGTTTAATCATTGCAAATGAGGATTTAGCAATTAGTTTACGCATTCTGGGTAAGACATAAACTGTGATAGCCTACTTTGCTCAATATCTAGACTTTCGGCTCGATTACGCGACCTTCGAATAAAGCCACGTTTGGTGAGTTGTATTTAATGTAATAGTGGAACGGCCGATTTGCGTCAAAAACTAGGTTTGGTCCTATCACCGCACTAACTAGCACGGCATGCACAACTGCAAACATAATATACAATCATCAGTTTTAACATGCTCATCTAAGGAATTTTCTCATCGAGTCTTCTTCGCTTGTGAGAAACACAAATGTACGCTTTGCTCGTGCCAGTTCCTATCCTTCATCACAATATCTTGCTAATATTATATTATAATAATAACGTTATAGAGTTCAACAGAATGCACAGTATATACATAAAATTAAGAAGAATTGTGCAATTATGCAATAGAAGAGAAATGCGCATTAAAAAAAGCAAGGCGGCAGCAAATACTGTGCTTCTTTAAGACCTAATCGAAATAAGGAACAAATTTATTTAATTAAATCAGCAAGAATATCATCAATTATAATATAATATAATAGATATGAAAGTAAATTATTTAATAAAGAAATTAAAAATACGATATGCAATGCTATTGCAATATTTAATTTTAATAATTAAATAGTCACATTAAATATAATTCGAGATACTTTTATTCCTATTTTCTGGTGTTGGATTCATTTTGACGATAGAGCGCTCAAAAATCCAGTGTGTAATAATCTTTTGTATATATCAACAACTTAAATATATTTTGGATATATTCACATGGCCTTCGAACAAAAATACGTTCGGTGGTTGATTTCGGATTTGATAAAAGAACGGTCTGCCTATGAAAAATGCATCACTTAATTTGGTCATAAATGCAATTTCCATAAAATAAAGTAATGTAAAGAAAAGAATCGCTCGTTATATGTGTACGTCCATCATATCATAAATATATGTTTTGTCGAACTTGCCACATTTCAAGCTTTTATAATATCATAATTTTTATTATTATTACATATTCTATCATGCTTGTAACTCAGTCAAAAAAGACGGAATATAAGTACATGCATGTTATTCGGCGCTAAATAATGCAATATTCAACAAATCAATAAGAAATATTACAGACAAATATCATGATTATATATGTATATAGCAAAAAGTTTGCTTTAAATTCACATTGTCGTAATTATAAATCATTGTCATAATTAAAATCTAGCAAGAGTTGCAACAAGAAAGAATAGCTTGCTAATAGAAGATTTTAAGAATTTGCTTATAAATAGTGTAATATTGCCTACTATAAAGTTTCAGGTCGATAATTCTTTGTAAAGTAAAATCTACTTCACTTCTGACATGTTCACATGACCCTCGAACAGAGATACGAACGATGTTCTCTCGTTATAACGAATATAATAATAGAATGGCCGATTTATATCGAATATTAGTGGTTCGTTTATGAAAATGGCAGTAGGCATAAATCCTATAACTGTAAACAGAATATAAAATATTATTATAATTTGCTTGGTCATTCACGATTTCTTTATTATAAATTATGTTATAAATTTTCACGTCTTCTGAACGTTTCACACATGTTTTGTGGAACTTTGAAATTTAAAAGGGCTGCTACTTAACCATAAAAGATGGTATCTAGAGCATAAATATATAAATATGCACGTGCTATTCGCCGATAAACATATTATTTAACAAACAAGAAGTGTTATTATAATTGTAGGTGTCACTGTGTCTACGACTTTTTTCCAGTTCACGTAATCTCATAAAAATTTAAAACTTTAAACATTATTCACAATTAGATCGAATCAGAACACGTATATTTAAATCATACACAATCAAAGTAAATAGAATGTGCTTGTCAATCAATATCAAAGAGAAATTTTCTGAATTTGTTAATAAATATTACAATCCACATTAAACGCTAAATTTTTAGATAAAAAAATTTTTTTGGAACAATGGCTACTATATTTCTGGCATGTTTATCCGACCGTCAAACAGAGATATAAACAATGTCCCTTCCTTATAACGAATATAATAATAAAACGGTCGATTTATATCGAATGATTCGTTTATTAAAACGGAGCTCACACTTCCAATTGCTGTGAACAGAATATAAGAAATCATTCGTTATATATTTGCTTTGATCATTCAAGGCTTTTTGCGCTTATATCATAAACGGTCCACATATATTTTCTGAAACTTTTAATTTTAAAATGACTGTAATTATTTAGTCATTATTTATTTGGTATAGAACACATAACAAGAAAAAAATATTATGTGTATTACAATTATTTAAATATCGATGTCTACGGTTTTTTTCCACACATAATAATTTACGTAATGTTGAATTTTACGAAAATTTAGAATTTGAAATATTATTCAAATTAAAATTAGATTATAATTAGAATTTTAAAATTATTCATAATTAAATGAGACTCGAATCAGAACACGTTTATTTAAATTAAAATAAGATGCATTTATCAGTCAATATTAAGGAGCTAAATTTGCTAATAAGCACTATAATTCACATGATTAAAATTTTAGATAAAAAGTTTTTCTTTAGTAGTATAATGACTTATATTTCTGGTATGTTTACACGACCGTCAAACAAATATATGAACGATGTCTCTTCGTTATAATGAATGAAATAATAGAAAGATCGATTTACGTCGGAGATCAATGATACTATTGAAATGTTACGAGCTATCACAACTGTGAACAAAATATAGAAGAAATCACTCGTATATATTCACTTATTTATTCAAGACTTTTTGCGTCCACGTTCCATATATGTTCTGTGAAACTTTCAATCTTAAAATAACTATCATAATTATTTAGTCATGGAAGATGGTGGATCATGAATACAGTGCCGTAACTAGGCAGGGGTAACAGGGGCACAGGCCCAGGGCCCAGAACGAAGAGGGGGGGGCCTTGAAATGAAACTGAACAAAAAAATTGTTCAAATATAATAATATTTTCAAATTTTAAATTTTAAATTGGAGAAGAACGATTATCCAATCTTTCCATAATTTCGATTGAATATAGTATTGTTAAAGATATTAATTATGATGATATAATCAATTAATTTGCTGCAATGAAAGCCAGAAAAGTGCAATTAAAATAATTATTTTTATTTATAAATATGAAATAAATATGAATGATCTTATATATATCTTATCTTATTTCTTGTATACACAAAAATTATTTATAAACAATTGTTATATCGTTTTCGTTTTATTATTATTTTTCCCCCAAAATAATTAAGGGATTCAAAAATAAAACCTTGCCCAGGGCACATAAAAAGCTAGTTACGGCACTGCATGAATATTCATAGAACATAAATACATAAATGCGTTCATTATTCACAGATTATTTGACAAATAAGATCATTATTCACATCAGATTATTTGACAAACAAGTAAAAAGCATTACAATCATGTAAATATCACGATCTAGTTTTTTTTTAGTTTATGTAATTTCGCAAAGATGTAAAAATGCATTATCATAATTAAATCGAATCAAAACCAAATATAAGAGATAATAAAAAGAGGTAATAAAAACAAAAATATACTTGCTAATCAAAGAAAGATTTTGAGTTTATTAATAAACACTACAATGCGCGCACATTAAATGCTAAATTTTTATATAAGAAATATTTCTCTAGAATAATGGCTACTATATTTTTGGCATGTTTACACGACCCTAAAATTAAGAAATTAAATGAATATTATAATAGAACGGATTTATCACAAATACTAAAGATGCCAAGATATAGGCAAATCTTTTAACTGTGAAGAGAATATAATTAATTAAGACATTTATTATCCACATTATGAATATATACTTTATTGAACTTGCCACTTCAAACTGAATGATGTGTTAACTTCTTATCAAAAATTATTCTATCACAAATGTTTGTCAAACTATATAATTATATAAAAGATTTGACATAAAAATATATAAACATGTATATAAACACATTCATCGCTATAAATATTTGACAAACAAATAGAAAGTGTTACACACAAATATATATCACGATTAAAAAAATATCACAATGTTTGTAATTTTCTCGAGCTTATTTAATTTTAAAAAAATTTGATACTTTAAAATCACATTATCATAATTTTAGTTAACACAAAAATTATAACAAAGATTATAAATATTATATAGTATGACCATTCTAGAATTTTTAGATTCAATATTTATTATATTTATGGCACATTTATATGACCGTCGAATAAAGATATGGTCGATGTTCTCTCATTATAAAAATAATAATAGAAGAGCCAAATTACATCAAATGTCAATAGTTCTGTAAATTTTATCCAAGTACTTTCAGCAACAAAGTTAATAACTTAGTAAACTGGATATAAATTGAAATATCGTGTATCAATTTTTTATTTTTTATCGACTTTTATATCACGTTTGTACGATTTTCGAATAAAGATATGAAAAACAATGTCTCCCTTATTATAACGAATATAATAGTAAAATGGTCGATTTAAATTAAATCAAATATCAATGATTGTATGGTTTCTTTCCGAGCACTTTTTTAGAAAAGCAATTTTGATAACTCTAAACAGAGTGTAGGTATGAGCTTCTTATGTATTTGTTTATTTTCAAGAATTTTTTCTTCCACGTACACGAATGTATGTCGACACCGTCTCTATAATACATCTCGATAGTTATGAGAATTGTTTGATAAAAGTACTCGACAAGAATTCGAAACATCTCGATTTCTTGTCGAGTACTTTTATCAAACAATTCTCATAACTATCGAGATGTATTTAGACTTATTGTTAGAACTATCGAGATGTATTTAGATTTAGAACGTAAATACGCAGGCATATTATGTATTAATGAACAATATATTCAAATATGAAAAAAAAAGGAAAATTACGAACACGGATAAAAAAATTTCAAGATCGTATTGTTATAGCGAAATCAAAGAAATATTCAATTAAAATAAGAGTCATATTAAAGTTGAATAATTTGTCGATATCGAAAACATGCGCAGATAGCAAATACATGTCATTAACATCAAAATAACATGTACTTATTACCTGGTTGCTTTCTATGAATTAGCTAATAAATATTATAATGAGAAACATTGAATTTTTAGATTAAAAAAATTCTTTACATAATATTTATTACACTTCTGGCACATTCACACGACCCTCGAACAAAGATACAATCGGTGTCTCTTTGTTATAACGAATATAATAATAAAACGGTCGATCTACGTTGAATTGTAGCTGTGGAGGTTTCCAGCTTATACTAAGTGGCACGACTAGTATAGCTGCGAACAAAATATCAATAATCAGATGTCGCATCAATGATTTAATGATATTTAAACGATATCAGTTCTTTCTCATCAATATAGCCGGTGCACGAATGTACGCTTTGCATTTTGTTCTATTGCGAATTTGATTCTTCGCGAAAGTATTTCTCTCTCGACATTTTTCTTGCGGTTTATCACCGATTTTTGTTACTAATAACGGTTGCGTTAAATTTTTTCTATTTTTCATGTAAAAATTCTGTCATTTGGTAGATAAGTCTTCCAAAAACAGAGTGATAACCATATGTTACCAAGAGCTTGCGAAGAGATGATCGATTATTTAAAAAGTGATTATTTAAAGCGTGGACGAGTTATATTATACTGATTGTGAATAGCGACCGCTAATGATAAAAATAATGGAATGAAAAGTGAAAGAGAGGAAAAAAAAGATAAGCAGATTAATAGGCAAATCTTACAGATTGTTTAACTGCTACACCGCATTTTAATGATGTTTTCGCATTGTTAATTTCTCGGATCATACATGTTGCCTCGGAGTAGCTCGAGATCATTTGACATTCGCATTACGAACGAGAACGGCCTGTTCGCTTTGAAGATCACGAAATCGGGTAGAAATCTTCGGCCGCTGATGCCTACCGGAGAAATGTCAAATCCCACCATATAATTTTTTATGATCAAATTCGAAGAAGCAACTAGGAAGCGTGTCCAAGTACTTTTAGATCGGTTCAAGAGGCTGAAGAGAAAGTTTGGAGTTTTCATTCATTGTATATTCTCGAAAAAATTTTATAATCTTAATATATGCATCTCTTCATGTTTTAATTTATATCTCTTCGTGTATGTGTTGTAATACTTAATATTTTCTACCAATATATATAACTTTATGCATGTTGTAATATATAATTGACATTACATTATTATTACATTACTGAATTATGATACGTATATTATGATTATGATACTATATTAAAATATTATATGATATTAAAATATTATATTGATATTAATGTGCGCGTGATATTAATGATTTAAAATAATAACGCGCGTTCTATTATCTTCTTTTTATACTAAACGTTATTGATATTAGTAACTACGCTATTATTATTTAGCATAGAGTTGCTAATATCAATAATGTTTAAAAGGATATAAAAAGAAGATAGAGCGTGCGTTATTATTTTAAATCATTAATATTATGCACATAAATAATTATGCTATTTATTCTTCTATTTCCAATGGAAAAGAATTTAAAATTGTGAAAATTTAAATTGTTAAAGAATAGTGTCTTTTGAACCGATTTAAATGCACTTCAAATCCTCGTAATGAATACACTGTATGTAAAATTCAGCAAGTAGAATAGAAAAAAATAACCAACAAAGGCAACGAAAATCGATTAGGAAAAAAATCAAATTTATTAAAGCTAAAAAAGAAAATCTGTAAAGCGAAAAAGATCGTTTAAATAAACGATAAAAAAACATACATTATGTTTTTCATTTTCGTGAGTTGTCAAAGATGCTATTAATGTTTTACATTGTTTTATATTATCGAATAATTCCTCTAAAATATTATTTTAATATTCATTGTGCTTAAATAGGTTGTTAAAATTGCATAGTTTCGAATTTGTGGATAACTAATCTTGGAGAATTTAAGTGATAAACAAATTTTTTAATTTAATTTATATAAATAATATCAATCTTTAGACTTTGTTTACATATTACCACATTATGTGATATATACATATGTATATATACGCGGAATATTAAATTATACAAGTATTTTAAAGTATAGAGATTAATTATTTATTAGAAGACGATTTAATGTATCATGCAGCTTATCCTTGTTACTCAATTTTGTGATTCGATAGTTCTCAATCCGAATTGAGATCGTCGAAAAGTCGAACAATAAAGCATCAGACGAAATATATTTTTAAATTTAAAATTAAAAAATAATTATTTAATAAGTATCTAATAATTATTAAAGGGACAGGAATCCAAATTAGAAATTATCGGTTTTCTGTTGTGATCTTGAATTATTATGTAATAATTATTAAATAATTATTTTTTTAAAGATATTTAGTCAAATATATTTCGTCCGATGCTTTATCGTTTGACTTTTCGACGATCTAAATATAATCGACGATAAATATTTCGACGATTTAAATATTCGGATTGAGAATGTGCTAAAATCATCGCAGAATCAAATAAGGATAAGCTCCGTGATATATTAATCATCTAATATAAATAATTAATCTCTATATATATACTTAAAAATACTTATATATTTTTTTCGATCGTAAATTATATCCTTATCGTTTATGTATTAATCAGAGTATTTTTCCGAATAGAGATAGTTATTATATCGATATCAGTAACAAAGATACATGGATTGAAAAATAAGATTCTCAAATATCCATGTCTTCGTTATGTATATGTATATATAACAACGATGATACATATAAAATTATCTACTGATTATATTTTTATCAATGCATAAAAAAGATATTTATATGCACCACAAAATCTTCGTTATAAATAACGCGAGGCCATTGTATTTAACGATCGCCAGGAAAGGATGATCGACTTCAAGTGTAATGGGCTCCACCGGTTTCCAGATACTGGAAAGTGGTCTGACAGAGGCACCTGTCAGAAGATTATTATTTGCATCAATTATTCGTTTTAATCAACGTACTTGTCGAATGTATCTTTACGTGCCCAGAGCACAGATGTATATGTGTGAAACGCTCAAGTGAGACACTACTCATGCGAGAAAGTTTAATCTGGAGCGCAGAGGCTAATTAGATCCGAGAATGTGGGAAAAAGAAAGAGCCTGACATATCGTGATAAGTATCATTGGTACTGTTGAATCTTGAGTCCAGTAGTAAAGTCGCTCGCTTTTTTTTATAGTTTATACTTATACTGTCTATATTTTCAGAAATTACTTGTTTAATTTTCCAGCCGAGATTACTATATTTATCGTGTAAATCCCTTAGTCCTGTATCTCTTCATGTCAATTTTTTTTTTTTTTTATATAACCGAATTAAAAATAATTTTTGTATAAGAATTAGCTGTAACCGAATTCGTGATGAAATCAACAAAGAACGCGATACTCCACTTCGCCGTAATAAAATGCATATTATAATTTCGTAGCAAAAAGCGGCATCATGACAGCATCATGACACAAAGTCTCAGACATAGTTATTTTTCACGATGAAGTAATTATGATAGGTTTGAAAAATTTTTCTCTCAGAATTTCGTCCCTTCCTCTTTCTTTTTCCTGAGTAGAGTTCATTAGTCTGACAATGAGCTAATATTACAGTTATACTTCATTAAGGTGATTAAAAATTAGGGTGGTTAAATATTACATACTGTATCGAGATTTTGTATTTACGCAGTATCACGAGGACGAGTCGTTATCACATAATTATACCGTTATCGTTGTGATTGTGAGCTGCATAATTTCGCGATGATACGTTGATATAAATGATTTAATTCTGATAAAGATGATTCATATGTTGAGATGAATATCAAGTCTGTAAGGTCTTTAAACATGATTTTACGTTCTGAAAAAAATTCTGAGCTTCTGTTGTTTCAGCGTCTAATCACTCACGAAATTTTTTTTTCGAGAAATCGGAAAAATATGTAAAACCCGATTTAAATGCAATATCGTGTTTAAAGATCTTTAAATTTCAAACTTGAATCACTCGATTTTCAATCATTTATATAATCTTTCCAGAAGAAAACTATTCCCAATGTGTATAAATAATACATGTTTGTACTCACCGTTATATTTTTATGTTAATTATATAAAAAATTTAAATTAAATGCGAACGTTTGTCAAATGTCGATAGTCACGACATCGAAACGTTACGTAATTATTATAAAATTTCAATTATAAGCTTTCTCATTTGTCATTGTAATTCAAAAACAACAGTATAAATACGATTATAATGCTATATATAATTGTCACTGTCTAGTGTCAAAAATAATACGATTAGTAGATATATGTGAGTAAAAGGTGCATGATTAAACAAAATGCGATGCAATGCAGTAAAGTGCTTATTTACAGTGCAATAATATGACAAAGACAATAATATATCAATGACAATTAAGATATTGAGAAAAGCAAAAAAAAAAGAAAAGAAAAAAGACGTGAAACATAGTGCAGATTGACAAATAAATTGTCAATCTAAAAAGCAAGTGAGCAATATTTAGCTATCACACTCATGTCAGCTTAAAATCGTGGCAGCGTACAAAGTCACATACATCCGTGCAGAAACTCCGAGAGCGAAGAATTTGGAATTTCGTGATTTTAACACAACGTCAACACATGCACAGACATAAGCTGAATTCCGTAAAGCGCATATGCACGCATTTCCTATAATATACGTGACGTGTACTATAGATAAATGCGCGCATATGCGCTTTACGGAATCCAGCCATAATGAATCGTCTTCAAAACGATTTCTCAGAGTTTCTCAGAAGCGAAAAAGAATCTTGATGTATCCCAAAAATAGAAATTGGTGAAATACTATCTTTTTCTTAATATGTTCTTAATTATTTTTATTCCGTTTTCTTTTAATTTATTATAAATCACATTTTAAAATTATATATTTTGTTGATATAAGTAATTTTAATTTGATATAGTAAATTTTAAGAATAAAGAAACTGTAAGATAATAAAATTATAAAATAATAAATATATGAAAAATAAAATAAAAATAAGATAATAAAATTCGATAAAAAATTATAAAATAATAAATTGATAAAAGATAAAAGAAAAATAAGAGATAATAAAATTCAATAAGAAATCGTAAAAATATTTGTTTGAAGAAAATTATTTAAATTGCCTTTTAAATTGTTTGTCATATTTTACCTATATTCGAAACTTCAAGATAATATTTCAACCAGATTTTAATTACAAACAAGAATGTGCAAGAAATAAAACAAGATGTACTTACCAGTGACGGCGGCTGCCTCGCTGCCCTCTTCGTTAACTTCAATGAAAGCCTTTTGCACAACTTTGTCGATCTTCACAGGTGTGTCCGAAATGCCATTGAAGTTGGCGGCATTGCTGAACGGCTCAGAAAGACCCATCTGTAACAAGTAAATGATAATTGTGTAAGATATCTGTGAAACGTATTAATTAATTAGCTGGGAAACGTTGCAATGTACCTTTTGAGACAATGTATCTCCAAGATCCAGCTTGGATTCGGTCTTGAATTTGGGCAGATACACTCGGACTTCGCGCTCATATGTTTGGGCAAGGCGGCTACTACATTCAGTGGAAACTTCCGAAAGTCTTTCAATCAACGTGGCCAGACCATCGATTTTATCGGGTAGGATAATTATCATGCTGACCTCTTTATTCTACAATAACAAGAATAAACTCATGAATCTTTATGAAGACGCTGTGAAATGAGAATTTTTTGAGAAACGCAGCAAAATTTAAAATATCTCAAACATTTGAAAAGAATCTCGTTTCTCGAAATTTAAAAAATTTAGGAAAGCAATAATTACCGCGTACGGCAGCTCGATGCATTTAGCTTCGTATTCCGGCAACTCGACGTATTTATAATTGCCCTTCCTGTACATAGTAGGAACCTGTTTTACGGTATTGGCGTCAACGTGGAATGGGCGATCGATGGTGGCTTTTGGATCGAACTGGTGAGCCCAATTGCCCTTGAAGTACACAGCGTTTGCGAGTACCAACGCGATGGAGGGATCCAAATCGTCTATAATCAAAACCATGAGCAATGTTCACTAACAATTCGATAAATCAGATAATTATAAAGGACTTGATCTTTTATACTGTATGCCATTTCGATATATAATACATATAAGTATTGTAATTTTTTATCTCTCTTATAAAATTTCTATATTTTATATTTAACAATAAACTGTAATAATTAGGCTATTTTATATTTATTTAAAATATAGAAATATATATAGATGTGACATCTATATCACATCACTTTGCTGAATTTTTAAATTTTTCGCTATTTTTTATTTGTTTCTATTTTTATTTTCAATTATTCGTAAAAAAATAGTAAATAGAAAAAAAACCGCATTTTTTCGATCGCCATTATCAAACAGATATAAAACACAAATTGCTCATTACTGGCTTGAACGATGCTATCGATGCGATTGTTGGTCTTTTCCTTGCTCCACGTATTAATGGTATCTGCAGCCTTCGCGTTTTGACTAAAGTCTACCTGTTCAATGTCAGAACGATAGTACGTCTGAAGATCTTGTTTATACTGCGGTTTCACTTGGAAATCTTTGCCGATAAACAGCTTGTTAGCGAGCTTTAGGGTAACATTTTCAACATTCTGCAAAAAGAATATATTCTCATTTGAGAATTAAATGTCAAAGTATACATATTGCGAAGAATAATTTTGAAACTAATTCATAAATAATTACATTCTATAATGTAATCCGATAATTATATTCGAAATATTTACTTATGTTTTACAAATGCTATATTTTCTGTAATATTTTAATTATTGAGCTTACATTTAGAGCATTTATATTTTATATAAATATCAAATTTTATAAATATTCTTGTATAAAATGTATTGTAATTTTTGATAATTACGTTCAGGGTATCGATGAGATTCTGATAGCCGTTCAGGGCCTGTGTTTTCGGCGGAAGCTGAAGAACATTCCTAAATTGTGCCTCGGTAGATCCAGCTGCGCCGTTAGCAGCCATGCTTAAAGCAATGTCGGCACTCAACGGAGAAGATATCAGATTGCCTTGTTGCTCTTTTGCAATAGTCTAACAGAAAAAAATTGTGCGCTTTGAACATTATCTCATTATTTCATACTAACAATATAAAATCAATTTGCGTTTGTATCGATTTCATTGCCGATATCAAGTTATTGACAATTTAGCATCATTTGTGCTATATTAAAATTAAGATAAATTTATATATTGTAGATATGATAAAATTCGCTTTTTCTCTAACAATTATTTTATTGATACGCTATTAAATTAATAAACAATAAAAAAAATGCAACAATAGAGCCTAATAATATCTCTTTTCTCTTTAAGAATATTTAAATTCTATGTACTTTGATAAAGTTGGTAGAGAACAATTGGGCGCCCTGAGAGACAGCTTGAAGGGCCGTAGTTGTTCCAGTTGGCGATGCCATGGCTGATGTAAATAGGCAAAGTGCCAAAAGACTTATTTGTACTGAAATAATAAGAAGAAAACGATTTAATGATTATTATATTTCGAAATTCAGTATTATTTTAACTATAATATTCATTCAATTTTGCGCTCCAAAATATATCAATTTTAAGAACATAATATAAAAATATATATATTTAAATACTTTGTTTATATAATTGTCCTTAAAATATAAATAACATACTATCTTTTTTAATTCAATATTTTTTAATATAGCAATATATCTGTGTTGTTTAAATGCAATACAAAGAGATGGTCGCTTTCAGCATTATAGAATTGCCGTCGAAAATTGAATACTTGCACATGAACGTCGTATATATATAAATCGAAATAAAGTCTCGAACAAGTCGTCCAAGGTGAACATGAAACTACTCCATCATGAATCTTTCATGTATACATTCACATATTATATATCAACGCGAATATACATGAATCTTTTAGAAATTTCTGTGTAAAGTATTATTTATTCGTAAATTATATTATAAATTAATTTGTTTGGCTTTGCATTAATAATTTTGCTATTTTTATCTAATCAAATAATTCCGGTAATAAATATTTTATTCATTTAAATCGGAAATAATGACTGATAATCATTCATATTCATGATTATTATGCAATGTAGATATTTAAGAATAATAATGTAACAATGTAATTGTGGAATAATTTTTCTTTCACGTCGGACATTATTAGAAATTCCGAGATAAATGCAAGAGATATGAGTTATGTTTCCACATATACATATATCAAATATCATGTTTTTGAAAATTCTACAGAACAATTTATAATTCAAAATCAATTAAATAATATGTACAAAATTATTAACACGCGTCAAAGTTAATTATTATTATATCAAATAGTCTCAAACAACTTGCGACTTGTGTTATTGCCAATTAAATTTATTAATAATAATATATGATTAATAGGAGAAAAATTTCCATCGAGCTAATATAATGACTAATTATATAAATAATGATTGTTCAGTCTATACGCGTATGTTCAAAGCAAATGATTATTTATTGCCATCCTTAATTGCACGACATACATCTGTTTTCGACAGATCACATGTTCTGATTGCGTGTGACAATATAACTATTAAATTACGCACATCTCACGAATAAATTAAAAATATAGCAATAATTTTAGATATTTTTTTAAATTTTTATTATTTCAATTGTCTATGTGTTATTTATTTCGATTTTCATATGATTTTGACTGTGATATTATCACCCCGCTGGCAAATGATCAAAATTTTAAATTAATTACGATCAAAGTTCATCAGAAAATGATAAAAAGTACGATAAACAAAAATAAGAGTAATTATACTGAAGTGATAATAAAAGATTATTGCTTCAGCAGATGTATAAGCGACCTCGTTCTATCAAATTAATGGAGGGCAAAAGTTTGACAATTGTGTAACGTAGTGATGATAAAGAAAATATCAAAGCATAAACATGCGGGTTAGACACATGCAGTGTCTAATGATAACCGGATATCTTTCTGTCTGATCTCAACCTTCTTAAAAATTAATTTTTTCGAAAGCTTTAATTTTAAGTTTTTAATAAATTAAAAATCTGCTTTAAACGGATAGAAAACAATATAAATTTGATGATTAATAAATTAATTTTTTTTATGATAAGTATATAAAAAACATTTTTATGCCAAATATAGTGCTTATTCGATTATCACGACCAAACAAATTATCATTTTTATATGTGTTTTATAATTTCAAAGTTAATTAAATTAATAATACAGTATTTCGTCATTTATATTCGCTTTTTAACCTAGTTCCCAGCAAGTCATTAATTTTCTCAATCGCTTTCAATTCAATAATCTGATAATCTGATAATCGAAAGAATTGCTATTCTTTACAGTTTGGCCTTCAGTGTTTCCTATTTAAAGGAAGAATAAATCTGGGAACATTTTGTATACTTAATCTTGTTGTTGCGTAACAATTTCGCAAAAAGAATATAAAATATATATGCTATATAAAATATATATTTTATATTCTTTTTGTATCAATATTACATGCTGTCTGCGCTTTTGATATTTATTCATATCTTCAATTATCAAGAAAAAAAATCTCGCTTGTATGATAATGATGGCAGCAAGTATGAAATTGCAAGAAGCTATCGCTATATATTTATCGTAATTATGACGTGAGAAGACTATTAGCATGAGAAATAAAAATTTCAAGAAGACGTTATCCTAAAAATATATAATTATTTTGAAAATAACTTTTTTTATCTAATACAGTTGCAAAATAAAAAACTTTCATCACATTAATATATACACAAGATAATTGCCTAATTCTCAAAATTGTTTAAAGTAAGAACTGGTCGATATAAATACACGGAGATTCCGTCATATTTAATGATGCGATGTCAATAACAAACATCTATCTTTCTCTCTCACGAAGATAACTATGCTATTAAATTGACATTTTCTGTCCCATCGGGAAAACCCACCAATGCGCTAATGTAACAATATCTTATATACACAACTAATCATGTATGATGACTGTATATGAGACGAACAAACGGATAAACTTTACATCTTCATGCAACAGCTTTCTCGGTAGTAGTTGGTAAACTTCCACATTTTATAGAGAAAAAAAATGAGAAGAAAATTGATTTTTAATAAGACGAATATTTATAAAAACATCGATGGAATAATAGAGATTTAATTGATCAATCAATGATACTCACTTTTGTGTATATAATTGATCAATCGATACGTTATAAATATATATTCAAAATGACAGTATAACATTACATTTTATTTAATAAAAATTCGCAAGATTATATAAATTTTTTCTTTTTATTAAAATCTTTTTTCTTTTCTTCTTGTTAAAATCTTTTCTCTTTTCTTGATGTTGATGATACATAATTTTACTCTCCAATTATAATTTACGTATACGGAATTTTACACTTCTAATGTCAAGTAAAAATAAATGTTATACAAGTCATTCATATGTAAATTTGTGGAGATATAATAAGTCGGCAGTTCTTATTATTTTAAGATGTATTTCGTAAAATAAAGATAAAATAAAAGATTTTTGAATGTAGCAATAAAATTTTACCGAATTATCTTTTGTGTATATAAATATTGAGTGCAAGTCGTGAGCATTATGGGGATTATGACAGATAAGAATACATGATGAGAGTATTAAGAGTTGAAATAACTCAACAGTCTCATATTTTTAGAGATATTTTAGCTCATTTATTTATGTAATGCTAGAAAAAAAAGATAATAAATCAATGATAGATTTATTTATCAATTCAAGTCAATATGAATTGAGAGAGAAAGAGAAGCAGAAACTAGTCTACAGTTATATATACATATACGATGATAAATTTCAAGATAACAAAGACCAATATCTGAAATTTTCGTAAAATATTTTTTATATTTTTTCTTTTTTCAATATATTTCTAATAAAACTTATATATATATGTAATGAGATAATATGCTGCATAAAAACCGCATAATCATATCGAGATGCAGCATAAATTTGCACGCTGATGATACAAATAGATCGTGATATATTATGATCGCAAAATATATCGATTCTTACGTGACTGATAATGAAAGAAAAGTTCAAGCTACGCAACTCGAAATGAATCACAACGAATGAGAACGGTATCTAGAGCTCGTCGATGCGGATCACCTTGGAGCTAATATCACGAGGAAATTACGACTCGCCGAATCGCATTATCACCAGTTCGATAATTTGGTATGTATCGATAAGACGTCGTCGTCAAATAACAAGAAATTTGGCGAAACATCGATAACGGCGCACTTACGCAGAGATCATGTTTAGAGTTATCGCGGTCACGAGAGCGATCATATCCGATAATCCACTTGATCTTGTTAATGTAAAAAAAAAAAAAATCAGAAGCTAATTAAACTAATTCAGTTCTATACAATTTAATTTCAGATCTTATTTTCTTTCATTATTTATGTTCGCTCTCTATCTCGAATCTCGTTCATGGCTCGTTCTTATCTCGTGCGACTTTTCTTTTTTTATATTTTCAATGTTTTATTATTTATTTAGTTATTTTTTTTTTTTTTTTGAAACTATTCTCTTTAGACTTATAGAGGAAAAATTAATGAAAATGTGTTTTATTAGATATATAATAAATTACATACATGAAAGTATTTATAGTTATTTAAAGATCAAACTAAAATATAGATATTTAAATCAAACATCTTCAGTAATCTGTTTCTCAATTAATGCTTTATATTGCTAAAATTATTTCTTAAATTTAAAAAATATTTTCGACAAAAATTAAATTTCAGACAAATAAATAAAATAAAATAAACGTCTATACGTGATATACACAATAAGAAAAAATTACAATTTATACAACACGTTTATGAAAAACTTTTATCGATCTAAAAGAATGTAAAAATTAACAATCTAATTAAATGTACATACAATTTCGATATAATATTATTCGATTCAATTTTCGATGCAAAGAATTGTATTGCGAATTGTCTTTAATAAACATGAAAAAATTGTTTTCGTGTATCTGCAGTGTGAAAATCTGAAGGCAAAGTCGAAATTACGATTTCGCGCGTTTCACGGATTTATAAAAGAACAATCAAACTTTTTTGCGCCCGATATTGATCGTAAATCGAAAAAGAAATAATCCACGCGAGATAAGAGCCAATTCGATGAGTCAACGTCGCTGTCGATTGATGAATCTACTTACGTGTACGCATCTTGTCTATCAAGAATTCGTTTCCTTCGAGCGTCAAATGCGTACTGCGAAGGACAAGCCGGCGAACAAACATGAAATAGCGATCGTTGGTATCCCGTCAGGAAAATCCCAGCCCTCGCCGAGAGGAGGGAGTCAGCCGACGTAGACGATCGTGATGGTGCGACCAATAGTGAGGAAGCGCGCGTTCGAGCGACTCAAATCGCTGTGACACCTAATCGATCGAAGATCGTGACCCTGAGGAACTCGCGCGCGTCACACGTTGACCCGAAATAAACGTACGAATATCACAGAAATTCGAAAACGTCATTGCATTCGTCGCGCTCTGCTTCCCTTTCTCTGAAGAAAGCTGACTGTCGATCTATCGCGCCAATTATGGTTTTTTTTCGATCGCGTCACGAACAAAAAAACATATAAAAAGAGATGTCTTAATGAAAGATTAAACTCGGTATAATTCCACCAAGTTCGAGACAAGAAAATAAATAAAAATTAGCAGGGATCCTTTTTGTTACAACATCGAAAGTTGAATTCATTGAAATCACAATTTTTACTTATGTTTTTTAGTTGTTTATAAAATTATGTTACCAAGTCCGTTTTTTATATAATTCCGAATTATTTTTTTTTACGTCTCTCTTTGTCCAATATCACTTAATGTGTGTTACAATATAAAAATTCAATTTTAGTTTGGACTTATATGTTTCTTATAGAAGCGTAGATTTATTATGTATTAATAAAAAGAGTCTAATGATTGAAAAACATATTCTCACTCTTCGCGAGATAGAAAACCAGTTGACTAGTTGAAGATTGAATTTATAAATATATTAATAAGTATTTAATGCTTTTTTCTGTTCAGTTTTAATTTCGATAACTAATCTTAGAAGTAAATTATCATATTATGCATTTTTTGCCACTATTTTGGTACACATTATAACATGCAAATATACACGGTAAATTAAGTATCCTGCAATATCAAGTTTGTACACAGTCATACAAAATATATCTTTTTTTACGTAGACTAAGGAAAAAGTCGCTTGAAGATATATCATGTGGTAAAACCGGTTATTCTATATTTATTCTACGGGATTATCCTGTATAGTTGCGAGCATAACAACCTGTTAAAATCGTAGTCCCGCGATAAGAGTAGACTACATAAAAGTGAATAAAGCGAAATTGAGCATTTCGATAGAATAAGTACGATCAAAAATATTGACAAACAATTATCAATTTTTTTAATACGATGTAAAGATTATGTAAAGAGTTATATAAAGAGTTATGTCAAGAATTTTTAATCTTTATAATATAAAAGTGAACAAACATATGATAATAAATATACCGATTATTTTGAAAACCAGCGTATTTTATTTTCAAAAATTAATTTCTCTAACTCTCTTAAAATTAGTATAAAACCTGAAGTTACATTTTTCTTAGTATCATAAAAATTTTTGTTACTTCGAGATTTCTAATTCTTTTAAATGAATAAATTTATTTTTCATAAAAAATTTAATTGTTAACATATAAATGTTATTTCTTTAAAATAAATGAAAGAAATTATACTCTGCAAAATTGATTTAAAGATTTGCCTTTGCTTTATCCTATACCTTTCATCATATACGATATACGCACATCTTATTATTTCTTATATCAATATTATTTATGTCCAGAATTATTTCAAGATCAAATATAATAGTCGACCTTCATATTTATAAAGTCAACCTTAATAATCCATCTTACAAGTATTACAAGATCATTGAAAGAATTCGACAAATTACTGTTCGTGTAACAAATTTTGTTGTATTAGAAACATGAATTATATTATAAAATATAAAAAAAATTCCATTAATCCTCTCATATCGTTTTTAAAAATGAACAAATTGAATATTATAATATAATTGAATATGTCTGAATATTATATTTATAAAACATAAGTTAAAAACTATATAGTAAAAATGTTAAAAATCTGAAAGCTTTCACAAGTTTCTATTAAATTAAAAAAGATAGAAAAAATACACAAATATTATTAGATTATTCCATATTCAATTAAGTAATATACATGTAGCGATATGTAAAATCTTTTCACGAATTATATAACAATGAAAAAATATTTTATTCTCTACTTTGGTGTTAAAAATCCGTGGGAAAAGAATCAAATTTTCTTTTCTAACAGAAACTATTTTAGTAATTATATATTGTAGATATATGGATTATTTAGTTTTAATTAAATGATTAATATATTTAATAATAAATAAATAATTATGCTTAAAAAATTTAGCATAAGATATTATTTAATTATAATTATTTAATTTTAATTTTAATTTTAGTGTCCTAACAATCCCTAAGGAATTGAGATTCCAATCGCGTAGCTACGCACAACTGTATACGAGCGAGAGTGTGACGTCAAAGAGGTAATGGGTATGACTCACCCACGAGACGATCTGGCATACTTTCACACCGCATGATAATTCTTATAAAATATATTCAATTATATACAAATTTATATGTATCAATTTACCTGATCGATGAAACCTGAACTCGCGGCAGTTGACAATTAGGGGAACTCGTCTGACTAATTCAGAGACGCACGTAAGAATATACACACAATAGTTGTTCTCCAAAATACACCGTTCTTGCTCTTCCCACTTACTTATCCACCATGTCAACTCTCATCGAGTTTTGGTCGATTTACTCGTGTGCTCGATTAATCGTTCGTAACGAGTCGAAATATCGTCAAAATAAAGGATCGATAGTGACTAAATAGGCAGAGACGCGCATGCTTGAACGTAATCAACAGGTGTCGAGTTGGCAAACAACTTGACGTTTATCAGTTGCGAGCTCATCCTTCGAATTAGAATCATTTCTGCGATATTCTGCGATAGCAGATTGATTCATTATGAGTAATCCATTTCGAGAACAATCAGAATTAATTTTAAAAATCGGAAAAAAAACTGAAAAAGTTTATGTACTCGTAATATTATAAAACAGGACAATTAAGTAAAGTAAAATAATAAACAGTTGCCTTTATCAATTCAATGAAATATTAAATAAACAATATTGATTATAAAATAATAAGAATAATATTCATTTATTATCTTAAAATTTAATTCGCGAGAAACTCTTCTATTTTAATGGTTTGATTCAGAAAATATATTTTATTAAAAAAATTATAACTTCAAATTTCTAAAGAATTCTTTTCTAGCCATTATTGAAATTAAAGTCGCGAGAGAGTTGTGTGAAACATCTTATACATACATCTATATGTTATGCTATAGTAATCAATAAACGAGTTTGACTTTAGCCTAGGATCAATAATATAAAAAATGCTAATCGCTAAATTAATTATAATTAGTTTTAAAAGTATGGTGTTACTATCAAAAGAAGAAATAATGTGTTAAAAAATGTTCTAATAATAATTATTCGAAAATAATTATATATAAGAATAATTATAATAATTAATCATGGCTGAAAAATCTATTTCTTCCTTTATAAGCTTTGTTTCTATATTTTATATTGATTTAGCACGATATATTAAAATAACGCTAATCTATTTTACAGTAGAGCTATTGAACATTACATTTATCATGTTTTTACATTATAATATATATTGTATTAAATTATATGGAAAAAATATAGCATAAAATAGAAAAAAAACCGTAAGATTGCATATACATAATAAGAATACTTTTTATGTAAAACATCATTTTGAAGACTTACATTAAAGGCAACGGGATTTTTGGTACGGTTGAACGGGCGTGTCCTGCAGATAACTGACTTGATCATTATGGATATCCTCGACTCGAGCATTACTATTGATAATATTACTTAACTGGCTGTACTGAGTATGCGTATTCGGCGTGGAAGCGAACGAAAGAACCTAAATTTAACCTACCGCGAACAACCGCATGCGTCATTTTTTGTTATAGTACACTGAAAGAATTTTCTCTTAGAATTTACCCCGAAAATCATGGTAATCGTGGGACAATATGATATGGAAAGAATTTTATGAGAATTTCTCCGATTAATATTTATCACAATAAAAATAATATTTATCATAATAAAATATAAAACATGTTTGATTGATTTTACTATGCAGTTTAGTAAAATTAATCAAACATGTGTTATATTTTATTGTAATAAATATTGTTATTTTTATTGTGATCAATATTAATCGGAGAAATTCTCATAAAATTCTTTCCATACCATATTGTCCCACGATTACCATTATTTTCAGGGTAAATTCTAAGAGAAAATTCTCTCTGTGTAGCTTCGATTTCGTAAATTATACTATGGCGAACAGAAATACGTGTAAGATCTATTTGTTTTTAAATTTTCTATTAAATACGGACCTAACTTTTATTATAATTATCTGTTTTAAATCAATCAATGTAGAATTTTTTATTTATTTAGTCACATCAAAATTTAAATCAGAAATACATATTTTAAAATATTTTAAAATAATCATTAAAATAATTTTTACGCTGATATTATCACGATGTTTGCGACTGTAGAGTAAACAAAATTTGGTGAAAGGGTTATCTGCACATTCCGAAAACATGAATAAAATCATAGTGCTTAGATAGAAAATGATTGATTACTTATCGCGTTTTAAACTGTGTGATTTCCATATCTTAATAATATTTAATTTAAAAATATGCGTATACCGAGTACATTAACCATTAACTTATCAATAGAGTTCTGATACTATGAAGCTATATCATATCTAATCATTTGGTTAGAGAAAAACAAATCGTTTCAAGAAAATACCGACTCATTGGGAAACGATAAAAATAATTATGATAAATACGAAGAAGATTGTCGACAGAATATATATATTTAAATATACAAAGCATATTATATAAAAACCCGATTAAATACTTAATATCTTTCTTGTATAAGAATTAGTTTAAAGATTATTTTGAACATTTTGAAAATTTGTTCGTCTTAGAAAAATTATTCAGACAACTAATACAAGTTATAAATTCATAAACTGTACAGAATATAGAGCAACTTAAATCAGCGTGTGTTATTCGAATCCCTTTCTAAAAAAAGGCATGTTATTGACATTGTCGTCGCTTTTCTGCGATACTAATTGGCTGTCTCGATTCGCGTTGTGCATTATATTCATAGCATCGAGCAGCTGTCATCGCGAGAGTTAGCAGTGTGTTTGACAGTTTGTTCAAAATAAAATAAAATAAAATAAAAAGTATTATAATATATTATATTACTTAAAATATATTATTATTTTATAATAATATATTGTAAATAAAATAATATGTTATAATATATAGTTATAATATATGTATACTTCATCCGCGATTAATATTTTTTGACGCAGTAATCAGCTAATAACTGTCAAAAATATAAATCGAATTTAAAATATTAAAACATATTATTATTTTATTTTATTTTATTTTGGACAAACTGTCAAACTGCTAACCCTCGCAATGATAGCCTCGATGCTATGAATATAATTTACAATGCATATTGAGGCAGCTAATCAACATCACAAAAAAGAGGCAACTTTTAGGCAGCTTGCGAATACAGAATTATGCGCGATTCCATTTTAAAATCAATGGACTATTTTATTCTCAATTTAGCGTCAATATCTCATAAATGATTAATTTAACGCTGCTATATCTTTTCGCGTATATATTACAGATTGTTTCGAAATACACTGTGCACAGAGATGAAAATAAAGTTGAAAAAAAATCTCCGAAAAATTTGGAAAGTGTTTGACGTCTCTTCTTTCAGCGACAAGAAGAATTTTCGCAAAAAAAAGGAACACTCGATCCATTAGCTTAAAATTAAAATTTCACAGTACAGATTATATATATATATATAAACTTGCGAGAATTGACTTGACATGCCTTTTTTAAAAAAGGCCTAGAACAACACAAGCTCGCGCAACGCGCGCACTATTCCTCAATTTTATTTATGTTAAAAAGAATTATACAGAAATCAGCTGATAACTGTCAAAAAATATTAATCGAGTTTAAAGTCCTATAACATTTTATTTAAAACATATTATTATTTTAATTTTCATAACATAATATTATTTTAAATTTATTAGCAAATTAACGCTTTAATCAGCTGATGTATGTCAAAAATATTAATAAAGCGTAAATTGGCTAATTAAAATTTAAAATAATAATAAATTATAAAAATTAAAATAGTAATATGTTGAAAATAATAAATTATAATGCTTTATCTAGGATTAATTTTTTTTCACAGTTATCAGCTGATTTCTGCGTCAAAAAATATTAATCGCGGACAAACTATACATATATTATAACTATATATTATAACATATGATTTTATTTACAACATATTATAATTATAATAATATATTTTAAGTAATATAATATGTTATAATACTTTATCCGCAATTAATATTTTGGCCAGAAATCAGCTGATTAAAAATTTAATTTGTAAATTAATTTTTAAAATAAGAATATGTAATAAAATTTATAAAATAATATGTTTTAAATAAAATGTTATATTACTTTAAACTCGATTAATATTTTTTCACAGAAATCAGTTAATAACTGTCAAAAGATATTAATCGAGTTTAAGGAAAATTATAACATATTTAAAACATATTATTTTAATTTTTATAACACATTCTTATTTTAAAATTTAATTAGCAAACAAATTAACGCTTTAATCAGCTGATTTCTGTCAAAAAATACTAATAAAGCGTTAATTAAATTTTAAAATAATATTATGTCATAAAAAGTAAAATAATGATATGTTATAAATAAAATGTTATAGTACTTTTTAAACTCGATTAATATTTTTTGACAGTTATATCAGCTGATTTCTGTATCATTCTTTTTAACATAAAATTGAAGAATAACGCGCGCTTGTGTTGTTCTAGTCCTTTTCTAAAAAAAAACATGTTAAATCGATTCCCGCAATTATTGTTGACAATACTATAACATTTTATTTAAAACATATTATTACTTTATAATTTTTATTACATACTATTATTTTAAAATTTAATTAACAAATTAACGCTTTAATCAGCTGATTTCTGTCAAAAAATATTAATCAAGTTTAAACAAACTTTATATAAAAATATCATTCTTTTTATATAAAATCGAAGAATGGCTTATGTTGTTCTTCTAGTAAAGAAAAATCGAGAAAGAGATGTGCTGCGATTGTATGCCTAAATCAGAGAAAGCTAAAGTAAAAAAATACATACTAGATTTATCTTTTGTATCGAAATACGTCGTATATAATGTAATTGATAGCGATTCTTTTCTTTATGTGTGTTCCTTTATTTTAATATTTTTAATTTATTAATAACACGTATATTTTATTTATTTTTCACAGCCTGGTTGAACGTGCTAACTAAATTTTCTGTGAATTTTTAAATATGTTTTCTCTAGAATTATATATCGGCTAATCATGAGAAGTTACGGTCGAACTGCAGCATTTGCTCTCAACATTCTTTTCGCAAAGATCGCAACCGCAGGTCGGTTTTCGTGGTTGCTGACGATATTTGGGAGGACATGGGGGAGGTTGTGGCTTTGTCTCGCAACAGCAAGGAGCATAAGGATCCTATGAATTGTGATTGGAATTGAAGAAATTCAACGCAAAAACGTGAAGCGGTATACACAGAAATTTTATGCACAGAAATAAAGAAAGGAAAAAAGTTTTCTATTCAACTTTAAATCAAATAAAAAATAATGTACAATGTTATATATATTTTAATCACAACAAATGTAATTACCTAGTAAAATTTGAATATAATAATTTACTGGATGTATTTCTTATTTAGTTTATTTGTACTGAAAAATTTGTGAGTCGAATAATTCTTCTAGTTTGTCTACATTTTGCCTAATTAATATTTTATAATTTGTATATTTTGAATAAAAAATATATTTAACATATACAAAAGAAATTTGGATTTATTCTGTTCAATTTGTAGAATATCATTCGATTAGTAATAAGAGATGCATATCTTTCCGATAACGAATAATAATATTGATGTATTATATTTCTATTTATACCTGCATTTTTATATAACAACAAGAGACTGTTTTAGGACAAATTTGACTGGGAAGTATATATGATCGTCTTTCGATACAAGGTGGACCTACGTCGGTCTCTTCATCTTTCTCCAATTTAGACTCGGTACATTTTTTTCTCAATTTTTCTTTCTTTGAAGGGCACGCTGATTTAAATTGCTCCGTACCTTGTTTAATTGCTGAGTGTACTACAGGAATAATTACAAAATTTCCAAAATGTTTAAAGTAATTTTTAAATTAATTTTTATACAAGAAAGATATCAAAATTATTGTTGTTAGACACGTGAATATATATACACGTTGTAAAATGTAATATAATATATATAATATTTGATCGATAGTATTATACGAAATTATTTTGTATACTATTTGTTCGACATTAGAAGACACAAATTTACCGCAATCGAATAATCGATCCAGAATACTTCCACGCAATGTATTATCATCCATCATAATTAGCAATGATAAAAATTAAATCTTTTAATCGGATTTCATTATTATGCAAAAATATGGCAATAATTATTTACAATTTTCTTTGATATATGTAACGAGAATGTAGTATGCATTTTTTGACAAATGAAGCGTACACATTTTCGCAAAAGTAGCAAATTTCAAGATTATAAGAACTAATTGTAAATTAATATAAATTAGAAATATTTTTTATTTAAACGTCACATTTGGAAAAAAAAAATGTTTCTGAATATACACCACAACGATATATCTTAATGTTCTATCTTTGTGCATTTATTCAGGCAAATATTTATTTGCCTTAAAAAAATGTTTCCAAATATGCATTTATAAATTATAACAACCTCTAAGTATATCTTATCTTCGTGCATTTCAGGCAAATATTTATTTGACAAATGACATATCTAAGTGTATTTAATTTTCGTATTCGCATTTCATTTAATCAAGATATTAATATAATAGTACTGACAATGAGATACTCCGCGTAAATATAAATTTAGCAAAACTTTGACATCCTAACCTTAAAAAGATTATTCATAAAATAAATTTATTAAATATTTAACACATTTACATTGATCAAAAAATGCAATATAAATATGAATAATTATCTCTATTATTATTTGGATTGTATCATTACCTTTTAAACAACGTACACGTACAAAACACGTATATAAAAGTAAACAGTAAACACGAGAAGAAAAAGATAACGTATAATGTTACTTTACCTACTAATCAATTTCGTACAAGTTAGTGAAAACTATTGTCGATAGTTGGCGTCACTTTCCGAGTTCCCTTGAACGATTTTTTTAAAACTTATATATTGAAATATATTTCAGCAAATTTGTACGCTATGAAATATGAATTAAAAAAGAAGTGAGAAAAAGAATCATTATATATATTCAATAATTTACCATTTTATTAATACAATTAACAATGCTTCCTGTCGCACATTAAAATCGTAATTCGGATATAAGACAAAAGTGATATCGTAATAATCTTACCTTATTTAATGTAGTTATGATTGCAGCAGTCACAGTATTAACTGCAGTCTGTTTCTTCGTTTCTCGCAATTACTTTGTCGGCACTTCCTGTCGTACAGAATTTATATTGGATAAAACTGTTCACACATTTACACCATATCGCGATGTAATATATATATATTATATGCGCAAAATAAAACGATCGCCCGTTACTTTTTTCCCGATACTATACACACTTATAATTTTTCCCCATTAATGTAAAACCGTAACTCGGATGCGAATCGTGTAATGTCGCGTCATGACATAATTGTGCAATGTTTACACCGATTAATCATCGTAATTAATCACTTCCGTTTCTTCGACACTCGCGATACTCGAGCCGGATATTCGCGTATTCACAAGCACATCCCGATATCATAAATAATCGCGCGCAATACTGTGCAATACTTTAAACGAGCGCGGAGCACGAAATTTCATGTACTATGCGAAATAAATATGGCTGTCACTCACTCGTGCCAACTGTCGCATCAGAAAAATTTTCCACTTTTCGACAAAACAGTTGATTGGTTCACGACCGTGCTTCCTGTGAAGTATGGACCAATCAGAGCGAAAATAGCGACAAGCGGAACACGTTTAATCTTCGAAGCGAAAATAGCGACAAGCGGAACACGTTTAATGACGTATATGTGATCTCGAATGTAAAATCATTTGCAACATTCGTTATTAACAACGCAACATTTATTAAATAATTCTCACACTCGAGAATATTGTAGATCGCACGGGCGACGCGTTTGTGTCGGAATTTGCGAACGAGAAAACTCTCGCGTGTCTCACTCTCAGGTGTCAAGGTGAATACTTCGAAGGACGCGCGGAGAGCTACGTGCCGGCGCCCGGCTTGTGCGCCGGCAGCTGCGCAGAGGGTGGGGGAGAGAGTGGGGATGCTGGGTGGTGGGGGTGGGGGTGGGGGTGGGGGTGGGGATAAGCGCGAGGCGCGAGCGAGCGACGCGGCCGCGGTGCGCAGTTGACTTCGACCTTTGACTTTGATGGTTTGTCTCTCTTGCTCGCGCGTGATATGCGTACGTATATACATATATGTATATATAAACGAACAAATGTCTCGCTTTATACGTATCGTTATAATATTGTCTCGACTGTCGCGAGGATCTGTCTATTTTTCGCTGTCTTAATTTTTCTCGTGTTCTTTTTTTTCCTTTTCGCGTGTGTAAAAGAGTGTACGTTTTGTTCGTATTTATCTTTCTTCTAACACAAATTGTTTTTATACACACACGTGCTTTCCTTTCCACGTTATATTGTTCTTCTATAATCATGCGATTCGTATTTAACATGAGATGTTGACCAAGTGTTTCTTGTTTTAGCTTCTGTGCTGCGAGGGCGTTAATGCGCGACTTTTCACACGTGCATAAAATCAGAAATTTTGACGTTTATGTGTGTTTACGTTATATTGAAAGTTGCACGTATCTTTCAAGCATTTATTAATATCGCTAAGTCGTGACGCGCGTGAACAAGTATTGCTCAACTATTTTCTAGTTTAAGACGAGATTGAAATAATCGCAATTGTCGAAGCTGTTAAAGGTTAAGATGGACGATTACAAAATTGAGCTGGATCGAGAGACTGGACTCTACTGCTCGTTGTATTTATTTACTGACGTTACGAATATCGCCGAAATTCGCGAGAAAGTCGTCACTGGAAAGCTTCGTTGTTGCGTGGTGAAAGCTTCACTTATAATCGACGCTTTCCAGGCGGTGGTGGCTGTCAATAAAGTTGCCCTCAATGCTAAACAGAATCGATTAATTACCAAGACTATGTACACGGAGGTTTTATTTTATCTATCGATATCTAAAAAGATATCACGTGCCTTGACTGAATTTGGTATCGATGACAGTGACAAGAATATCCTGGTAATACTGATACATGAACTTGGCGAGGAACAATCTGTGTCGGAAGAAGTCTTAGGAAGTATCGAGGGAGAAAGAGTACCTATTTTAAGAATACAGGAGTTTGCTGACATGAATCTTATTATGAAAACCTATAAAATCGACAAAGATGAATTGCGTGTTTCTAGTCTTCTTAATGCCATTGTATCGAGGATCAGCTGTAAGGAATTCATGTTATAACAAAGATTGAAGAAAGCGAAGGTTTGTTTATGTCAATTATTATTATAGGAAAAAATATACTTTAAATATAGTTTGATTAAATAAATATATAAGTATATATGTATGTTTTAAATAATTTGTACTTACGATTCCTGTTTATCAATCAATTATATCCTGACTGCATTTGTGATAATTATTCCTTTGCAAATTATATATCCTATATATTATAATACACATATATTCCATATTCTGAAGAATTGATATTTGTGGAAAAAAATAGTGTACACAAAATCTATACACTAATTAAATTATCTCATGGCAAATAATTTCATAATTAAAGCAGCGCTGATTAAACTTATTATATATGTGTATATAATTAATATAATTTTAGTATTAAAATAATTCTCTCATCATTTCTTCATCATATTCCTCGACATTTTCTCTGCAAACATATAAAAATTTATAATAAATATTTCTGATTTGTTAACTCGATTCATATACCAAAACTTTAATGTAATATCTTGTTAGGATTAATATTTAGAACATCTCTAATCAAACTGTTAGAAACTAGCTGTAAAAAAAAGAGATGTTAGAGAGAAAAGGGAGGGAGGGATGAAGAAAAAAATTAGGTAACGTAAAAAAATATGTCAGTGGAAAAATGCTTTCGTTTTTGTTTTCTTTTTTTTTATTCACTCATAAATAAGGCCAAAGATGCGTAGAAAACAATCGTTATATCCGCGAGGATACGGTACGCGTCAAATCCTGCGGAAGCGAAGTAGTAGATTCAAAGACAGCACCCCCATAAACACATGTGGAATTCATCGTTAATGTTTTGACAGTTTATTACGAGTACCTTGGCAGATTGCACATCTCGCAAACTGCTAAGTCCGCAGCATTGAGAAAAGTGCAATAAGAACATGTCCAAAGAGCTTGATCCGGAGGCGGATTCGCAATCGGCTCTGTACCAACGCCTATTCCTCCACTAGCTTCTGCAGTCACGGAAGGCAATGTCCTTGAGCTAGTAGCACCAAAGGACATGGTTTGCGGAGGACGCGACGATGTAGAAGCCGCGGATATGAGCTGCTCCACTGTCGCCCAATGCTCCGATTGGGCCCACTCCAATGCCTTCTCTTTATCTTTATTGCGAATAGCTTCGAGTAATGGTAACATGTGATCCTAAATAAAAAATAACAATTTGTCAATATAATTATTATTAATAACCATATATTATCGATAAAATATTATCAATTAATTGATTCATGGTACCTTCATCGGATACATGTCCATGGTAGCGATGAAGAGAAGCAAATGAAAGTCAGAAGTTGCCTCCAAAAATTGATCCGCATTGAATTGTTGCATATAAGTGCATAATGCATTAAACTCCTGAACTTGTCTATCAACTTGTCTGAAATTAAAGATATGGCGGTTATGTGAATCTATTCACATATATATGTTTGGTATCCGCTTATTTTTATTTTATTATAGATGTTACCTGTTTTCAACTGGAAATGGAGTAATGTTGTCATCCGTGAAGAAAGTGAATTGAGGAGTAAGCGGTGTGGATGCAGGTACATCCACTAATAAATATTCAACTGGCAAAGGTCTCGCTAATCTTGTTACTTCATTTCCGTATGTGTCTTTTTCCTATAACAAAATATATAATAACTATATAAATATCATATCTGTCAATTATACATATATTTAGTCATTATTTTCTACTAGTGTAATGTACACTTAATACATTATAATAATCACTGACGTATCACGTACTAGTTTAGTATATTTGTTATTTTAATATAGATATACTTATTTTTATTATCTTTTTAAACAAATATTGCGTCTTATTAAAAATAAAACAGAAAACTTGTATTATCTAAATTTTCTTCTAGCTAGATGAACTATATTATATACTTTGCAAAACTTTATCATTTTAATTTTCTATATTATTGATTACATAAAGTTGGAAATTACAAGGTACATTTTTCAAAAGAAATTCTTTATTAATCGAAGCATGATGAAATCGATGAAAAGGAGGCTCATCATGTATAATAACTTTGCCACTTGTTGCTGGAAAAGAAAATATAAATAATTTCCTACTCAACGCGTTTCCCTACAGGCCAATGTTCCCGCCATAAAGGCGGATTCATCGAGGCAAAGTGCGCGTGACGCGATTGGCGTCGAAAAACGACGACAGCGACATCGACGGCGAAGATACGTACTACTGCATTCGGACGAAGACGGAAGATACACGAGAGGGAGGACGGACAGAGACGGGATGAGAGGGGGAAAAGGAAGGGGGGAGCGACGAGAGGCGCGTAAGCGATGATCGCGCGCCCGCGGTGTGTGTCTGTCGGTCGGTCGTCGCCGCCGCCATGCTAGTGGTTAGTTTAGTGAACCAAACATCATGATGTGGCAAAACGTTCGCACGAGCTAAGGCCCATAGTAGCCATGCCGCGTTAAACCGGCACCACCGTCGTTATGTTATCCACAGTAAGACTCACGACGTTCGATAAACACGATAACGCGAAAAGTACAAAAAGTATATATACACACAAGACACACGATTATAGATAGAGAGGGAAAGAGAGGATACGTATTATAGTAAAGGGGAAAAATATAAAACGAAGAGAGAGAGAGAGAGAGTGAGAGAGAGAGAGAGAGAGAGAAAGAGAGAGAGAGAGAGAGAGAGAGAGAGAACACGACGGCAGCGAGGACGACGACGAAGACGAAGACGACGACACGACAACGATAACGACAGTGACGACAAAACCGTGTTAGTGGTGGTAGTAGTGCTTGCTCTCGTGGTGGTGGTGGTGGTTGTTGTTCGGTGCGAGCGGAACCGCGCGCGCGGCACGACGTTAGGCCCGATGTAAGTCAAAGCCGTCGCCGAATCGCACGATCGAACGTATACGTCGCGTAGTGAAACATCATCGTCGCGGCACGCGTCGCAAGTGCCGAGTGCCAACGGTCAAGCCTTCCATAGCGCGGCAAGGAGACGATCGCGAAACGTATATACGGTACGGAGCATTTACACAATTCTTTCCGATAAAAAGAGCGAGAGAGCGAGAGAGAAAGAGAGATTGATTAAATCGAGGAAACGAAATTGGAATACATGTGTTGGATGCTTGATGGAGAGAGAGAAAGAGAGAGAGAGAGAGAGAGCGAGCGCCTGTATGTGTGTGCGAAAAGGAGCGACGCGTGAAAGTGAGTGAGAGAGAGAGCGCATGTCGGAGCGAAAAAGAGAGACGTCGCAGTGCGCGCGCGCGCGCGTCCAGGACGGGGGAGGAGGGGAGAGAGAGCGAGACGGAGCGCGCACAACATTCCCGCGGAATCTGACACGCAGTAGTTCGCGAGCGGTTTTCGACCCGAATGTCGGCTCGTTGTCGCGAGTCACGATCGGCGTATCTATCGGCGTAGGCAGGTAACCTCCCCCGAGCGATAACGTCTCTCTCGAGAGCCCGAGGCGTCGCGAAGCGGGCCGCTTTTTTTAGTGCGCTGCGTGCTTTAGTTAGTAGTGTGCACGCGTGTGTGTATGCATACGGCACGACGTCGCGAAGAAGTGCCGCGAACACTCGATATACGTCCTTCCTCCGCCTCTCTCGCCCCCTCGTTGGCGCCTCGGTCCGAGGGATTCGTCTCCCCTCCCTCCCTCTTCTTCCTCCTCCTCCCTTGCGTCTGCCGCGCGCGCGAGAGAGGCAACGTCGCGCTTAAAGAATGGCGAATCCTCGGAAGCACCCATCCTCCCGATCTACCCGCTATCCGCCGACGGTTTTGGCGGGATTTCCGACGCATGCGCGCGAATGGTGTAAAGTGTCATCTCTCTTTGTCTTTCTCTCTCCCTCTCTCGCGAGCTCGCAAACGAGCTCCTCTCGAGGCTCGTCTCGTTGCATAATGACTTATCTATCGTGTGCCGATATCGCTGAATATTGAGTCTACATAACCTCCTTCTTGGGAAGTTTCGTTTGTTTGCTCGCTCGCGTGCATACATTGCCGGATGATCCGCGGAAAATAGAGAAAGATCGAGACTCGAGGAAGATACGCGTTTGGCAGCTTCGAGAGCATCTTATTTTCAAATCTTTCTTATTAGTATTCCCGAGAAATAAGGCTTCCTTATTTATATACGCGTGTGTAAATTCTTATGCTTCGGAGAACGTAGATTTCATACAGAGAATTTATCGTAATTGCTTCTTGAGGAGAATATAAGAATTTCTTATTTACACTCTTGCACGAATGCTTGAGTATATGCTTAAAAAATAACTATCGCTTATCGCTTTTTTGAGCGAATCGTGTTGCTTCAAAATTATGTAAATACTCATAAATATTTAGCTGAAATACAGATAGAGAGAGAAAGAGAGGAAAAATTGCTCAATTATATAATTATAAGTTTGATAAAATGATTTTAAAAAATATCGACATAATATGTACATCGAGTGACTGTCTAAAGATTAATATTCGTACGACGTGTTTAATCGGAAGCAAAAGTAAAAATTAACATATATTAAATCGTTAGAAAATGCAAGTTTCTGAGATAAGAATCGTATTATTTCCATAGCACGTTTAAAGTTAATTTAAACAGGTTAAAGCAGTGTGATCAAGTTCTAAAAATAAATTTCTTGAAAATACAATGTTATTGTTGCCATGTTATCCTTTCGGCATTCAATCAAATATAAAGAAAAAATCGCGAATGATTTTTTTTATATGTAATTTTAAACACAAATCCGAGTCACGCTATATTTCACTGTTTTCAAAATAATTGTGTTACATTCTTTTAGATTTTGTTTCATGAAAGAACCAAGTTTAAGTGATTGAAAAAATTAAAACATCTCGTTTATATATATTATATATACACACATGCACATGTGTTTAGTAAAGATCAAGATTAGATATCGAGATTTCTTTTGAACATTAATTATACCTTCTAAAATACAATAATATATTTTAGAGTTTGGTTTCTAATCGCATTTCAAATAATACATTATTACACGTCGTATTTATCGTAGTTTACAATAGGGTAATTAATGAAAATTCTGGCGTAGAAAAAAACGTGCGTAAAAAAAAGTCGAGGTCAGAGAATGTTGGCCGAGACATTTTCGTCGACGAAGGCGAGAGCGAGCGTCGAAAGGATTAAGGGCAAACTGTGTCGCGGGCGAGTTCAAGTCGCCGTCGCGCTTTCCCGCCTTTTACTCGCGAGCGGTCACCGAGGTGGTATCCTCGGGCCTCGGGTGAATCGAACGATCAGTGAGTGTGTTTACCACGTCGTCACGTGTACGTCGCGCCGCGTATCGATTCACGTCCCGCTTCCCGAAACGCCGCCGTATTTAAGTAAGCCTCTGGCAGAGAGCGAACGAAACCGAGCGGGGGCCTTTGTCTGTCAGTCAGCGAGACGTTCAGTTAATACGGACGTGTAAACAATGCCGCGCGACGCGAGACCGATCTGGTTTTTTGAAACCGTTTATTAACGAGGGAACTCGTCGATCACTCGATGACGCACGAATGCGATATGGGTCAAGGAATATGGGCCGACGTGGCGACGTTGGTTTCGCGCCGTGCGTACTTAAAATCGGGAAAGTCCATGGCAGGATGGCAGAGTCTACGACGCATAGTAATAAACGTAGTAATATTAAACAAGTGCGAAGAGAGAGAAAGACAGAACGAGAGAGAAACCGGCGATGTGAGACAAAGGGAGAAAGAGAGAAAAAAAAATGCGAGAGAGACGAACGATCGCGTGTACCGAGTTTGTTTACATACATACATACAACGACTTGACCTTTTAGGGTTTTCCGTCGTAAATTACACAACGTTCCGCGTGAATCGGAACATTCCTGTGCACACGTGGTAAAGTTTCGGCTCTGTTTGTCAAAAAACAATTTCGAGAGATAGATATCCTCTTTGCCTTTGTCATGTTTATTATAAGTCTCGCGCGCTCGATTCATATCGTACGCAATTCTTCGCGTTTCCTCCGTTGAGAATCAATCGAGGGGTAAACAGTTTCGCGTGATCCTTCGCGCGTGAATGTGTTTGGAAGTTAAGAGCACCGAAAATCAGCGCAGCGCTAAATTAAAAAAATGCCATTGCAATTTCAGGAGCACGAGACGCTACGTTCGTAATTAATACCGTGGCGTGATGTTACTTAAACAGGTAATTCCCGCGTAAAGTGAATGAAGACGAATGCTGGATTGTCTTTGATTGTCCGCTCGAGTGAATAACACAGTTGAACGAGAAACTTCAATATACAAGTGATAGCACGAAATTTGTGTCGTTTATCGCTCATAAACTTTGATATAGCAAAATCGATTCGAGTTCGCGGCGTAAACTTTGTTATCTCGCGACGTATCTAAATTTAATACATCGATCGATGCGATCAGAATAGCGATCTAATTCCATTACGGCAGAAATTTTATCTCGTTAATGCTCATTATTTGAACACTTCTTACGCGAGATCATATGCAAGAACTTGTATATATGTGTGTGTTTTGCGTGCGTGTGTGCATACGACGAAATTACGAAGATATGCACGCACGCACGCACATGTGTACATGTATGTTGCGCTTCCAGATGCTGGATCCGAGCGTGCTAACGGACCTGGAGGAGCTGACGCTTTGCGGTTGCTGCAAGCAGAAGTACAATGACGCGGAACAATGTCCAAAGTATCTCAGCTGTAAGCATTACTTCTGTCTGCGTTGCATCGAGAGCAATCTACTGAAGGGACGAGATCTGTTTTGCGCGCACTGTTGGAAGAAGACGGATTTGGGTGACCAGGGTCCGGACGCTCTACCAACTCATTCTCCACTGCTTGCCCTGGCCAATAATCTGTCGCGTCTAAAAATCACGACGAACAACACGTCCGGCAAACCCGGTGACAAGGAGAGGAAGGTAACGACGATTGATATTTTCCTATTTTCGTTCAGGAGTAAAACGCCATGGAATGTACAACATTTCTTTCAACAATTTGTGTAACACGATTCCTGTACAATCTTGCATCTTTTATATTAAAAATATATCAAATAATTAATTTTGAAAAAATAAAAGAAATGAAGAAATTGTATCATGAACGTTAAATTACGCGATTATTGATTCATCTAAATTTACCGTGAAATATCTCTGCTGGATAGAATTAAGTTAAATGAAATTTAGACGACGAACGAAAAATTCTTCGAAAAAGTAACGCGACTTTCGTAACATCGCGATAAACGGTGAACTTTATTAGCATCGAAAAAGACGGAATATATCTGCGTTCAAATGCGAAATGTATGCGACATGTGTGCCTATATGCGTGACGGAGAAAACGCGAGTAGAATAACTATACCAAAAGAGAGTGAGAAAACGTTTCTAGTAGTAATAAAATGATGTTGTAAGAGCATCTCTCGACGATTTCGAATCTGTGATAATTTCGCGCGATTATCTCGCGCACACGTTTTACTTCTCTTAAAAAAAGATACGACCGAATATTTTGATAAAAACGAGGGATCAGCTTGGTCTTGAAAAGTCGGAAGAAACTTTTCGTGTAAACACGTGGTGGTGGACTTGAAATGGATCGATAACGTTTAATATTTTCGTAGAGCGAGAACTGTCACACACACGGGATGCCGCTGGCATTATGGTGTGCGACATGTTGCACGGCGCTTTGTAGAGCGTGCGCGACTCCTCAAGAGCACCCGGGTCATCAGATTAAATCGCAAACCGATGCCAAAGAACAGCTCATTTCCGACGTAAGTTGTTTCCCTACTTGTTTGACATTGCATCATTTTCCGTTGAAATTTCGAGAAACAGGCTCGAGAAACTATACATCGAAGAACTAACGATGCGAAAATCTTCGTGCATTCATTCACAGGTTCAATTGGAGGTGGCCGCTGTGGGTAAACTGTCGACCGAGATTCAAAGACTGGCAATACAGCAACGCGAGTTTCTGATAAAGGTGCTGGAGGCATGCGTGACGTTGAAGACGCACGTGGAGACGGATTTGCAGAACGGTTGGAGCCACTTTCCCGAGATAACGGACGCGCGCGAAACCCTAGGCAAGACGAAGGCCGGCTTGCAGATGAGCGAAACTCCGGGTGATGTATACAGTTTGCACTCGCAGCTCGTTCTAGAGAAACAGCGGTTGCAATCCAAATATCAGGAGATGATGCTGCAGTGCCAGCTGGACGATCTTATCGGCAATTCCGGCGTGATTTTCGATTTTGCCCTGCTGAAGCAAGCACTGGCGGGGATTCATACGGGGGATCCGATCATTCCCCAAGGAGTGGGCAATGGCGGTCGCTTGCCGAATCACTTGGCGGCCTCGCAGAATCCGATACTATTCCTCGCAAATTACTGCATGTCGCAGTTGTACACGCGCCACGTCGTCAGCAAGCAACAGCATATGCAGAACGGTTCGATGGAGTATCATCATTCGAATATGATGCCGCCGCCGCAACAGGCGCCACCGGGATCCGTTCACATTCACCAAGGTCCGCCACCGCCGCCACCAGGGCCGAACCAGACTCCGCAGCAGCTTCTCATTCCACCCGGTTCACCGTCCATCAAACCCATACCGCCCGCACCGCCCAACGCCATGCTGCACCCGCAGCAGCAGTCGACGTTCATGTCCGATACGGTCGGTACCGGTGGCAGTCTAGTGACCGTCCACTCATCCCCCCAACCGCCGTCTAACGCGATAACGGCGACACTGACACGGGGCCCGGCGAATCCGTATCCCCTGTACTACTTCAACATCGAGGTAAACGGCTCGCCGCACGGACGCATCGTAATCGAGGTGCGACCGGACGCGGCGCCGAAGATGGCGAAAAACTTCAGCGTGCTGTCGACGGGGGAAGCCGGGATCGGTTACAAGGGCTGCTCGATATTCCAGTGCTGGGAGGGCGAGTCCGTGATCACGGGCGATTTTGAGCTTAACAACGGCCGCGGAGGACGAAGCATATACGAAGACGGCTACTTTATGCCGGACGACACCAAGTTCCCGGCGGTGCGAGGTGCGGTGGGAATGAGACGGACGCAGAAGCGACACGACAACCTCGGCATGGTCGGCTCACAGTTTCGCATAATACTGCAGGAGATGCGCGGCTTCACCGGCATTTTCGGCCACGTGATCGAGGGATTGGATCTGGTGGAGAAGATATCTACGTTCGGCGACCAGACCGGCAAGCCTACCAAGAATATTCTAATCACGAAGTGCGGTAAATTGTAACGTTTACGCTGTCGCTGTCGCGCGGTTTGTTGTAGCGTGGGGTAGACTCTCCGAGAAGAAGAGCGGAGTAGTATATCCCGCATACACATCTATCTATATATTGTATAACGCCGTATACACGTTTTCCCGCTATAGATAACCGAAAGAAGGTCGCGACGGTTTTCCCGACTCGCGCGCGTTCGGCCGAAGAGAGAAACTTATACGTAAGAAGAAATACAAAAAGAAACGCGTTACACGTAATTGCCCAACGATGGGAGACGATTATTATTATAATTATTATATCCGCCGCGTATATTCACTCGGGGACACCGTCGCGACACGTTTATCCGCGAATCCTCGAACGCTCCGTACGAGTCACGCAACTTAATTAACTATTAACAATAGCATCTAAAGATGTCGAGTCTATTTTTAAATCGTGGGCGCGTGCGAGAAGAAAAAGAAATAAAAAAAAAATCCATATTTTGCTATTGACCGGGAATCGATACGAGATTCTGCTAACAATAATAATGATGAATGATGATCGAGATACACACACATACACATACGTACCTCAGAGATCGACCGTGATATCGATACGACTTCTCTAGCTGATACGACGTATTTGTTTTTAGGAAGAGAGAGGTCCAACGTTTATTTTGGCTATTGTCGGCGTTAACTCTGCTAAACTACGTTATAGTTCGTAGAGCGCGTATCGCACGTCGGGCGTGATATAGTGAGGAAGAAGGTACCGTGCGATTTGCGGTAGTAGAGCGGTTTCTCTGCCCGGCTCCCGCGTGCGCAGCTAAAATGTTTTAGATCGTAGATAGATGCGAATAAAAGGAAAACAAACGTGTAGTACCGGGGAATTTAAGTATAGCAAACTATCGGGGAAAACTAACCGAACCGTATCGCGTTTATGCACACGCGACGTATTAAACTTGTGAAAAGAGAGGCGATGATGAACCTGCGGGCGAATACGGATATGATATTGACCCTTTCGATTTTTTTGTTTTTTGTTTTTTGTGTGGGCGAGAGCAAATCGCGGGTGGGCATCTTTGCGAATTTATGCTAAAAGTCGCGACTCGCGCGATTCTATACAAAAACGCAAGGTTTGTCGTTTAGAATCTTAGATTCCGAAACGGTGAAGAAAAAGATATCGATATAGTTAATCTCGTAGGAGCGCAATTTGTGCGGTTCGTTAAACACGATGTCGCGTATATCGTTCCGTTCCAGGGGCGCGAGGAAAAGAGCTAAAAGGGAAAAGGAAATAAAAAAAAAAAAAAGAGATATTCATCGCGCGCGCGCGTTTTGTGAAGAAGTCTTGTGATTCCGCTGCACGAATATTGGTAGCGAACTCGTTCCCTTTTCGTTCTTTGTAAAACTAGCGAACCGTCGTGAATTATATCTGTATTTAAGATTAGATCTCAATACGTCGCAAATGTATGCAAGGCCTAACTACTACTATGTAGATCGTAAGCCTCGTGTCGTCTGATCGGAGAAAACGAACGAAGGAAAAAAAATGTACAAATACATGTATATACATATACGTATGTATACAATATGTATATATAAGTGTATGTACATTAAACAAATCATTCCTATATATCGTACTACGATAATGTAATTGCGTTATAACTACTCGTCTGAATTCTCGTAATGAAGTCCCATTATGTATCGTTATATATATATATATATACACTGTACACGCGCGCGCGCGTGCGAGAGCGAACGCGTCTTTCCCTCTCTCTCTCTCGCGCGCGGACACGTGCGCGCGTATCTCCACGCGCGTACAAGGCAAGGCACACTCACGCGTTACCGTAATAGCAAAAATTGCACGCCCTCGCGTCGTCGCGGATATGCCTTCTCGAAGAAAAGCCTCATTCGATGTTGAACTTGAAAGTTTTAACACTTGTTGATTAGCTAATAAAAAGAAACGCGTCTCTCGCGATCGACATTGCGATGATTGACGGCAACGCGAAACGCGTCGCGTTGTACGTCGTCTTTAGGGAATAAATATAACTCGCTCCTGTACATGTACAATATTATTGTATACACGACGACCGTAAGCGGGGGTGGCTTAATGTGTGTTCGAATGGATGAATGAACGAATTTCTCTCGTTTCGCTTCCGAGCGAGGAAAAACTCCGACAAATTGTAACTCTTATTAGTACGTAATTACGTAGAGACGCAATCGTGAGAAGAAGAAAAGGACATATTGTACCGAAGCGAATGACGATACAGGCCCACCTGTATACATTACATACATACATATTATACATACATAAAACAACACGTACACGGATACCTCTATGCGCGCGCGTATATATATACAAATATATAAACTACATATATTTTTATGAACGTGATGAGGTAACAACGCATAGCTTGTAATATCGATTCTAACGACCGACCGATTTATCTTGTCCCTCGCGTGCGATTAAACGATTGAGCGGCTGTAAGCACTTGGACAAGTTCTTTCCTCTCGTCTTTCTACCTCGCTATTTTGTTTTCTTCCTTATCTTTCCTTTTTCTTACTTCCGCTCTGTCCCTCTCTGTCTCTCTCGTATCCTCCTCTCGAGACATAATAATCATTGAGAATGCGAAGATCGTGACTATTTTTTTTAGGTTCGCGGTAATTACACCGTAGAGAGCCGTCGTTTAAACGAATTTTATTATTTCATTATACATGTACGAAGTGAACGTTTAACGCCTCAACTTAAATGTACTTTTAATCGATCGATTTTGAGTTATAAACTGTTCTCATTTCACGTGAGTATTATGATTTGTGCGTATTACCCTTATACCTATAGGTATATCTCAAGTTGTGCGACAAAATTGCATAACTTTCAATAAAAATATTAGATTACGATAGACATATAAAAATTTAAAGGCACTCGTTCGATATACATATAAAGATATAAATCGAAGTGATTCAAAGAAACGTAATAATCTCGAAGAGAAAATGAAATCGATAATATTCGAACTTACCTTGTAGAAGACATCCGGAACGTATTGCTTATCGGTCGACTCGATTACGTAGCCCAATTCCGGTGCGTCTTTTGTAGGAACCAAAGAGCCATCTCGTACCAACGCCATACATTGATTGGATACCTGATAGCCCTCCATATGTACTTGATTTTTATCGTCACCTGTAATTTACAGGAAAAATGTTTCTGAAAACTGTAATTTTACATGGCGTTTGTAACGGATATTTCGTAACAGATAGGGAAAAGAAGCGTAATTATTATGTATTGTTAAGTTGATCAAAAAAACTCGTTCGCCTTTTCCTATGTGGCTCTTATCTCGATACAAAAAAAAGACAAACTTTTAATCAACCTAACATCTTCGAAGTAAAAAAATTAAAAAAAAAATATATATATATCTATATTGTAAATTAAAATTGACGACTCACCTGTGACGCAAACAGTTACAGATTTTGAGCCGAAATAACCATTAGGCGAGAAGCGGCAGGGGTTTGGATACCGGTTTTGAAAGTACCCAGCCATAATGCATTCTTGAGCAGATAGGAAATGGCTTTCTATATTGCGAACGTGTTTGACCTGATCGAATAAAACTGACAGTGTTAATCGCCGTACATATGCGGATTCGGTATACGAACATTACATACGAGAAAGAAAAATATATATATCAAATTACCGTTCCCTTCTTGACATCGTCGGCTATGAGGTCAGTGAAAATCCATCCGATTCTCCTCAGATTAAGTGTCCGGCCTAATTCCTCGACTAATGCTTCTTTCTCGTCCGGCAGAAGTCTTATCGTATCTTTTGTACTTTCCTGACCAATCACAATGCGAACACACATTATATATTTGTTCATCAAAAATGTGTATGTTTATAGATTTGTCGAAGATTGTGCACGAGCTCTACGTACCTGCGGTGGCTCGTATATAGCCGCAACGACTGCTCTAATTCCTACCGGGACATCCGAGTGTACTTCGTATCTTCCGTATAGATAACCGATACGCTGGTGCCCAGTGCTACGCCAGTAATTAAGAAAACGTTCTACTAAACTAGCATTTTCGAACATGACGTTATCCACGTGTCGATAAGTCTGGCGGTTCAGAGTGATAGAGTTCGGTTGGCACTTGCTGCAGATCCCTCGCGGCCATGGCGGATGATCCTTGCAGCCAGTCTTTATACGGCAGCTTATGTCGTCTAATTGTATGAACTTGCCCCTGCGACAAATATATACAAGATACAGTCGAGTACTCTGTAATAATGTTTGTACAATCATTTCACATTGCATATTTATGTACCTATCAACTCCGGCAGTGAGCTTCCTAAGATATGAATGAAAGGATAGATGCTTGATATTTTGTTCCTTCAGGTAAAACTCGTCGAAAGGTTCCAGAGGTGAACAATGCACGCAGCATCCTCTTATTCCATGTCGACAGCTGTAAAAAAAACGCATGTTTTTTTTGTTCTATTTTTGATTCTATCTTGTGTTTTTATTAATGTTTTTAGATTTCTTACAGTTTTTCGTCGCGTTTACGCTGGATTTTTCCATCCAGCTTCCATAATTGCTCATCAACATCATCCTCAACTACATTTGTCAGAGATCGTGAAAGACCAGATGTGCGATTTGTAATTCCGTTTGTAGTATCAATTGGCCCTGGTTCTAAAAATACAAAACAATGTTAGTAAAAAAGCTGGTCTTTGACAAATAAAAAAAATTTATACAAGTGCATACATATATACATACATATACACACTTATATATAAAAAAAAATTTTAAATAAGTCTAATTATAAATATATATTTTTCATAGTTATGTTTTATAGTTTAATATAATGCTATCATCTTAAATGTATTATACTATGTTTTTAGTTATTATGTAATAATTTTGCTTTATTTTATTATTTGCAGTAATTTTTACGTTCTACGCTGGACTATCAATTATGGAAATAATTATTCATACCTGTAGAAGTATTATTGGAGGCACTGCTGGTTGATGGAGCACTCCATAGTTGGGTGCCATTGGCTGGCACAAGATAAAGCATATCTCCGTGGGAAAGACCAGTTCCTAACACCGTTCTACTCCGAGTAGATGTAAGTGGCTCTTTCTGATTTCGTTGCTTACAGAGGTTAAATCCAAAACTATTTAAATCAAAGGCTTCATACACCTATGCAAAAAGTAATTGGGATAAATTCTAAAATATTATATATTAAAAAGTTAGAATATCTTCCATGATTTATACCTTTTCATAAAGTCGAGAAAGTGTATCGGAAGCTAGCACTTCTATACGCTTTGTTCCCTCTGATGACTGAACGCGTAGGACCTGGAAGTGAATAAACAAACAATGTATTACAGACAAATTTATATTTATTTAACAAAAATAAATTATTGTAAACATGTATTGCAGAATAGAATTGTCCATAACAAAACAAGCAATACATTGTAACTTTGTACATTATTCATTTTTCATTCATATATAAATGACATCTATGAAGATAGAATAACAATGGAATATATCCTAATTACTTTTTTACATAAAAAATGTCCCAGATAAATCAAATATATTTTAATATTAAATGGAGAGCGAATTCTTTAATTTATTTGTAAAGTTATATAAATTAACTATCTAGTCGAGAAATTATGTTACGAAAATAAATACTATAAAGAAACACGTATATTGTTGATGTCAAATAAATTTACGCTCGTGTGATTATCAAATAATTAGGAATTAAAAAAAAAACAAAAAAACATGTATCAGAGGACAGGCAACATGACGAGAGAGCCTGAGAATCAGGCTCGAATTGTATCGGTTACGTTTGAGAATATGTCGCAATTATGCGATGCGATCGCGCGGAAAGTAAAATTAAACAACAGAAGGAAAGCGATTGGACGGAATCGCGCTCGCGAATCCATTTCGTGGGATGACTTACAAATTGGCCGGGTTTTGACATTTCGCCGGTGTCGGTGCGGTGAATCAGCTGTTCGAAGATCTCGCTGTAACGTGTACAGGCCGCACGAGTGCGCGGTGGCGCCAAAGTCCCTATAGCGCGGCGACGCGAAGACAAAACTGTCGAGTCAACGTCGGTGGGGTCGGGTCGACCTAACCTCCTCGCACCTCCACGGCTGGCTGAGAGGTGCGATTCCTCGCGGGCGATGCTGCGGCTACCGAATACCAATGTCGCCGCGCGGCTGCTCTCGCGACGCGCACACGCACTATCCTCTCGTTAGTCTCGCACTGTTGTTCGTCCGCGACGCGTTCCCGAGGGAGAGAAAGAGAGCGAGAGAGTCGCGCTTTAATAACGCGAGATAAGAGTCAGCTGAGCGCTCGAACCGAGTCACCTCGGCACAACGAACTGACGCGAGAGGCTCCTCGCCGGACTAGGCAACAACCAATCCTGACACTGGTGCACGAGCGAGCTAGAACATACACCGAATCGAGTCGAGTCGAGTCGAGTCGCTGTCGTACGCGTCCCTCTGGCAGACTTTTGTCGACGCTGGGTAAGTTTTGCTCGTTGGCGCGCTCTTCCCTCTTCTTTGTCTCTCTACCTCTTTTTTTTTTCTTCCCGTCACTGTCCCCGTCGATCGAATAATGCGTGATCGCGCGCGCGCGCACGCGACGATGACAAGGACGACGAAGACGATTGCGACTCTCGAGAGAGAGAGACAGAGCAACGAGGGCGACGAGCGTTTTCTCTTCGCCAGCCAGCGATCCGCGACGCGCTGCTCCGCGAACTATGCAACCTGCGCTACGGCGGGACGAAAGCGGACGCCGACCCCTGGCGCTCTTTCGGAAGCACGCCGTCGATATATCTATCTATGTATATATATATACGAGGAATCGGTATGTGCGCGTCGCACGTTGCGACGCCTGCGCGCGCGTCATTCGACTTCCGCTTCTCTCGCGTCTCGCGTGCGCTTACGATTTGCATTTTCCGATGGCTCTTGCACACAACACTCGTCGTCACAACGCCTGAGATAAGGAGCCTTTATAACCTAACCGTCCTAACCTGTCGTAACCCGACCGTAACGATGCGATGACATTGGAAAAATTTGAAGAGTGAGAGATTTTTCTTTACTATCCATTCTAACCTATATATCTATGCATCATTTTCTCGTCGTTCTTGCTTTGTTTTCTATCTATTTTTTTTTTCTTTAAGTATTTCTCATAGTTTGTGAAGGAATTTTATTCTCAGATACGATCTTATTTATATAAACATCTCCATCTAATTATGTTTATTTGTTGTCTTGCATAATTTTGCACAACGCGAAAAGTTCGTTAGCATCTTCTCGTTGCAATTTGCAACGGAAGTGGTGCATCGAACTAATCGTAAATTGTTATCTGGTCATGGCCACGGTGTCGGCAACCGGAGGCACTTTACCAGGTGATCGTACTCGGATATAAATAAATCAGCTGGCATATCTTTCGTCAGTGAGCGATGAATTTTGCACTGTAATTACGCGAAAACATGTCGCCATTTTATTATCAATGCTTGCTCGTATGAATATTTTGTTTAGAAACTTTGTCTTGCTCGGCAGAAACTTTAACATTATTTTACATTTGTAAAATTATTAAGGAAACGTTTTATTCACGTTTGTGCTAAGCAAAGCGGTCTTAAATTTTGCAAATTTTTATTATGTATTATAATAGACATATAATTTTCTGGAATTTTAATTTTAATTTTGCGAAGATTCTTGTTAAATGTTTCGAGATAAATAATTTCTATAGGAGAGAGGATATTTAATATTTATTTCGATTATAAGTTATTTGTTTTATATATATAATCATGGTACGACTAATTAAATTTTTAAAACTCATTTAAGAAAAATATTTTCTTTCTGTTTGGAAAATTCTTTCTATGTATCTTTCCGAAACGAGGAATCATATTACATATAATGTATTTTTGTACGCAAAATCATAATTTACTTGTTTTAATCGTGGTATGAATAATTAAAATTTTAAAATTCTTTTAAAAAAATATTTTCTTTCTGTTTGGAAAATTCTCTCTATATATCTTTCCAAAACGAGAAATTATATTGTATTATAATGTATTTTTGTACGCGATCGTAATTTACTTGTTTTAATCATGCTATGAATAATTAAAATTTTAAAATTCTTTAAAAAAATAGCTTTCTGTTTGGAAAATTCTCTCTATGTATCTTTCCGAAACGAGGAATCATATTGTACATAATGTATTTTTGTACGCGAATGCACACTCCAAAACGTATCTGCCAACATCTCTAGCCAACATCCATTATGTTTCGGAATAACTATGAAATCATAAGGAATGTATCAAGCGTGGAAAAAAAAAATACACCTACGAGAAGTAGCGTATCACGTACGAGATTTGACGAAATTTCTGCGTCATTTGTTGCAGAGATGATTGAGCAACAACGCACAGACGAGCTCGTCTTTTTTAATCGTCCTGACGCGCGTACTTGCTTTTCCGGGGTCGATCGTCTACGGGGATAATTGCGATAAATCGTGCCATTAACGATGCTGGATCGCGATGTATAAATTAGTAATGGAATGCATTAGATTGATTAGACCAGAGACAAAAACGTCGAGCACAAAGGCGCTGCCTCTCCGCACCGCGCGCGTTATGACCCTCTTACCTCTTTACCGTTTCTTCCTGCCAAGAACGACTACCGCGCCGTGAGAGACTCCACGGGCCGCGGAGGCCGCGTACTCCGGTGAGGATTTCGGCGCGATCAGTTGCATTTGCTAGCCGGTAGCCATCTAGCGCACCCCTAGTCGAGACCTACAGCTCGGCTTAAACACGCGCCTCGAGTTCTCTCCTCTCGTCGTGATCCAGCATCCAGGTTTCTTCGTCATCGTCGTTCGCCAGCAGATCCGCCGCCTCTGCCCTTCTCCCCTTCCCGCCGAGGAACGATAATCAATCCACCTGTTAGCCGTCAATGAAAGCAGGAAGGTAGGCTTTTATCCGCGTGCCTCGTCGATGGCTTTTCTGTTTTCTTTCTCTCTTTTTCAATTTTTGTTTATTATATTTATAAATTATCTTTATTATTTTTTTTTTTCTTTTGGTTTGTAATTGATTCTTAATATTAGTCTGACTCCAATGAATGAGATGATACTTCTGTATTTTTTTCGATGCGCGCTTGATTCCTTATTATTTTATAGTTATTCCGAATGAGAGATGATGGATATTTCTTATAGATTATAAAAAAATTGATATATATGTATGATTAACATTTTTTTTTAAAACAGCATATATTTTTTACAAAATTGACTTATTCTAATAAAAAATTGATCGTTATATAATAAGAAGAATTTGAAAACTTTTATATTCAAGTCATGCAAGTTGTGTCATTGTGATAATTGTTAATAAAATTCGTTTCGTTGATGATAGTGAGATTTTGAGATTGGTTAAACAACCAATTAAATATATTGATTTGTGTTGTTTTGCTTATTATTTATAACTCTTTAAAGTGTGTGTCTGTTAATATCGTATTAATTTAAATTCTTTAATATTGTAAAATCATTTTCTTAATGTGATGATGAAAACGTTAAATAAATATTAGATTTTTTAACAATGCTCCGTTCAATTTTACGAAGATGTCTAAAAAATCTAATCTTATATGATCTAATACTGATCTAATATTTATCAACAATCGTATATGTTTCTTGCGAGTTTATCACTCACATCGTCTACATTACAATGACATCATCCAAATTATATATGCACACAAGCACCAGCATTGATTCAATCTAATGCACATTATTATACATTTACGATACATTTACGATACAAGATGTATGCGATATGCAAAACTATTCTCATTTCTTTTATTATATGAATTTTATCAATTATATACTTTCTGATTATAATTTTCAATATCATGTTTTTATTAACTTAAACACTTAAAACTCTGTTGACTTTTTTTACTATTAAAATATTTGTTTGTTCCAGTTCTTTTAAAAATATTAAAAGATTTAGAGAGAGAGAGAACACCAAGAAAATATTTATATATAACGGGTTGATAATGTTAATGAAATCTGTGTATAATTGTTAGACGTTTATAGGTCGAAAATTATTTGAATTTCTCTGGATTTGTCGGTATTTTTTAAATTACAAGAGTAGAATAAATCGAGCAATTCATTAAAGGAATGATAGAGTTACGTGGCACATCGTATATATATACATATACAGACGTGTCTAAATCGCTGATTCATCGCGAACTTTATTACGCGTGAAACCTGTAACGCTGATCTCGTTATATTATATTGGATGATTTTCTGCGACGAATTTTTAACTATCGCATTTAACTTCATAAATGCACAGTGAGAATACTGAAGAAATGTTTGCCATCAAAGATGATATAGAATATGCTACATATTTTCCAAATTATTTTTTTGTTGAAGAATATTCTGAAACTATTTCATATAAGCAATGTAGATTTTTGGATATTGCTTATATGAAATTATTGTTCATGAACGAAAGAAATATTGTTATTATATAGGAGGGCGGAGATACTCTTTCTAAAATTATGCGAGATAAATAAAGATTATCTTAGAGGAGTTTGACCCGAGATCTCTTTATTTTTGGCTCTTATAACCTTCTTTATATGCTGTGGTCGATTAGGCGTGCGGATGATATAGAAGTCACTTCAAAACACAGGATCGACATTTTGCCTTATCATCTCAGTGTCAAAAATACAGAAAGAATGTTTTTTGAGAGAGTTCTTTACTTCGTGGCAGGTAGTGTATTTGCGTCCTCGAGTTACATATATGTACGATAGAGTCCAACGTTTAAAGTATATTGGAATGTCTAGAATGATCGAGACATCTTTGTTTATTTTCAATTTTTAATATGAATAATATCTCTATTATTTGAAAAAAGCGATTTTCATACACAAAGAGAATTTTCTCTTAGAATTTACCCTGAAAATTATGGTAATGGTAGGACAATATGATATGGAAAGAATTTTATGAAAATTTCTCTGATTAATATTTATCACAATAAAAATAATAATATCTATTAAAATAAAATATAAAATATGTTTGATTTATTTTACTCTGCAGTTTTATAGTTTATTGTAATAGATATTATTATTTTTATTGTGATAAATATTAATCAGAGAAATTCTCATAAAATTCTTCTCATACCATATTGTCCCACGATTACCATAATTTTCAGGGAAAATTCTAAGAGAAAATTCTCTCAGTGTAGGATTGAATCCGTCAATTATTTTATCCAATGCCACTTTAAAAACTTTAAATGTACTATATATTGATGCATTGCTATTAAAAGTAGAAGTTACCTGTGAAAGTATCTCAACTATTATGATTCTATTTTGGCTGACTATACGTTGATTGTAATCACGTTTATTCTTGAAGGGAATTTTTCGATTTATCCTGATTTTGAGGAAATCTTTTTTACCGCATCTTATTATTATTATTAAAATGTTGCTGAATATTCTGAGAAACAAATTTTGGCATGTAAACTTGATATAAGAAAAGTCATATCGAATTTAAAGAAGTCGATGTATAAGTGGGCGGCAGGTAGACACATGGATGTTTTGACGTCATTAGACATAAAAGTTAAGAATAAAAGAGCGAAAGAATTTAGTGAGATATCTGGCGAAAAATATGTTAGATTTATAAATCGTTTGATAAATTTTTTAACAATTCTATTATACGTATAGATATCTATACGACAATATGTTTTACTTTATAAAAAATATTTTTATAAAGAAATATTTTTATAAAGAAATATTTTTACTATGTATTACTTTATAAAAAATTATTTTTTTCAGAATAAGATGGAGGACACGGAAGATATGAGGACGACAGTGGAGCTGTACATTTACGATCTTACCAAAGGGATGGCTACAATAATGTCGCAGATGCTCATAGGTAAGTAATGTAATAAATATGAGGAAACAATACGATAAATAATAGTATCAATAGTAGTCATACAAAAATATTGACTTTTGGAAATATTTTATTAAACACTTTGTGTCTCATAATATTTACACATAAATTAATTAATAATTAACCGAAATTATAAAATATTTTATAAATTTTTCATTGGAAACTATTAGTTCTTGTTGTACTTCCTAATATTTAATTAAGCTGAATTTAGACATAATGAAAGATAATGAACTCTCCGAAAAATGTCAGATCATTGTAATTATTGTAATATTGACCTAAAAAATCGAACTTTGAGTCAAATAATGCACGCTCCACATATGGCTAACAATATTTAGAAGATGAATGCTATGCATCACTGTTTTCATCGGATGCAATTTTAAGCTCTTTTACCTTGAGTTGGCGGAATGTTATTTAAAGCTATAACGTAGTGGAAAACATCTTTCTTTGTTATATGCGCCGCAAAAACGAGGAGGATCAAAAATTTTGTTAGAATAGTAATACACACATACGCATAGAAAAAGAAATTAATATATACACTTTAACATATTAATAAAGTAAGACCTTCGCAGGAATTTTTATTTTGACTGTTTGTTATCTTTAGCTAAGGTCTTTTTAATATAATTCTCATGGATGGAAAGCTAACTTGACGATTTTTACTTTAAGTATGCACTCGTTGAAGAATTATACAATGACCGTGACTTAATTTCGCAAAAAAAAATGGAATCTAACATGATCGATTGGTTCTTGTCTCGTTCAATTTTGCCAGTCATGTATAGTCATAACTCTTGGATATCGCTATCATCGCCTACGTTCACAATTGCGTTGTCCCAACGCGACGCTCTCTCTCACCTCTGCTCTCGACGAGAGAAATCGAATGTCGCATTGAACATGGTGCGCAATTCTTGCCAAATTATACGACGATTTTGGATCAAAGTCGATTTATATATAAACAACTATTCCGAAGAATCGGTGACACTTTGCGCGACGATGAGTCAGAGCGGCGACGTTGACGTCGTATCGTTATCGTATCCTCCTCATCCTCGTGATGAATCTAATTGTTGATGCACTGAAAAATGTGTCAAAAAATCGCAGGTCGTTTCATTATAGAATATATAAAAATAAAATATAAAGAAGAGCATAAAACATATATAATATATATAATTTTAACGCAGAATAAATAATATAATATAATATACATATATAGTCAATTTGCAGATATTAGAAGCGGATATTTAATTAATTCTTAGGAATTGAGAATGGAAAAAAAAATTGACAAAGATATCAATAAAAATTGAAAAAATAGCAACCACAAAATATTCGCTTCTTTATAGCGGAAGTGCGTGTGTATCTCGGAATAATTTGAAGAATTGCGTATGTGCAACGGGAAGTAACCGGAAGGGATGCCAGAATGTGGGGTGCTCCGTAATACATAGGAAATTCCATGCGAATGGCCTGAAGCACATGTGCAAACCAATTTACGCCACGTGTCCATGGTTCGCTCGCGCACTCTCGAGCATCCCGCGTGTCTATTTTCGAGTGCATCGAGTGCATAGTTTGTACGTATGCGTGATCGGTATCCCGAGGTTTGTTCCAACACTGAGAAAAAGCCTCATTCGATCTAAATAAATTGGCAGTCCTCCTGGAACGAACGAATGTCAAGTGAAACTCGCGAATGTCAAAATGTGATTATCTTACAAATAAATTATTCAGGGGGACACATAAAAGCGCGAAATTAAAAGAGTCCCCAAAAAATACTTTCTTATCATTGAATCGAAAAAATTACATTGCATTAAATTATTTTATAATTATTCTATGTTTGCGACACATCATGTGAGATTGGCTTCGCAGCCACGGATTCGTCACAAATGTCGACATCAGCGTTGCGCCTCGCATCGCTCTGGAAGTAATTATAACGGTCAGGTTATTTCTTGCGAGGTCGACACCAGTCGGAGGCCTAAGCATAATAAGAAAGCCACGAAACGACGTGTATACGCGGATGTACTTAGCTATTTCCGCGGTGCAGAACTGGGTCGAAGGAGGCACATATACGAGCAAGCTCGAGCTTCATCCGGGCCCGCGAGCTTCGCGTTTTATGCCTAACATTTAACGGCCGCATCACAAGCGAGGACAAGTCGCGATGATTATTATAATCGTCTCTTTTTGTCGGTCCTTGAACAAGAGCATCGGCGAGCTTGAGTTTAATCATGTCTCGAGGTTGTTTTGTTGGATCACGCCCGTGATGAAAATAGAATGCATTTTCATAATCTCGAGTAATTTCCTGGATTTGAAAATTCGGACCAGATTAATCTCCTAGTTTTCAAGACAATTGTTAATTTTTCTCATCCTTCCTTCATCCCTTCTGTTGCATCGATATAACTTATTTGTTGTATTATTAATCTTATTTGTATTGTCACACTATTGCTACAACTGTTAATTGTTTGTCAATTAATTATTTTATCACTTAGTCTAAGAAAGACTATTTATTAATAAATGAAAAATAAATAATATAAATGTGTGTGATGCGAGCTATACAAATATCTTGTTGAATTTGTATTATTTGCATAATATATTTATTATTAAAATAATTTATGCAAACATTTTCTTTCGATTTTATCAGTCATTAGAATAGGTATTAATCTCTCATTTGTCTATTTACAGGTCGTCAGTTGGACGGAATATGGCACACGGCAATAGTCGCATACGGAAGGGAATACTTCTTCGGTCCTGCTGGCATCCATAGTGTCCGGCCTGTAAGTATCCTCTTCCACTGACAATCGTACGGTCCGATTATCTCGATCTTCCGATCAATCGTTCGCTATCTGCGTTACGATGACGCTGAAGAAATATAAACGCGAATTTTTCGTTCAGTCACGCAGATTGTCCTCATCGCGCCGTATTCGATACTCCACCCGAGTGCTTTCTTTTCTCTTCGTGAGTATTTTTTCACGCGGCAAAAACATGGAGTAGAGAAACAGCAAACTTTACTTCCAGCAGTAAACAGCAATGTTTTATTTACACACATTGTTGCGATGCAGTGTAACATTAACAATCTGATCAGACTCTTAATAATTAGATAAGAACATGAAGAAATATTGCATATGATATTGTACTTAACTTCGAGAAGCAAGACTGCGTTTACGCATAGATGCTTTTCCATACTGGAGATATCTTTCTTTCGCAATCTAAGAATTTACGAAAATTGTCGATTGAATAATTCCGAATCATTCTTCTCGACGTACGGCGACCCGGGTGTCGAGGGGTATAAACTCTCGTCGTCGTCATCGGGTGCGACGACATCGTGAGAGGGAGGAGGACAGAGTGGACGGAGTGCAATATAAATAACCGGGTATCAACGAACGAGAGAATTAATGGTCCCGCTGCTTCCCGTCGTTGCTTGGTGCACAGACCTATCGGGGAACGTCGATGCAACCTCGCGAAGTCGTGACCGATTGGAAGGCCTAGTCGTAGAGCGGTAGAGTCCCTTGGCGGGCCATACGATACGCTAGACACGAGCGGGAACTAAATTTGGTGCGGTTCGATCCAAAAATAATCCCCGCTGCACGTACACAGGCATACACGAGAATTATACAGACACGGGCGTGTACAATTGCTCTTTCTCTCTCTCTCCGTCTCTCTTCCTCACGCGACTCTCACCCGTCTTATACTTTACGCATCCGGATTCGACGTAGGGCGAAGGCTGCCGGTAAGGTAAGTCCGTTTCGTGCTTACATCCCGCATGCGACAAAATCCATTCTCCAATCACCGATGTGGCTAACTGCTCCAGCTGTGTAGCATGCTGTAAAGTTAAACTGCGTTAACTTTCTCACTGAGCTAGATAGTGAAATTAGGACAGTTCTTCCTAAAACAATTCTCCCTGTTTTGCTCGAGCTCGGATAAGCCAGTATTCCAGTCTTCGGAGGTCAGAATGAAACGTGAACGAGCGACGATAATTAGTTCAGAGTAAAATACAGCGGAAGAAAAAGTAGTGTTTTCGAATAACTGATTTCTCTTGATTAGCTCTTCTTGACGAGTGAAAGGGTTGGTCCTGGAAGTAGTCGAGTTTACGAGTTTAGAGATACGATGCGTTTGTATTTTGCTATGACATGAATGTACTCGTGTGAATATTGAAAGTAAATTTCCAAATTATATCTGGGTGGTATATGAAATAATTGTACAGAAAAATAAAATATAATAATTTAACGATCGATGTAAGTTTTGCAAGTGGAGCTTAAAAAAGCTCGGTGTTTCGCGCGCGCGTCTGTCTGGAGTTATAAAGCTACATTAAATATTATTTCTAGCAGTCGCTTAATAATCGCGACACCGACGCGCGTCTAAAAGCAACACGGTGAAATCATTACGGTTGTATTACTTTATTCGCGTCGACTAACGTGCTTTAAATACGTGCGAGTACGCGTGACTAACGCGTGCATAATTGTAACACGCGTTGCTTTACGACATCGTGAACCCGACGTAAACTGTCATGCACACTTCCGCCCACGAAATTCGCTGTGGAGCTGGATGACCTGCTATGTATTTCAAATGTTTTAACGCTAAACTATTTAAACGCTAAGATATTCTTCTTACGATAAAAATGTTTATATTGTCATATCATTTTTTATAATTAATTATATTTAATAATATTTTTTATAATCAATTTAATTCTATAACTGATAATTTATTTTATATTGTCTAACAAAGTAATTGATTAATTGTTCGAGAATTAATTACGAATATGACTACTGGGTAAATGTCGGTCTAATTACTGATCATTTCTACTTGAAACGCGTTGCAATCTCAGCTCGTTTGTTTTTCTCTTTTTCTATTTTTTTATAGCAAGAAATGTGCACGGGACGTGTTGCAATCTGTGTAATCATTATCGCTTTTTTCTGACAAAAATATCCTCCCGTCATCATATTCATAATCTATGCGACACATAACGATTTGCGATCAGCTGTTTGTATAGCATACGCTCGCTCTTTCGGATTTCATCTATTCTCGTCTCCACGATTGGTCCCACATTGGTCCCACATTCGTCATCTCGTTATCAAGACTTTATCCAAAATAGATCTAAAATAGACATAATTGGTACTTTTTTTTATTATAAAAAGCATCGCATACACGTACAGAAATCGCGGATTCTGGAAAACAATTCTTTCAAAGACGCGACATTTCTTTCCAAAATTATCGTTACCGCTTTCATTATTTATTTCATGTTCTTTTTTTGTAAATAACATTTTCGGTCGCGAATGCGAATCGCAAAGTCGAAAGTGCGCGCGCCGCCACATGCGATCATCCTTCATCGTCGGCGTCTCGTTCGCCAGCTCCGCCGCAGCATCTTCGAGCACCCGCGGCTGGCAGTCCGCGTTTCCCGCTCTCGAAAGCGCTCTTGAACGAGAAACAAGTCTCGCCAAAAAAAAATTTTTTTTTCTCTTTGTCCTCATCTCTCGTCTTCGATCGGTGATCCTGCGAGTTCTTTCGATACGTAAGTGTGCGCACCGGTTTCTTTTCGTCGCGAGTGAGTGATGAAGTGTCGAGCGATATCGAGGTGATCTAGGATGCTGAGAAGAGAACAGAGTGCGATTTTATAGAGCGTAAAAGATTTGCAAAAATAGCTCGCGAGGAGTAGACTAAAAGTTAATTGTTACGTCCATAATTACAATGATTCTCAGCAATTGTAATTTGTGAAATAGCGCAGTTAATTCCGGTTTTTATCTTTTCTTAAATTTGAGAGAGGTTTGCCACGATATCTAGCGCTCGACTAACTTAAAAAGAAATATGCTAATTAAGTATGATAATATATTTACCGGAAATACTCATTAATTCCTATTGACGTATCTTGACTCTGGGCAAAGCTTTCCGATTATTATCAAAGAGATCTTATGTATCAGTATTATTAAATTAACTAAACCTTTTTGTTTATTTTTCTATTATTATTATAATATAATCTCGTATTTTTGTTTTTATTGAATTTTTCGCATTTCTTTGCACTAACATGTATTAATTTGCTACGTCTTTCAACATAAGAATTTATGTACCACATTATTGACATGTGTCCCTCCGTTTATACGCGACTCAATCCTCTCAGAAGATCCAACCCTCAGAAACGTGTAATAAACACTTTATTCCCACTGCTTCCCGTTTTCTCTTCACTCTTCATTTCCGCCACACATCCTTCTTTTGCGTTCTAGAAGAGATCGCACCTCAACGCGTGTCGCGGGCGTCTATTTTCGGCGGTTTCTCGTAGGGAAGTGCGGATTTGTCGTTGTTCTAAATTTACGTGTCCACTAATGTCAGGAGGGGGCGGTATATTCTCTACCTTTCTCATTCTCTCTCACCTTTTTTCTTTCTCTCTTCTTTCTATTTCTCTGGCGAACGAAACTCGTTGCCAAATCGGCGCAGCTGCCGCGAAATTGACATTGACGACACGATGCGATTTTCCTGGACGCGATTTTAACGCGAACGAACGTCGGCATTTTGTGTTCCAGGGCGGCACGGAGTTAAGAGAGCCGCAGAGAGTCGAAAAGCTCGGCGAGACCTATCTACCCTATACGGTTTTCCTGGAGTACATAAACGGCCTGGGAACTTCCACGTTCGCGTAAGTATCATCGGTCGATTTTTACACCTATGTCTTTTTAAAGTTTACTATTTTTTAAATAATAAAACTTAAGTCTCTCTTTCTTCTTATATTGTCATTAAAGGTATCTTGTATCTTTTTATTATATAAAGCTTTTTTCTCGAAGAATCTTTCGTGCGTCAGAATTAGACTAATTATATATCTGATAATTATTTGATCTTTTTTTTTTTTTTTTTTTTATATTTATGATATGATTTTGTTATTCGAGGGGATTATTCGATTTTGTATGACCAACGATTTCACGCTTTCAGACCGGGTACATACCACCTCTTCAAGTACAACTGCAATACCTTCACAGAGGAAGTCAGCAGTTTCCTGGTGGGCAAGGGCATTCCCAAGTATATCCTTGATCTACCGGAAGAAATATTGCAAACGTAAGTCTCATTATCTAGTTATTATTATTATTTGATATTTAATTTCATCATACATATTTGATATTTAATATTACATTTGAGAAATATTTATACTTTTTAATTTGTTTTTAACTTGAGAGACTTGTTTTTTGAGTTATCTCGATACGATATTTATCCATTTTCAGACCCATCGGGCAGGCTTTAAGCCCATTGATAGAAACATTAAGTAGTAGTGCGAGTGCTGGATTCACCGGTCAGAGATTTGTCGAGGCGAGGATCCAGAGAGAAGCTTCGCCGGAATATCAACTCTTGAACACAGCCATCGAAGAAGCAAGGTATTGATTTGCATACCAAGGGATTATAATTTAAATTTTATGAAATTAGTTTACAATAATTTCACAATTTGAACTCAGGTTGAATTCGATCGCGTTAGAGGAACGGAGGAACGTCATTAACGAGAAGTTAGCGAAGAAAGATCGAAAAAAGAAAAAGAAGAAGAAGGAAAAGAAGGAAAAGGGCAGCAAGGAGACCACTGGCAGCGATAGCAACAGTACCGGACCAAGCAATTGCTGTGCAGATATGGCGGAACCTGAAAGTACGTAGAGTTTTATCGAGAATGGATTATTTTTAATTCCATCTTATAACAATCATACTCAATTTTCGGTTTTATACTTTGTGCTGTTAATATTTAGTGGAAAAAATAAATAACTCTAGAATTGTTCTAAATTTATATTTAACTTAAACAACTTTAATAATCTTAACTTAAATAATTTTCGTATTAATGTTCGTATTGTGATTTATCAGACGCGGTCGGTGGGATGCAACAACAGACAGCTAATGGAGAAAGCGCGGAGATGCTGCCGTCAGAGCGAGTAATGCAGATGGAGGAGGACGAGAAGCGTGAACAAGAAGAGAAGAAACGTCATCGAGATCCACCGATAGTATTCAAGGACTTGGTGGACGTACGGGCGGAATATGAAAGTTTGGTAAACGCCCTGGAGGGAAAGTTAAATGATGAAGAGCGAACGTGCATGGACGAGCTGCGACAATACGTTTTGGAGAATGAGGGTTCCTGGGCTCTAGGCGATAATTTCTTGAACTTCGTAGGTGAGTCATTAAAGTGATACAAATGAGAAGAAATAAAATCTCAAGTTTCTGAAATTTTTTTATTGAGAATGAATTCTAGAAGAGAAAATTATAGATTTTTATTTCTATTCCTAAAAATAGTACAAATTATATTTGACTTAATTAATCAGGTCGAGTTCTCTATGATAAGTCGTTGGACAGTAATGCGCGAGTAAAACTGTTGAACGTACTGTCGGTCGCCGCACTGAAGGACGATGTGATTCTGTTGTTGCATCAAGATAGGCGAGAACACATCATCATGAATTATGCGTTCGATATCGATCGGCATCCGCAGGAGGAGCAACTTCCACTCGCGCAGTTCGTAAGTAAAAACGGATTTGTTACGTTAACAATAAAAAATATTTGAATAATCCTTTTCGCACTGTGACCAAGTTTGCTAATTTTGTAAAATAAAATCTAATTGTTGCGAAAAAAACTTAATAATTGTGAATATAAGTTGTGTCGAGATGAGTCATAGGCTTAATTTTAACTGTTTCACGCAGTTGGCGAATATGTTTGAAAACCTCAGCAGCTCGGAATGGTTACTCTATATATCCGAGTGGCAACATCAGTGTCAAAGTATTAGCAACATAAGGGTGACTACCAAAGTTGCGGTGCACTCGTTGCTCTCAAACTCGGAAGATCTGCAGATTCGCGGCGCCGCCATCATTCACAATCTTGCCTGCAAGGAGGTAAAAACTGTGGTCTGTATCCTTGATATCCGATTAACATTTTCACTCATCTTTCGCCGATTCTCGCTTTCACTTTTATAACTCGTTCGCCGCAAGTCTCGCACATCGAAGGTATTTTGACGAAAATTTCAATTTTATATTTCTTTAATTTCAAGCTAGAGTTACAAGTCTATACATTGCACATTAAATGTTTGCATTAAAGTTGACACATTTTACTCGTACAAATTTGAAATAAAATTCTTCACATTGAAGAAGGAATATGAAGCTGTTTTAATTGATTTGTTTCCTTCGATGCGCGATTTTATTTGTAATGCCGCTTTCGGAATGCGTGCTTGCCGATAAAGGAAGAACAAGCGACGCTCGTACTATGCCCTATGATAGAAGTGCTGCCTTTATTAATAAAAAAAAATCTATAAATCTTTTGATACGGCCGCCAACATGGACATCTTGCCTGCTGATAATCTTATTTCACGGACAAGCAACGAAAAGAATGGAAATTCTATACTTGTCATTAATAAAAAAAAAAAAAAAAAGAATGGTTCGAAGGATATCACGTGTCTCACTCAATGCTCGTTTGCATGCGCACTAGAACTTGAAGCTCTAATTGAGGCAGCGAATACTGCGTGTGACGGATATCTTTCCAGAAATCGGATACTGTTTTTTCAGAAAATGAACAAAAGCAAAAATCTGCGGCGACTTTTACCGAAAGGCAGCATTTCTAAGGTACTTATCCAAATCCATGTTAGATCGAATCGTGCGCTGCGGTAAGTCGTCAATTATTATCGGTGTCTTGCGCCATGACCGCGCAATCGATTTCTTAACACGCGAGTGTTCGATAATATCTTGAACATTACATATATGCTAATTACTAAAACTGCAGAGAGCTTTAAAAAAAGTAACAGCGAACTCTCATTACTCTATTAAGTATTGCGTTAAATCGCAATTCTAAATTTGACATAATATTATACGATTCCGTGAAAACGGAAAAATAATAAATAATAATTTTATATCACTGATTGTGAGAAAAATAAAGATTTATAAATTAATTTTGAAATTGGCAATTGCAATTCAATGATCATTTGCTTTTGTTAACGTCACATTGTAACAATATTTTTGTGTCTTTTTTACATCTCTATCATTTTGCATAAATATGACATGTGACATTATTTCTGCATATCCTAACGTAATACGTAAACTCTAGGTGTTCGACGACGTTGCTGTGGAACTGACGATGGCGTTGCTGCAATATTTCAACGGCAGTCCCGCGGAGGAACAGTTGTACGCGTGCATGAAATCGCTCGCGCGTTTCACGCAGATCAGCGGTCAGGAGGTGCCACAACTAATACAGATGATTGGACCCGAACCGAACAAATTCAAGGGAACTTCCCAGAGAATCGACGAGCAGATCGATCAAGTTAACAAGAAGCTGCGCTAAATGTTTATCGACTGTTCGCGAAAGTCATTGTATTCCAGGCGCGAGATAAAAATAGGACGCGCTTGCGCTACATCCAGAATGGATTTTTACTTAAAAATTCTAGATGAGACAGCTACATTATTGTATTATTATTATTAATTATTGTTGTCATTTTATTAATAATATTATATGATATGTTACCATTATTATATTATGCGACACAGCGTGGCGCCGCGTTTTTTAAATTTCCTTTTCACTTTTTTATTCGACGATGCACTTTTTCTTCTTATAGAAAATTCAAGCTAGCGGCGCTTTGCTGTTCTGGATATAAAACAGAAATAAAATGCGTCGTACGTGGCGCCGTATGTACAAAAGAGAGATAACTCTTGATATCTTTTTTTTTTTTTTTTTTTTTTTTTTTCCCAAATAACAGCGTTTGAAATTCCACGCAAACAAGCTGTATCAAGTAACATGTGGAAAAGCACGTGCTCCTGTCATCGAATATCATGAGCATTACACGCGTTATATTCCAGCAATTATATCTCTAGTCTTCGCGAAACAATTTTCGTTAAGAAGACACAATAAAATTTTGTGCAATGAAAACGATTTTTCTCGTTTTGATTCCTAAAACACGCGTAGGAAAACTTTTAGGTCACGTGTTGAAACTAGGCTGTTGCGTGTTTTGTCTGATATCACAAGATAATTAAAGAAATAGAATGTAGGAGCATATTAGTTCCTCGTCAGCTGTTGCCAGGGATCCGGACCGAAACAAAATTAGAGTTTCGGATACAGTTTAATAAAATATTTAATAATTCTTCCGGTTCCAGTTTCGGTTTTTATATACTATATTTATTATATATGTATCTATATTATATATATATATATATATATATAAAACGAAAAATAATACTATCCTCATAGCTATCGTTTTATCGCGATAGTACATGTATTTCAGAACATTTTTAAAAATAATTTATTTTTAATTGTATTCGAGGAGGCAATTATCATGACATTTCCATCATTTGCGTAAAAATAGAAAAAAAATACCGAAAAGAATCATAAACTAAAAATAATTTAACGGTTCGGTTATGGAAAAGTTATCGGTTTTAGTTTTAGTTCGGTCCAGGTCCCTAGTTGTTAATCCCGCATCAAGGTTTTTGGTTGCACGTGGCACGCAATCTTTATCAAACTGTCAACACTGCACAATATAAAACCGCTGAGAATTAATTACGCATTTAATGGGATTTCTATGTACCGTTTATATTGAGATTTTGCCGTTTATATTAGATGCGTCGCGACGATAAGACTCCGAGTTGACACGAGAGCGTCGCCAGTATTACACGATAAGCAAAGTGAGCTCGAACAGCCGCGTAATTTATCCCATTCGATGTTAAAGCCCGCTTTAAAATAGCTTGCGGCAAAATAACGAAATTTGTCGACTTCGATTCATTAGTTTCTCATTTTGTCGAACGCGATGTCCGCATCCACGAAGATTTCGAACGACGAATGTTCGCTGCCGATGCCGGAACAAAAATCGTGCTTCAATACGATTGTTAAGTACGTGCCGGTACTAGGCTGGCTACCGCGATATACCCAAACGAAGGCTGTGTCGGATCTTATAGCGGGCATCACTCTAGGCCTGACCATGATTCCCCAGAGTATGGCTTACGCGGCACTAGCCGGTCTAACTCCACAGGTATTTCGTAATTTGTTTCCTTCGTTCTTCTTGTCCGCTTTTTTAAAATATTAAAGTTGACATATTTTACGTTACGTAACTTATATATACGAATTGTAAATATATAGATAAATAAGAGAGTAGACATTTAGTTAAGATGTTTTAAGAAGATCCTTTTTTAAGTATCACTGTTATTTTTTAAGTGCTAAATTGTTCTAAAATTGTTTGAAGTATTTTTATTAAAGCGCGATATATTACACTATGTATCTGTAATTATAAGAATACTACATGATAAGTAATGTTTTCAGTATGGCCTATATTCTTGTTTCGTGGGCGGTTTCTTGTACATCTTCTTCGGGACCATCAAAGAGGTCTCGATTGGTCCAACGTCCTTGATGGCTCTTGTGACATTACAATATACGCGGGACATGCCGCTGGATTTTGTAGTACTCCTGTGTTTTTTGGCCGGATGTGTGGAATTTTTGATGGGCGTGTTGAATTTAGGTTGGTATCACAAAATTACCTAATTAATTAAACTACAGAAATTTTTATTTACATATTTTTTCCTATATTACAATTGGTGTAATTCTTATTGTAGGATTCATGGTAGATTTCATATCCGTTCCGGTTACGTCTGGTTTTATTTCGGCAACGTCGGCCATTATAATTATTGCTCAGCTGCAGGGACTTCTTGGATTAAAATATAAATCAGTTAATATTGTAGACAATTTGTACAAAATGTTTAAAAATATTAATAAGATCCAGCTGACCGACGTCACACTCGGAATCTGCAGTATCATATTTCTTTTGATCTTCAGAGTGAGTTTCGGAATTATAAGCGAATAATTTATAATATAATTGTAGAAGAGTTAAATTCATATAGATTTTATTTCTAGAAACTAAAAGACATCGATTGTCCTTGTGCGAAAGACAAGAGAAACTCTGTCAGAAATACAGCGATAAAGAAGATATTTTGGTATTTATCCATTGGTCGAAATGCTCTCATCGTGTTAATAACAGCCGTAATAGCTTATTGGTTCGAAGCAACAGGATCCGCTCCGTTTAGGCTTTCAGGTTTCGATTTTACTTATAATCTCATTATTATCTTAATTATTAAATTGATAACTGATTCGTCGAATAAATTTAACAATTAATGAGTTTATCAATTAAATTGATAGCTACCATAGAATTGGAATATTCCGGATATAAATAAATAATAATTGTAAAATGATTAAAATCGATAAATTAATATCTCAAATTAGTCTCCAATTTATTCGATGTATCAATTATACTATTTGCCGTCTTTTTTTATCTCTTATTTTTAAATTCTTTTTATTTGTATAAATTAATAAAGCTTTGCCACATTTCTTTTAATATATCTTTATAAATTATATTTTTATACCTTACAGGACAAATAAAATCCGGTCTTCCCACAGTATCGTTACCATCTTTCTCAGCGCAAGTGGGAAATCAAACTTACACGTTCCTGGACATGTGCGCTCATTACGGATCAGGAATACTGATACTTCCTCTCATTTCGGTTCTGGCGAACGTGGCGATAGCTAAAGCGTTTGGTATCGATTATTTTTTAATTTTAAATCAAGTAAAATTACGTTTCAACAAGATGATGAAAACTTTGCAACATCTATTATTAAAATATTTTTGAAAATTCTGTAATACGAAAATACCACCACAGCATGTGAATTTAAACGATGTGAGAGAAAAATTATTGAAAATTACAAAACATTAGATATATCTCAGATGTTTTTTCCACGATATAACATTTCTTATTGAAAATGAATTTTTAATGATATAATTGCTGAATATTCTTAGATTTGATTTTATCGGTGTTTGATTTGTTTTATAAATATTGACAATACAAATATAGCGATCAGCGCCGCCGTTAATGCGACGCAGGAGATGCTGACACTCGGTCTCTGTAACATATTCGGCAGCTTCGTCTCATCGATGCCCACCACTGGTGCATTCACACGAAGTGCAGTCGGTAGTGCCAGTGGCATACAAACTCCTATGGCCGGTTTATATTCCGGTAATACAATATCTATCATGTTCTCATCACAAATCTAATATGTAGAGAAACATTAAAAATATTAAAAATGTAAGAAATGATATGGATATTTCTCTCTCTTTCCTTCGCAGGAACCATGACATTGCTGGCGCTGAGCTTCTTAACACCGTACTTTCATTACATTCCACGCGCGACACTATCAGCGGTGCTGATAACCGCCGTAATGTTTATGATAGACGTGAAAATTTTTAAATTGCTCTGGAAGGGACACAGTCAGTATTACAGCATCTTCGTGTAGGCAGACTGGCCGAGATGAGAAGAGAAAGAAAATATAATACATATATTTATATATCTAATATATATATATTTTTTTCAGAAACAGATGCTATTGCGGCGATAGGCACCTTCTTGATCTCCGTTTTTATCAGCGTCGAGATTGGGCTGCTTCTGGGTGTCTTTTTCAATCTAATCTTCTTCATTCGACCGACCGCGAGACCGACACTTCAAGTCATCAAGTGTAAGGTAAAACATTATGAGGAACTTTACGACGTTTCGTGTGTGCATCGATGTAAATACACACACATACATGCAATAATATATTCTATTAAATAACTATATTGTAATCGACATTTATCTTTTTTTTTTAATGTAGACTCATTTAGGAAATAGCTATATAATGTTGAAGCCCGACACATGTCTCTATTATCCCGCAGTAACATTTTTCTGCGATAAAATAATGAGTGTCGTCAGAGACGAACAAGATGTCCCGTTGATCGTGAATTGTAAAAGATTCACTAGTCTTGATTACACTTCCATCAAGGTATCGATTATCGTTTATAAGTGAAATTGATAAATATAATTTCTTGAACGATTCATGAATGATATATTGCCTCTCGCTCATAAATACATTATTTAATATTCATGACAGGGGATCGAAACGCTATCGAAAAGATTGAATCTGGAAAGAAATCGATTTTGGTTGTTGAATCCTAATTCTGATGTCGTGGAGAGTTTCGGCATTCTCGCCGACAATAAATATATTCGTCTGATCGAAAATAAAGAGAATATCGCAGATATTCTTCATGGTACGTGTATATAAGTTATATATCGTATATCGCAGAGATATAATTACAATTACAAATCTTTATTAAATCTGTTATGTTCATTTTTTTTAGACGACGCATTATCTAATAAAGAGTCTGCTATCGTTGTAAAGAAAGCAACGGAAATGAAAAGATTGGATTATGGAGATGTTTCATCGAATTCGCGACACAAGGATTCCGAATCTAATCTTGAGGAATTGGTTTTAATGTCTTCACCCGAGTCACAGACATAACAATAATTGCGACTCTATCTTCATTAAATTCAATTTATACTTGTGTAAATATGTGTGTATGATTATATTATATAATCTAGATGAACGAAAAGTTGTTGTAAGAACAAATTTTACAAACTATCCGCTAGAATCGAACTATCTAAATATTTTATTAAGAACTCTAAAAGCTGATATTTGGTAAAATTTATCGAGAATAGATTTTATCAAGTATCTGTGCCTATGTAAGTTTAAATTTGGCCCAATTTCTCCTACTCGTCACGTGATCCACAATTAGTTCTAACAATAAGTAGCAGCTTGAAGCGGCGCTGAAAATCATTCCCTTCTCCGATTACCTTTTTTGTATTCTTTTTTAAAATGATCACATCGATTTATTTAGATATCTTCTTTTCATATTCCAATTATTAATTTTAATTATAAATTTTTTCTAATATACACAAAAATAAGCAATAGTAGTATATTTTATATAAAGCAATGGATAAATTTATATTCTGTATAATTGTCAATTTTTTTTTTTTTTTTGGTCATTAATGTGCCGTCAACCAAGAGAACTGTAGTGGTTATATTGGCACGATTGTCAATTTTTGATCATAATTGAGGTTAATCAAAATTTGTATAGTTTTTGATTCCTAGTTTTATCGATATTTTTTTATTGTTAGCATTAAAAATGAGTACAATTACTGAATCTGAGAAGAAATGCTTACAATCGTTGAAGGAGAAGAAGAGAAAGAGAGATTTGTTGGACAGTGATAATGATGATGAAAAAGATTCTCTATGGAATAAAGATGAATTTAGTATCAAGGAAAATAAACCTAAAAAGGTGTGACATTTGATATCTTGCAACATATATTTCTCATAATTAAAGATAGTAATGTAATTTATATTTATTTCAGACCATTTTTGGTAATAATGCAAGATTTACTTTAGATGATTGTTTTGTAAAGAATGATGATCAGACTGAAAAAACTGAACTTGTCGAAGGCATCAATAAATGTGATTTGCAGAAAGAGAAGGAGAGGCACAATTAGATATTTTATAAAATATTTTAGGAGCACCTCAAAGGATATATATTATGCTGTTTCTGACACCTTGACAGAAAGTTTAAACAGAAAGAAGAATGCACTTTGTTAAAAGCATATAGGAATGAAGATGATGCAAGTATTTATTCGAAGATAATATAAATACATTTTTATGCCATTATACTATTTCATACAATATTTTAATAGTTTTTTAATTCAATATATATATTTTCAGGAAATACTGAAGATTATAGTACATCTATTATGGAAAATAATCAAACTCAAAAATTTAAGCTAAATTGTAATGCGACTAATGTATTTAAATATGAGTCATTTGATGCCAATGAAGATTTAAATGAAGGTTTAAATGAAGTACTAGATACTAGATACAGAAGAAAATACTTGTACAAACAGTTTTATTTGAATATAATGATACTCTATTTCTTGATAACGAAGACATGCGATTTAGTGGTATGTATATTTTAAAAAATCATAGAATTATTAATCAAAGTATTATTTACGCTACAGATGTAAATATGCATTTTCAGTGGCTACGAGATTTTTCATTACGGAAGCTACTTCAAATGATGAATTTAAGAATTTGAGACGTGAGTTAAAAATAATTGTACATACAAAAATTCGTACAAATGAAAGAAAACATCAGCCATGGAATAAGAAAAGAAAAATTAAAAGATTTAAAAAATGACTTGTCTTTTGTCTTATGTTATAATGATCTATCTGTGATTAATATTTTTTGGCAGAAATCAGCTGATAACTGTCAAAAATATTAATCGAGTTTAAAGAATTGTGACATATTATTTAAAAGATGTTATTTTAATTTTTATAACATTATTTTAGAAATTAATTAGGAAATTAACTCCTTAATCAGCTGATTTTTGACAAAGAATATTAATAAGGTGTTAATTTGTCAATTAAATTTTTAAATAAAAATGTTATACAAATTAAAATAATAGTATGTTTTAAATAATATGTTATAATTCCTTAAACTCGATTAATATTTTTGATAGTTATGAGCTGATTTCTATTTAAAAATCGCAGATACGGCATTATAACATATTATTTATAACATATTACTATTTTACATTTTATAACACATTATTATTTTAAAATTTAATTAACAAATTAATACTTTATTAATATTTTTTGTCAGTAATCAGCTAACTAAGGAGTTTATTTGCTAATTAATTTTTAAAATAATATGTTATAAAAATTAAAATAATAATATGTTATACCGAAAAAGTACACAACGGCAGTACTGATGCCTGGTGCCTGCCAGTTACGGGACGCGCAACACATCAAGGTCGTCAAGTCGGAGTTGCCCGAGCCGAGCCGAGCCGAGCCGAGCTTAGCTCCGAGCTCCCGTACAGTGTTGCCAATTTCAGGGGTGAGCCATGAGCCCAGGCGGGTGGTTGGGGTTGCGGCGTGGCGGGGGCTCGGGGGTGCGCGCGCCGTTTCGTCGCGTGACCGCGTCACGTGGCTGTGTCACGTGGTTTGGCGGCTGCGCAGAGGTGGTTGTGGGAGGCACCCCAAACCACGTGACGCGGTCACGTGACGAAAAGGCGCGCGCACCTTCCAGCCCCCACCACGCCTCTCTCCATATCACTCACCTTCACTCTCGGCACGACCCTGAAATTGGCATCACTGCTCGCGTACGCCGTGACCGCCGCCATTACGACTTTGCGACTTTGGCGTGCTGCGCGTCCCGTAACTGGCACAAGCCTGTCTGTTGTTAGGTGCATTTTCGGTTGTTCGCGATCAACGTTTGCGCGCTCATCGCCGGTCCGCGACAGTACGAGTGTGAGTTTAGTGTTTTTACGTACTTAATTATCGTACAAATCTGATCGCGTCGCGAAATCGTGTACAGACATCGTGATCGCGATCGCACGGACAAGTCTATTACTCGTGAAGTAGTCGCCGGATCATCGTCGTTCGATGAGGCCTTCCGACAAGTGGGCCTTGAAAAAAGCGGCGACGCGAAAACAGAGCATCGGTTTTGTTCGCGCGCGAATAAGCTCTCGCGATCCTCGCGTTTTACCGAAACGCATCGAAATGTGATATCTAAAATCCGGGCGTCGCCGCGCGTCGCGAACGAAAAAAATAACGCGAGTGCAAGTGTTTCGAGTGAGTGCCATAAAGGAACGGTGCGGAGAGAGAGAGAGAGAGAGAGAGAGAGAGAGAGAGAGTGAGTGATTGATGAGGTTGAAAGCCCGGGGGGCATCGGACAACGGTGGAGCAACGATAGGGTAAATAGAACAGGGTAAATAGGATATATATATATATAAATCTGTACCTAAGATTTTTTTTTAGAAAAAATTCTTTAAAAAATTTTTTTAAATGCAAATTTTTATACGCATTAGGAGGATTAATTATTAAGAAATAAGATTCAATGTTTAAAAAATGTTTTATTGCCATTTTAATCAAAAAGTGAAATACTTCCTTGTGTATTTCTTATAAAGTTTTTATAAAAAAGTCCTAATATTTCTCATTTAGAAATAATATTTAGATATTTAGAATATAAAATAGAGGTAAAATAGATATTCTCAGACATTGACCGAACACCTTGTTCATTGACTTTAATTCTATAATCTGAATACACATTAGTATGTTTCTTTAATGTACAAGTGACGCTTTTATTTCTGTCTACGATATATCTTATTCAATAATTTCAGGAAAAGATCATGTGGTAGACCATGTGATATTTGCTGTATATGGGTGATTAACATATTATATGTCTCTTCTTCGTATATAGAATAAGTATTTGGCAAACCCAGATCATTGTAAATTTGCATTACACGTTGTACTTTCTCTGGATCCCATGATCCATAACATTCCTATGTAATAAAAATGAGAAAAACAAAATAATTAATGCAACAGCACACAAAACAATTTGTAAAAGAAATAAGACTCACTTCTAAAATTTTACGTTGCTCTGATGTAGCACGTTGAAGTGCCATAACAATCAGCCATGTACATTTCCCTTCTTGCATGTCAGTACTATTTTTGCCCATAACTTCGGATTTCACGTAGAGCCCCAGATAATCATCTTGGACTTGATACAAATGTCCCATTTCAAACAAAATCGTTTTTGTTTGTCTCAACTTTTCTGGATCTTTTATCCCAACCTACATAAATGTGTCGCATTATTATTATTAAAAAATGCAAAGCAAAATTTGTTCGTATATAGAGAAACTTCAATACACTTACCAAATGCATTGCTAAAGTTACTGGGAAAATATACATGATATACGAACATTTGTGCTTGGCAGTATTATTGTACCGATCCATTGTAAATAGATTTAGATTCGGCTTTTTTCCAAAATTACTAGAGAGCAAATCTAAACACTGGCCCATTGATGTCATCAATATAATCTGAATAATACATTTTGAAATAAATTTTTTAATATAATTGTATGTTTGAAAAGGAAAAAAGAAACTAATATTTCCATGTTAAAATATTATCAAAAAAGACATCTCTTCACTTACTTCTTGGAATATTTCCACTATATCCATGTAGCATTCTTTTCCTTTGAAATGTTTTTGAAGTAGTAAATATATAATACATTCCATCAATACACAATCATTAATTGCCGCTAAACCTATATCATTATGACGATACCAACATGGTTGATATTGACGAATTAATGATCGGTCGTGGATATCATCAGATACGATAAAAAAGGCTGCCACCTGCCGTAAATATTTAATGTAATATATCGCGACACACATAATTAACGTTTTTAATTTTACATTATTTAATACTCTCTCTGTTCCAGTTCACATAAATTATATGAATATTTATATGAATCACATAATTATATGAATATTATTTAAATTAAAATTTTGAATTAAAAAAATGATAATTTAATGTTATCAATTATGAATGAAAAACAAATTTGTAAATGTCATTCTTAAAAATATTTTTGCATTACTAAAGACTGCACTCTATCATATAATTATCATTTGTAAAACTTACAAAATACATATGAGCATATATATACTTTATTTTGTATATACTTTTAATATATACTTATATGTAAATACTTGGACATTATCCAAAGTAAATAAATTGTGATATTTTTAATCTTCCACGTTTTCATAACTCATCTTCAATTAATTTTGATTCTTTTATGTGAAAGACCCGCCATATAAATGAGAACAAAGTTACGCACTATATTCATACACCAGGCTAGAATTCGTACTAGACGGATGTTCTCTTCTGTAAGGTGATCGCTGGGTGCCAATAATTTATACGCATAAATTAATGCTACAGAGCGAATTTTTTTTGCTCCTGGAAGATTGTATTGTAATACCTGAGGAATAACAGAAATGTAATTTGATTCAAATTTATGACTTGTTACTTCATATCTGTCTTACCTGTAGTTTTTCAGATGTTAGTAAAATACAATTTATTTTATTTTTTATATTCAATTTTATACTGATTTCGCTTTTATTTATTATGTTTTTCCTTTAAATTCTTATATTTTCATAACTCATTTTGATAAACTTATATACAATCGTTATTAGAATAAAGTCTCTCATTTATAATTTTTATTTATAAATTTTATTATGTAATTTTATTATGTTGTACACATTATATTACACAAACTTACTTTTGCAATCCATTCGGAAATATCTGGAACTTCTGAGATCTTGGACTCCGTGACATCACGAACAATGTCCGGCCATACAGCCATTAATTCGCGAATTTCATCCTTGCTTGTTAATGTGGTTGTCGCGTAATGAGCCTTTCGGACTTTATTTGCCAATGTTCTAAAAAAGTTTTACAAACTTTCGTAATTGCAACGAATAGCAGGCAACGATGATATTCCGTTTTGTATATGCGAAGAAATAAAATATTACGCGATAAAACATACGCGAAAAAAAGAATTTAATAAAAAATATCATGAAACGAAAATTGCTTATGTTATAGAATTTATATTTGATAACTTTTACGTTTTGTACTTTATTGAACTTAGGATTTAATGCAACTCAATTAAGAGAATTCGAAACTGAAGATAACGTTTTCCGCTAGAAAATTAATTCTCCAACTAGTGCACTTGTATCTCCAACTAGTATACTTGATATCTGAGAAATTGCTGACTTCGATATTTATATCTCTTAAGAGAAGTTTGACCTACCTATGGAAAATGTATGGTCTAATGCTAATATTAATCTTATTTCTTGAGCAATGCAAATTGTAAGCAGCAAATATATTTCTAAAGATCCACATGTGCCATTTAAAGGTTATTGTTTTTTTTGTCACAGATGTATTGAATTATAGAAGCAAAAGGCGTTAGAGGCAAACATATCATAATTTTTTTTCACATTATACAATTATTACAATTAATTTTATCGCATGTTATCACATCACAGACGTATAATAACATAGATTGATAAAATGCAAATTTATAGCAGAATATTTCGCTTTATTATTCTGCATTAATACATAATTAAATACAATTGAATCTGCTTCTATTCGATTTTTTCAGTGCAAATGGAGTGAAATTCAAGATTTACAGCTATTTATCAATACATAAAACAAACTAAAAAAGAATATTCAGTATGTTTTACTAATCTATGTTATTGAACACAAAAGTGAGAGTACGGCATTTATGAAAAAATTATTTAATAATATTATTCAATAATAAATTATTACAATACAAATAAAATTGTGAATGATTTATTATCATTTTTAATAAATTCAATATAGCTATAATGAGAAAATAAAAACTTAAATCATAAAAATCTTGGAAATTTTATATGCCTCTATATTTTAATTAAACAATATATTCAATGGTATAAAAAAGCTGTTTATTAAAATTATGTTGACTGCAATTAAGCGCTAAATTAATATTATGATTATATACACTATACATTTAAATATTAAAACTTCTATAATAAGTCTTTATCAATAAGAAAAGAATAATTCATTCATTCTATGCAATCATTTTCATTATTCAATTTCGAAACGAAAGGTTCTATGGATTTTTCTTATTGAACTCTAACAGTGTCAGAATTTTTGTTTGCTCACTGTGTTGCAAAAGGATACTAATCAAAATGTATCACATGAAATGTTAATAGTTACTTATCGATAATTAAAATTCTGTCTGATACAATAACTATGCATAAAAGGGGATTATATATGTCGCGTTTGAAACGAACGAGCGAATAGAAAGGAGAATACGTCGAGAAGAATAAACAACTTTATTATAGATAATATAGATTTAACAAAAAGATGTTGTGCATGTTTCAATATGTGGAATATTGTTTGTCGATTTTGACAAATCTCATACGGGATGTCGTAAAATAAGAGTCAGGTTATTTGAAACAATATGTATTATCGTTGACACGAGCCACGAGCTATTATGTTTTATAGCTTTATCGTAAAGTTTTATAGCTTTATCGTAAATTTTTATGTTCGTCCATGGAAAAGTGAATATGAATATGTATGTATGTACATGCGCACGCAAGTCCGCACATGTAGATGTTAAATGAGCTACAGCACAAACACGAAAAAATTTATTATCTTTAACGTAAAGTTAATTAATAACTACTAAATTAGATATTATTAATTTGTTTTACATGCTTCGATTGCACATTGTTTGCACATGTTTGCACATTCTTCATTTTTGTTTACACATCTTTAGTACAAAAGTTATTCAAAAAAAACTTTTGGGGGGGCCAATTTCACATTAGCCCCCCATTTTGTGCAAAAATGGTTTTTAATTAACCTAATCGATAGATTTTTGTTTGCACATTTCTAAACAATTTGAATTTTTGTTTGCACAACTCTAGAAAAAAAGTTATTGAAAAAAACATATTGGGGGGCTAACTTCACATTCAAAACTATTCAAATTCCGCAAAAATCCTTTCATAATAAGCTTAATCGATAGATTTTCGTTTGCACATTTCGATACAATTTGAATTTTTTTTGCACATCTCTAGAAAAAAAGTTATTGAAAGAAAAACTTTGGAAATCCCCAAAGTGTAGTTTTTTTTTTAATAATTTTTTTTCAAAAGATGTGCAAACAAAAATTCAAATTGTATTGAAATGTGCAAACGAAAATCTATCAATTATGCTTACTACGAAAGGATTTTCGCGAAATTTTAGTACTTTTGTACGGAAGATAGCCCCTAAAGTGTTTTTTTTTAAATAACTTTTTCTAGAGATGTGCAAACGAAAATTCAAATTGTTTAGAAATGTACAACTAAAAATCTATCGATTAGGTTAATTAAAAACCATTTTTGCACAAAATGGGGGGCTAATGTGAAATTGGCCCCCCCCAAAAGTTTTTTTTGAATAACTTTTGTACTAAAGATGTGTAAACAAAAATGAAGAATGTGTAAACATGTGCAAACAATGTGCAATCGAAGCATGTAAAACAAATTAATAATATCTAATATAGGGGGGCTAACTTCACCCGGCTGATATAATGTACCTAATCCTGAAGGATTAAAATCCATTCAGGACAATACCCAGATATTTATTTATTCCTGCTCTTGGCATTACCCGGAACTAACGACGAGGACGTGGGAGGTTTTTAGTTCCATATTTTTTCTATTTTTTGTTTTTGTATTTTTTTACATTTTGTATTTTTTAACTTTTTTTGTTTGTAATTTTGTTTTTTTTTAAAATTATATATGTAAATTATATATTTATATATATTTATATATGTAAAAAAAAAAAAAAAAAAAAAAAAAAGCAGAGAATTCTCTGCTTTAACCAAAAACACAAACTGATAATTACAAAGTATTCTCTGCTTTAACCAAAAAAAACAACTGATAATTATAAAGTATTAATACTGTTATTGAGTTTAATTGAGATTTTACTTTTAGGTAAAAACTGTTGAAAAAATGATTTGCCGCGGCTGAAATTTTATATATTACGTTGTTTTGGTATCTACTTTCAGTACGCTAAAGGGCTGTTCCGAACTCGAAATGTCCCATTCGGAAGAATATCCAAATTTTTTAATGACTTATTGTTCGCATTTTCCATATTTTGCATATTTCTAGACATTTTCGATCAAGCACATATTGCGTGATTAAATAAGCTGTGCATCATAAGTTCCATTATCTTTCTTGAGTTCTATTACGTCTCTTTTGAGTTATTTAATCAACAGTCAATAATGCTTACAAATATTTAAAAATAATGCAGTCGACTAAAAATATTTAGTTATTCTTAGAGACTTAGGATGTACTGTTGAAATATAATTCCAATGATATAAAAAAAATTGTCTATTAAAATTATGTTGAAAATGTAATTAAATCTAATTTTTGATATAACTTTAAAATTATCTGCGTGTTTAAGTTTCTTTGTTAACAAAATGCTGTTTATATACATATACGTTCTCATAATTATATATAATATGCTGCAAAGTATTTAGACAATATACTTTAAATTTAGAAAAATCACAAACTTTATTCGAACAAAATATTAAAATTTTATGTATGAAATCATTTGTATCAACAATTTATAAGCTAATTAATTTTGATCAATTCTGCTATATGAATAGACAAGAAAGTTTAATTAATCAATTGTAATAGAAATATATTTAAATCGATTTAGGCACTTAACAATGGGCGTTTCTCATTTATTTATTTGCATCATATTATTTCTTAAATTAAGAGATTTTTAGTTTGATTTTTTGAAGAATATTTTCTATACAACATATATAATGAAGTTTCGACTAAAATTCCAATTGAATTTCTTGTAGAATAAATTATTTTCTCGATTGACTTTTGAATGAATCTGAAAAATGTTTCCCGTTAATTCTCCCCGTGTGTATCCATTGACGACCATATATGATCATTCAATACGTATCGTGAAAAATCAACAAGAGATCAACAGCTATTCATTATAAGGCGCCCTCATTGATTTTCAAAAGTTTATATAATTTATCTTAGTTTATATAATTGTTGTTTTCATACAAGCATACTTTTCAGATATAAATTAATAGTAGGAAAAAAAGGGGGAAAAAACGCTTAATTTGCAATTGTGCCTTCTTATTGATAATCGCGCTATGTGTTTCACAATATATATTCCGCGATAATTTTATATTATAATAATTAATAATTTGCACGATTGTATATGGAGAAATGAGAAAAAGATGAAAGACATTGTTTGCAACGTATTATACGATTATTTGACGACTCTAACACAGTAGGAGAATTTTTATAATAATGTATAAATTAATTATATACTGTGCATGCATATATAATTGTATAACTTTTAATATTTTTCCAACTTTCTTTTCTCAGGGAAAACAGCGCAATAGGAATTTCAGAGAGAGATCTGTGTGAAATCTCACCTGCGATACGCCGCATTGCTGTGACAAATAGACGAGTAAGAGTGCCGCGCGACATGCGCGTGTTCGCCGAGCGCCGATAAGAGGCGATTCCGCGCTATGATGAACATGTTCGCATATGCTGGAGCACACACTCGCGTTGCTGTATCTTCTAGCGAGGGAACGATAAGAGTGGAATCCAAAGATGCACACGATATCCGAAATCTCCGATTCGCGGAGAGGTAAAAACGGGTACGAACGTAATACGTGCCGAATAGTGCGCGCTTGCTTGCGCACTGTATTTGTTAACGGGAGGTAAAGGAAGGCCTGGCACATTAGTATTCATAGCAGACTGATTAATATTCGAAGCTTCTTCACTGAACGTTCGTAAAGGATCAATTGTCATTGTCTGAAAATAATAATATGATGTTAGAGGTTCACAAGCAGAGAGGTTATTGTTTTCGGAATTAACTAATAATAATTAAATAATTTTATAATTAAAGAATTAAATAATTTTAACGAAATGCGATTCTATTATTTCTGATACACACCTGTAAAGGTACTCGTCTCGCTATTACGTGCAACATTTTGCGATAATTGGGGGAAGTGCAATAATTTAGCGATTATAATATACGAAACCCTTGAAAAATTTATGTCCTTTTGACACTGACTCACCGTCCTCCCCCGATCAATAGTATGAAATATAAGTTTGACAATATACACAAAAATATGCAATAGTAGTATATTTTATATAAAGCAATGAGTAAATTTATATTCTGTATAATTGTCAATTTTTGATCATTATTGAGGTTAATCAAAATTTGTGTAGTTTTTGATTCCTAGTTTTATCGATATTTTTTTATTTTAGCATTAAAAATGAGTACGATTACTGAATCTGAGAAGAAACGCTTACAATCGTTGCAAGGAGAAGAAACAGGCGTTCAAAGCGAAAGGGCAATTTTTACAGCAAGCATTAAGAAACTTGGTACGTAGTACGTCTATTCATTGTATTTTTATTATATTCTTTTGAGATATCTATACTACAAAACATAAGAAAATTATATCTAACGATGATGTTGATGAACAGCAAAGTCCTAAGTCAAAAAAGAGGAAGAGAGATTTGTTGGATAGTGATAGTGATAATGATGATGAAAAAGATTCTCTATGGAATAAAGATGAATTTAGTATCAAGGAAAATAAATCTAAAAAGGTGTGACATTCGACATCTTGCAACATATATTTCTCATAATTAAAGATAGTAATGTAATTTATATTTATTTCAGACTATTTTTGGTAATGATGCAAGATTTACTTTAGATTGTTTTGTAAAGAATAATGATCAGACTGAAAAAAACTGAACTTGTCGAAGGCATCAATGAATGTGATTTGCAGAAAGAGAAGGAGAGGCAATTAGATATTTCAGAAAATATTTTAGGAGCACCTCAAAGGATATATATTATGCTGTTTCTGATCCTTGACAGAAAGTTTAAAACACAATGAAGAATTCAGTTTGTTAAAAGCACATAAGAAAGAAGATGATGGGGGTATATATCCAAAAATAATATAAATACATTTTTATGCCTTTATACTATTTCATATTATTTATATATTATTTAATAGCTTTTTAATTCAATATATATATTTTCAGGAAATGCTGAGGATTATAGTACATCTATTATGGAAAATAATAAAACTCAAAAATTTAAGTTAATTATTATGCGACTAATATATTTAAATATGATTCGTCTGATGCCGATGGAGATTTAAATGAAGTACTAGATACAGATAAATAGATGGTAGATGAGGTTGAAGAACATACAGTACAAACGGTTTGTTTGAATATAAAGATACTCTGTTTTTTGATAACGAAGATACGCGATTTAATGGTACGTATGAAAAAAATCTATGAAAAAAATCATGGAATTATTAATCAAAGTATTATTTATGCTACAGATGTAAATATGCATTTTCAGTGGCTACGAGATTCTTCATTACGGAAGCTACTTCAAATGATGAATTTAAGAATTTGAGACGTGAGTTAAAAATAATTGTACATACAAAAATTCGTACAAATGAAAGAAAACATCAGCCATGGAATAAGAAAAGAAAAATTAAAAGATTTAAAAAATGATTTGTCTTTTGTCTTATGTTATAATGATCTATCTGCGATTAATATTTTTTGGCAGAAATCAGCTGATAACTGTCAAAAATATTAATCGAGTTTAAAGAATTGTGACATATTATTTAAAAGATATTATTTTAATTTTTATAACATTATTTTAGAAATTAATTAGGAAATTAATTCCTTAATCAGCTGATTTCTGACAAAAAATATTAATAAGTTGCTAATTTGTTAATTAAATTTTTAAATAGAAATGCTATACAAATTAAAATAATAGTATGTTTTAAATAATATGTTATAATTCCTTAAACTCGATTAATATTTTTGATAGTTATGAGCTGATTTCTATTAAAAAATAGTAATCGCAGATACGGCATTATAACATATTATTTATAACATATTACTATTTTACATTTTATAACACATTATTATTTTAAAATTTAATTAACAAATTAACACTTTATTAATATTTTTTGTCAGTAATCAGCTAACTAAGGAGTTTATTTGTTAATTAATTTTTAAAATAATATGTTATAAAAATTAAAATACTAATATGTTATACCGAAAAAGTACACAACAGCAGTACTGATGCCTGGTGCCTGCCAGTTACGGGACGCGCAACACATCAAGGTCGTCAAGTCGGAGTTGCCCGAGCCGAGCCGAGTCGAGCCGAGCTCAGCTCCGAGCTCGCGTACGCCGCGACCGCCGCCATTACGACTTTGCGACTTTGGCGTGCTGCGCGTCTCGTAACTGGCACAAGCCTGTCTGTTGTTATTAGGTGCATTTTCGATTCGCGATCGACGTTTGCGCGCTCATCGCCGGTCCGCGACAGTACGAGTGTGAGTTTAGTGTTTTTACGTATTTAATTATCGTACAAATCTTATCGCGTCGCGAAATCGTGTACAGACATCGTGATCGCGATCGCACGGACGAGTCTATTACTCGTGAAGTAGTCGCCGCATCATCGTCGTTCGATGACGCCTTCCGACAAGTGGGCCTTGAAAAAAGCGGCGACGCGAAAACAGAGCATCGGTTTTGTTCGCGCGCGAATAAGCTCTCGCGATCCTCGCGTTTTACCGAAACGCGTCGCAATGTGATATCTAAAATCCGGGCGTCGCCGCGCGTCGCGAACGAAAAAAATAACGCGAGTGCAAGTGTTTCGAGTGAGTGCCATAAAGGAACGGTGCGGAGAGAGAGAGAGAGAGAGAGAGAGTGAGAGAGTGAGAGAGTGATTGATGAGGTTGACAGCCCGGGGGGCATCGGACAACGGTGGAGCAACGATAGGGTAAATAGAATTTATAATTTATTTAACTTTTCATTTGTTATTTGTGAGATTATCTATTTATCTTCGCGATAATGATTCAAATTTTACATTGTTGTATAATAATGAATATAAAATATCCTGGATTTTATATTTTGAAATACTTAGAATATTTAATAATAAATATAATAATTTTTTAATAATTTAATAATATAATAAATATTTGTATATGTATAAAATACAATTTCTACATTGTATTATATTTAAGAGATATGTAGATATAATTATTTATGTAATGCGTACCTAGATTCTTTTACTATTAAATATTTTATTAAAATATTTTATTAAAATATTTAATAGTAAAAGAATCTAGGTACGCATTACATAAATAATTATATCTACATATCTCTTAAATATACTACAATGTAGAAATTGTATTTTATACATATACAAATATTTATTATATTATTAAATTATTAAAAAATTATTATATTTATTATTAAATATTCTAAGTAATTCAAAAATAAATAGTAAAATATTTTAATTTAAATATTTTTTATAATTATTTCTATCTTTCTTAAAAATATTTTTTTGCAAATTATGTAGTTTTTTAATATCTTAAAGTAAATAACAAAAGTTAACTATGCGCATATATATATATATAATCATATTTTGAAACATTAAAATTAATATTTAAATTTTTTAATTAATTTTAATATTTTAAAATATGATTTGAAATATTATAAATGATTTAAATATTTTAATAATTGTTTTATATAATATTTATACGTTTATATTTTACAGATTAACATCGTCTACAATTCCGCACATCAAATTGGTGAGTGTTGAATTACTTAAAAATAATGTTAAGGTAATGTATTTGTGAAAATTATATCAAATATTTTAATATATATATATGTTAGGAATAAACCTTTTTTCTATGATAATTATAATATAATTTGCAATAATATAGATGTATCGGTAAAATTCTTTTTATTCTTATTTTAATTCTTGCAAATTGTTTGATATCTAAATTTACCTTTTTTTATTTTTATACTTATTACACGCTAAAAGAATTAAAGTCTCAAATTAATCGTAATATTATATGTAAATATATATTATACATATATATCACAAATTCATTATCTTGAAATAAATGAATTAAAATAAATTATTGTATATATGTGTTTAATTTTTGAATGTGTATCATAATAGAGATTTTTTCAACGTGCATATCTTATAAACATAAAAAATAAGAAATGTTTAATAGTTATTTTATAACACATTTTAATTAATTTAATAGAACGCGCGTTAATAATTAAATTATATCTATTTTTATAATGTGCTAATTTTATTTTTTCTCCAAATTTATTTATGCAAGTTTATCGAGAACTTGATTTCAATAAAGTTTATTAAAAATAAAGTTTAGTTTAATTAAAACAAAGTAAAATAATATTTAATAAATATTTTGTCCCGAAACAAAGAATATAATAGATTATTTTGATCATTTAATCAATGATATTCATAAATATTAAAATACTTCATATTTCTTTGAAGAGATTTCTCTTTTCGAGAGGAAAAGAAAGAGAGTGTATTTTTTATCATAATTTTTTACGAATGTAAAATAGGTACATAGGTCTTTTTACATATTTCTGGCTGCGTTTCTGCAGGCCTGCTCAATGTATTATTGAATTTTACATTTTTGCAACGAGAATGTTCCGAATAATAAGCTATATCGATTTATATTGCGGTTAAAATCTATGTAAAAAAATCTTTATTTTTATAGTAATATCTTATTTTATCAACTGTAGTAATAAATATGTAGGTAGATAATTCCATTAAAAAGTAATTCAATATAAGCTTCTTAGAATTATTTTTATGATATAATTTATTTAAATAATTTATTCAAATGAATTATGTCATGAAAATAATTCTAAGAAGCTTATTGAGTTACTTTTTAATTATCTACCTACATGTTTATTACTACAGTTGATAAAATAAGATATTACTATAAAAATAACGATTTTTTTCATATTGTTAATAAATCTTAAATATCCAAGTATTGAAAATTAAAAACAATTTTACATTTATGAGAATTTAAACAAATTTATATCTAAATATCTATTTATTTAAATTCATTTTCCCTTTCTAAAAAAAAGCATATTAAGTCGATTTTCGAAAGTCTCAAGTTTCTATATTGTTGCCTTTTTTCCGCGATGCTGATCAACTATCTCGATACGCGTTTTGCGTTATTCATAGTATCAAGAGGCTGTCATAGCTCATCGCGAGGGTTAGCAGTTTAACAGTTCGTCCACAATAAAATTAAATAAAATAATATTAATATATATTTAAATTTGTTATAATACTTTAAACTTGATTAATATTTTTGACAGTTATCAGTTGATAACTGTCAAAAATATTAACCGAGTTTTATATTATAACATAAATATTATAACATATTATTTAAAACATTATTATTTTATTTTATTTTATTTTGGACAGGCTGTCATCGCGAGAGTTAGCAGTTTGACAGTTTGTTTAAAATAAAATTAAATAAAATAATAATATGTTTTAAATAATAATACGTTTTAATACTTTAAATTGGATTAATATTTTTGACAATTATCAGCTGATTTCTGTCAAAAAATATTAATCGCGGAAAAAGTATATATCATAAGTACATATTATAACATATTATATTATTTACAACATATTATAATTAAAATAATAATATTTTGTAAGTAATATAATATGTTATAATACTTCATCTGCGATTAATATTTTTTCACAGACATCAGCTGATAACTGTCAAAAATATTAATCAAATTTAAAATATTAAAATATATTATTTAAAACATATTATTTTATTTTATTTTATTTTGTTTAAACTATCAAACTGCTAATTCTCGCGATGAAAGCTTTTCGATGCTAGGAATATAACGCATAACGCGAATCGAGACAGTCAATCAGCATCGCGGAAAATGGGCAACAATACTTGCGAGAATCGACTTAACATGCCTTTTTCAGAAAGAGAGATTATTTTATAAGGACACAAATTATATCTTATAAAAATATCATGGTATATATATATAATATATATATATATATATATATATATATATATATATATAAATCTGTACCTAAGATTTTTTTGTTAGAAAAAATTTAAAAAAAAATTTTTTTTTAATGCAAGTTTTTCATGCAGTAGAAGGAAATTATTAAGAAATAATGTTCAATGTTTAAAAAAAGTTTTATTGCCATTTTAATCAAAGAGTGAAATATTTCCATGTGTGTATTTCTTATAAAGTTTTTATAAAAAAGTTTTAATATTTCTTATTTAGAAATAATATTTAGATATTTAGAATATATATAAAATAGAGGTAAAATAGATATTCTCAGACATTGACCGAACACATCTTGTTCATTGACTTTAATTCTATGATCTATAATTTCTGTCTACGATATATCTTATTCAATAATTTCAGGAAAAGATCATGTGGTAGATCATGTGATATTTGCTGTATATGGGTGATTAACATATTATATGTCTCTTCTTCGTATATAGAATAAGTATTTGGCAAATCCAGATCATTGTAAATTTGTATTACACGTTGTACTTTCTCTGGATCCCATGATCCATAACATTCCTATGTAATAAAAATGAGAAAAACAAAATAATTAATGCAACAGCACACAAAACAATTTGTAAAAGAAATAAGACTCACTTCTAAAATTTTACGTTGCTCTGATGTAGCACGTTGAAGTGCCGTAACAATCAGCCATGTACATTTCCCTCCTTGTATGTCAGTATTATTCTTGCCCTTAACTTCGAGTTTCCCATAGCAACCCAGATAATCATCTTGGACTTGATACAAATGTCCCATTTCAAACAAAATCGGTTTTGTTTGTCTCAACTTTTCTGGATCTTTTATCCCAACCTACATGATGTGTCGCATAGTACATTATTATTATTATTAAAAAATGCAAAGCAAAATTTGTTCATATATAGAGAAACTTCAATACACTTACCAAATGCATTGCTAAAGTTACTGGGAAATAATACATGATATACGAACATTTGTGATTGGCAATATTATTGTACCGATCCATTGTAAATAGATTTAGATCCGGCTTTTTTCCAAAATTACTAGAGAGCAAATCTAAACACTGGCCCATAGATGTCATCAATATAATCTGAATAATACATTTTTAAATAAATTTTTAAATATAATTGTATGTTTGAAAAGTAAAAAAGAAACTAATATTTCCATGTTAAAATATCATCAAAAAAGACATCTCTTCACTTACTTCTTGGAATATTTCCACTATATCCATGTAGCATTCTTTTCCTTTGAAATGTTTTTGAAGTAGAAAATATATAATACATTCCATCAATACACAATCATTAATTGCCGCTAAACCTATATCATTATGACGATACCAACATGGTTGATTTCGACGAATTAATGATCGGTCCTGGATATCATCATATACGATAAAAACGGATGCCACCTGCCGTAAATATTTAATGTAATATATCGCGACACACAATTTACGTTTTTAATTTTACATTATTTAATACTCTCTCTGTTCCAGTTCACATAAATTATATGAATATTTATATGAATCATAATTATATGAATATTATTATTTAAATTAAAATTTTGAATTAAAAAAATGATAATTTAATGTTATCAATTATGAATGAAAAACAAATTTGTAAATGTCATTCTTAAAAATATTTTTGCATTACTAAAGACTGCACTCTATCATATAATTATCATTTGTAAAACTTACAAAATACACATGAGCATATATATACTTTATTTTGTATATACTTTTAATATATACTTATATGTAAATACTTGGACATTATCCAAAGTAAATAAATTGTGATATTTTTAATCTTCCACGTTTATAAACGTTTTCATAACTCATCTTCAATTAATTTTGATTCTTTTATGTGAAAGACCCGCCATATAAATGAGAACAAAGTTACGCACTATATCCATACACCAGGCTAGAATTCGTACTAGGCGGATGTTCTCTTCTGTAAGGTGATCGCTGGGTGCCAATAATTTATACGCATAAATTAATGCTACAGAGCGAATTTTTTTTGCTCCTGGAAGATTGTATTGTAATACCTGAGGAATAACAGAAATGTAATTTGATTCAAATTTATGACTTGTTACTTCATATCTCTGTCTTACTTGTAGTTTTTCAGATGTTAGTAAAATACAATTTATTTTATTTTTTATATTCAATTTTATACTGATTTCGCTTTTATTTATTATGTTTTTCCTTTAAATTCTTATATTTTCATAACTCATTTTGATAAACTTATATACAATCGTTATTAGAATAAAGTCTCTCATTTATAATTTTTATTTATAAATTTTATTATGTAATTTTATTATGTTGTACACATTATATTACACAAACTTACTTTTGCAATCCATTCGGAAATATCTGGAACTTCTGAGATCTTGGACTCCGTGACATCACGAACAATGTCCGGCCATACAGCCATTAATTCGCGAATTTCATCCTTGCTTGTTAATGTGGTTGTCGCGTAATGAGCCTTTCGGACTTTATTTGCCAATGTTCTAAAAAAGTTTTACAAACTTTCGTAATTGCAACGAATAGCAGGCAACGATGATATTCCGTTTTGTATATGCGAAGAAATAAAATATTACGCGATAAAACATACGCGAAAAAAAGAATTTAATAAAAAATATCATGAAACGAAAATTGCTTATAGAATTTATATTTGATAACTTTTACGTTTTGTACTTTATTCAACTTGGGTTTTAGTGGAACTCAAGAGAGTTCGAAACTGAAGATAACGTTTTTCGCTAGAAAATTAATTATCGATCTAGTATACTTGTATTTCCAACTAGTATACTTGATATCTGAGAAATTGCTGACTTCGATATTTATATCTCTTAAGAGAAGTTTGACCTACCTATGGAAAATGTATGGTCTAATGCTAATATTAATCTTATTTCTTGAGCAATGCAAATTGTAAGCAGCAAATATATTTCTAAAGATCCACATGTGCCATTTAAAGGTTATTGTTTTTTTTGTCACAGATGTATTGAATTATAGAAGCAAAAGGCGTTAGAGGCAAACATATCATAATTTTTTTTCACATTATACAATTATTACAATTAATTTTATCGCATGTTATCACATCACAGACGTATAATAACATAGATTGATAAAATGCAAATTTATAGCAGAATATTTCGCTTTATTATTCTGCATTAATACATAATTAAATACAATTGAATCTGCTTCTATTCGATTTTTTCAGTGCAAATGGAGTGAAATTCAAGATTTACAGCTATTTATCAATACATAAAACAAACTAAAAAAGAATATTCAGTATGTTTTACTAATCTATGTTATTGAACACAAAAGTGAGAGTACGGCAGTTATGAAAAAATTATTTAATAATATTATTCAATAATAAATTATTACAATACAAATAAAATTGTGAATGATTTATTATCATTTTTAATAAATTCAATATAGCTATAATGAGAAAATAAAAACTTAAATCATAAAAATCTTGGAAATTTTATATGCCTCTATATTTTAATTAAACAATATATTCAATGGTATAAAAACGCTGTTTATTAAAATTATGTTGACTGCAATTAAGCGCTAAATTAATATTATGATAATATTATGATACTATACATTTAAATATTAAAACTTCTATAATAAGTCTTTATCAATAAGAAAAGAATAATTCATTCATTTTATTCAATCATTTTCATTATTCAATTTCGAAACAAAAGGTTCTATGGATTTTTCTTATTAAACTCTAACAGTGTCAGAATTTTTGTTTGCTCACTGTGTTGCAAAAGGATGCTAATCAAAATGTATCACATGAAATGTTAATAGTTACTTATCGGTAATTAAAATTCTGTCTGATACAATAACTATGCTTAAAAGGGGATTATATATGTCGCGTTTGAAACGAACGAGCGAATAGAAAGGACCGATGTGAACCTGGCGCCCAACTTAATAAAAAATAAAAATAAATAATACAGTTCGTTTGTACCTCGTTTGTACCTGTTTGTACCGTTTGATTTTTCGTTTGTACCTCAAAGGGTTAAAAAATACCAGGGGGTGAAAAAATCGCCAGCGCCCAACTTTAAGATATTTTAATTTCATTAGAGCTATTCGAAAGAGAATCGTTTGTACCCGTTTGTACCTCCTTTAAAATCGTTTGTACCTCAAAGGAACCGGAAGTACAGGCAAACTACCTCTTGGTCGCATTTTGAAAAACCTGTACTTCCGGTTCCTTTGAGGTACAAACGATTTTAATGGAGGTACAAACGGGTACAAACGATTCTCTTTCGAATGGCTCTAATGAAATTAAAATATCTTAAAGTTGGGCGCTGGCGATTTTTTCACCCCCTGGTATTTTTTAACCCTTTGAGGTACAAACGAAAAATCAAACGGTACAAACGAGGTACAAACGAACTGTATTATTTATTTTTATTTTTTATTAAGTTGGGCGCCAGGTTCACATCGGTATAGAAAGGAGAATACGTCGTGAAGAATAAACAACCTTATTATAGATCTAACAAAAAGATGTGCATGTTTCAATATGTGGAATATTGTTTGTCGATTTTGACAAATCTCATACGGGATGTCGTAAAACAAGAGTCAGGTTGAAAAAATATGTATTATCGTTGGCACGAGCCACGAGCTGTTATGTTTTATAGCTTTATCGTAAAGTTTTATAGCTTTATTGTAAATTTTTATGTTCGTCCATGGAAAAGTGAATATGAATATGTATGTATGTACATGCGCACGCACGCTTGCGCGCACATGTAGATGTTAAATGAGCTACAGCACAAACACGAAAAAATTTATTATCTTTAACGTAAAGTTAATTAATAACTACTAAATTTTTTAATGATTTATTGTTCGCATTTTCCATATTTTGCATATTTTGCATATTTCTAGACATTTTCGATCAAGCACATATTGCGTGGTTAAATAAGCTGTGCATCATGAGTTCCATTATCTTTCTTGAGTTCTATTATGTCTCTTTTGAGTTATTTAATCAACAGTCAATAATGTTTACAAATATTTAAACATAATGCACTCGACTAAAAATATTTAGTTATTCTTGGAGATTATTCTTAGGATGTACTGTTGAAATATAATTCCAATGATATAAAAAAAATTGTCTATTAAAATTATGTTGAAAATGTAATTAAATCTAATTTTTGATATAACTTCAAAATTATCTGCGTGTTTAAGTTTCTTTGTTAACAAAATGCTGTTTATATACATATACGTTCTCATAATTATAATATGCCGCAAAATATTTAGACAATATACTTTAAATTTAGAAAAATCACAAATTTTATTCGAATAAAATATTGAAATTTTATGTATGAAATCATTTGTATCAACAATTTATAAGCTAATTAATTTTGATCAATCCTGCTATATGAATAGACAAGAAAGTTTAATTAATCAATTGTAATAGAAATATATTTAAATCGATTTAGGCACTTAACAATGGGCGTATCTCATTTATTTATTTGCATCATACTATATCTTAAATTAAGAGATTTTTAGTTTGATTTTTTGAAAAATATTTTCTATACAACATATATAATGAAGTTTCGACTAAAATTCCAATTGAATTTCTTGTAGAATAAATTATTTTCTCGATTGACTTGAATGAATCTGAAAAATGTTTCCCGTTAATTCTCCCCGTGTGTATCCATTGACGACCATATATGATCATTCAATACGTATCGTGAAAAATCAACAAGAGATCAACAGCTATTCATTATAAGGCGCCCTCATTGATTTTCAAAAGTTTATATAATTTATCTTAGTTTATATAATTGTTGTTTTCATACAAGCATACTTTTCAGATATAAATTAATAGTAGGAAAGAAAGGGGGAAAAAAACGTTTAATTTGCAATTGTGCCTTCTTATTGATAATCGCGCTATGTGTTTCACAATATATATTCCGCGATAATTTTATATTATAATAATTAATAATTTGCACGATTGTATATGGAGAAATGAGAAAAAGATGAAAGACATTGTTTGCAACGTATTATACGATTATTTGACGACTCTAACACAGTAAGAGAATTTTTATAATAATGTATAAATTAATTATATACTGTGCATGCTTATATAATTGTATAACTTTTAATATTTTTCCAACTTTCTTTTCTCAGGGAAAACAGCGCAATAGGAATTTCAGAGAGAGATCTGTGTGAAATCTCACCTGCGATACGCCGCATTGCTGTGACAAATAGACGAGTAAGAGTGCCGCGCGACATGCGCGTGTTCGCCGAGCGCCGATAAGAGGCGATTCCGCGCTATGATGAACATGTTCGCATATGCTGGAGCACACACTCGCGTTGCTGTATCTTCTAGCGAGGGAACGATAAGAGTGGAATCCAAAGATGCACACGCCCAATATCCGAAATCTCCGATTCGCGGAGAGGTAAAAACGGGTACGAACGTAATACGTGCCGAATAGTGCGCGCTTGCTTGCGCACTGTATTTGTTAACGGGAGATAAAGGAAGGCCTGGCACATTAGTATTCATAGCAGACTGATTAATATTCGAAGCTTCTTCACTGAACCTTCGTAAAGGATCAATTGTCATTGTCTGAAAATAATAATATGATGTTAGAGGTTCACAAGCAGAGAGGTTATTGTTTTCGGAATTAACTAAATAATTTTAACGAAATGCGATTCTATTATTTCTGATACACACCTGTAAAGGTACTCGTCTCGCTATTACGTGCAACATTTTGCGATAATTGGGGGAAGTGCAATAATTTAGCGATTATAATATACGAAACCCTTGAAAAATTTATGTCCTTTTGACACTGACTCACCGTCCTCCCCCGATCAATAGTACGAAATATAAGTTTGACAATATACACAAAAATATGCAATAGTAGTATATTTTATATAAAGCAATGAGTAAATTTATATTCTGTATAATTGTCAATTTTTGATCATTATTGAGGTTAATCAAAATTTGTGTAGTTTTTGATTCCTAGTTTTATCGATATTTTTTTATTTTAGCATTAAAAATGAGTACGATTACTGAATCTGAGAAGAAACGCTTACAATCGTTGCAAGGAGAAGAAACAGGCGTTCAAAGCGAAAGGGCAATTTCTACAGCAAGCATTAAGAAACTTGGTACGTAGTACGTCAAATATTCATTGTATTTTTATTATATTCTTTTGAGATATCTATACTACAAAACATAAGAAAATTATATCTAACGATGATGTTGATGAAAAGCAAAGTCCTAAGTCAAAAAAGAGGAAGAGAGATTTGTTGGATAGTGATAATGATGATGAAAAAGATTCTCTATGGAATAAAGATGAATTTAGTATCAAGGAAAATAAACCTAAAAAGGTGTGACATTCGACATCTTGCAACATATATTTCTCATAATTAAAGATAGTAATGTAATTTATATTTATTTCAGACTATTTTTGGTAATGATGCAAGATTTACTTTAGATGATTGTTTTGTAAAGAATAATGATCAGACTGAAAAAATGCATTTTCAGAGGCTATGAGATTTTTCAATACGGAAACTAAATGATGAATTTAATAATTGAGACATGAGCTAAAAATTATTGTACGTTTAAAATTTGTACAAATGAAAGGAAACATCAGCCCTGGAATAAGAAAACAAAAATTAAAAGATTTAAAAAATAAATTGTTTTTTCCAACTCTATTGGTATTGATACAAACAAGTAAGTTGTAGTTATTTTGAATAAATTGAGATGATATATGTGCAATTTATAGCCGTTATTTTAAGGACGAATATTATATTTTATAAAAAAATTATGGTATATATATAAAAATCTACCTAAGATTTTTTTTAGCAAAATTATTTTAAAAATTTTTCTAAATGTAAAGTTTTTTACGCATTAGAAGGAAATCATTAAGAAATAATGTTCAATGTTGAAAAAATGTTTAATGCCACTTTAATCAAGGAGTGAAATATTTCCTTGTGCATTTCTTATAAGGTTTTTATAAAAAAGATGTAATATTTCACATTTTGTTTATTGACATTAATTCTATAATCTGAATACACAATAGTCTGTTTCCTTAATGTACAAGTGACGCTTTCATTTCTATCTACGATATATCTTATTCAATAATTTCAGGAAAAGTTCATGTGGTAAACCACGTGATATTTGCTGTATATGGGTGATTAACATATTATATATCTCTTCTTCGTATATAGAATAAATGTTTGGCAAATCGAGATCATTGTAAATTTGCATCACTCGTTGTACTTTTTCCGGATCCGATGATCCATAGCATTCCTATGTAATAAAAATGAGAAAAACAAAATAATTAATGCAACAGCACACAAAACAATTTGTAAAAGAAATAATACTCGCTTCTAAAATTTTACGTTGCTCTGATGTAGCACGTTGAAGTGCCGTAACAATCAGCCATGTACATTTCCCTTCTTGTATGTCAGTACTATTTTTGCCCATAACTTCGGATTTCACGTAGAGCCCCAGATAATCATCTTGGACTTGATACAAATGTCCAATTTCAAACAAAATCGTTTTTGTTTGCCTCAACTTTTCCGGATCTTCTATCCCAACCTACATAAGGTGTCGCATAGTACATTATTATTATTATTATTATTATTAAAAAACGCAAAGCAAAATTTATTCTTATATAGAGAAATTTAAGTACACTTACAAAATGCATTGCTAAAGTTACTGGGAAAATATACATGTAATACGAACATTTGTACTTGACAATGGTATTGTACCGATCCATTGTAAATAGATCTAGATTCGGCTTTTTACCAAAATTAGTAGAAAGCAAATCTAAACACTGGCCCATTGATGTCATCAATAGAATCTGAATAATACATTTTTAAATATAATTGTATGTTTGAAAAGAAAAAAACTAATATTTCCATGTTAAAATATCATCAAAAAAGACATCTCTTCACTTACTTCTTGGAATATTTCCACTATATCCATGTAGCATTCTTTTCCTTTGAAATGTTTTTGAAGTACTAAATTTGTAATAGATTCCATCAATACACCATCGTTAATTGCCGCTAAACCTATATCATTATGACGATACCAACATGGTTGATATCGACGAATTAATGATCGGTCCTGGATGTCATCATATATCATAATAAAGGCTCCGAACTGCCGTAAATATTTAATGTAATATATCGCGACACACACATAATTTACGTTTTTAATTTTAGATTATTTAATACTGTTATCATAAAAATTATTTGAATATTTATATGAATCATAATTATATATGAATATTATTATTTAAATACGCATTTTATATATATATGTATTAATTAAAATTTTGAATTAAATTGTAAATGTCATATTCTTAAAAATATTTTTGCATTACTAAGACTGCATTTTGTCATATAACCATGATTTGTAAAACTTATAAAATACATTATGATATGTACTATTTTGTATATACTTTTAATATATACTTATATGTAAATACTTGGACATTATCCAAAGTAAATAAATTGTGATATTTTTAATTTTTCGCGTTTATATAAACGTTTTCATATCTCATCTTAAATTAATTTAAATTATTTTATGTGAAAGATCCTCCATATAAATGAGAACAAAGTTACGTACTAGTTCCGTACACCAGGCTAGAATTCGTGCTAGGCGAATGTTCTCTTCTGTTTGGTGATCGCTGGGTGCCAAGAATTCATACGCATAAAGTAATGCTATAGCGCGAATTCTTTTTCCTCCTGGAAGATTGTACTGTAATACCTGAGGAATAACAGAAATGTAATTTGATTCAAATTTATGACTTGTTACTTCCTATACTTCGTCTTACCTGTAGTTTTTCAGATGTTAGTAAAATACAATTTATTTTATTTTTTATATTCAATTTTATACTGATTTCGCTTTTATTTATTATGTTTTTCCTTTAAATTCTTATATTTTCATAACAACTCATTTTGATAAACTTATATACAATCGTTATTAGAATAAAATCTCTCATTTATAATTTTTAGTTTTTAATTTTATTATGTAATTCTATTATGTTGTACACATTATATTACACAAACATACTTTTGCAATCCATTTGGAAATATCTGGAACTTCTGAGATCTTGGACTCCGTGACATCACGAACAATGTCCGGCCATACGGTCATTAATTCGCGAATTTCATCCTTGCTTGTTAATGTGGTTGTCGCGTAATGAGCTATTCGGACTTTATTTTCCAATGTTCTAAAAAAGTTTTACAAACTTTCGTAATTGCAACGAATAGCAGACAACGATGATATTCCGTTTCTATATGCGAAAAATATAATGTTACGCGAGAAAATGAATTTATTAAAAAAAATCATGAAACGAAAACTGCTTATAGAATTTATATTTGATAACTTTTACGTTTTGTACTTTATTCAACTTGGGTTTTAGTGGAACTCAAGAGAATTCGAAACTGAAGATAACGTTTTTCGCTAGAAAATTAATTATCGATCTAGTATACTTGTATTTCCAACTAGTATACTTGATATCTGAAATTGCTGACTTCTATATTTACATCTTTTAAGAGAAGTTTGACCTACCTATGGGAAATGTATGGTCTAATGCTAATATTAATCTTTATTTTTTGAGCAATGCAAAATGTAAGCAGCAAATACATTTCTAAAGATCCACGTGTGTGCAATCTGAAGGTTGTTATTTTTTTTATCACAGATGTTATAGCAGAATATGTCGCTTTTATTATTCTGCATTAATGCATTAATTTAATACAATTCTCAATCTGCTTGTATTCGTTTTTTTCAGTGCAAATAAAGTGAGATTCAAGATTTACAGCTATTTATCAATAGGAATTTCAGAGAGGGATCTGTGTGAAATATCACCTGCGATACGCCGCATTGCTGTGACAAATAGACGAGGAAGAATGCCGCGCGACATGCGCGTGTTCAGCAGTGATGATCAGACGTTGTGCGACGCCGGATACCGATAAGAGGCGATTTCGCGCTACGATGAACGACATGTTCGCATATGTTGGAGAACACACTTGCGTTGCTGTATCTTCCAGCGATTGAACGAGCAGAGTGGAGTCGAGAGATGCACACGCCCGCTATCCGAGATCTCCGATCCGCGGAGGGATAAACACGGGCACGAACGTAACACGAGCGCGCTTGTTTGCGCACTGTATTTAACGGGAGGAAAAGGGATGAAGAAAGAAAGAAGGAAAGAGAAGTAGATCGACAATCGGCGCCAATGATTGAAAGGATTAGGGTTTAAACACACAAACTTACATAGACGCATAAGCATATGGATAAAAAATTCTATTGATTTTCTTATGCATATGTTTATAAACCAATCAATTTTCTTATGTATATGTTTATGTGCTATGCAAGTTTGTATGTTTATATCTTTACTGCAGTCTCGAACTTCGATCCTTCCCCGGATGACGTTCCCGTGAATAACGTCACGTCGTTCTGGCGCGACAAAAAACTAGAAAATCCAGTACTTCATAACGTCTGGCGACCACTACGTCTGCGGTAGAAGAAATAATCGGGGTTCTTGTACTCCTTATCTTTGGATGCTCCAGGTCCTACAGCTAATTGATAAATTATTATATTTAAAAATTAGAATTTTTCAACATCGTATGTAGCAAATATTTTTTAAGATGATAATATTTGATCTTATGTGTGTTAGGTACTTTAATGACATATTTTCCTAAGGCCTGGCACATTGGTATTCACAGCAGAATGATTAATATTCGAAGGTTTTGCACTGAACGTTCGCAAAAAGAAACAATTGTCATTGTTTGAAAATAATAATAGTAGGTTAGAAGTTCACAAGCAGAGAGGTTATTGTTTTCGAAATTAACTAAACAGTTTTAACGAAATGCGATTCTACTATTTCTGATACATACCTGTAAAAATACTCGTCTCGCTGTTACATGCAACATTTTGCGATAATTGGGGATAAGTGCAATAATTTAGCGATTATAATATACGAAACCTTTGAAGAATCTACGTCTTTTTGATACTAATTCATCCTCCTCCGTCCTCCGATCAATCGTACGAAATATCTGAAGTTTCACACCAAACATGCAAAAGAAAGTTTTGATCAAGAAAATATAAGGGCTAGTTTCACCATCTCCGATTAACTCAATCGACCGATTAAATATCTTTTTCTCTTTTCAGATACGTTCTTAAAAAGAGACAAAGGTATAGTTTAATCCATGGTTGAAGTTAATCGACGTTGGTGAAACTGGCCCATTATCATATAATAGTTGGCTTAATATTAAAGCTTCGAATATTACAACTCCAAACATTAATTAAAAATTACAATTTTATTTATATGGTAGGTAGGTTAAGGAACGAAACGTTGTTGTAAGAACAAATTTTACAAACTGTTTGCTAGAATTTAACTATCTAAATATTCTATTAAGAAATATTAAGGCTCCTGGGTGCTCACCGCGGCTATATTGGATTGTGACGTCAGAAGCGAGAAAGCACACGCTGAAAATTCTTAGATGCCATTTTTTAATGAAAAGATATTTCAATTAAACAGCACTTCAGATGGCTTTAGCACACTCTTAAAAAAACCCGGAAATTTGCAAACGGTTGACAAGTTTAATGAGTTTTGACAACAAATTAAATAATCAAAAATATCTTCGACAAGTGGTAAATATATAAAATTATAATAATTTTTTCTTTTTTTATTAATGCTATTATTCTAATTCCTTAAAAAAAAATAGAAAAATTATCTTGTTAATAAATTTAAAAAAAGTTCATGGATATATAATATATTTATAAGTATATTTTTTACTTTTGCAATGTGGTTCGATTGTTCAATAAAGATGTAATTTATGTAAAAGACTTTATTGATCTTTTCAAACAAACATAATTTCTAATTTAGGCAGGCTAAAATAAAAATTGTACGTTGTTCAAAGAGATCAATAAAAAGTTACACAAATTTAATTTTTTACTTTGAAAAACAAGAAAATTTACCCTATTTTGTATTAAGCAGTAGATAAAATTTTATTTGTACGGCTTACATTGCTGTTGGTTTTAATATATTACTAAAATAATATGCTGCATGCAATGCAACTTGTTTTGAAGCAGATACAATAAAATTACATTTTTATTTACAATAACAATAACTGTATAGCTGCATCTATTAGTTTGTATCAAGCCAAAGGCTGCACAGAAAATAATTGTATTATTACCAATATATAATTATTTAAAAGGTAACTGTAGTGTGATTTCGTGAGATTGCTTATTAAAATTGTGGTTACTGGGTAGATTCATTTTAATAACTTTTATTTACATTTTTGTTATTAATTATAATATTTCAGATTAAATTGTTTTAAAAAATTAATTTTTTTATTGATCTATTTTTGATAGTAGATATATTTTGATTTTTGATTATAATTGTCTATAATTATCTAATTGGATATTTAATAAATAAATAAAATGGATATTTAATGACATGTTTACAGGAAAAAATTGATGATACGATATGATCCAACTGAAAATGGACATGGTGAATATGAAGTAAAATCTGAGCAATCAAAAATTAAAGAGAAAAATTCAAAAAAAAAAGAAACGTGACAAACTTGTATCAGAAATGGAACCTATATCTCCAGAACCAGAAGTATCAACGGATATATATTATACTATGTCTGACACCTTGACAGTTTAAAACAGAAAGAAGAATTCAGTTTGTTAAAAGCACATAGGAAAAAAGATGATGCTGGTATTTATCCAAAGATAATATAAATACATTTTTATGCCTTTATACTATTTCATATTATTTTCATAGCTTTTTAATTCAATATATATATTTTCAGGAAATGCAGAGGATTGTAGTACATCTATAATGGAAAATAATAAAACTCAAAAATTTAAGCTAAATTTTAATGCGACTAATGCATTTAAATATTATTCATCTGATGCCGATGAAGATTTAAATGAAGTACTAAATACACATAAACAGATGGCAGATGAGGTTGAAGAAAATACTTGTACAAACTGTTTGTTTGAATATAAAGAGACTCTGTTTCTTGATAACGAAGATTTGCGATTTAGTGGTATGTATATGAAAAAAAGTCATAGAATTATTAATCAAAATATTATTTGTGCTATAGATGTAAATATGCATTTTCAGAGGCTATGAGATTCTTCATTACGCAAGCTACTTCAAATGATGAATTTAAGAATTTGAGACGTGAGTTAAAAATAATTGTACGTACAAAAATTCGTACAAATGAAAGAAAACATCAGCCATGGAATAAGAAAAAAAAAATTAAAAGATTTAAGAAATAATTTATTTTTTCCAACTTTATTGATATTGATACAAACAAGTAAGTTGTAATTATTTTGAATAAATTGAGATGATTTATGTGCAATTTATAGCCATTATTTTATAAGGACGAATATTATATCTTATAAAAAAATATCATGGTATATATATAAAAATCTGTACCTAAGATTTTTTTTTAGAAAAAATTCTTTTAATATTTTTCTAAATATAAAGTTTTTTACGCATTAGAAGGAAATCATTAAGAAATAATGTTCAAATTTTAAAAATGTTTTATTGCCATATTAATCAAAGAGTGAAATATTTCCTTGTGTATTTCTTACAAAGTTTTTATAAAAAAGTTCTAATATTTCTCATTTAGAAATAATATTTAGATATTTAGAATATAAAATAGAGGTAAAATAGATCTCCTCCAAACACATATTGTTCATTGACTTTAATTCTATAATCTGAATACACATTAGTCTGTTTCGTTAATGTACAAGTGACGCTTTTATATATGTCTACGATACATCCTATTCAATAATTTCAGGAAAACATCATGTGGTAGACCACGTGATATTTGCTGTATATGGGTGATTAACAGATTATACGTCTCTTCTTCGTATATAGAATAAGTGTTTGGCAAACCCAGATCATTGTAAATTTGTATCACGCGTTGTACTTTCTCCGGATCCGATGATCCATAACATTCCTATGTAATAAAAATGAGAAAAACAAATTCATTAATGCAACAGCACACAGAACAATTTGTAAAAGAAATAATCCTCACTTCTAAAATTTTACGCTGCTCTGATGTAGCACGTTGAAGTGCCATAACAATCAGCCATGTACATTTCCCTTCTTGTATGTCAGTACTATCCTTGCCTATAACTTCGGATTTCCCATAGCAACCCAGATAATCATCTTGGACTTGATACAAATGTCCAATTTCAAACAAAATCGTTTTTGTTTGCCTCAACTTTTCCGGATCTTTTATCCCAACCTACATAAGGTGTCGCATAGTACATTATTATTATTATTATTATTATTATTAAAAAACGCAAAGCAAAATTTATTCGTATATAGAGAAATTTAAGTACACTTACAAAATGCATTGCTATAGTTACTGGTAAAATAAACGTGAAATACGAACATTTGTACTTGGCAATATTATTGTACCGATCCATTGTAAATAGATCTAGATTCAACTTTTTACCAAAATTAGTAGAGAGCAAATCTAAACACTGGCCCATTGATGTCATCAACATAGTCTGAATAATACATTTTTGAATAAATTTTTAAATATAATTGTATGTTTGAAAAGGAGAAAAGAAACTAATATTTCCATATTAAAATATCATCAAAAATGACATCTCTTCACTTACTTCTTGGAATATTTCCACTATATCCATGTAGCATTCTTTTCCTTTGAAATGTTTTTGAAGTAGGAAATATATAACACATTCCATCAATAGACCATCATTAATTGCCGCTAAACCTATATCATTATGACGATACCAACATGGTTGATTTCGACGAATTAATGATCGGTCATAGATATCATCATATACGAGAAAACAGGCTCCCACCTGCCGTAAATATTTAATGTAATATATCGCGACACACACATAATTTACGTTTTTAATTTTACATTATTTAATACTCTCTCTGTTCCAGTTCACATAAATTATATGAATATTTATATGAATCATAATTATATGAATATTATTATTTAAATACGTATTATATACAGGGTGATTCATTTTAATCTTAACAAGCAAATATCTCGAAAAATACAAAAAAATGTTTCATACAAAAGTTGTAGGATTTGCCCTCAAGGTCAAAGTTAAGGTCACCATCAGATGTGCCCCTTGAAATCTTATAACTTTTGTATGAAACATTTTTTCGTATTTTTTCGTATCCCATATTTTTCGAGATATTTGCCTGTTAAGATTAAAATAAATCACCCTGTGTATATATATATATATATATATATATATATATATTGATTAAAATTTTGAATTAAAAAAATGATAATTTAAATGTTATCAATTATAAATAGAAAACAAATTTGTAAATGTCATATTCTTAAAAATATTTTTGCATTACTAAAGACTGCATTCTGTCATATAACCATGGTTTGTAAAACTTACAAAAAACATGAGGATATGTACTTTATTTTGTATATACTTTTAATATATACTTATATGTAAATATTTGGACATTTTCCAAAGTAAATAAATTGTGATATTTTTAATCTTCCGCGTTTATAAACGTTTTTATATCTCATCTTCAATTTATTTTAATTCTTTTATGTGAAAGATTCGCCATATAAATGAGAACAAAGTTACGCACTAGTTCCAAACACCAAGCTAGAATTCGTGCTAGGCGGATGTTCTCTTCTGTTTGGTGATCGCTGGGTGCTAATAATTTATAAGCATAAATTAATGCTACAGCGCGATTTTTTTTTCCTCCTGGAACATTGTACTGCAATACCTGAAAAATAACAGAAATGTAATCTGCATTCAAATTTATGACTTGTTGCTTCATATCTCTGGCTTAACTGAGTTTTTCAGGTGTTAATAAAAACTATTTTTTAAAAATTTTTTATATTCAATTTTATACTGATTTTGCTTTTATTTACTACGTTTTTCCTTTAAATTCTTATATTTTCATAACAACTCATTTTGATAATCTTATATACAATCGTTATTAGAATAAAGTCTGATTTATAATTTTTATTTTTAAATTTTATTATGTTGTACACATTATATATATTACACAAACTTACTTTTGCAATCCATTTGGAAATATCTGGAACTTCTGAGATCTTGGACTCCGTGACATCACGAACAATGTCCGGCCATACAGCCATTAATTCGCGAATTTCATCCTTGCTTGTTAATGTGGTTGTCGCGTAATGAGCCTTTCGGACTTTATTTGCCAATGTTCTAAGAAAGTTTTACAAACTTTCGTAATTGCAACGAATAGCAGACAACGATGATATTCCGTTTTGTATATGCGAAGAAATAAAATGTTACGTGATAAAACATACGCGAAAAAAAGAATTTAATAAAAAATATCATGAAACGAAAACTGCTTATAGAATTTATATTTGATAACTTTTACGTTTTGTACTTTATTGAACTTAGGATTTAATGGAACTCAATTAAGAGAATTCGAAACTGAAGATAACGTTTTTCGCTAGATAATTAATTCTCCAACTAGTATACTTGATATCTGAAATTGATTTCTATTTATATCTTGTAAGAGAAGTTTGACCTACCTATGGGAAATGTATGGTCTAATGCTGATATTAATTATATATTTTTTGAGCGATGCAAAATGTAAGCAGCAAATGTATTTCTAAAGATCCACGTGTGCTATCTGAAGGTTGTTATTTTTTTATCACAGATGTATTGGATTATGAAAGCAAAAGGCGTTATAGGCAGAAATATATCGTAATTTTTTTTATATTATACATTATTGAAATTAATTCATTTTATCGCACGTTATAACAGACGTATAATAACATAGATTGATAAAATGCAAATTTATAGCAGAATATTTCGCTTTTATTATTCTGCATTAATGCATAATGCATTAATGCATTAATTAAATAAAATTAAATCTGCTTGTATTCGATTTTTTCAGTGCAAATAGAGTGAGGTTCAAGATTTACAGCTATTTATCAATACATAAAACAAACTAAAAACGAATATTCAGTATGTTTTACTAATCTATATTATTGAACACGAAAGAGAGAGTACGGCATTTATGAAAAAATTATTTAATAATATTATTCAATAGTAAATTATTACAATACAAATAAAATTTTGAATGATTTATCGTTTTTAGTAAATTCAATATAGCTATATAATGAGAAAATGAAAATCTTAAATCATAAAAACCTTAGAAATTATATATGCTTCTATATTTTAATTAAACAATAATTTCAAAGGTATAAAAAAGCTGTTTATTAAAATTATGTTGACTGCAATTAAGCGCTAAATTAATATTATAATAATATACACTATACATTTGAATATTAAAACTTCTATAATAAGTTTTTATCTGTTTTTATCAATAAAAGAATAATTTATTCATTATTCAATTATTTTCATTATTCAGTATCCCGAAACAAAAGTTTCTGTGGATTTTTCTTATTGAACTCTAACAGTGGAATTTTTGTTTGCTCACTGTGTTGCGAAAGGATGCTAATCAAAATGTATCACATGAAATGTTAAAAGTTACTTATCGGCAGTTAAAATTCTATGTGATACAATAACTGTGCATAAAATGAGATTATATATGTCGCGTCTGAAACGAATGAGCGAATAGAAAGGAAAATAGAGTCGAGAAGAATAAACAGCCTTATCATCGATCTAACAAAAAAATGTTGTGCATGTTTCAGTATGTGGAATATTGTTTGTCGATTTTGTCAAATCTCATACGAAATGTCGTAAAATAAGGGTCAGGTATTTGAAAAAATATGTATTATCGTTGGCACGAGCCACGAGCTAATATGTTTTATAGCTTTATCGTAAAGTTTTATAGCTTTATCTTAAATTTTTATGTGTGTCCATGGAAAAGTGAATATGAATATGTATGTATGCACACACACACACACGCGCGCGCGCATATATATATATATATATATATATGTATATGTATATGTTGAATGAGCTACAGCGCAAACTCGAAAATATTTATTATCTTTAACGTAAAAGTTAATAACTACTAAATTTTTTAATGACTTATTGTTCGCATTTTTTATATCTAACATATTTCTAGACAATTTCGATCAAGCACATATTGTGATTAAATAAGCTGTGCATCATGAGTTCTATTATCTGACGTCTCTTTTGGATGATTTAATCAACAGTCAATAATATGTACAAATATTTAAACATAATGCACTCGACTGAAAATATCTAGTTATTCTTAGAGACCTAGAATCTACTATTGAAATATAATTTCAATGATATATAAAAAAATTGTTTATTAAAATTATGTTGAAAATGTAATTAAATTGAATTTTCGGTATTGTACTCTAAAATTATCTGCATATTTAAGTTTCATATTTGTTAACAAAAATATGCTATTTATATACATTCTCATAATTATATATAATATGTCACAAAATATTTAGACAAAATACTTTACATTTAGAAAAATCACAGACTTTATCCGAACAAAATATTGAAATTTCATATTTGAAATCAGTTGTATCATCAATTTATAAGCTAATTAATTTTGATCAATCATGCTATATGAATAGACCAGAAAGTTTAATTAATCAATTGTAATAGAAATATATCTAAATCAATTTAGGCTTTTAAAAATGGGAGTGTCACATTTATTATTTATTCACATCAAATTATATCTTAAATTAAGAGATTTTTAGTTTGAGATTTTTTGAAGAATATTTTTTATACAACATATATAATGAAGTTTCGACTAAAATTCCAATTGAATTTCTTGTAGAATAAATTATTTTCTCGATTGACTTTTGAATGAATCTGAAGAATGTTTCCCGTTAATTTTCCCCGTGTGTATCCATTGACCACCATATATGATCATGCAATACGTATCGTGAAAAATCAACAAGAGATCAACAGCTGTTCATTATAAGGCGCTCTCAGTGATTTTCAAAAGTTTATATAATTTATCTTAGTTTATATAATTGTTGTTTTCATACAAGCATACTTTTCAAATATAAATTAATAATAGGAAAAAAAACGTTTAATTTGCAATTGTGCCATCTTATTGATAATCGCGCTATGTGTTTCACAATATATATTCCGCGATAATTTTATATTATAATAATTAATAATTTGCATGAATGTATATGGAGAAATGAGAAAAAGATGAAAGACATTGTTTGCAACGTATTACACGATTATTTGACGACTCTAACACTGTAGGAGAATTTTTATAATAATGTATAAATTAATTATATATACTGTACATGCATATAATTGTCTAACTTTTTATATTTTTCCAACTTTCTTTTCTCAGGGAAAACAGCGCAATAGGAATTTCAGAGAGGGATCTGTGTGAAATCTCACCTGCGATACGCCGCATTGCTGTGACAAATAGACGAGGAAGAATGCCGCGCGACATGCGCGTGTTCAGCAGTGATGATCAGACGTTGTGCGACGCCGGACACCGATAAGAGGCGATTCCGCGCTACGATGAACGACATGTTCGCATATGTTGGAGAACACACTTGCGTTGCTGTATCTTCCAGCGATTGAACGAGCAGAGTGGAATCGAGAGATGCACACGCCCGCTATCCGAGATCTCCGATCCGCGGAGGGATAAACACGGGCACGAATGTAACACGAGCGCGCTTGTTTGTGCACTGTAATTGTTAACGGGAGGAAAAGGGATGAAGAAAGAAAGAAGGAAAGAGAAGTAAATCGACATCAAATCGGCGCCAATGATTGAAAGGATTAGGGTATAAACACACAACTTACATAGACGCATAAGCATATGCATAAAAAATTCTATTGATTTTCTTATGCATACGTTTATAAATCAATCAATTTTTTTATGTATATGTTTTTGTGCTATGCAAGTTTGTATGTTTATACCTTTACTGCAGTTTCGAACTTTGACCCTTCCCCGGATGACGTCCCCGTGAATAACGTCACGTCGTTCTGGCGCGACAAAAAACTCGAAAATCCAGTTAACTTAACGTCTGGCGACCACTACGTATGCGGTAGTAAAAATAATCGGGGTTCTTGTACTCCTTATCTTTGGATGCTCCAGGTCCTACAGCTAATTGATAAATTTATATTTAAAAACTAGAATTTTTCAACATCGTATGTAGCAAATATTTTTTAAGATGATAATATTTGATCTTATGTGTGTTAGCTACTTTAACGACTAATTTTTTTAAGGCCTGGCACATTGGTATTCACAGCAGAATGATTAATATTCGAAGCTTTTGCACTGAACGTTCGCAAAAAGAAACAATTGTCATTGTCTGAAAATAATAATAGGATGTTAGAAGTTCACAAGCAGAGAGGTTATTGTTTTCGGAATTAACTAAACAGTTTTAACGAAATGCGATTCTACTATTTCTAATACATACCTGTAAAAATACTCGTCTCGCTGTTACATGCAACATTTTGCGATAATTGGGGGAAGTGCAATAATTTAGCGATTATAATATACGAAACCCTTGAAAAATCTACGTCTTTTTGATACTGATTCACCCTCCTCCGACCTTCTCCGATCAATCGTACGAAATATCTGAAGTTTCACGGCAAACATGCAAAAGAAAATTTTGATCAAGAAAATATAAGGGCTAATTTCACCATCTCCGATTAACTCAATCGGCCGATTAAATATCTTTTTCTCTTTTCAGATACGTTCTTAAAAAGAGAAAGGTATAGTTTAATCCATGGTTGAAGTTAATCGACGTTGGTGAAACTGGCCCATTATCATATAATAGTTGGCATAATATAAAGCTTCGAATATTACAACTCCAAACATTAATTAAAAGTTACAATTTTATTTATATGGTAGGTAGGTTAATGAACGAAACGTTGTTGTAAGAACAAATTTTACAAACTGTTTGCTAGAATTTAACTATCTAAATATTCTATTAAGAAATATTAAGGCTCCTGGGTGCTCACCGCGGCCATATTGGATTGTGACGTCAGAAGCGAGAAAGCACACGCTGAATATTCTTAGATGCCATTTTTTAATGAAAAGATATTTCAATTAAACAGCACTTCAGATGGCTTTAGCACACTCTTAAAAAACCCGGAAATTTGCAAACGGTTGACAAGTTTAATGAGTTTGACAACAAATTAAATAATCAAAAATATCTTCGACAAGTGGTAAATATATAAAATTATAATAATTTTTTCTTTTATTATTAATGCTATTATCCTAATTCCTTTAAAAAAATAGAAAAACTATCTTGTTATTAAATTTAAAAAAAGTTCATGGATATATAATATATTTATAAGTATATTTTTTACTTTTGCAATGAGGTTCGATTGTTCGATAAAGATGTAATTTATGTAAAAGACTTTATTGATCTTTTCAAACAAACATAATTTCTAATTTAGGCAGGCTAAAATAAAAATTGTACGTTGTTCAAAGAGATTAATAAAAAGTTACACAAATTTAATTTTTTACATTGAAAAACAAGAAAACTTACCCTATTTTGTATTAAGCAGTAGATAAAATTTTATTTGTACGGCTTACATTGCTGTTGCATTGTTGTTTTAATATATTACTAAAATAATATGCTGCATGCAATCCAACTTGTTTTGAAGCAGATACAATAAAATTACATTTTTCGGTACAATAACAATAACTGTATAGCTGCATCTATTAGTTTGTATCAAGCCAAAGGCTGCACAGAAAATAATTGTATTATTACCAATATATAATTATTTAAAAGGTAACTGTAGTGTGATTTCGTGAGATTGCTTATTAAAATTGTGGTTACTGGGTAGATTCATTTTAATAACTTTTATTTACATTTTTGTTATTAATTATAATAATTCAGATTAAATTGTTTTAAAAAATTAATTTTTTTATCGATCTATTTTTAATATAATTGTTAATTTTAGATTTCATTTGCTATTAAATATTTTCTGCATTATAAATATTTCATCAATGAAAAATATCAATTATATATAATAAATACCTGTTATAAATGTTTGTGCATGTATCTATTGACATGCGGAATGACTGCGCATGTGCAAAGACCAGACGGACTGGGCTTCATAATATTACATTTTACAGCTGTTGATTGATTATAAAGGGTAAAGGATAGTTTTCGGGGTTTTTAAGAATGTGCTAAAGCCATCAGAAGTGCTGTTTCATCGAAATATATTTTCATTTCGAAATGGCATCTAAGAAATTTTAGAGTGTTTTCTCGCCCCTGACGTCACGATTTCGACATGGTCGACAAGGAGCCAGGAGCCTTAAAGCTGATATTTGGTAAAATCTATCGAGAATAGATTTTGTCAAGTATATCTGTGCCTATATAAGTTAAAATTTGGCGCAATTTCTCGTACTCGTCACGTGATCCACAATTGGTTCCAAGGACAGATTCAGGCGGCGCTGAAAATCATTCTCTTCTCTACTTTCCTCTTCTGTATTATTTTTTGAAATGATCATATCGATTTATTTAGATATATTCTTTTCACATGCCAATTAATAATTTTAATTATAATTTTTATCTAATATATACACAAAAATATGCGATAGTAGTATAGTTTATATAAAGCAATGAGTGAATTTATATTCTGTATAATTGTCAATTTTTGATAGATTTTGAGGTTAATCAAAATTTTTATTGCTTATGATTCCTAGTTTTATCAAAATTTTTTATTGTAAGCTTTAAAAATGAATACAATTACTGAATCTGAGAAGAAACGCTTACAATCGTTGAAGGAGAAGAAACAGGCGTTCAAAGCGAAAGGTCAATTTCTACAGCAAGCATTAAGAAACTTAGTACGTAGTACATCTATTCATTGTATTTCTATTATATTGTTTCGAGAAATCTGATTTTTTTTATTCTTAATTACATTAATTAATTAATTTTTGTTTTTGCAGGATAATATTACAAAACACAAGAAAATTATATTTAACGATGATATTGATGAACAGCAAAGTCCTATGTCAAAAAAGAAGAAGAGAGATTTGTTGGATAGTGATAATGATAGTGATAATGATAATGAAAAAGATTCTCTATGGAATAAAGATGAATTTAGTATCAAGGAAAATAAACCTAAAAAGGTGTGACATTCAACATCTTGCAACACATATTTCTCTTAATTGAAGATAGTAATGCAATTTATATTTATTTCTCAGACCATTCTTGGCAATGATACACGATTTACTTTAGATGATCGTTTTGTAAAAAATGATGATCAGACTGAAAAAATTGAATTTGTCGAAGGCATCAATGAGTGTGATTTGCAGAAAGAGAAGGAGATGCAATTAGATATTTTAGAAAATATTTTAGGAGCACCTCTCACAGTAAAAAATCAGGAAACAAAAACAGCTAAGTAAGAATATTTAGATGAGCAAAGTTTAATTGTCTATAATTATCTAATTGGATATTTAATAAATAAATAAAATAAAATGGATATTTATGTTTACAGGAAAAAATTGATGATACGATATGATCCAACTGAAAATGGACATGGTGAATATGAAGTAATATCTGAGCAACCAAAAATTAAAGAGAAAAATTCAAAAAAAAAGAAACGTGACAAACTTGTATCAGAAATGGAACCTATACCTCCAGAACCAGAAGTATCAACGGATATATATTATACTATGTCTGACACCTTGACAGAAAGTTTAAAACAGAAAGAAGAATTCAGTTTGTTAAAAGCACATAGGAAAAAAGATGATGCTGGTATTTATCCAAAGATAATATAAATACATTTTTATGCCTTTATACTATTTCATATTATTTTCTTCATAGCTTTTTAATTCAATATATATATTTTCAGGAAATGCAGAGGATTGTAGTACATCTATTATGGAAAATAATAAAACTCAAAAATTTAAGCTAAATTTTAATGCGACTAATGCATTTAAATATGATTCATCTGATGCCGATGAAGATTTAAATGAAGTACTAGATACACATAAACAGATGGCAGATGAGGTTGAAGAAAATACTTGTACAAATTGTTTGTTTGAATATAAAGATACTCTGTTTCTTGATAACGAAGATATGCGATTTAGTGGTATGTATATGAAAAAAAGTCATAGAATTATTAATCAAAATATTATTTGTGCTATAGATGTAAATATGCATTTTCAGAGGCTATGAGATTCTTCATTACGCAAGCTACTTCAAATGATGAATTTAAGAATTTGAGACGTGAGCTAAAAATAATTGTACGTACAAAAATTCGTACAAATGAAAGAAAACATCAGCCATGGAATAAGAAAAAAAAAATTAAAAGATTTAAGAAATAATTAATTTTTTCCAACTTTATTGATATTGATACAAACAAGTAAGTTGTAGTTATTTTGAATAAATTGAGATGATTTATGTGCAATTTATAGCCATTATTTTATAAGGACGAATATTATATCTTATAAAAAAATATCATGGTATATATATAAAAATCTGTACCTAAGATTTTTTTTTAGAAAAAATTCTTTTAAAATTTTTCTAAATGTAAAGTTTTTTACGCATTAGAAGGAAATCATTAAGAAATAATGTTCAAATTTTAAAAATGTTTTATTGCCATATTAATCAAAGAGTGAAATATTTCCTTGTGTATTTCTTATAAAGTTTTTATAAAAAAGTTCTAATATTTCTCATTTAGAAATAATATTTAGATATTTAAAATATAAAATAGAGGTAAAATAGATCTCCTCAGACATTGACCAAACACATCTTGTTCATTGACTTTAATTCTATAATCTGAATACACATTAGTTTGTTTCTTTAATGTACAAGTGACGCTTTCATTTCTGTCTGCGATACATCCTATTCAATAATTTCAGGAAAAGATCATGTGGTAGACCACGTGATATTTGCTGTATATGGGTGATTAACAGATTATACGTCTCTTCTTCGTATATAGAATAAGTGTTTGGCAAACCCAGATCATTGTAAATTTGCATCACGCGTTGTACTTTCTCCAGATCCGATGATCCATAACATTCCTATGTAATAAAAATGAGAAAAACAAATTAATGCAACAGCACACAGAACAATTTGTAAAAGAAATAATACTCACTTCTAAAATTTTACGCTGCTCTGATGTAGCACGTTGAAGTGCCATAACAATCAGCCATGTACATTTCCCTTCTTGTATGTCAGTACTATCTTTGCCTATAACTTCGAATTTCCCATAGCAACCCAGATAATCATCTTGGACTTGATACAAATGTCCAATTTCAAACAAAATCGTTTTTGTTTGCCTCAACTTTTCCGGATCTTTTATCCCAACCTACATAATGTATCGCATAATACATTATTATTTATTATTAAAAAACGCAAAGCAAAATTTGTTCGTATATAGAGAAACTTAAGTACACTTACAAAATGCATTGCTAAAATTACTGGCAAAATAAACGTGTAATACGAACATTTGTACTTGACAATGTTATTGTACCGATCCATTGTAAATAGATCTAGATTCGACTTTTTACCAAAATTAGTAGAGAGCAAATCTAAACTCTGGCCCATTGATGTCATCAATATAATCTGAATAATACATTTTTAAATAAATTTTTTAATACAATTGTACGTTTGAAAAGGAAAAAAGAAACTAATATTTGCATGTTAAAAATATCATCAAAAGAGACATCTCTTCACTTACTTGTTGGAATGTTTCTACTATATCCATATAGCATTCTTTTCCTTTGAAATGTTTTTGAAGTAGTAAATATGTAATAGATTCCATCAACAGACAATCATTAATTGCCGCTAAACCTATATCATTATGACGATACCAACATGGTTGATTTCGACGAATTAATGATCGGTCATAGATATCATCATATACGAGAAAACAGGCTCCCACCTGCCGTAAATATTTAATGTAATATATCGCGACACACACATAATTTACGTTTTTAATTTTACATTATTTAATACTCTCTCTGTTCCAGTTCACATAAATTATATGAATATTTATATGAATCATAATTATATGAATATTATTATTTAAATACGTATATATACAGGGTGATTCATTTTAATCTTAACAAGCAAATATCTCGAAAAATACAAAAAAATGTTTCATACAAAAGTTGTAGGATTTGCCCTCAAGGTCAAAGTTAAGGTCACCATCAGATGTGCCCCTTGAAATCTTATAACTTTTGTATGAAACATTTTTTCGTATTTTTTCGTATCCCATATTTTTCGAGATATTTGCCTGTTAAGATTAAAATAAATCACCCTGTGTGTGTATATATATATATATATTGATTAAAATTTTGAATTAAAAAAATGATAATTTAAATGTTATCAGTTATAAATAGAAAACAAATTTGTAAATGTCATATTCTTAAAATATTTTTGCATTACTAAAGACTGCATTCTGTCATATAACCATGGTTTGTACAACTTACAAAAAACATGAGGATATGTACTTTATTTTGTATATACTTTTAATATATACTTATATGTAAATATTTGGACATTTTCCAAAGTAAATAAATTGTGATATTTTTAATCTTCCGCGTTTATAAACGTTTTTATATCTCATCTTCAATTTATTTTAATTCTTTTACGTGAAAGATTCGCCATATAAATGAGAACAAAGTTACGCACTAGTTCCAAACACCAAGCTAGAATTCGTGCTAGGCGGATGTTCTCTTCTGTTTGGTGATCGCTGGGTGCTAATAATTTATAAGCATAAATTAATGCTACAGCGCGATTTTTTTTTCCTCCTGGAACATTGTACTGCAATACCTGAAAAATAACAGAAATGTAATCTGTATTAAAATTTATGACTTGTTGCTTCATATCTCTGTCTTAACTGTAGTTTTTCAGGTGTTAGTAAAATACTATTTTTTAAAAATTTTTTATATTCAATTTTATACTGATTTTGCTTTTATTTACTACGTTTTTCCTTTAAATTCTTATATTTTCATAACTCATTTTGATAATCTTATATACAATCGTTATTAGAATAAAGTCTCATTTATAATTTTTATTTTTAAATTTTATTATGTAATTTTATTATGTTGTACACATTATATTACACAAACTTACTTTTGCAATCCATTTGGAAATATCTGGAACTTCTGAGATGTTGGACTCCGTGACATCACGAACAATGTCCGGCCATACGGCCATTAATTCGCGAATTTCATCCTTGCTTGTTAATGTGGTTGTCGCGTAATGAGCCATTCGGACTTTATTTTCCAATGTTCTAAAAAAGTTTTACAAACTTTCGTAATTACAACGAATAGCAGACAACAATAATATTCCTTTTTTATATGCGAATAAATAAAATGTTACGCGAGAAAAAGAATTTAATAAAAAAAATCATGAAACGAAAACTGTTTATAGAATTTATATTTGACAACTTTTACGTTTTATGCTTTATTGAACTTAGATTTCAACGGAGCTCAGGAGGACTCGAAACTGAAGATAACGTTTTTCGCTCTGCGTACTTCGGTATATATCTATACTCGTACATTAGAATAACAAAATACACGTATACATATGTATTTTGTATGATCTACGAATTGCGCGCTTGCACATTGAATGACAAATTCGTGCGATTGTCATGTAAATGTCATGTTTAACCCTGCATTACGACCCATTTTATTTCAGACAAAAATATAGAAAATTCAAGTACATAGCGCAAATGTTAAAGAGGTATGTACACACAATATTTTATCAAGAAAAAAGAATTTATTTTAAAAATTATGTATAGATTAGTTCAAGTTGTACATGTGTATGGGTGTTGATCAGAATAGTCTAAATGAAAACAATTTATTGTATCAATTTATCGGCAACAGATTTAACGTACAGATTTTAATTTGATTTGTATTTGGGTAAGTTCTTTTTGTATTCTACGCAAGTTTGTTATTAGACAGCGATTTGTTCAGCTTTGAACATGTGTGATGCAGTAACTCTGGCGAGTTTCTCGAGCGGAGCCAAGATGAACAACCGGAACAGGAAATAAAAACCCGAGAGACCATAAAGATTGCGAGCAACCGTGGCACGCAAACGCGGATACATTGCGCTCCTGATTTGAGTAAACAAGAGTTTATTAATATCATGATCGAAGCGATAAATATAGATGAAAGTTTAGCATCAGATATACGAAAGACTGATTGAAATCTTATTGAAGACACATAATGGAATCTATTTTCGAAATAATATAAGTTTCTGAAATGTTCTCGTTTTTATTTATGAAAATTTTTGTAAATTTGACTTTATTTTCACGAACACAAAAAATTTGATAAATGATATGTTGTATTATTAAAAAGGAGAAGTTATTTATGATTTCCTAATAATGCATAAAACTCTGTCGAAAATAAAATTAAATGACCTTATCTGAGTCTATATAAGGTTATGCCGTATTCCGTCAACTGATAAGCGCTTTTATGTAATATTAATTATACACTCATTTGCATCAACCATTTATCTCTACTTATAATTTTACCTGTAGTAGTAGTTTTCTATTAATAATTTTAATACAAGGTCAAAAATAGCATCGAATAAGCAACGTATATCAAATGTATTATACATAAAAATATCCATTTTTCTTATGTATTAATGCAGAATAATAAATCCAAAAATCTTGATTTATGTATAAATCAAGATTTTTAGATTGCGAAAAACACTACATTTTTTCGCAAAGAAAAATGGATATTTTTATGTATAATACATTTGATATACGTTGCTTATTCGATGCTATTTATACATAAATCAAGATTTTCTTTTTATAAGTATCTTAATTAAATTTACAAAAATAATAATTTTTTTTATTCAAATATATTCTAGAAAATTAATTCTCCAACTAGTATACTTAATATTTGAAATTGATTTCTATTTATATCTTTTAAGAGAAGTTTAACCTACCTATGGGAAATGTATGATCTAATGCTAATATTAATTTTATTTCTTGAGCAATGCAAATTGTAAGCAGCAAATATATTTCTAAAGATCCACGTGTGCCATTTGAAGGTTGTTATTTTTTTATCACAGATATATTGAATTATAGAGGCAAAAGACGTTAGATGCAAAAATATCGTAATTTTTTTTCACATTATACATTAGTGAAATTAATTCATTTTATCGCATGTCATCACAGACGAATAATAACATAGATTGATAAAATGCAAATTTATAGCAGAATATTTCGTTTTTATTATTCTGCATTAATACATAATTAAATACAATTCAATCTACTTGTATTTGATTTTTTCAGTGCAAATAAAGTTAGATTCAAGATTTACAGCTATTTATCAATACATAAAACAAACTAAAAAAGAATATTGAGTATGTTTTACTAATCTATATTATTGAACACGAAAGAGAGAGTGCGGCATTTATGAAAAACTTATTTAATAATATTATTCAATAGTAAATTATTACATTACAAATAAAATTTTGAATGATTTATCGTTTTTTAATAAATTCAATATAGCTATAATGAGAAAAGAAAAATCTTAAATCATAAAAACCTTAGAAATTATATATTCGAATTAAAAAATAATTTCAACGGTATAAAAAAGCTGTTTATTAAAATTATGTTGACTGCAACTGAGCGCTAAATTAATATTATGATAATATACACTATACATTTGAATATTAAAACTTCTATAATAAGTCTTTATCAATAAGAATTCATTCATTATTCAATAGCCTAAAACAAAAGTTTTTATGGATTTTTCCTATTAAACTCAAACAGTGTCAGAATTTTGTTTGCTCACTGTGTGACAAAAGGATGCTAATCAAAATGTATCACATGGAATGTTAAAAGTTACTTATCGGCAGTTAAAATTCTGTCTGATAACATAACTGTGCATAAAAGGGGATTATATATGTCGCGTCTGAAAGGAACGAACGAACAGAAAGGAGAATACGTCGAGAAGAATAAACAGCCTTATCATCGATCTAACAAAAAGCAAGTTTCAATGTGCCGAATATTGCTTGTCGATTTTGACAAATCTCATACGGGATATCGTAGAATAAGAGTCAGGTACAAGGTCAGGTATTTCAAAAAATATGTATATTATTGTTATCGTTGGCACGAGCCACGAGCTATTAAGTTTTATAACTTTATCGTAAATTTTTATGTGCGTCCATGGAAAAGTTAATATGTATATGTACATATGTTCACGCATGCATTCACATATATATATATATATATATATAATACATATATGTATATGTTGAATGAGCTACAGCGCAAACACGAAAAAATTTATTATTATTAACGTAAAGTTAATTAATAACTAATTAAAGTTTTTTAATGACTTATTGTTAGCACTCTCTATATTTAGCATATTACTAGACATTTATTTCGATCAAGCATATTGTGATTAAATAAAAGCTGCGCATCATGAGTTCTATTATCTGACGTCTCTTTTGAGTTATTTAATCAACAGTCAAAAATATACAAATATTTTAAACATAATGCACTCGACTGAAAATGTCTGGTTATTCTTATAGAGACCGGATGTACTATTAAAATATAATTCCAATGATATAAAAAAAATTGTTTATTAAAAATATGTTGAAAATGTAATTAAATTGAATTTACGATATTGTACTCTAAAATTATCTGTATATTTAAGTTTGTTAACAAACTAAAATATGCTGTTTATATACATTTATACATTCTCATTAGTATATGTATACAATATGCCGCAAAATATTTAGACAAATTACATTTAGAAAAATCAGACTTTATCCGAACAAAATATTGAAATTTCATATATTTGAAATCAGTTGCATCAACAATTTATAAGCTAATTAATTTTGATTAATCATGTTATATATGAATAGACAAGAAAGTTTAATTAATCAATTGTAATAGAAATATATTTAAATCGATTTAGGCACTTATTAAAAAGGGCGTATCACATATATTTATTTACATCATATTATATTTTAAATTATGAGATTTTTAGTTTGATTTTTTGAAGAATATTTTATATACAACAAAAGTTATACGACATGAATAAGTTTCGACTAAAATTCCAATGGAACTTTTTGTGGAATAAATTATTTTCTCGATTGACCTTTGAATGAAACACTTAAGAATGTTTCCCGTTAATCCTCGTGTGTATTCATTGACGATCATATGATTGTTCAAGATATACATATCGTGAAAAATCAACAAGAGATCAACAGCTGTTCATTATAAGGCGCTCTCAGCGATTTTCAAAAGTTTTTATAATTGTTGTTTTCATATACAAGCATACTTTTCAGATGATATAAATTAATAGTAGGAAAGAATAAAAGGAAAAAAAACGCGTAATTTGCAATTGTGCCATCTTATTGATAATCGCGCTATGTGTTTCACAATATATATTCCGTGATAATTTTATATCATAATAATTAATAATTTGCACAATTATATATGGAGAAATGAGAAAATGATAAAAGACATTTTGTTTGCAGCGTACGATTATTTGACGCCTCTCACATAGTAGGAGAATTTTTATAATAATTAATAATATACCGTGCATGCATACTATAATTGTATAACTTATTTTTTATATTTTTCCAACTTTCTTTTCTCAGGGAAAACAGCGCAATAGGAATTTCAGAGAGAGATCTGTGTGGAATCTCACCTGCGATACGCCACATTCCTGTGACAAATAGACGAGGAAGAGTGCCGCGCGACATGCGCGTGTTCAGCAGTGATGATCAGACGTTGCGCGACGCCGAACGCCGATAAGAGGCGATTCCGCGCTACGATGAACGACATGTTCGCATATGTTGGAGCACACACTCGCGTTGCTGTTTCTTCCAGCGATTGAACGAGCAGAGTGGAGTCGAGAGATGCACACGCCCGCTATCCGAGATCTCCGATCCGCGGAGAGATAAACACGAGCCGCACTGTGAGCGCTTGCCTCTTGCTTGCGCACTGTATTTGTTAACGGGAGGAAAAGGAAGGAAGAAAAAAAGAAGGAAAGAGATAGATCGACAATCGGCGCCAATAATTGAATGAATTATTGCTGTCTCGAACTTCGACCTCCCCCCCCCCCCCCTCACCCGTATGATGTCGCGTTAGTAACTTCACGTCGTTTCTCGCGCGACAAAAAACTGGAAGACCCGATGATTTATAACGTCTTGCGACCTACGAAACACTACGTCGCTACGTGATACCGGTATCGGTCGGTATATGCATTGCTCATTTATACCATGGACCAAAGAAATTATGTATGGATGGCGTTTCTACGTGAAACAGTCATCAGCTGTTAGATTAACGAATAAGGAGGGACCGGGACACTTCGGCCGAAACCGATCGAACGCTTCGGACGAGTTCGTAATCTTACGTAAACAGCGATTCTCAACCGCGACTGACTCATAATGTTCGTATTTAAAGTTCACGCAAAGGAAGAATTTACATTAAAAATGTTACATAATACCGTTTCCGCTATTTCTTCTTCATGTATTTTATAAATGGCGTTATGTGTTTTTATTGTTAGTAATATGTTTAAACGATATATATATATATATATAATTTTTTTCTAAAAAAGAAATCTGGAAATTATATATATAAATGAATATATTAAATCTATTCTTTTTTGACAGTATACATAGTAATTTTGAATAAGCTTTTTATTCTATTAAATTTGTTATTTTATATAATTATTATTCTGCTACATTAAAGACTTTTATTATTTATTTATCTACCTATTGAACGGTCTCTTATTAGATGGTACTGGTAATCTAAATTTCGCTAATTCTACTTCAGCTTCTCCAAATGACTCCGTATGGTAGCAGAAATATTCGGGGTTCTTATACTCCTTATCTTTGGATGCTCCAGGTCCTACAGCTAATTGATAAATTTATGTTTAAAAACTAGTATTTTTCAATATCGTAGGAAATACTTTCTAAGATGATATTTGATCTTACGTGTGTTAGGTACTCTGACGACATTTTCACTAAGGCCTGGCACATTAGTATTCACAGCAGACTGATTAATATTCGAAGCCTCTGCACTGAACGTTCGTAAAGGAACAATTATCATTGTCTGAAAATAATAATAGGATGTTAGAGGTTCACAAGCAGAGAGGTTATTGTTTTCGGAATTAACTAAATAATTTTAACGAAATGCGATTCTATTATTTCTGATACACACCTGTAAAGGTACTCGTCTCGCTATTACGTGCAACATTTTGCGATAATTGGGGGAGGTGCAATAATTTAGCGATTATAATATACGAAACCCTTGAAAGATCTATGTCCTTTTGACACTGACTCACCCTCCTCCTTCCACCCCCGATCAAGCGTATGAAGTATCTCAAGTTTCACAGTTGGCAAACATGCAAAAGAAAATTTTGTTCAAGAAAATATAATGATATAATAGATAGCGCAATATAAAGCTTCGAATATTACAATTCCAAAAATTAATTAAAAATTACAATTTTATTTATATGATAGGGTAGGGTAGGTTAGGTTAAAAAGCCAAGGACGTAAGGGTCATTCCACAATAGGTTGCAAATGCACTCGTTGCCAGTTGACAATTGCGGATTGACCAATCAGCTGACAAGTAGCTTTGCTCTGATTGGTCAATCCGCAATTGTCAACTGGCAACGAGGGCATTTGCAAGCTATTGTGGAATGATCCTAAAACTGCGTTCGGAAATCTACTTGTCAGGAAGTGTAAAATTTGGTCGACCAATCAGGACAAAGAAGTGTTCGTTTCCTGTATTCTAATTGGTCAATCAAATGCTGCTTCATTTCTATGACGAAATTTTCGAATGCATTCCATGAGGACGATAGATTGGTCGATTTCTTCGTTGAGAAAACTCGAATGAATAATCGACATTACGTAATATAGTGAAGAATTTACAATAATTTTCCGTACGTGTGTGAATCTTGTGAGAGAGGCGTTCGTTTATCGCACACTGGATTGCATTAGATTTATTTTTTCACTTATAGGGTGACATAACCTGAGACTGACCTGATCTATCGCTATTCGCTTATGGCGAATTAATTTGACGAGATCTGATTTACAGCTCGCGGTACGTATGTAATCATTGATACCAAAACAATGTCATATCTTTGGCTAAAAATTGCTATGTATATATTTTTTAACTTTGCATAGAGTTAGAATTTTGTCATTATCAATTGATACAGAGATATGTTATAGATATATGTATAACTCGTATAAAATCGACAATTGTTACTTAATTTGTTATTGAAAACTAAAATACAATAGTACGTAGTGGAGATATAAATATTTGCAGAAATCTTTTATATATTATTTTTGTACAATATTCACTTATGATATTGCTGTGTTTTAGTCTCAACTATACGATGTCTCAATTCCTAGCAAATTGGAAATACAGCAATGCTCCTGAAGGTCAGCAGCCCTTTGAAAAGATAATCGGGCTGAGTAAATATGGACTTTTTGGTAGCTTTATCGCCGGGGGATACGATTGTATATTAGTATCTCAGGCGTACACCTTCTGGGAAGCATTAAATACCATGTCTTATTGGATGGTGCCCGTTACTGCCATGTGTGCTACTTTTGCTTCCGTGGCATATACAGTGACAAAAGTTAGAGGAAAAGATGGCTATGCTAATTACATTATAGCTTGTATGTAATGTATAAATATTAGATGCGAGTTATTTTGGGAGCATATGTTATCAAGTTTTGTCGTTTATTTGTTGCAGCGTTAGCTACAGGTGGAGTCTTCTATAAATGGCAGAAGAAGGGTGTACTCAGTCATAACTTCACTCTTGCATTGATTGCATGTGCCATCGTTAAGAAGCATAGTGATTTTATTGATTTCAAACCTTTCCCATTAGACGATGTAATATTAAGTCAACACACTACCTTCCCAATTGATTTTACTATTGTCAAGGATCCTAGAGGACGTAGGCCTTGGGAGTAATGATCTTTTATATACACAAAGAAAATAATTAGTGGTGCTGATGCATAAAATTGAAATGAAGGTATGTTATACCATATAATTGATGATATAAAAAGATACAAAAGAAGTATCTTTCATTTTCATCCTGTATATTTATCATCGTACAGATCTTAGTACAATGAATACAAAGGATTGTAAAAGGATATATCCGTTTATTATATATAGAGGAATCATGTTAGTGTTTCACCCTTTGTGACCTGTCAAATAAATATACGACTATTAACACAGTAACAAAAAAATGCTACCGTAGTAGATGTCATTCGATTAAAAAATTGAAAGTAAAATACTTTGCATTTAATAGTATAATACTGTCCATCTTTAAATTAAATATATACGTGAAGAATCACTTACGCATGCTTCTAGATATTCGATTCTTCGCTCAAGAGTCGTGAGCTTTTCATTGAGAACTGCAATCCTTGATCGACAAGACATATCTAAAAAAACAAAAAAGGAAAAAGATTAAATATATGTAATATAAGAGAGTTAAAAATATCTGTCATGTACTATAATAATATATCTATAAATATTAAATATATATAATAGTTTCGCTAGCAAGAATAAAAATTTAGAATTTGACAAATTACCGAAGGAGTTGAGAAAGTCCGTAATTTTTTTAATACTTCCAGTGATGACTTCTATATATTCGCGATTAGCCCAGTCCTGTTGAATTTGTTTTTGTATCGCCTCCCGGTGTATGGCTGCCATTGTCACCGCGTATCGTCAGCCGCGCGACGCGCCTTTCCTCGAGTTTCCTTTTAATAAATTGCTGATCTAATCACACGGAAAGAAATATATTTTCACAATTTTATCGCATCGTTTAATTCGTCGAAAATTATATAGTTTGACAGATATGGACTAACCTCGCCACGCTGAATTAACTTTAGGAACTCTTGTGTGACGAAAGCTCAGGGCTACCACGCTGTCGAAAAATAATTTTCCACGTATACAACATATGTCTCTGATAGAAACAGCCAGTAATGGAAGAGAGAGAGAAAGATTATTCATATATCTACTTATATTCATGCATAAAAAAAATTGCATATACATCTTTCATATATTTCGAAAGAGGTTTCGTCTTTTTAAAACTAATCTTCTCTCTTCGGATTTTTTGAAGATCCGCCTGTATGAGAGAGACGCGGGAGAGTGTCTTTTGGAGCGCGCATAACTTCGTGTAGGTCACGTAGGGTTTGTTTATACGTATACCTATATTATATATATATTGATTCGCAGAGTCATTCCATGTTTTCGGAGCACGCACGACGGCGAGGGTCCTTTTGCAGATCATCTGGAAACGTAAATAGTGCATGACAGCTGCGGACGCACGTGGCTAGTCTTTTAGATCCTTGGTGCTTGTTGATCTGTTGATCGCGAGCCGTAGTCATTCTAAGATGCGGATATTTCCGACTATAAGACGTCGCTATTACTCCAGGTTAGATATGCTCTTTTCTTTCCCGCTCTCTTTATTTTCCTCTTCTTCCTTTTCCGTTTCATCTTTTTCAACTTTTAATGTTTTAAATGATATACATAAAGTGCGGGAGTGATATATTCATAATTTAACAATTGATTACATAATTTTGGAGCGAAGAATAAGTTGGCCCTGAAAGCACCGTATATTGAGATCCGAAGACTCGAATATGTCGTAGCATTTTCAGCGCAACATAAATTTCGCTCCAACATCGATTTCATGTTAGAGATCTTTATATTCAACGTTTAGATATATTTTAATATCAGAAATATACATGATTTGAGAGTCATCTAGGGTGAAATAGTTTGAAATAAAATAAATGACTCTTTTTGTTATATATATTTTACGTTTTATAAGTAATTAGATAAATTGCTGATTTTTTTATGTACATATTTCTATCCGATCGAAATAATATTACGATATTATAATAATAATAACAATAATAAAACGATAATATATACGATAATAATATTATAATAATAAAACGATATCGTTTGACAAACTTTTCGATCAACATCCACATGATTTCTCATTTTCATATTGATGATTTATTATTAATAATCTAATGACGGAAAAAAGAGACATTTCATATTCATGTTAATTTAAATTTATACGATAATATAAATTCTCATATATCTATCACTAATGACAATTCGCAGTGTGTTTCCTCCATTTCCTACGTGATTTCGCGCGCATTGTAAAAGCTCTTTAATGCATATGTATATCGTAAAAGCGCGCCGAAATTAATTTACACGCCATCTGGCAGTGTGAATTCATTGTCAATAAAAAAAAATTCGAGGAACACGGATCTTTGCCGGACCGGACGCAGCGAACTCTGTATGTATACATACATACGCACATATGCCGTCTTTTATCGGACAATTACATTTTATCTAATCTCGCACGGCTGAATAATTTAACGCTTTTTAGATCTAATTAGACGATTTTCGAGCGATTTTTGCGATGGTCGATCATGTCCGAGAATATCGCCGATTCATGGCGCGAGAATCGCTGCGTAGTAGAATGTAGATCCGCCATTTGTTCTTTTTTATTTATTTGCATGTACCGGGTGTCCCATTCGCGATCTTAATTTTGTGATAATAGATTTCAAGTCTCTATTAAAACGCATTTCAATTTCCAATGTTCGTAATATTGTATTATTTTTTAAATATTATATATTTTTCCGCACGCGATAGATCTTTGCTTTCACTTTAATACTCTTTTATTTATATGATCTCAAATATAATTAATTTTTATTGAAATATATCGTTGAATATATATATGCTTGTAATATAATTTATTCAAACCACATTGTTTTAATGAGATATTAAAAAGAGCGATTTTAGGAGAAAAAGAATCTTAAATTTATCTCAAGCTTAAGATCAATTTAAGCTTGAGCTGCTTTTGCATATTTTCTCCATATATAAATAAAAATATTTTATTTGAGAAGTATTAATTAATTGATTAAAAAAAAGTTTGTATAATATTTATAATATGCGATTGCGATTGCATTTGTTATGTAAACGTATAGGATTTTCTCGCGAAGTAGGTTTTTCTAGAATTAGGATTTACTTTATATTCTTTTTATTAAAAACATTGCATTTATAGCATTTTATAATTGCGCTCTTATAATATAGTTAATGAACATTTACATAATTAGTTTTATAAATAAACCAAACTTAAACTTTTATATTTGAACGTTTACTAATCTAGAATTGACGTTTGTTTTTATAATATTTTTATTGAAAGAAGTATTATTTGTTATATGTATAATATAATAATTTAAAGCTTATTTAACAATCACTCGATTTAATTAGTTAAATCGTAATAATTATTTTTCAATATAACATACTTATAATATCGATCTTTGCAGTGTATACTTTCCATGCCACTCGTGTTATGACTTCGGGAAGATGCAATCTCTTATCAAGAGTCCGCTACGTGTCCGAAATATCTAAGAAACGGTGCAGTGCGGTGCAATACGGATGTCGTACGGGTTTTCATCTGATCGAAAGTACTCTTCTTCCTATCGTTGGACAACACATTAACAGGTCGAATTACACATTATATATTTAATTATTCATTATTCATTATAATTATTATATGTAATATAGAAAAATCTTATCTCTCAAAGAAATTATATATAAATATATTTTAATTAATATAATTTAAAGGAACGTCTTATGAGATTTGCATTAAACTAAACGCTATAATAAATTTGAAAAAAGAATGTTCCTCAATATTTAAATATACGCGATATTTACTATATACTCTCTTTCTTTATTAAATGTTTAATATACTTTAAAGCTAATTAGATCAAGATTTTTATTAAGTAAATTATTTCGAATTAGATGAAAAAGCTATATTAGAATTATTCTAACGTTTGAAGTTTATGTTAAATATGTTTAAAACAGATCAAGTTGCAATTCATCGCTTTTCCTGTTATCATCCGTCAGAATGGCATCGACATCCAAGAGTAGCGCTAAAAACACCAGCCATTCTGGTACAAAGAAACTAAATCGTTTGAGCTTGGAAAAGTCGCCGTATCTATTACAACATGCGACCAATCCTGTGGAATGGTATCCTTGGGGCGACGAAGCTCTGGAGAGAGCGAAGAAGGAGGGCAAGATGATTTTCTTATCAGTCGGTTACTCCACGTGTCATTGGTGCCACGTGATGGAGAAGGAATCGTTTGAAAACGAAGACATCGCGCAAATTATGAATGAGAAGTTTATTAATATTAAAGTGGATAGGGAAGAGAGACCCGATATCGACAGAATATATATGACGTTCGTTCAGGCACGTGTTATCGAAATAATTGTTGATTGTTGTCTTTCGTATATGCAAAACTAAAAATAGATAGCAAAATATACATCTCTATTTTATATAACGAATATTAGCTTGTTGATAAAAAAAATTCGACATTTATTATAAATGTATTAAGCATTAAAATATTGAGTTTATTAAACATATTACGTATATATATATAATTATGTGAAATGTACTAAATATACTAACAGAAATATATCTGTATTTAATAGGCAAAGTCGGGCCATGGTGGTTGGCCAATGAGTGTTTTTCTATCGCCGGATTTGACGCCGGTGACGGGTGGAACGTATTTTCCGCCAAATGACAAATACGGCCTTATAGGATTTAGATCGCTCTTATTGGGAGTTGCGAAAGAGGTATGTAAAATATGATATTTTACATTCGATATAACATAAATATTACTATTTACTCTAAATTAAATCTTATTCTTGTTCTGAAATTAGGTTTGTAAATGATTTCTTTATTATAGTGGGCGCAGCAAAAGAGCAATATAATCAAATCCGCTGCTAATATAGCAGAACGTCTAAAGGATATTGTCGAGTGCAGACAAGGCTTAAATGTGAGCAAGATTTAAAGATGTGAAGAATTTAAAATTTCATTTCTCTGTTTTTTTAATCCGATTCTGAGTTATTCAATTTTTTGATTGTGCTTTTATTCTGATTCTGATTTATTTAATTTTCGTGATTTTGTAGAAGGATGATAGATTTCCCACAGCTGAATGCGTTTTGTTATGCGTTCATCTTCTGGCGAACGGATACGAGCCGAAATTCGGCGGGTTTGGCAGCAGATCCATGATGAACGCGCCGAAATTTCCCGAACCTGTTAATTTTAATTTTCTCTTCAGTACATATGCTTTAAGTACCTCCGCCGAGTTGCGTAAGCAGTGTTTAGAAATGTCTCTGCATACCCTGACGAAGATGGCTCACGGTGGAATTCACGATCACGTGGGACAAGTAAGATCATTTTTTTTCACTCTTTCGCGATTATTACGCGCGAATCAAATTATCTCAATTATTTTTTGCGTATTCTCAGGGATTCTCCAGATATTCTGTGGACGCCGAATGGCATGTTCCTCATTTCGAGAAAATGCTCTACGATCAAGCTCAAATAATACAAGCCTACGCCGATGCTTACGTCGTCACGAAGGATTCTTTTTATTCTGACATTGTAGACGATATTGCGACGTATGTTACGCGGGATCTGCGACACAAGGTATTACTCATATTGTTTCTTCGCTTAATTTTCAGAGATGTGATAATAACAAGAATTTAGAAGACTGTAAATATATTTATATCGTGTGCATATGCTTTTCAGGAAGGTGGCTTCTACAGTGCAGAGGACGCCGATTCATTTCCAGACCCGCAGGCTTCAGCGAAACAGGAAGGCGCATTTTATGTTTGGACTTATAAGGAAGTTAAAACTCTTTTGGATAAAAAAGTACCTGATAACGATAGCGTTCGATTTTCTGATCTTGTCTGCTATCACTTTAACGTGAAGAAGGAAGGAAACGTGCGAAAAGCTCAAGTACGTTAGAATTGAAATTATAAAATAAGAGATACTTATAAAATAAGTGCGTATGTTTGTTGGGCGATCTAGGATCCTCATGGTGAACTCACCGGCAAGAATGTATTTATCGTGTACGATGGCGTAGAACAAACCGCGGAACATTTTGGCATTAGTGTAGAGAATACTAGAAATTATATTAAGGAAGCCTGTCGGATCTTGTTTGAAGAAAGATCGAAAAGGCCGCGGCCCCATTTGGATGACAAGATTGTCACGGCGTGGAATGGTAATGAATCGTGATCAATCGGCGTCGATGATGAATGACATTCATCATCGCTATTTTGCGATGTATGTCTTCGAACAAAGTCTAACAATCTATTTGCAGGTCTTATGATAAGTGGCTTTGCGCGTGCTGGAGCAGCTGTGAGAAATGACAAATACGTCGAATTAGCGACGGACGCTGCCAAGTTCGTGGAGCGATATTTGTTCGATAAAAATAAAGGCGTGCTACTTCGCAGTTGTTATCGCGGGGAGGACGACCGAATTATGCAAACGTGAGTACAGATGTCTTATTTCGGTGTCGGTGTCATACATTGCGAGATCTACTAGATATAATTTATAGGAGCGTCCCGATTCACGGCTTCCATGACGATTACGCATTCGTCGTGAAGGGATTACTTGATCTGTACGAGGCTAATTTCGACGCGCATTGGCTAGAGTTTGCCGAGGAGCTGCAAGATATTCAGGACCGATTGTTCTGGGATTCGCGGGATGGCGGTTACTTCTCCACGGTTGAGAATTCTCAGATGATTCTACGGATGAAAGACGGTATGGCATGTTTTTACGGTGGTAATTTTAGTTTGGCCATTAAACGTCAAAGTACTCTTTAATGCGCAGTTACGTCGAGTAAACGAAATCGACCGCAAAGCCGCATTCCGCGATAAATATCATCATATTCAAATATTTATAACGTTTGCTGAATGTCTCATTACAAGTCATTATATTGCGTTTTCAACAATCTTTAATTTTATATATATATTCAAAGAGAAAAAAATTAAAGTCAAAATATTAAAGATATAAAAATCAAATTCATATTTTTAAAGTAAGAATAATTGATGTAGATCGAAATCTTATACAGAGCGTTCCCGAATTAGCGAAAAGTGAATACGATGTTATTGAAATTTGAGACTGATTCTTGTTTGCCATGAATTGTCGAAATACTAAAAAGCTATCTTAAAATATCTAAAGTTTTATGAATTTGATTGCAGCTCACGATGGCGCGGAACCATCCAGTAATTCTATCGCATGCTCCAATTTATTGCGGTTGGCAGCTTACCTGGATCATAGCGAGCTAAAGGATAAAGCTGGACGGCTTCTATGCGCATTTGGTAAAGGACTCACGGATATGCCGATTATGTTTCCGCAACTGACGTTAGCGTTGCTCGAATATCATAACGCAACGCAGGTACGCATCTTTGACTTCTTACTCTGCCGTTGACGATGTGCGCGAATTTAAGACGTGCGCGTTTCCGCGAAGAAAAACCCTCTTGACACGTTCTTTTACAGAGTGCGAATTTTGTCTTTCCAGATTTATATTGCGGGGAAACCGAACGCCGAAGACACAATCGAGATGCTGAGCGTTATCCGCGAACGTCTGATACCAGGTAGGGTGCTCCTGTTAGCCGATCCGGAGCAACAGGATAATGTGCTATTACGTAAAAATGCGATCGTTAGTAAACTGAAGCCGCAGAAGGGCCGGACGACGGTTTTAGTGTGTCGACGTCATACGTGTTCTGTACCCATTACGAATCCCAGCGAGCTCGCTTCTCAACTGGACGATACTGAATTTTCTAACTTGTGAGCGGCGAGGTCGCTCGTCATGATTTATCATTCACGCACCGTGTGAATGATATGGCGGAAGAGGGAAAGATTCCGCCAAATATTTCACCGATATATATCCCTGCGCGCCATTTGCGCGCTCGTCTCTCGTAAAAAGGATTTACCGTATTAAATAATGCAACATTAGCCCGCAGAGAGATTGGTGTAGCGAGGAGTCGTCGTAGCGTCCGTAAGCGCGGGCGGATCGATAACGTGTCGCAGCCAAATAAAGAGATGTATCCAGTAGGGATGTATACGATGCGATATACAACGACTCTGCGCGATAATCCGGCCATTTATGCTGTACGTTGCATCGTAACCGTTTATCTTTATTCTGAATAAACCTGCAACTCTACAAAAAGAATATCAGAGATGCATCTCTTTTTTTTCTCTCTATCTCTATCTCTTTCTCTCTTTTTCTCTCGCTATTATCAAGATTCCCGAGAAGCGTGTTTCGCGAAGTATCAAATGCCGCAGATTATGTCAGCCACTTGAAACGACTGAACACGCGAAACACGCGCGGTTGATTTCTATTTTTGGCTGCGCGCGTGGAGTCGATTAAGGTCGACGACGGTGCGTTTGTAATCTCCGACGAATTTGATCGTTTCCGGGCATAACGCTGGCTTTAATCGCGTATCCAGTATCCAGTATCGATTGATTATCGCCGTGGCTAATTTGTCGTTTTCACGTTCGAATATTTACGTAACAGCGCGATATACACGCGCTTTGCGCCTTCTCCGTTTCCTCTGATTTCCGAACAAAAATAGACGAAGTGCATAGTAAGTTAGTTTCGGTGAGCGTTATGATGTTTCAGTTTTAATCCCGTCATCATATCAAAAGTTTCGTTAGAAAATAATGATGCGTAGAAGATGAAAAAATTGCCATCTACTTTTTGCGCGATATATATTTTAATGCAATATTAAATGAAAATGAATTAAACAAATTATTATATATAATTAATCATATTTCAATAAGTACACAATACTATTAAATTGATATAAAGTTCTTTTTATTTCTTTTGAAACTCGTAGTATTTATATATATATATATATATATATATATATATATATATATGTATGTATGTATATAAATACTACAAGTTTCGAAAGAAATTATATATATATTGCATTAAGGTATATGTATCGCGTGACTGTATATATATATATATATATATATATATATATATATATATATATATATATATATACAATTTAATTGATATAAAGCTACTTTTATTTCTTTTGAGAAACTCGTAGCATTTATATATATATATATATATATATATATATATATATATATATATATTTTCTCTAAAAAATATCTCAAATATATATATATATATTTTTTAAAGATTTTAGAATAGAATAAAATAGAATAGAATAGGATAACTTTAAATTTTAAAACATTATATCAAAATGCTACGTGTGAAAGAATATAATTACGTATCAATCAGATTTTTTAAAATGAACAAATTGCCCCCCCCCCCCTCCCCTTATATTATATATAATTAATAGTTATAATATCAATTATTAATTATTAATAACTTTCGAATATAGCAATATTGCCGCAACGTAAGCTGCATATTTAATTTAAGGTAGAATTATAATCATTTCTCTCTAGTTTTGAGAAGCATTTCTATTTGTGTGACGCATTATTTTTAACAAAGTTTCTTTCAGCGCATCAAGTACGGATCGAGAAATGTTTTCTAAAGAGAGATTGTCGTTATCTTGAAACATTAAATTTAACGCTGCAGAAATGAAATCGTCACGGCTTTTTATCGCCCTTATCGAACGAAGTTCAACCCTTCGCGACTATGTCGTCGTCGAACAATCATCTATCAACTACACCCACAAGTATTATCGATGTTTCCCTTTCCTCGCCCTCTTCTCCATTATTCGTCACAGCCCGAAGGAACGAACTTCTCTTTCGCTGAACTTGCTTTCCACCCGATTGCTTTTCGCACCCCTGCGCGGGAGAAATTGCCGCGATGCCGATCACGCGTGTTGTGTATGACCCTTATCAATTCGCCTGGACCGTCGATGTTTCGATAAATAAGGTAGCACCCTCCCGACAAATGATGGCGGAAAAAAGCACAAGTGTCACTTAGTCGACACCGAAAGTGAAAGGGAGGATCTCAAGGACTTTGCCGGATCCTCTCCAGTCTCACTGCTTCATCCCTCTGTTGCTCTCTTTCTCTCTTTTTCCCTCCGTCTTGCTCGCCCCCGAGTACCATCGTGAAGTAGCCTCGGTCGACCGACCGGGAGAAGTAGTAGGAAGAGATGTAGAGAAGAAGATGGTGCGCGGGGCTAGGAAGCGAGGGAGAGGTGGGAAAGAGTAGGAAGATCTCCGGATTTTCTCCGGGGGAGAGAATGTAGGAAGTCGCGAGACGCGCGGACGAGGGACACGCACCCACCGGGGTCGCGCATGCGTCCGCCACCGTCGGCGCCGAGGATGTTCGACGTTTTTTTCAGTCACCGGTCGACGCTGCGTCGGGTACCGTCGTCGTCACTGAATACGACCGTGATCGCGCGGACGACACGCCGCGTTTAGTATCCGCGCGACCGACATCGGGGTCGATAGGACCCGGAAAGAACTCGTAGAGAAAAAGATACGGATCCTCAGGTGGTAGATAGCTGGATAACAAAAGAGGCGGTGGTGGTCAGGTGGTGCATTGGGTCAGTTCTCGACCACGCGTTTCACGTGTCCTCTCTCCTTCTGAATCTGGTCGCGCCACCGATTGCCCCTCTCTCGTAGAGGAGAAGAAACTTGGTGTGACGCGTTGCGTATGACCTCGTGGTGAAATTTGCGCGCATCCATCCTCCGGGGACACCGCGATACCGGGGCAAGGTTACTGCGCGCTCGCGTTTCGTCCCCAGGTGAGAAGCGCAGGTGAGAGAAACATCGGGCAGGCGCATCGAGAGGTGCACATCCGCACACATCCGATCACTTAAATCTGTCGTCTCCCCGATGTAAGATATGCAATCAGCGGGCAATCGCTCGCTGCCTCGATCGCGACAGTGTGGACCAACGCGTGGCGAGAGTAGCCAGGGTTGTTGAGGCGACAGCTCGGAGGAGAGAATATTCGCGAAGAAGAGGATCGCGTGCAAAAGATCGGTGAGAAGGGATGACGCTGTCAAAATCGACTTATTCGCGCGATTAGTCGGGAAAATCCGTGCAGGAAGCACCGGACGCGAAGCAAGATCGGGCGATGAGAATCTCTCCCTGCAAGGAGTCTCCGAATCCTCGCCTCACGCAGCTCCAGGCGCCAAGGAGGCCGCAACGTCGTTGAGGACCTCCGGAGTCGCTGGAGAAACGTCGCGCTCGAGAGAAACAGGGACTCCGAGGATGTCGCTGCACTATCCTCAGGGATACCGATACCGATCTGCGTCGAAGACAGGCGTCGGGATCGGGGTCGGAGGGGAGCAGAGCTCCGACAGCGACGTGGCGGAGCTCAGCGACCTCGAGGACGACGAGGACGAGGATGACGCTCGCGAATCTGCTGACAGACGAGCAGTCGTGGAGGAAGAGGAAGAGGACGAAGAGGATGGCGATGACGACGACGACGACGACGAGGATGACGAGGATGACGAGGATGAGGAAGAGGAGGAGGGCGAAGGTCTACCCTATCCAGGTTTCGTTCCAATTGCACTCAGATATCTCGACCAGACCACACGACCGCGCAACTGGTGTCTCGCGCTTATCACTAATCCATATCCTTTTCATATTTCTCGACTAGGTACGACTAGATACGATAGACGTTTTTATAGGATTTTAATCCCCCTTTCCCTGCTTTGCATGCATGATTTTGTATACGCATATATATATATATATATTTTTTAACCAACACATAAAAATACATCTAACAAACTTCTGAATTAGGTTTTCGAGTTAAATTTTACAGAGACATTTAAAAAAAGTTCATATTGGTGTCTCTCAGATTTCTAAAGGATATTAGAATGCATTTTGACGAGATTAAAGAAATGCCTGAGAATAGGCTACGAAAGACGTTTTCGCGAAGTTTTAACAATTAAAAAATTTTTTTAATCTCTTCATACATTTATATCATCTTTTAGTTTGCAGTATATTTTATAGACTGTGTGTGTGTGTGGAGGAAATATCTTCCTCCAAAACAGAATTAGAATCGATTACATTGGATATCGAGTTTCTAGCTTTTGTAGAGTATCGACTGTATCTTTGTGTACATTTTACATACACAGGTTCGCACTTTTCATGGTCGTGGTAAGCTGGTGCGAATTGTTCCAGTCGATCTTCATTAGGAATTTATTTCATCTCTCTGGCTACAAGGTTGCGCGTGCGTCAGCATTCGCTGTAGTAAAGAGCCATCGGATTTTGTTGGTTTTTCTAAGTTGCTGTGTAATATGCAGCGGATTATCAGATAAGATTAGATAAAGCGCGATATCGATACACGCGTTTAACCAGTTAAACTAATTGTCAATAGAGCATCGGAGATGCTCACTCTACGATGTATTTGCACAGGAGATGTAGCTACGACGAATTTAATTCGATATCAATAAATCAATCGTGTTATAATGGGTTGACAATTAACACATCGATACTATTATTTCGAGTTATAGGTATATTTCTATATCGAAGACGAGGGGGAAAGGCTATCGGTCTACTTTATATAAAAAAAAATTACACACGAAACCATGAAAAAATGTGAATAATTAAGTAGAAAATTTCTTTGGTCGGAGACTTTTCTTTCTCGAAAGATTCGAGATGAACTCATTCGATTGATGTTTTCCAAAGCGGGAATAATTGCCTTCCCTTTCGTTCCTTCGACACGTGGAAGCTCTTCGAGGGTACATTTAATCGCTCTGTTTTCCGTCCTCGCGATGACTCGTTTAAAAGAATTTACGAGAGCAATTCGCGCTCCGCAAACGCGTAGCTCTTCCGCCCCATTTGCTCAACGCAACATCACTCTATCTCGCAGCAGTATTTATCACTACGAATAACCCCGATAGCGAGCGCAGTGGAGGGAGATCGGTCTGAAGACTCCTTAAATAGGTCATTGATTGACCTATCCCCAGGCGAATCCTACACGGCGCGCATAGCCGCTTTTCACAGTGGCACAGTTCTCTCTTCTCTCCCTCACCCTCACCCTCTTTCACCCTCTGTCACCCTCTGTCACCCTCTCTCACCCTCTTTCTCTCTATCTTCCTCTCTTCTCTCGGTCCTCCTCTTTTTCTCCTCCGCACGGTGGCTACCCGTTTCCCTTCTCGTTTTCCTCAGCCTCTCGCGCTTCCGTTCCCTCCTACCTCGGTTCCCGACGTGTATACATCCCGGAGCGCCTACATCCGTTTACGGGCGGGAAATTACCGGGGTTGTGCGGCGGGGGACGCATCACCGCACACCACGTGCGGTGGCGATCGGGCAAAGTTTAGTCAGCCGCAGCGTCGGAGCAACAAGCGCGCCGCAGAAAGATTCCTATTGTGCGGCGCGGACAATGGGCGGATTTTAGCATTGCGAATGTTGCAGGGGGCCTCGTCAAAGTCTGCTTCGTTCGCTTTTCCTTTTACCCGGTTACGCTTCGCCGGGAATCGCCGTCGAAATCGCGTTTCGGCGATTCGGCCCTCGAATGTTCGGGATAATGATCGCGTATTACGTGTATAAAAAATCTAATAAATTTCTATACATTTTTGTTATGTCCCCCTGAGATCTTTTCGATCGCGTACGAATCAGGAGAACGTTTACTTTGAGCGAAGATACGCGTTTGATAACGAAAACGCGAACGTCGAGCAGCAAATTGTTGTTAGTCTGCGATATTGTTGTGCGATAAGTATCGCTCGTATAGAGTCGAGATGTTGGATGGTTTTAATTTACCAAGTTTTGAGATACATTTCACAAAACGGGTATCAAAGTGTGTGTATGTGTGTGTGTGTGTGTGCGCCCTTGACCTATCGATATTTAATCCTAGCGGAACCAAGGGCGGGAACGTCAAACTACACTTTTCCTTGAACTACTTGTTCTGAAATTGTTCTGAAATTGTTACAACTTTTATAAAATTGAGCTCTTCTCTCTTTCTCTCTTTTTTTTCTAGAACTAATAAGTAAATTCTTAATACGATTATTTTTGACTTAATCTTGGTTGAGTATGAAAAATTTTATATATATATAGCTATTTTTTTTAATACGTGTGAATAATAATTGACCTACTCTCTTATAATCCATTTTGTCGTTAGTTCAGAACATTATCCTGCTTGATTTATATATATCAGTTTAAAGTTTAAACTGCTATATAAGACAATTTGAGCGATTAATCAATATAAATAGCTGTCATATTTCTTTTAATTCGATAGACCCAATTAGCCATAAAGATACATATTCTGCTAAATATTACTAGATTACATGACACAGGTTGCGTGAAATGATTGCCATTATGAGGACAAACCATCTCCATTCCAGTTTGATAGTTTACTTCATTATCTTAAGTGCTACGAAATGACCGAGCAGTTGTTTACTGTTTAATCTGATTACAATTCTTCCGTATGTTTAATTAACTCATATAATGCTAATGCTTATGCCTATACATGTTGTTTCGCTTCAGGTTTCAAAGTTAATTAGTTCAGTGTATAAGAGAGTTAGAGGAAAGAATGATACATATATTTATACGAGAATACAGAGAATAATACAGAGCGAAAACAGAATGAATCGAGTGATATTTTGGTTTCGAGAAAACTGTAGGATCTCGAATTATTTTCTTCTTAAATTTCTTATTTAATCTCTCTTCTTTGAAAGATCTTTATAGATACCTTGAAATTTGTGTGAAGTAAAAAACACGAAATATATTACGGAGTAAGAATGTCCGCGTCTCCCCGCCCGTTCGACGATCTTATCTACTTAGTCCGACGCATGATTGCATTATACTACTGCGCCGGTTGACCAATTGCACTCGAACTACTGATTCTCGCAAACGACGGACTGTTTGTTTTTACTGCGCTAGCATATTACTTTGATTTTCGTTTCATTTTCATGACACGACCAGACGGTGCAATCATTTGCCAAATATTCGACGAATGCCACATTTATGTGAATTTTATTGCGTTGCCATGTATACATATAATTAAATATAAGAACATTGTCATGTAGGCGCAAGGTTACTTTATTCATCCACGTCGGCTTGCAAATCTCTGTCGATTAAATACGACTTGGAATCTTAATATGTAGAATCTATATAAATTAATATTAAAATACTTGGAAAAGGAGGATTTTAATATTAATTTATATAGATCCTACATATATATTAAGATTCCAAGTCGTATTTAATCGACAGAGATTTGCAAGTCGACGTGGATAAATGAAGTACTTCCTTACAAAAGTAAAAGGAAATGCGACATAAAAGGGATAACGTTTATAGCGTATTCTCGCTCGCAGTATAGATGTTTACGTGATTCACAGTAATTACGGATTTTGTAGCTGCAATCAGACGATCTGATCTCAAGAGCGGTTCCCTCGCGATCTGCCTTCCGTTATCTTTCGTCAAATTATCTCGGCGATTCGATGATTCATCGATCGACTAGGAATACGGACACGGGGTCAGGGCGATTTGTACAGGACCGGGGAAAAATAATTAAGTAACACTAAAGCGAGGCAAACGAGGCAATCATCCGCGACCTCGAACGACGCCGGAAGCGGCAGTCGATCGAAACAATTTGCTCGGTTGCCTCGGCCGCTTGATTGTCTATTAAGCGCCGCGTAAATGAGCGCATCGATGAGAAACAGGTTGACGGGCCATCACCGACCGATCGACGACACGTAACATGCACGTAAAAATCGATCGCTTAAAGTATCGTTCACACGCAGTCCATTGGTGTTGTATTGTGATATCGCAGTTGATCTGGCGCGCGTTTATTGCGCGTTAATAAGAAATCAATATTTCACAATTAAATCAAAATAAATTAACGAAAAAAAATTTACTTATTTAAAAGTTCTTTACTAGTAATTTCTTGTTGATCAAGTTAACGTCGGTCGAAAATGTTCGAAAATTGATTTGATATAAATGAAATTGATTTCGTTGAATTTTTAATTAATCCAAAATAACGTTTCTCTTTGGCGGTCAAAGTTTCTATCGAGGATAAAAAGAAGAAATTAATAAACTCTGTGTTTTGAATTTACATCTTTCATATTGAATATGAAATATAATATAATACGCTCGCGCGAAATAATACATGCGCATTTAATAAATGCGTCACAGTAATTAATATATAATTTTATATGCGAGAGACATCTTTTCAATGGTACGATTCTGTTCTTTTTTTTTTTTTTTTTACAAAAGAATTTTCTTTTGAAAATATACGAGCTGCAAATATCGAAGAATCATTGTTTTGCACTCTTTGCGAAGATTTTCTTTCTCATTCTCAAAATTGGCAAATTATTTGATCAGTTAGTTTCCCCAATGCAGTTGTATTCCTAGAATTTGCAGACCTCGCGTGCTTGCGCACCGCGATACAACAGCATTAATACGTGCTAGATTTATGTAAACGGTTGCACATTGCTGCACCGAGTCAAGATATTCTGCGGCACAACACTGCACTGCACTGCAACGGCATTAATTCTTATGTGAACGGTACTTAACACGGTCGCAGGCACACTCTGGTTGGGGATAACACGAGCAGATTGCACCGTACGATAAACGGTTATCTAGGGCTCCGGGGTCTTGTAACACACACCTACGTTGCCCGCGGCTCTCGAGTGGAGTAATCGAATTGATTATTTTCCGCCGCCGTCGTCACTTATCTCCGCGCGATGCGCGCGTTAAAACGAGCTTCGGATTTATTTTTAGCAGAGCGCGCACGTGGATCCGCGAGATAAAAGGCATTTGTCCCTTCGCTGGAATAACTGTCGCGTTATTCTCGTAACGATTTAATTACTCATTCCGGAAATGAGAGATGCCTGTTTCGCTCCTGTGTTCTTTGAATATCCGAGCGTGATAATAGTTCCGTCACGGTCGAACTCGACGCGGATGAAATGCGATCTTATATCCGAGAGAATATATATTCTCTTGTTTTTCGAAAAATTTAAAAACCATTTCAATTTAAGAGAAGTAAAAGCATAGGCTTATAAAGCTTTCTCTCTTTGAAAAAAGAAAATTCAATGTGATCCGAGAAATTGAATCTTTAGGTAAAAAATACTATACTATTTTCTCCGTCTTCTTTCTCTCACTTTAAATTAATGATTTTAAAATTAATTAAAGTTAGCTTCGAGGAATTGTTTTCATCTAATAAGCTTTGCGTGTAAATTTTTTTTTCGTAAGATTAATGGACGAGCTACGAAAATCAGTCGAGTCATTAATTATGACAGGATCAATATTTATCACGTTCGGTGTAGCAAAATCGAGCGAATGTTTTTCCGTTCGATTTTCCGCGGACGAGTCGGCGACGTGCTCTTTGTCTGAAAGTCTCATTATGATTTCTGTCCGACCGTAATACTCACGCAAGGCAAAAGGAAAACCTGACAAATTACGTGTATATATTCCTTCTAGTTTTGTCGTTCATAAATCGATCGCGACAAATTGCAGCAAATCTTCTTCGGCAACAGTCGTCGAGGTGACTTGGGACGAGAGGGTGACGAAATAGTAAAAGACACGTCCTTTGACGGAGGGATGGAGGGATTTTCATGATGATTTAGGTCTCTTCGGGGCAGCGTCGACTTTGCTGGATCGATCGTGCCGTGAACGACGGAATTTGAAAAGGAATTCGGTCGACATTTCTGACACTCTGCCGTGGCTTTTCCTCGTTCCTTCATATCAGACATCCTGTTGACTGAGCAGTACCATCGGATGCCTTTTCAACCGTATGTGTTAAGAAAGAACGTGAAAAAGGATGGTTGCTTTAATGGTGAGATATTGGCGGTGTTATACAACATCAGAATTTCTGTTTCGGCGAATTAAGTCGACGGTATACAGGGTGTCCCCGAACTCGCGGATCAACTCTTGTGGGTAGATTCCTGGAATCATTTGGAGACGATTTTTCCTCAGCGAAAATGTCGAGGCACCAATAATTTTCGAGTTATAAGCGATTGAAAATAAAGGGTTTTTCACAAACTAAGCCTTGTGGAAATAAAATATTAACAAAATCACATTCTTCAGTTAATTTCAGATAGAGTTTACTTTAATAAAATTTTAATATAAGGCTTAGTTACAAAGATACATGATGACAAAAATTGGGAACATGCAAAAAATGATGACCTCCCTCGACATTTTCGCTGAGGAAAAATTGTCTCCAAATGATCCCAGGAATCTACCCACGAGAGTTGATCCGCGAGTTCGAGGATACCCTGTATAAATAGAATAGTATATAGAGATTTTGTTTCTCATTTCCTTCTAATTCTCGGATTTTATCTCGAGAAAAATTTAATCTAAAATTTAAAGGTCTCGTTAAGATATTTAAATAAAAAATTAGAAACTTGCGACACGTGCGCGCGTTGATTGAGAAAGTTCCTTTCGTTATAAAAAAAGATCGAAATTTCTCATAGATAATTTTTCATGGATTCTGTACAAAAATTGTTCTGGGAAGACATATATTCCAGAGAAGCATCGCTTTTAGAATATTTTATTATACGTATATAATGAAGGATAAAGTTAGTTTAATACTGTTCTTTCCATCATTATTTCTATTTCTTGGCATTTATTTTTATAACAAAGTGCATAATGTTTTCCTTTTAACATAGGGTAGGCATTATCTTTTTATTACATTATTTCCTGCAAGTGAAAAGCTATCGAGTTAATGGATAATAATGAAAGAGAGTTATGATATGTATTAATGTTAAAAATAATAATTACTTTCTTGTATTACGTTATTTCAGTAATGCTCTGATATTTAATATTTTATAGGAAATTAGCATTATGTGAATTGAGAAGATCATATATTAGGATTAAAAGCTTGAATGTTACTGAAAGGTTCATAGCACATGAGTTTACAAAGATGTGAAACGTCCCACACACATTCTCTTACGTATGAGATGAATATAACGCGTATATATAATGAAGATTAACTCTTATTCTCTGATCTACCCACCTACATTTTTTAACGATTAATAATATATATATATATACATATACATATATATATAACGAAAAAGAGATAAATGCCTCAAAAATAAAGTTTAAACGAAATTAAGTAAAGAAATAAAACTATTTGATAAATCAACGGGACAACGTAATGAATTTTCAACGATAAGATTAACGATTATTGTATATAGTATATATTGCAACATTTGATGTCTATTAAAAAATTCTCAGTGCCATTTAATATCTGGATGATCCGGTCGTTAATTCTTCCTTCGTGTAGCAATTGTAGATGATTAACCTTCCAGGAATGGTTTGATGGGCGGTGCGTGCTATGTAAGGGGATAAAAGTTAACAACAACAACAACAACAACACGATCCATTAGGTTCAACGCGTAAAGCCTCACATACATTCATCCGTTTTCCACTTGAACGGATACACCTGTCTGATGTATCATCCGTGCACACCGATGCGGAATGCATCGTACGTGAAGTGGAGCATTTATTACAAGAATAAAAAAAAAAATAATTATTTCGATGTGCGCAGATATTAGCCTTTGTCTTTGTCAATTATATAACTTTATAATAATTACGCAGATATATATTATGCCTGGATTAATTATACGATTTTAGCCCGTTGAGTATCACAAGGTCATCGAGTGCTCGTTGAGATATAATATCACGGTATATGTCACATTAATATACACATAAAATGCAATTAACAATGAAGTATTTACGAAACTATATTTATCGCGTTCAATTGAATATAGCCAACTGATTACTGATGAAACGAAGATTAATCGTAATCCGTTTGGCAATTAATAATTATATCGCATTCTATATGATTATTTGAAACAGCTGATACTTACAGAGACGATGGATAATAAAAAACTCAAAATTTATTTCCTCCGCAGTGTTAAATGCGAGACTAGAAATAAATGAAAAAGAAAAAGATAGTGGAAACTTGTCCTAATTTAAGACAAGATTCTCTTTCTTATTCCAAATAGGTGTCTACAAGATGGATCCATTTTAATTCCATTTCGTTTCAATGTCTTATTGTTAGATTCGGTTCTGATAAAGGAAGTAACCGTCATCTCGAAGAAAAAAAAATGTACGAATGTTTATTATCAATCACTTCCTTTGCATTAGCGTGCGAGTGACGTTTGCCAAGATGCGAGGGTTGGAAAGAGCTCAGTAGAGGTCGTTTATTGATCGAACACACTCCGAGCACGTTTGTGGGTAGCAGATAACGCAGACGGTTTCTCGCGATTCGCCTGTCAAAACCGTCGATGTGCTAGTTTTTAATGCGAGCATCCCCTTCCTTCGCCTGTTCTTTGGCGGTGAGACGTTACAGGTGCTCGCTGCCGTTTGTGTAAGTACGCACGAAGAAGCTAAGAGGCTGCTCGCAGACTTTGCTCCCCTCGATATCTGTGCTGGCATGCGAAATTGTGTCGGCGTGATAGATCGTTATTATGATACAGCATTCCGATTTACGGATCGTACAGCGATCTATCATGCGTCCGGCGTGGGTGAGCTGCGTAGATTGTAACAATTCCGTGTTTAATTGGAATCCAGAAGCGATCGCCTTTGAAATCACTTTGATCTGTAATAACAGTAAAAGTTATAAAGACGTCTATAATTGACGTTTGAAAAATAAAGACTAATCTTTTATATTATTAACACGGATTTTAGACGTTTTAAAAAGCTCAAATATTTGCGTTGTCTGAACGAGCTTTTTATTTAACGCTAAGTTCTATACATTCTTCTGTAACACGATAATATCGTATAGTGTTATCTTTCTTAGGTGTTGGACGTATATAAAAGTTTGGGATTATTATGATTGAAATTTAAATTAAATTTTTAGAACTTATTTTAGAACTCATTTCAAGTTAACTAGATGAGAATTTACGCCGTTAAAGTCTAATTCGCTGAAAGTCTTCCGATTTTACGTGATATTCGAGTATCATTGCTGATGAACATCCATCATGAAATTTCTGCTAAGATTAAATGGAAATGTTTTAAGAAGCCTAATGGCAGATTGATCCGCAGGCAGATGAATTAGGGTGTGTCGATTTTGTCGCTTTCATTAGGCTGATTACTTCTCGATTTCTGTCGGGAATATATCCCGAAAAACCGTTCAGCTAATATCGAGATGTACGAAATGTTCGTACATTCGCGTGATAAACCACTATCGATTTATTTTTAGTCTACCAATTTCCTGGCGCACACACACACGGTCGAGCCATTTATCGCCCGGATACTGTAAAAAGCAGCGAAGATGTAGATAGACTTTCAAGTTCAGATGTCATGCCACATTCCACATTCCACCTTTTATTTGTGCGAAATTTTCGCGATTTTATTTTTTTACACTGTTTTTATTAAACGTGTATCGATCGATCCGCTGTCGAATTTGAACGCGGATCATCTTCGAGGCCTATATAATTAAATGGACGCAACAAGTAGTGTCGGAAAAAATTGCACAGACGGATTGCAGCAATTTCTGTTTTAATGTAACGCGCCTTACTTTTAACCTTTTGAAAAGAGCGTCGGCCTCGCGTGTATAAACTCGATGTCAGTAGCCTGCTGGCCAACGTACGAATAGTCGTTTGCACGCGATGCTGATGGATATCGCGACATCATCGTAGCGCCGTCCTGTAAATTAAGGGTGGAGCACAAATCGCGATTCTCTAAGTCTCGCCGTTTCTTATTCTCGCATGTCATGCATTTGATTTATTTCCATTTCTCTCTCGAAAGAGTATCATACTTATTATATTATAAAGATATTTATTATAAGAGTATTTTATACATATATACATATAAAGCATACTATTTCTCGCTATAAACTTATTCGATAAATAGAATAACCATTTCATAAAAATACAAGCATTTTTATAAAAAGCTTGATTAAAATATAATTAAAAATATAAGGATTAAAAGTGATAAAAAATATATACATATGTGTATATTTAGGTATATATATATATATAATTTATATTATTTATAATATATTTATACAACAGAAATTTTCTCGAAAAAAATATATATATTTTATTTAGAGTACTTAGAATTGACAATAATATTTACATATAATTAATAATTATATTTAATACTCAAATATATCACAATTCCATTAAAAGCTGTAACTGCTGAAAATGAATAATTAGTAATTTTATGATTGGGAACTCATTACATTGTGCCAGTAGCACACATATCCCAATTATCGATTCCGATTTGACCCTGTACTGAATATAGTATATTTAATATTTATGTGTCGTGTAAAACACATTGAAGAAAAATTGTGTTTGTAGAAACCGCAGATATAATGATGATCAAATCGTAATATTTTATTTATGTGTACTCGTGTCTGCTATGTTTTTTTTTCTCTATTCGCGCAGAGATTAGAGAAACACGATTAGATAATCACGCAACTCTTGTCCATTTGTTAAATAGGTATGTCAAATGTCAAAGAAGACGCTGTTTAGGTGACGGTCACTTGGCAACGATAATCGATGTGTCTATTCTATTACACAGCGAGTTGATTTTTATCACACAAAAGAAATTATGCTCTGTCAATCATTATTAACAATTTTGTGTAACAATTAAGACATATGTTCATTTTATTCCGCAGCTATACAAAGATTTGCTTAACTTTGATCTTATATTTATTAAAATGTGATTTCAGTGCCGTTATAATTAAAATTACTTTACAGGTGATTTTGTCGTATTTTAATATCTAGTAGATAATTAATTTGTGTATCTCATTTATTTTCCATGCAACATTTCTCATATATGTAAAGATTTTCTCTTATATTTGCTTGACGCAATATTCACATGTAATCAGCTTGCGATCTATTATCTTTAATTAGAGGAAGATGTGAATAATATTTAGAAAAAGAGATTGACATATTTTCCTTAATAAAAACTCACGTGGTTCGAAAGGGTGAGCATGATGGTGATTCTTCTAAACTGCATCACTCTAGGGATGTACCAGCCGTGCGTGGACGACCAGTGTGTAACGAATCGATGTAAAATACTGCAGGTACGTACTTACTCCGCGAAACGTGGCAGCTTTGGCTGATGGAAGAAACGGATAATCCGCGTTATCGCGTTATCGCGGATTTGAGAAAGTAGAGTGTAGCGTATCGAGCTTATTTGAATAGGAGCCATTTCCATAAGAACGTCTCGCGATTCCGTCTCGCATTTGCATGCCAGAACCTGAAAGTGCCGATACCAGAATATTTAACAATTCAATTAAGCCAACTTACGGGAGGGGGGAAGGAGGAAGACTGCATATAACAGCAGCGATTACACAGCGCGTCAATAAGCAAATTAATCGATCGCGCATCTCGACACGGTTTCCGGCTCGCAATTAGTCTAGGCGAAGAGAAGGTGGAGGAGAAGGATGGGATGGGAAAGAGATGAGAAAATTACTGATACGGCATGGCCGTTAATCGAATCCTCTAATTGAATGCCCGTAATCAATCACGGCGAATTACGTCGATCGCTATTCTCTGTCCTAATCAAGCCGCGTTCTCCTGCCTATTTCTTCCAGATGTTCGATGATATCATTTTTGCCTTCTTCGCCCTGGAGATGACTATAAAGATGGTGGCGATGGGGATTTACGGTAAAGGAACTTATCTCGCGGATTCCTGGAATAGATTAGATTACTTTATAGTGGCCGCTGGGTGAGTACTTGTTTTCGTTTGTTTGTATGCTTTATTATAATTTTTAAAAAATTTTAATTGTCATTTTTTGAAATATGTTTGTATATTGAAATTGTATTGTAAAATCTATGTGAGAGAGGAGGTATGCGTGACAATGAGGAAATACATTGTAAATAACTTACAGATCGACAACTTTTTAAAAAGAATATTTGTAATAATTACATTTTTATAATAATTAATTAATTAAGATTATATATTTTATTTATTTTTTGTTTAAATAATTATAAAATATATTACCGTAATTTTTCAATTTTTTACTTCATTAAATTCAAACGTATACTAAATATATTTTGCGTGACGCATATTACATGAAATATGATATATTGTTAAATTAGAACAAGATTGCTGTGCGATCGTATAAAAAATGTCAAAAAAGTTTGATAAGTATAGACAGCAAACGCTAAAAAAGAGTTCTGTTTGGACTTGCTTGTAGTGCTTTGGAATACTGCCTAAATGTGGAAAATATGAATCTGTCAGCCATACGAACGATAAGGGTTTTAAGGCCGTTACGAGCGATCAATCGTATACCAAGTAAGTACAAGATTTTCGCGATATGTCAAAAATTTCGACGATTGACAGTTAACTCCGATTTGCTCTCGTCGTCGATTTTACGGTGCATTGATGGGCGCATAACTGCCGCTTGTAGATCCTAGTGCATTCACGGTTGATTTCATCTTGAAATTGAAACGAAGCAAAGACAAGGAAGTACATATCGATCAAGAACAAGTAAAGTTGGAGCATGATGTGATATATGTATATTATGTTATAGATATTGAAATCAAAATTCAAGGTTGAATCGCATAAGCGTGAAACGTAGAATATGCATTCTTCGAGAATTCGTAATCTTAATTTTAATAACAGATTTCTGAATCAATATTTGTATTCTATATTCTATTTCGGTCTAATCTTATCTTAATGTCATCATGCCTTTCAAATTACAAATCATTGAAAGGACTCTTGTGCGCGAATCATATTTCTAAAGTAAAATTGAATAATTCAATCCTATTGTGATTTACAAAATTTGAATTAGCGATTGTAATATTTAACATTCAGACATTAGAAAATGGCTACGAATAATGATTTTATTATAGAATCTTTTTTTTAGAATAATCAGACTGGAAATTCATATCTATCATTAATATTACAATCGGATAGTTTAAATCATCATATGATATGCATTTTTGAATTGCCACGAATATTTATAGAATTAAAGAATAAAAGTAATGTCAAGCAATTTCAGTGAATCTGAAGAAGAACTCTGCAAGCAAAGTCAGTATATTGTTACGGTGCAAGGAATTTTATAAATACCGATCATTAATTACACACACACTTATTTATCAATCATTTATGAAAGATTATTTCTTTTATGAAACGAAATCCTCAACAGGTATGCGAATATTGGTGATGCTGCTACTCGACACTCTTCCTATGCTGGGCAACGTCCTGTTACTGTGCTTTTTCGTCTTCTTCATATTCGGCATCGTCGGGGTGCAACTGTGGGAGGGTATACTACGTCAACGTTGCTTCCTCAAGGCTCTACCCAACATCAAGTACCCCGAGTAAGTCGGCGAGAATCTTAAGACGATTCGTTCGATCATTCGAGCCAATCGATTATTATGTTTTTTTTTTTTTATAAATGTTCGACTACGATTTTTCACGTTATTACGCCTCACACTCGCATCGCATCTCGTTTATTTTTTTTTTTTCGCTGTCTATCTTTCGATCGCTATGCAGTTTTTCAAGGACGGGATCACACATGCCTTCGTCCAAATGCCGAGCACGTATTTTTTCGGCGAATAAATATGCAAAAACTCAACGACTCACATTCGATAAGTGTCGTTGTTATTAAAAAAAGTACTTTTTGCAATACCGTACTTTGAGTACAATGGACGGTAAAATTTTGTGTTCGGCGCGAAACAATGCTCGATCGTGACAATTTTTACATCTAAAATACTTGCATTACCGTAAAAAAAACTTGCGAATCGAAGCGTTTGCCGTACATCCGAAACACGCTTTTGCAATGTTTGCGATGTCTCTATTGGGATCTTTTGCAATAACATATCTCGAATACATAAACGCTAAGATTCTTTTCGGCGACACAGAGTGGTAGTTCTTGAAAACTCTCATTTACGCTATAAATCATTGTGGATATTAATGTTTATCGTATTCAAGGTACGCTATTGCACAAAATTTCTATTATTCTACAGCTTTTTATCAGACAGATTTTTGCTTAGATACGGTGTTCTGATTTTTTTCGACATGCTTGCAATTTATTTTTATCGCTTAAAACAATCGTCATCGTGCGTATTTTCTCGGGAATTTTAATTATGAGATCTGCGAGGGTAAGATTTAGTCAAAGATTCGCGAGCGCGGCGAGAACCGATCACAGATGTTGTTTGTGATTCGGCATCGAGTAAACGACTTGATATATCGGGCGATTCGCTCGCACGAGAAAACCCAACCAATCTAATATATACCAGATTGCATGACGAGTAGCTCGAGTTGTCGCAAAGCATCGCTTGCCGAGTTTTTCTCGCTGTAAATTTAACGCTCCGCTCTTTTTTCGCTCTTCGTTCTTTGTCTTTCGCAAGTACTATTTTGCCCTCGATCTTGCTTTTATCAGACATCGATATCTATTCAGGATACAAGTGCAAACTTCCATAACTCGCGTTCACTCTGTTCGGCTTATCACGAAACTATCCGCAAATAACAAGTGGTTGATCGCGAAAATGGATAATTAAATAATTTATGTATGTAATGTTACGTTACATAACGTAATATTATACATATACATTATATTACGCTACATACGTTATATTACGTAATAGCGGAAAATTGATCGCGAATACGGATTATCACGGATTATCGCGCATTATTACTGAACGTAATATGTAAATGATATACCTTTTTTCTTATTTTATAAATTCTTTTTCTATTTTTGCGAAAATATTTATAATATCTTTAGTATCTCTATTTAAACATAAAAAAAAGATAATTTAGTATAAACTGAAGATTTTATATAAAATAGATTGTCGATAATAAAAGTTTCAGAGGCCAAATTTTTCTGCTTTGAAAAAAGAGCGCAAATGTTAAAATAATTTTAACATGACGGTCTTACAGCAATCTTTCTGTCAAATCTTCAAGTATCGATTTGGGAACTGTATTGGCGTGTTCTAGATAAGGAATATATTATCGATGGCGAAGGGGACCAGGAAAAGTTCGTGAAAAGCCCTGTGAATGGATCTGTACATTCTACTTCCTGAACTTTTGCTTTTACAGGAACATCACGTTAGGCGATCTAAAAATGTTCTATCTCACTTTCTTCCCTTTTTCTCTTTCTTTTTCTCTCCCTCTCTTTCTCTCTCTCTCGCTCTCTCTTTTTCTCCTCTTCCTCGTGACTATAAAAAAGAAAACTAGACATGTAAGTACTTGACCCCAGGGAGGCAGTGACAGGCTATTGTTTCGCTGTTGCAGGTTACTCTCGGACGAGTACTCGGTTCGATCACGCATTTAGTAAGCTCTAGTAGAGAACAATGTGCTGTACATACATATATATATATATATCTCTCTCTTTCTCTATCTCAATAATACATACCTCTATAAATCACAGAACAACATACACGTGGCATCCATATGTACATATATGTATATACATGCAACCATACGTGATGTGCATATGTATATATTATCTCTTTCTCTCACTCTTCTTCTCTCTTCCCACTCGTCCTTTCTCTCTTTCTCGCTCTCTGACTATCTTCTCTCTTAATCACTGTACCAGTGTGCAAACTGTATCGTAGTGTGTACTCACATAGAGCATGTCGACTCGAATCGTTGACGAATAAAATACTGTTTTGAATACTCTATAAATTGAGGAGATGATGGTTTCAAGGATTCCGAGAGCGAGAAGTGAAATCAATCCTCCTAAACTTCGAAATAGTATTTTAGTGTCCGAGTTACTTCACGAGTCTCTACACTTAGTGACTGGCACTAAAGTTCTCTTCGACGTACATATATATCCGCTGTACATAAATCGTGCGATTCGGAAAGATCAGAGATACACGATGATGAAGGAGTGGTGAATCCATATAATTTGTGTTGACGGTCCGAAACTTTCACGTTTTTCCACGAGAGATTTACTGTACTCCAAAATCTCTTCGGCTACTTCGATGCACGAGTCGATGTTCTCTCCTTTCTTTGCTCTGGACATATTCCTGATGTGATCTTTCGTGGCTCGTAGCTCACTCTCACTCTCTCTCTCTCTCGCTCCTTCTTTTTCTCTCTCTTTATTTTATCCTTCCTCAGCGTGTCTAGTCAGTAACGATGCTTTCTGCATATGTGAACTCGATCGTTTAAACAAACTCTGTGTGTGTGTGCGCGCGATATCGGTGGTCTCTGTGGTTTCACTACATCGCACCGCTTTCACGTAATGTATCGTTTTGTTATGCAGGGTGTTCCGGATTACTAAATAGCTTTTACGGATTTTTAGATTGTAAATTCGAGATTTTCCACGTGAATGGAAAGTCACTTTTAATCTTTTACAGTTTATAAAATGATCGACACTTGACAATTGATATTCTCGTTAACGAAAAGTCGACTGCACATCCCTCGAAAAATCCTGCTGCATCTTGAGACACACAGATACATATCGCGGGAGCATCCTGTATATCAATGACATTACTATCAATAACTATCATACCATGGTCGAATTCTAAACTATCGTAAAGGACATTTCGTTTTCGTTCACAGAAATGTCGAACAGGATGAAAGTTTAGGGAAACTGCGAGCTTTATCGCGCATTTTAAGATCCTAATAAATGCATACTTGCAATTCTTGCCTCGCGCGCGAGTCATTTTAATTCCAAACTCGCGTAGCAGAGGATAGCGTAGCGGGAGAAGTAGGCTCCATAAAGTTCTAAGCCCAGAGAGAGAGAGAGAGCTAATTAAACACGCGGTGCTTGCGCGGTCTATTCCGGTATACGTAGCAGCTATTTTCGAACGTTTATCGACTTCTGCACGGACTTACTGCCGTTCCTGTACTCTGGTAGCGTAGCGCTGGAGCCTCGCGGATAGCGATGGCCCTAGAAGAGATATCAATTCGTAATTTTTCTGTAAGCCTAATGTACACCTGTTCTCCTGAAAAGGCATTAACGTCCATCTCGAAATCGTAAAGGACGCTGGCGATTTTCGCGAGTATCGTAGCAACAATATCAGCGTACTTGTAGCGATAATGTTTGACACTCACTCAGATTTTTTTACGAAAGCAAAAACACAAATGCATTTATTTATTTAACACAATCGAGGCTTATATTATATATTTGTCATATCTTATCTAACGTGTGAGAACATTGAGGTGTTATTGCTAATCGTGGAGAGCTTGTTGCCAAAATGCGCGCACATGATGACAAGGCGACCAGATTGTGAGATCTTAATAAGAAAAGGTTTCTTTTCTTATTGTGAAAAAAGGTATTATCGCAGAGTACTGTTGTAGATTCATATATAGAAATTAAAAATTATTAAATTACAGTTATTTTTACAATTATTTTACGTCTGTCAATTTTCTGAACAAACTTTAAAAATTTCTCGCAATTATATATTATTTCACGATTAGTCTATCAGATTAATTTGGCATCAAGAGAAAGTATAAGCATGAATACGAAAGTTTATCGAAAGTTGGAACGAAGCGACACATTATAGGGATTGAGTGGTCAAACGGGGCATATTGTTTAAAAGTAGGACATCTGGTCATCTTATATACAAGAGAATCTAGAGCGACCGGCACGATCAGCACAGCAAGCACGAACGAGTGAAGCGCACGCCTTATACAAGTACAACGCGGGCACGCAAATTAAGGGGAGCATAGAAGCGATCATGTGTACGCTGTTGATTAAACATATATAGCGTGTGTGTGTTTGAATAGCATAGAATTGTGTCGCATAATCTTAGAGATATAGCTATTCTTATCGATATTCCTCTATCGCGCATTTTTTCTGTTCAATCAATGAATTACATATTCATTTTCAGATCGTATTTAAAAAATTATATTTTACGAAGAACTGCTGTTAAATTTAAAAAGATCAATGCAAAGCACGAGATAGTGTGAGATCAATCATTTCATTTTTATTACGCGAAGACGTGATTATCAATCACGTGGATATCTAAGAATTCAGAATAAATGGTGCCAAGATATTGTCATAGAGGAATATAATGGAGTTTGGAGAAAGATAGCGCTTTCCAATCCCAAGGGGTGTAGCATAAAAATAGGAATTATTAATTACAGTTAGAGACATCACATCATTTATCCTTATTTCATGCACCAATATGTTTGAAAGATTATTCACATATATAGTATTTTATCACCATCAGTACTTTAATTTCCATTTCCCATATTATATATATATTTAATTTTAATATCTAATAACTCTTAATATACTTAATAATAATATCAAATAATGTATTCTTTGCCATATTAAACATTCGATCCGATTTCATCCAAAAATTCAATATCTTTCGGACTTTTCTAATTATAAGAACAGGATTTCACTCATGTGGCTCGAGATTATTGCAACTTATAATATTCATATTCAATGTTTTTTTTATTTTTAATTATTTATTATACAATTCGATATCTATCACGTTCTTTACGAAGAACGTTAAGTGTATTTCTTTTCGCACATCTCTACCGAATATTTTCGGCGTGATATAGTACACGCGTGCACGCAAACTCGTGTCGGTTCTAACATCTGCATTTATACCTATATTTCTCTCAATCGTTGCGCACGTACGTTGTACATCAGCATCTATACGTGTACGTATATATATACTATATGAGGTGTCCGAGAATCATCGAACGAGCTGTCGACCAGTGATATAAACAGGGTCGAAAATGCAAGCGTGACACAGAAAGCTGACAAGGGAACGCGCCCGATTTTCCGAACAATGCGTGCTTTATTCATTCGCAGCGATCTCAAAGCGAATATCACGTTAAGTATGTTGTATCGATTTGACGAATCAATGCCACAACAGCGTCACGCCGACAATAATTTGTGCGCGACGTAGGTCGTTTTATTCGATTTCATTCGAATGCATACACAACCTTCGGAATCTATAGCTACATACTCGGAAGCTACTCCGATCGATTGCATTTACATATTTTCGGTTCTAATATCCATTTTACGCAAGAAGCCGCACTGGGAGCTCCTCCGGTAATTCCGCGACCCTCTGTATATTATATATACCATGAATATATGAATATCATATGTATGTAGGATGATTCATGTAAAACTGCTATCTAAAATAACTGCTTATTCATGACTCGGTTCAATTTTAAAAATATACTGTGTGTGTGTTTTTTTTAAATCATTTAAAATAATATATCATTGAATTAATTTTTTATCGTCAGCAAGGTCCTTTATATCTTCAAAAAGTGAAGTTATGTGAAGTATAAAAACTTGCCTGCTTGACGGATTATTCCGCGCGCGAGCACTTCATTTTCCTCTTCAAACATTTTTTTTTTAAATTAGTGACTAAGAAGTTATTTTAGACGGCAGTTTGTAATGATTCATCCTATATATATACGCTATATATATATGATATATATATATATATATATATATATATATATTATATTAAACACGCTGCATACCTACATATACAATGTACGCATAAGCGAAGCATGCGAAGAGTGCATCCGTGCATAATAAGGCATATGTACGCAAGTCTTAAAACTTAAGGATCTATGAGAAGATTGGTGTGCGTAGATCGATTTAATCGTCGCTTCGTTGATTTTCCAGTGATCTGGAGAAGTATTTCGAGTATCAAGGTCAGGATTACATTTGCTCGCGTCCCGACGACAGCGGGATGCACTTATGCAATAATCTACCGCCGCTTAAATTCGGTGAGTACATCCTTTGTCTTACACAGAATGTGCGACATTGAGAATTTGTACAATAATGTGATATAATATAGCACATACTTATCTTTTAGTTTTAATTTAATCTAACATTAATAATTACAAAAGAATATATGAAATTGAGTGTTTTATGCAATATTTTGTGCTTTTATAAAATTCAGGGATGTTTTATACAGGGCGTTTTTTAAATTTACTTGACAGATGTTTTAAGAAATTTAGAGTTTTCTTCGTTTTGAGTTCTAAATATGCGCCACATATTTTCGGATAAAAGTTATTAATTATCTCGTAATCGAACGGATCGGCGTTTCTCGCATTCAGGAAACTTGGTGTGCAACAATACCGCTGTGCCAAACAGTAACGTCACGTTCATCAACAATGACACCTGTGTTAATTGGAACTACTACTACACCGAGTGCAAGGGCCAGGGCAACAATCCATTCCAAGGAACAATTTCATTCGATAACATCGGTCTCGCCTGGGTCGCCATATTTCTTGTGAGAGCGCTCTCGTTACTTGTCCTACATTCGTTCAGATACGAATAATTCACAGACATGCATGTGTACATTTACTCGTGTACACGTGTGCAGAATGGAATATTTTTCCCATTTAAGTAATGTACTTTTACGGCGCTTGAAAATCGGTAAACGCGGATCACGCACATTAGTCTTACGATAGAGAAAAATTATTCTATCAGCGATATTGAGGACAAATTGCTTTTCATTTGATAAGATGTTATCGCGAGTGAATGATGTGCTAGCTAGTAAATTTTGTATCTCTGACGCGATGACAAATGTAGGAAGACTTATTGATGTATATCTTTTGACCGTTTACGTAGCATGATTTTTCTTCGAACGAGCTCTTTAATTTTTCGCAAAATTTCGCAAATGACTTGGTAATGATTTGGTATAAAGAAAATTCTAAACATTCTTAATTTATTGATTGAGTTCATCACTATTTCATTTTGTAATTCCGAGTAGCGCAATCGTGTTGATTTGCAGGTAATTAGTCTGGAAGGATGGACGGACATAATGTATTACGTGCAAGACGCCCACTCCTTCTGGGACTGGATATACTTCGTTCTCCTAATAGTCGTAAGTGCTCCATTTCCTATTCCGGCGTTTTGCAATATGTAAAATATAATGAATAAAACGCGATAGAAGTAACTATGTGCGCGCTGCTTATTTCTCACATTCTTATTTTATGGATATCCAAAATAAAAATTTCACAATGCAAACAATAATTATAGTCGCGTGTATTTGTGTCTGTGTGATTGTGTATATATTTGCTAGCGAAATAAGATTGCGATATAATTTTTACGAGAGAGTAGCGATAATATTATAATAAAAAAAAAAAAGAAAAAAGCGCGGAAGGCAATTGTGAGGGCCAGTGAATGAAAGGAGGCCCGCATTTGCAGATCGGCTCGTTCTTCATGATCAATCTCTGCTTGGTCGTGATCGCGACGCAATTCTCGGAGACGAAGAAACGGGAGATGGAGAGGATGCGGCTGGAACGCGCGCGCTACCATTCGACCTCGACGCTCGCGTCGTCCACGAATACCTCGGAGCCTACTACTTGTTACGCCGAAATCGTCAAGTGGGTACTCGTCGTCGTTGCATCCCAAGGATGCTATTCGCGCGAGCCTCTCGTCGCCCTGTTCGCTCGTCCGCGAAATATTTTTCTCGGCACGCTCGTTTTTTTCTCTTTTTTTTTTTTTGTCACACCGAGGTGACAACTCGACGTCTCTTTTTTCGCAGATACATCGGCCACCTCTGGCGACGGGGTAAACGAAGACTGATGAAACGGTATCGCCTGTGGTTGTACAAGAGGCAGCAGACGCGCGAGCAGAATCTGCTCAAGGGACAGCAGACCCAAGCGATTCGCTCAAACGCCACTGCTGGCGGATTGAATCGAGTACCGGGCGGTGAGTGTCTTCCATTCTCGCAGAAGAGTTGATGAGCTGAGATTTCAAACGAAAAAAAAATAATCAAAGATAAAAAAAAAAGAAAAAATGTATAGAACTTAAATAAAGATCTGAAAATTCCCAAACGCAAAAATATCGAGATTGTTGCAATACGCAGATAGAAGACTGCATCACGGAAGGTGTCCTCGGCTCCTCGCCGCGTTGGACTGTGCTGCTGAACAGCAGCAGCAGCAGCAGCAGCAGCAGCAGCAGCAGCAGCAACAGCAACAATTGCAGGTGTCTGCCAGTGCTAACGGTGGATCTGTCATCGATTTCGCCGTCGTCACACCACCTCTGCAATCGGCGGTAGTCGCTACCACGACCGCCATCGGCAATAACAGCGGTAATAACGGTAGCGGAAACTTGGACACCGCGCCCCGAGCGAGCCCCGAGATTTCCGAGGCCGAAGGCTCCACGAACATATGCCACAGATTGAATGTACACCGCGCCTCCTCCGCGTCTTGCAACGGAAGCGATAACGCCGTCGTGGGAAACGTGCAGGCCGAGGCAAGTACAGTGATTCCGCACGTCATGCATGTGAAAAAGCGTCGCGAGACGCTTCTTTAGACATGAAAGACGAGTGGCGTAATTGAAATCGAGTAATTAAACATCGAAATAATTTTTCAATAATATAAATGGCCAAATAACTATTTAATTTATTCAGCAGTAATGATATCGATGTAACGAAAAGTTAAGAATATTGATTTTATTATTAAGAAAATTTATATAAAACGTTATCTCATTTTTTTATTGATTTTATTATTTGGGAAATTTTATATAACGTTATCTCGTTTTCTTTCTGATCTCAATTACGCCACGAGTTTTTACGTTACGTCGTGAGTTTTTATTTTCTCTAGAAAAATGTTTTACATTAAACTTTAACTCTCTCGTAGATAACTATATGTAGACACGCAATAACAACTTACTTAGATCGGCTCGGTTAGCGCTTTTTTCCATCAAGTTTAATTCTTCGCTGATATTAATTTTCTGCTTTATAACAACAGTAGCCGTATCTCATAGTGACTATACATGCTTTGTATGTACAATAAAATAACAGCGTTTACGCTTCATCATATTAGATTACCGGGTCATCGATTCTTAGCGGTCGGCACAATAAAAGAGTACGTAGTTTGCGCAAAGAGAACGATGATCCCTTTAGGTACGACGTAAAGTTTCTCCCCTTAATGCTACAAGTTTGGGCCGAGAACGGTTACGGGAAAGAGAGAGTGCCGGTCGCGTAGCGTATGACACGCATAATGTATGCTTGATTGATTCGCCTTCTAGACAAACAGCACGTTGTTGAGTCCGCCATGTACGCATTATCGGAGAAGAAGCAGCGTAATGTTTAGCGACGTGGTACTGCTCCATGGCAGCAATAATGTCGGGAATGCGTTGCAGCCGGGGACGACGGTGACACCGGGTGAACGTAACGTCTGCTCGAGCGAGAAGATGACGCAGACGGGGGATGGTAACGTTTGGTCCAGTCCGTTGCCGGACCACACGCAGGTAATTTCTACTAGCCGCGCAACATGCAAATCGAAAAGTCTCTCTTCCTTCCTCGCTCAAGGTGCGTTGCATCGCAGATGCAGGCCGAGCTGGGCGGAAACGAGGCTATGACGTGTCAGGAATTGCTGGCTCTCAGCGGGGCTCTCAGCGCTGCCCTTCCCACTGGTCAATTGGCTCTCGATTCGTTTTTAAACTCTCTCACGAAAGGCAAGTTCATACTTTATGTACAATCGCGAAAAAAAACTCATTGTCAGATTTACGATGTTGTTTAAAAGAGTCACTTGTTGAACTATGTCATTGCATATATCTTTTTAAAGATATTATAATTATATTTTATTATATACATTTTTTTTAAGATATAATATATATTTTATGAATTGTGTTTTAAAAGTTATTTACAAAAGTATGTATAATTTATTTAAAAAATTTAATATTATAAATTCTGCTATATGTACTATAAATTAGGTCCTTATTTATTCTTGATCAAGATTTTTTTTTGAATTTTTCTACGCGACACCTTCCAGAATATTTCCAATCCTAAAAAAATTATTACAAAACATTCTGGGGGGTGCTGCAGAAAAAATTCGAAAAGAAATTTTGATCAAGAATAAATATATAAGGACCATACTAATGTATACACACATACATATTGCGATTCTTAATACTCAATAGAAAATAGCAAGTTCTGGCATTTGGTACTTAAAGAGAAAAGAAAAGAAATTTTAGGTTTGATCAGGCGAGGTTTATATTATATATCTTTCTAATTTCATTTAATCTAATCAAATATAATTATGCGCGCAAAGCGAAATTGTTATTCTTTGATAATAAAATATTAAAAATTGCAATGCATACAAATTATTATTGCAATGCATTTATAAATATATATTAATTAATTATGCAATATATAACAATTCAACATTGAAGTCTCTAACAGAAAATGCGAATAAGAAATAGAATTTTCTATAAGAATCTTTCAATTCAAATACCTGCGCTTCCATATTAGACTGACGCGTTTCCATCTCTATACGTCCGCCACGTTGTACGTATCGCGCGAGACTGCGCGAGACTGATGCGGCATCTCGCATCCCACTTGTCCACCACCCCACCACCACTCCGCGCGACCAGACCCAATGTCTCTCTCTTTCTATCCGTTCCACTAGACACATGCGTCCCACGCGTCCGCTACGCTGCGCGTCTTTCACGAGACTGATCCCCACCACCGATCACGAGACTGCGCAGCGGTGTCGCCAACTGACGACGAAACTTCAAGAATGAACCGGACCCGACGAAGACATCTCTCTCTTTCTATCCTTTCTTATTAGCTAGCGCAGCCCACACGTCCGTCATGCTGCGCGTCTCGCGCGAAACTGATTCTCGGTTCTCGTGCGAGAGTACGAGACATTGCTATTTCGAGATTGATCGATTGATCGATTGATCAGTCTCGCGCGAGTCGCGCAGCATGGCGGACGCATATGGTCGAGGTCGGCGAAGATTACTTTGTTTGATTAGACTCAAAATCTTTTCTCTTGAAGTATCACATGCCTACTGCTTCCTACTGAGTTCTAAAAATTGCAATATGTATGTATATTGTTGATTCCGATATTTTAAAAAGTCTTTAAACACTTGTTGCTATAATATTTCAAAAAAGAATTGTTTTCATAATTTTGAAAATACAATTACTTGCTACCTAATTCTATCTAATTAAAGATGACAATATAATGGGAATGAATTACATATATTTGATAGGTATAACAGATCGTCACATCACGTTGGAAGATCGCACGCAGTGGTTGACGTCCGAAGTTGACAATTGTTCCTGTTGCTGCGAACTGCAGGGCGATCAGTGGCCGGACGACGCCGAGAAGTGGCAAAAATCCTCGCGGGTTAAACGGTTCTTAAGACGCGCCGGAAGCTGCTGCTTCTACACATTGCGCTCCATACAGCGATGCATCAAGAAGCTTGTCGAGCACAAATACTTTCAGCAGGGTATTCTTCTGGCGATACTCATTAATACTTTGAGCATGGGAATCGAGTATCACAATCAGGTAATTTTTCACTCGATCTTAAATATCGCGCATCTTGTATCTTTTCCCGTACAATGTAATATAATTTTATTACACATTTTTAAAATTAAATTATAAGTTCGATGATACTCTTTACTTTGCTTTGATAAAACGAAAACTATCGCGCAATATAATTTCCATAATTATCTTTCACGAAGTTAAAGTCTCTTTCTCTTGCTCTCAAGATTACTTTGTAAAGAATGTATAATTATGATTATTTTGTTATGCACAGCCGGAGCAATTAACGGTAGCTGTTGAAATAAGCAACATCGTTTTCTCGGTGATCTTCGCGGTGGAGATGATGCTTAAAGTAATAGCGGAAGGTCCATTCGGTTACATCAGCAACGGCTTCAACGTTTTCGATGGCATCGTCGTCGTCCTAAGGTAAGACATGTTCTTTTGTAAATCTTTTTATCATTTTCACTTATTTTAAACAAGCAATATAATATTAAATTGACACATATTATAATGATATTTGAATAAAAACAACGTGTTAAATATATGTTGAATACATAGAATATATCGAAGCACTTGTGATATTTGCATCATGTCAGCGCGATCGTTCAGAGTTTTACGACTAGTATTTCAATTTTACAAGAAAGTCGTAAAAATTGTGACTTCCGTCATAGCTTGCTCGTAAAATCCTTCGCGAACAGACGGACCGATAACAGAATTGCATCTCGTGGTTTCCAGCGTCGTCGAGCTTTGCCAGGCCTTCGTGGAGGAGCGCGGGGGCAGTTCCGGTCTGAGCGTCCTGCGTACTTTCCGCCTGCTCAGGATCCTGAAGCTGGTGCGATTCCTGCCCAATCTACGACGACAGCTCTTCGTGATGCTGCGCACCATGGATAACGTTGCCGTATTCTTTTCTCTTTTAGTACTTTTCATCTTTATATTCAGGTAAGTCGCCGTCCTATCCTCTCGTCCGCGTCAGCGACGCTGCTCGAGATTCGCGCGTCGCTGGGTCTTCTCTCCGTTTCCTAGATATTCTTTTCTACTTTTATTTTTTTATATTGTATATGTGGTCCTCGCCTACTTCGCGAACCGGTATCATCGTCGATGAGATTTATTATCGTGAATAAGTTCGTACGACGACGAATCTCCGCGAGGAATCTGCTCTCGACCGAATCTGCGCGTCGCGTTTATACGGATTATACGGGGCGCTGTCGCGTCTTTCTGTTCTAATTATCATCTCATCAGCCTAGTAACGTTTGCATGTCTGGCAAGGCGAATCGAAGTTACGAAACTGCCGATAGGTATTGTCAAATATGTTGGGCAAGCGCTTTGAAATATGAAGCGTCGATGAGAGATGACGACAGCCTATATAACAATGTCGGATATTTTGCTTACGAGGGAGCTATGTAAGGGCTCGATGGTCTCTTTGCGTGTATAATAATAGCGAATTTATATCGCCTTCGGGACCAATAGTAATAGAAATTATTATAAATGTTTAATGAAATTTTATTCATGCTGTCCGCCAACTTCGTAAATGCAAAAATATGATATTAGCTTCCGAGTTTTTGTAATCATACTAAAATTCTTCTCAGTTTAAAAAAGTTCTCTTTCCTTATATCTTGAAAGAATAAAAATAATCTGTAAAATATTTTATATTAAAAGTTTACATTTTTTCTTACATAAAAAATATCGTATGAAAATAAGTATTATTATAATAAATCGTGAAATAATTTCTCCGATTAAAAAACTGTTGTTTTTATTTTTTATTTCTTTTTTCTTTCTTATTAATAATTCATTGTTCGTCGCGCTAAATATTCGTGCATTTAATCTCACGTTAATGAGAGAAGGTGAAAAAAAAAAGTCTCGTTGACGCTCAATATTTCGAAAGCAGCTTCTTGCTCGCTTTCACGAGCTTCCGAGCTTCAGGAACATATCGCGCGCGGCTGCTCTTCGAGCCGAGGCCTACATTTTAGGTGACTGTCTTTCGCGTTCATACCTTTCTCTTCTACTTTATTCGCTTTTATACATTGTTTCCGCGCGGCGTATGAGCCGCCATCCAGTTAATGCATATCACATATATATTATATATAGAAATTCTCAAGTTTTTATCACAGCAGTTGTCCCGTGTTCTCGCGTTCTCTTAGCATTTCTTTGAGCGGCATATATATATACTTTCTGACGTTGTTAATGGTAATGACGATGGTATTTGTTGGCACGATCTATTACAGGGGGGGAGAGAAGGGGGGCGCCTGCTGCCCTCCTTTTATGGCTTGAGGCATCAAACGTATTCTTTCGACGTTTATATACTTAGAAGATATATCTATATATAAATATATATATACGTATATGAATATATATTTACATGTGTGTGCATGATGCTTTTATGCTGGACGTCTTAGTGACGAGTATGAAGGGGCTATATGTATATATATATATCTACTATTATCACACTTCTTTTCGTTCATATTCGTGTATACACGTGAATCTCTCCCATATCGCTCTCTATATCTCTTTTTCTCTCTCTACTTGCTACTCTGAGCGTCTATATTAAGGCTACGTATGCCTCGATGTGGTTCTCGATATTAGAACACAGCTTGCGAATGTCGACATATACCTCTCTGCAGGATTACTTATACATATATATATATATATATATATATATATATACATATATATATATGTATATACATCTATATATCGTCATACTGCGTAGGACCTCCCGCTATATACATCATCGCGTTTACGACGCATTTTACGACCGTTCGATGGTCGATTTGCCGCAGCCGCAACTATTGCAACTGATTGCTGGTATCTGCTGCAGAAACGCAACCGCGAACGTTGAAAATGTCGATGTATTATTTGAATATTTTTAACAATTCATTAAATAAACATAAAAGGTTGTTTTCTTAACAATTACATTGAAAGGTACTTTTTAGGCGCATTCTTTTTTATCAAAAGATAGTCGAAACTAATAATTTTGTTATGCTTGAAGTAGTTTCCACGCGTACTTACTTGTCGCGAAGAAAAGACGATGAAAAATACTCGCGCATCTCATTGATGTAAATCCGAGTGATCCTTTTCTGCCTGAAATTCTCTTCATGCGAACTTTCAAAATTGAATACAAAGTTCTCGAAACTATGCAAATGCTCGCGGGTATGTCTCTGCGTGCCGATCCAGATAGACTTCCTTCCGAAGTATCACCACCCTTAGGTGTGTGCATTTTGGCCGCAAGAACGTGCGCGAATGGAGTTTCGAAAGATCCGCTTTAGGAGACCTTTCCTGATCGGCTAGTATGCATTAAATAATGAATATACTTGCGATATACTTGCATCGGGATTGCAAGCAGGAGCCCGTTTACTCGGCCAAGTTTTCAGATTACGAGAGACGACGAAAGTTTCGCGTCAACATCTGTTTTTTTTTTTTTTTTTTTTTTTTTTTCCCTATAGAGATCGTTTCTAGAGATCAGTATCACCTCGTACATTTTTTTTACGAGATACGATGTATGTACGGATATGCATTAAATATTATTACAACGTAACAATCGCAAAAGAAATGTCAATCGATCGATCCTGCTCTTTCGTCGTGTGCTTTTCTAGATATACAAAGTGTCACAGAACTATATATGTCCCACCATTTGACCATAGATGACAAAGTATCGATAATTACAAAGTTATTCAATGCTGAGTGTTCTTTTTGAAGGAGTAAAAAAGAATTAATTTATTCTAACTAGACTTTATACTTAAATAGACATCTCTCTCTCTTTTTAAAATACTTTATGTTTAAAAATTAAAAGCTTGTCACAGAAATTCTTTTGGATTTTCATTAAAAAAGCTCTATCTCTGTTATATGAATTTGTAGTTGAAAGGATGTTTAACGGTTCTAAAACACTCTGTATATTATACATTTCGAAAATTGATCGGTTACTTGGCCGAGTCACGCTTTAGTCACGATTCCGTTTTAAGCTTCATCCTCTCTTGCTCTTTCTTCTCTTTTTTTCTTTTCCTCTCTTTTTCATTTTATTCCGAGAGATTTTTTTACGTATATATATATATACATATATATATGAATAAGGAAGTACATTGCACGTTTCGTTGTGTTGTAGTATTCTCGGGATGAACCTGTTTGGTTGCAAATTCTGTGAAACGATGAAAGGCAGCTCTGACGTCGAGTGTGATAGGAAAAACTTTGACTCGTTACTCTGGGCTATTGTAACGGTGTTTCAGGTACCTACCAAAAAAAAGGATACTTTTTCACGTATCTTTTCGAGGACATTTTGACTTTTCTATATACTGTATATTACTTATATATATATGTATATATATATACATATATATATATATATGTATATATATGTATATATGTATATGTATACACACACACATACAAAAGTACGCTAAGTATACATACGTACTGTCACGTTTGGTTTTCCGACGAGCTAAAGTTGTGCGATCGCAACACTTTATGATTTCTGAGGTCTCAGGTAATGTATATGGGAGATAAATGCTTTTAGCATGTCATCGTTTCTTCGATGAGGGGGAAGGGCAGAAGGAAGCTACTGGTACCGGTTTTACAAGAGAAAGACTCAATATAATATAGTTAATAATATCTCAATATAATATAGTTAATAATATCTCAATATAATATAGTTAATAATATCTGTCCAATTTCTATATTCTTTAATAATAAATATTGAAAGCCATTGTTCTCAACTTGATTTTCAATATATCTTATTTTTTGCGAAATACATTATTTTGAAAATAAAAAAGGGTTGAAAAAGAAATGTGATTATATAGCCGGTGCTGGCAGCCCATAAATGGTAGGGAGGGGGAACACGCGAATTATCTAGTGTGAATTTTATTGAAATTTATGAAATTTCGTACGAATGCCGGCGATAATCCCGGCGCTTCTCCATTTCTGACTGTTTGCAATCCATTCGTCGCTTTACAAACGTAATGCGCTCTATTAATGCGCTGCCTCCTGCCGTATTGTCTGTTGAGCTGGCTCCCTTCTGGCATGCTTTCGCAAGCAGCTGTTGTTTCTGTGTATCGGCGATGGTGAGCGAAATCCCTTGCATTTTGCAAGAATCTTTATTTTATACTGTCATTTGGTATGATATCTCAGTGTAATACAATTATTATTAGAGCTAATACTCGAGTACTCAAATTCGAAATGTACGTATAATATCCGGTATGCGTATTGCATCCGATACATATGTTTTATTTAAATAATAATTGACATTTGTTTAATACGGAAAATTAATAATTACTATATAATAATTGAATGTACAATCATTGCACATTTATGTTGAGTTTCAATGAGAAATTAATTAAACATATACACTATAAAGCTATGCAATCTTTCTCTCAATCATATTCGTTGATTTTATAAAACTATGCATAAATATATGATTCAGGGTGTCTGAAGATTATTTGCACATTTTGAATAGCTGGGTTACTTGTATGTGTCAATACCCGACCGAGATCATTAATCCTAATAATTATTGAATTGACAATTTTTGATTAAATGAAAAGAATGATTTAATTTCTCTAATCGTATATGCTACTATAAATAATATATTCAGAAATTACAGATATTTTTTTCTAAATGTTTAAGAAAATGATATCAGAGAAAAAAATCGATAACATTTATCATCGAAAAAATATCATTAAAATAATTAACTGTAATTTTGTTAAATTATCTAATGTGTTAAAATTAACGAATCAATTTTATATTAAATATCAAATATGATTTTAATTTAGATATATCAGATACATGAAATATCAAAAAGTGCTTTTTTGAAAAGTATGCAGGCGTTTTCGCTCAAGTACTGAGAAAACTTTGTCTGTCTAAACACTTATTCGCATATTCATATTCGCTTATTCTTGTTGTCGGCGATGTTGATATTGCTATTGATATTATTATATTGATGTGATTCAGAGTAGATAGTTTAGTTTTAGTGCTCGTTGTGTTCCATTGCGATTTTTGACGATCGTAGGAAACACCGAAATTGAAATCGATGTATAGGAATTTTACCAATAATTTCGGAGCAACTTCTCAAACGGCACAATTAAGTTTAATATAATAGGATTCTAATACAGGCAATTTGACCGATTGTTTCCGTACGTTCGTCGCATGTCAATGGACGAGTATAAGTATATATCAATTATATGCCAAAACGAGCAATAACAGCGCAAACAATACAAACGTCTATAAGCTGTTAGAGCCCCGCGGTATCATAAAAATGTTCAAAAGACATGATAAAGTCGTTTAAAAGACAAGTCGACGTCGTTTCGACAACCTTTTCGAGACATTTGTGTTGTTTGGCAACTATCCTAGGATCGCCCGGATACGTCGCATCCTGCCTAAATGACACTTCCTGCTAAATGGCCCTTCTAAGATTACCGGGCGATCTATAGGATCGGCTGTCTATTCTGACTTGGAGCGCAATATATGGAAAAGAAATGACTCTTGCCTGACTCGTATTGTGTAACTCGCACTTTCTGCATGCGATGTGTGTTCTTATATAGACAGTTGGTCGCCACTTGTCGTCGTTGTTGCCGTCGTTGCTAAACCGCGTTATATATACGACACCTTGCTGCATATCACGATTCCTCATCACGCGAGGATTCGACATTCATATACCTCACTAACCGATCAGACTTAATTCTGTCAATTATATACTGCTAAAATGAAACGCCGCGATCGACGGCGACCGATCTTCTCGTATGTCGGTTTTCGTGACATCGTGGCGACACGAATAATAAATGGAGCCAGTTTGTTCTCTGCTTCGCGAAGAGAATTAGAAGTGATCATGCTGTATGAGCAGTTTGTGTCGGCGCCCGTGCTCTTCTTTTCACACACTTTACTTACTATATAGAATTACTATACTCGCACTCTGTACATTCGTGAACGATGCCTCGATATCACGTCACACATTTTTAACAGTGTAGCACACTAAAACTGTTATCTGTCACACGCTTACTCTCTTCTCTCTGTCTCTCCTTTATACTTCATTATACTTCACCACTTACTTACATTTACACTTCTCTTCGTACTTTCCTTTCCCTATCTCTTTCTCTCTTTCTCTTTTTCTCTTCTTTCTTTTTTCCGTTCTATCAGTAATTTTAATCTGTCACTTTCTCTCTTAAACGCCCACGACGACTCGAGCGCAAAAAAAAAACTTCGTTCCGAATTATACAATATCGTGCGTGAAATATCGACTCGACCAGACAGGAGCATCGCCGCGTCACAAGTCTAAAAATTTACACTCGAGGACCCGAGACGAGACCACGTGTCCGTCGCACACGAATGACACGAACGCGATTTAAAGAAAAAAAACTTACGATATATAATAAACCTAATACATATGCCAGAAGTGGCTCAACACGTAGATCTCAGAAAAAAATCGAATAACTAAAAGTAATAGTTTTTATTTTTATTTTATTATATCATTACGTTATCGCACGCATATTTGCATCTTTTGAAATAAATATTTGTTTCAAATATAATCACTATGCAATAATATTTTCTTATATTAAAAATATTATATATTTATTCCACGAAAAAGAGAATGCTTTTCTTTAGAAATTGAATCAAATTTGATCCAATTTATTTATTTTTTTTTGTAGCTCAAGTTATCAGGATATTAAGGTAGCCCGAGAAGAATAATTAGCTTTTCTTAGACGTACAGTAGAGAAACATCTTTTTTTATTTTATTCTAGAGATATAAACCAGGTAGATCGCGCAAGGCACGTAATATATCGTATTGACATCTCAGTCTCGGTAGATTTGTGCGTACCTTTTGCAAATACTCGCTCTGCAAGAGAGAGTTCGCCGTAATACATATTATACATATATATTTCAGCGTATTAGAACGATTATACATTGTATATTTATGCTTGGCAATTATATATCCTTTTTTTCCACCTCTCGCAAACGTTCGCCGTGACATTCTGCAACGGCAGGTGTCTTGTCCATTCTTCTTTTCTCGCCACGATCGCGTTTTTCCGGAACTCTTATTTCCGCGCCGTTTATTTTCACACGGCACCTGTAAAGTGTGTGTGCGGATATCTGTCGACCCGGGCGAGAGAGATGATTTAAAGCTCGTCATATTTGCAGAGCGCGTTCGGCGTCGATTTCACTTTCAACGTCAACAAAACGAAATTCGCAGGAAAAATCAGCCGACGCGACGGAATGGACAATTGACGGGCGGATTGATTCTTTTGCGGATGCGCGTCCGAATAACTGTTTATTATGATATACATCAACGCCGAGTTGAAGTCAATTAGTGTTCCAACACATACATCCTAAAATTAACGTTATTGATTGCTCGCATAAAACATTAAATAATTAACATGCATGTATGACGTACTATATCGAGAAATTATATCACGATGCGAACATTATGAAATGTCTAATTTATGTCTAATTGACGCTTCTTCGGGCACAATTTCAGGGAGAATTAAATATACCTAAACCAAAGAATTTTTTATTGATTCTTTACCGAAAATGTAAAGTGTAAATTTTTTTAAACTTTAATTTTTGTTCCTTATTCCGTCCCGTCGTATAAAGCCCGTTACAACCGCACACGATTGATATGATTCGTTCACAATCCATAAATGTATACCTACTTTACACGCATTCACCTATATTGCAAATAAACAAGATATACATATATTTATATATACAGACACGCCGAACTTGCAGAATGTGACTGTACGAGCTTCGAGTGACAGTCGTTTTCGCTGTTTTGTCCAACACAATTGCTTAATCTCTTATCGATGCGCAAGGTCTCCGCTCTCGAAGATCGATCTATTAAAATAAATTTTGAGTCTTTTTATGAAAGAAAAAAGGACAGTTTGAGAACTTTGATTCGAAATTTTAAGATATTTTAAAACATTTCGAATTATATCACGTGATTGCAGCTAAAATCTATGATTCAAGAGAGAAACTTTCAAATTTTGTAACAGAGATTTAATCCTTTTCAAATATTAATTTCATATATAATTTAATTTTATTTGCACCTGACTGTTTCGACGTTAGGCAATATAGTTTAATATGAGATAAAAATGCTAAAGTCAGATATTTATACATGTAATGTAATCTAATCTGATGGTGAATGAAAAATCGAAAAAATCCTATATGATAGACACACACCCACACACACACATTTAATAAAAGCTAAAGATAGACATTTCTCTTTGCAGAAGTATTTTTAAAATGTGAGCTTTAAACCTAGATCGTTACTTTAGAGCATTTAAGCACGAAAATAACGAACTACAAATTAACAGATAAAAATGATCCACGTAATCTTTTGTCACATATTTTGATACGTCGTGCAAAGTTTAACTAAAAATCAAGTTACTATAGAATTATATATATTTTAAAATTTTGCACTCTACACATATACTTTGCCATAAATATCTATTCTTTTATTCGAATAATATTTTGCATACCAATTCCATCATAGTCAGCTGTCAAATGTCAATTAACGATTGACATTAATGATTTCAATTTTAATCGTTTAGATGATTATTATTATCGTAATATTCGCAACCATATCTTTATACATTACCATTACAAAATTATAAACAAAAACCAATTAATATTGTTCACATTCTAAATAATTACATCTTGGAACAAGGAAATATACTGTTTAACGAGAATGGAGACGCTGCTCGGCGATTGTACCAAAGTCCTAGTCCTGTCAACTCCAGTCCGGTCCCACCCTTCTTTGTCCTTGATCTCGGGGCTACTTTAGGCCAGCGGATTGTCTCGGTTGCAGCATCCTAGGGATGTACCTGTTCGGGGGTAAGTTTTGCATGTGGGCGGACCGGAGTCGGCCCTGTACCTGTGCCGAGGTGGTCTCGCGTCACCCAATGTGTCGCTGTGATCGCAAACATTTCAACGACATCATCTGGGCACTAGTCACTGTCTTTCAGGTACCACTGTTCCGCCCTCTCTTATACGCTATATACATATAATACATTTTTTACGTGTTAAATGCGACATACATATACATATATACGTAGTCCATTTTTACCACGTGTCACGTGTTTTATGCGTAATACACGGTCTTTTTCTTCTATCTATATATTCGTGTCCACAAGTTCTTTCTCTCTCTCTTTCTCTCTTTCTCTGTACAGATCCCTGTCATATATATAATATATATATATATAATTGAGCAAAAATTGATTCTCCCCTTTCCACCCCCTCGACGTGTAATCCTACTCTTCCTTAAGCCCGCTTCGTCAATTTCTTGTCTCTTTGTTATCCGTGCCGTGTGTGCGGAGCCTTTAATGGTTGCTTTGTATTTTACACATGCGTGCAAACGGTATATACGTATACATGTCGACGTTCACGTTTACTATTTTGTTTGCTCGCGCAGATCAAACTGCGCGACGATGATTCCACCCACGAGTGTGTTGTAATCTCGATTCAGCTCACACATCATCCATGTAAAGCAACTAATGTATACAACGTTGCGGAAAGCCGCTCAAACGAGTTTCTGCCTTTCTATCACGTGTTTCCATTTACATCTATGATCGATGCAGTCTGATGACGTCTTCGATTACTCCGCCTAAATTTATCGTTGCACATCGTAAATAATTATTATGTATTTTTGGTACACCTTTCTGTATTCATTTGTGATATAACAAATAGGTGTCTGTACAATAATAACGAGACAATAATTAAGAACGAGACTTACATTGACAAATTGATAATAACAGTGTTGACAATTGCATTCTGATAATATGTATTGTTCTTATTTCGTTTTGTATTTTATTGTACGCGCAAAAATCGAATTTGATAGAATATTATTATTAATAATTACTACAATATATTGCGCATGTATTTAACAATCCTATCAATATTAAAATTAATCATTTGGAGTATGTTGAATTAATTTCTTTTAGCTATATTAGTAATTCTTAATTTTTACGCAGCGTATAACGTTATCAGGCTAGAAGAAGTAGATTGAAAATAGACTACAGAGTTCATAATGATAGATAGGCAAATTACATGTGTAGACACGAAAAACTCGCAAAAAAGGAGAAATTCGTGATAGAAAACTCGACGCATGCATATTCATGAAGTATTATAACACTGGTTGGCAAAACGTTTTTTTTTTTGTTCGTCTCTATCGAGTATGTAAATTTGGATGCAGTGCAAATGCAACGCCGACTTGCTTTGTATGCCGATTCCTCGTAATGCATGTACGTCCAAATAATTGAAATAAATGAAAATATTTTAAAAACATCTATATGTAATAAAAATGAGTTTTCTGTCTTTTTAAACGTATAATTCATGCACATACAAATTCTAACAAATTATTTTTCTAACGAATTATTTTTAACCCTCTTCGTATTTGTCAATATCTCACTGAAATAATCGCGTCTATATACAATAACATAATGCATAATGCATAATTCAATATTTGAAATAAGATGATCGAAACTATATTGACAGACATGTAATGATATTTCAATCATTTAAAAATTAATATTATTGTACAATTATAAAATAATAATAAATATTTAATAGCTATCATAAGATCTTGTTATTAAAAATTATATAAATCTTATATAAACTTATTTGACGTTGTATAAATTAATACGTAAACTTCATTAAACATGACAAAACTATTTATATCTTTTTTACATTTTTTCAACAATTTGAAAAAAAAAAACGTCTTGCCAATCATGTGCCTTATTATATATAAGTATAGATATTTATGCTATTATGTATGTAGCGGGAGCCTCTTCCCATTTTTCTTTTTATGTAGATCCTTACGCAGGAGGATTGGAACGTTGTTCTTTTCAACGGTATGCAGAAGACATCTCACTGGGCTGCGCTTTATTTCGTAGCGTTGATGACTTTTGGCAATTACGTTCTCTTCAATCTTCTCGTCGCCATTCTTGTCGAAGGTTTCTCGTCGGAGGTAGGAATTAAGGAATGATATATCATTCTCTGTTTATTTAATATTAAATTTCTTAGGTGCGCAGATTTCTTATATTGCAGAAGATATAAGGATGCTTACAATATAAATTTGTAATATTTATTTTTTCGACCTGTAATTAGGTTTTGACTTATTGATTACACTTTACGTTACGAATCAGCATATTTATATTTACCTTTACGAAGTATGATTTATAATTGTATACGGCGCGCGTCAGAAATGTAGGATATAGTAATTAATGGTACATTTTCGCAGAGAAACGAGAGAAGAGAGCGAGAGCAAAGAGAAATGGCGAAAAGGCTCGCCGCGAAAGAAGCTGGAATGGGCAGCGAGGATGGGTCGTCGAGAGTATCGGGATCGCATTCGATCTCTGATAGTGATACGTATACCCAGGTATAATTGCTTGTACAATCTCTTTTCTAATAAAAAAATCTTTTCCTATTAGGCGCCCGGATTTATTTTCTATTCTTTGTCAAGCAAAAAAGATTGAAGGAGAAATGAGATGTTGCTTCTATTTCGGATTATTATTTTCTCCCGACGCCTCAAACATTTTACAGGGAAAGCTCAACGTCATAATCACTTTCTGAGGATTTGCAAAATATATAAAATGCGCACATAAGTTAAATAAAATACATTAAAAAATATATAATTTCTTACTTATATTTTTTATCTACTGTTTGGAAAAATATGCGTAGAGTTGTAGATTATTTCAGCAGAACGTGATTTATCTGATAAATAGATCGATTGCAAAATTATCTCCACTTTACGCTGCATCAGTTTTTGTTCGCGGGATTTGCAGGATCAGAAGAACTCGTGGCAGAGCGCGGAGGAGCTGAGAAAGTACAAGGACAACCGGGAGAAACAGAACAGCGTGTGGAAACAACGGATCGATGAGTCTAAATGTAACATTCAGAAAGAAAGTAAGATGATGGGTGTGGCGGGTCAGCCACCGATAATCACTCATACGGCGGCAACTCCTCAAGATTCCCCAAACACCACGTTGGATGTTGGCTACAGAGACCTTAATTGTCGAGCAGTTTATCCCGCTACTGCTCTTTCGATCGAATCCATCGATCGATCTGGTGTATGTTTTCATTTTAATAATAGACTGGTTGTGTGCAGGGCAGTTTTTGTTGCGCGATTGAGAATAGAAATTTATTTCCGTTTTTAGATCAATCAGAGAAAATTAATATCTCTCTCGTACAGTTTTGAATTTACGTTCCTGTCGCACATTCCTCATTAGAATACTAGATTAAAGAGGAGAAAATGTAATAATGACGACAATGCTTTGTGTATTTGCAGAGTCAATGTAGTATACCCTCGGGATTGTTAAAACTGCCCGATGTATCTAACAAAATACCGACAAACAATTTAATCGCTAGTCAATTCCCGAGGCGCATAAGCCTCGTTACGGCTGTTGTCAATCCATCGACGAGGGACTCGAGTTCTAGGTATCTGTGTAATTCGTTGTTTCTCGATTAAATTCTCTAAATGTCGTACATTTTTTTTCTGACACAGCCCTTCTTTTCACTTTAGTCCTCCGAGAATACAAAGGGGCTATTCGTGGCGCTTGTCACGCCCATCTTTACGGAGGAAACGGTGGTCGCAAAGTGACGACGAACACGCCGGTCATACGACAGTACTCAACAATGGACGTAGTACTATCGTTGGATCTAATCCAACGTAAGTCGATTGAAGCGTCATTCACCGCGAATTATTTGAAAGAAGTGAATAATATTGATTGACAATCTTTAGAGAGCAGGGGAAAAAAGTTGCTGTCTTATAATTTGTCAAACGTAACAAAGCTTCTTTCTTATTGACACATTGTATTAGAAATAATAATAATAAAATAAATCATAATGCCCCGATATAATAATATTAATAATGATAATCATCTATAATCTGTCTTTCACAGTTTCAACGGCGGTTATTTGCATGGTTCGATAAGAAACGACACGCAACGAGACGCGCCCAACAATCGAACTACCGTCCTAACAAGCAATAATCGTAGTTTGAGTCCTAATAATTCGCTCGAAAGTTACGGCCCATGGTCGATTCGTCGTTACACAATCACGCCTAATCAGGTAAGCGGTGACGTAACGTCTTCGATAGCCATTAATTGCAATTATAATATCTTAAATTTCTAGATGCGATGGATCGGCGAGCTTTCGCGGAGGAATTCGCTGCGCGGATATGAAAATGTTCAGACGTCCACAAGGAAGACGCTGCCGTTGGATGAGATGCTCGCGCCGTCCTCGACCCCACGTACGATCAACAATCTATCGATGGAGACTGGTCCACTGCCGAGAATCAAACGAGTCCCCGAACAAGAAGAAGAGTGTCCGAGAACGGGTGGCGAACAGACACCGCCGTCAAACGGCCACGGAAGCGCAAGCAGCGTCGAGAAAATCAAAAAGATATTCATGTTCTTCGAACCTAAAGGCTGCCTACAGGAACGTGACAATTATTCCCTGTATTTATTCCCACCCAATAATAGGTAATAATATAAATATATTCAGGCACACATTTCCACTTAATTCATATTTCTAGACTTTGCTTTAGGATAGACGAGAGAACAGAAAAGTAATAAAAAAATAATAAAAATCTTTATATAATAATAATTAATTAAGAACGAGATAGGAGTATATAACTTTAATTATATATTAATTATTATATGATGCTACTATTAAATTGAATGAGAAATTAGCAAATCTTTTATTCGATTAAAAAAATAAGAGATACTCATGATTTCTTGCAGGTTTCGCATCTTCTGTCAATGGTTCGTTAATCAAAAGTGGTTTGATAATGTGGTATTGCTATTCATTGGATTGAACTGCATTACTCTGGCGATGGAACGACCGAATATACCGCCTGACAGCCGTGAGAGAGTTTTTCTAGCGAGTGCAAATTACATTTTTACCGCCGTTTTTGCCATCGAGATGTTCGTTAAGGTAAACGTATTTTGGAGATTTTAAACTTTGGAAATGTATGATTATTAATATATATTAATTAATTAAATATCTCTAATAATTTATGACAAAATTGATGTTCTAATAAAATTTTGTTCAATAATTATAAATATAAAAAAGAGTAAAAATTATTCTAATTATGAAGTCGCGTATAATTCGCATTTATATATTATTATTTTGCCGTAGGTCGTCGCAACGGCTATGCTTTATGGTCCGGATGCGTATTTTACTTCAGGCTGGAATATTATGGACGGATCTCTCGTTATCATTTCCATAATCGATCTATCGATGTCGTTGCTCTCATCGAGTAGCCCCAGAATATTTGGAATACTAAGAGTAAGCTCTCATTATTATATTTCGGAGATTTATTATGCACATATCATTTATGCACACATCATATGTATGTACATATTATTATGTGTATATCATTACTATGTTTAATTTACTTTTATTACAACAACACAAGCGCGCGCTATTCTTCGATTTTTATGTTAAAAATAATGATATTTTCAAAAAAATAATATAAAGTTTGTTTTAACTTGATATTTTTTGACAGAAATCAGCTGATAACTGTCAAAAATATTAATCGAGTTTAAAAAATTATGACATATTATTTAAAACATATTATTATTTTATTTTTTAAAGCATCCCATTATTTTAAAAATTAATTAGCAAATTAACGGTTTAATCAACTGATTAAAGCATAGTTTGCTTAATTTTCGCAAAAAACGTTCAAAATTGAAATGCGAAAATAAAGATAAATATAAATCCTAGAACACTCGCTTTGGGCTCGTTTTGTAGGCCTTGAAGAGACCTTTAAAACATTCATCAACGATTAAACTTTTATCGATGTTATATACATTTTCGTTTCATTTCTAATCAATATTTTTTTGAAAAAATATTATAGGTATTTAGATTACTGAGATCATTAAGACCCCTGCGAGTCATTAATCGCGCACCTGGCTTAAAACTGGTAGTTCAGACATTACTGTCTTCATTGCGGCCCATCGGAAACATCGTCTTGATTTGCTGCACGTTTTTCGTGATTTTCGGGATCCTCGGAGTGCAACTGTTCAAAGGCGCGTTCTACTATTGCGAAGGTCCCGATATCAAGAACGTGCGCAATAAAACTGACTGTCAGACCGATAAGCGAAACATGTGGCTAAACAGAAAGTACAATTTCGACGATCTCGGCAAAGCTCTCATGTCGTTGTTCGTCTTATCGTCGCGAGACGGATGGGTGAACATCATGTACACCGGTCTAGATGCTGTTGGCGTCGACCAACAGGTGAGAGAAATTTATGCAGTGAAAATAAATATTTTATTTTTCTGACAACTTCAATTTTTAATTTGGATAAATGCACATTTTAACTTACAGCGTATATTAGAAATATTTATAAACTTTCTATATATTATTTGAAATATCTTTAAAGCAGTACCGATATAATTGAAATGCTATAATACTCACATAACTTCTACTTAACTAACAACGATGAATGATGAAACTGATTATAGCCTATCGAAAATTATTCCGAATGGCGATTATTGTACTTCATCGCGTTCATATTGCTGGTGGGTTTCTTCGTGCTGAACATGTTCGTCGGCGTGGTGGTCGAGAATTTCCATAGGTGCCGTGAAGAGCAAGAAAAAGAGGAGCGTGTACGTAGGGCGGCCAAACGCGCATTGCAGATGGAGAAAAAAAGACGAAGTGAGTGACCGCAGGCCCAGCTAGGTCAATGCCACTTCTGTGTCACGCAGCTGATTACTTGTCGAGAGATGCCGGTGTATGTGCAATGTTGATCGTAATTGTTTTCAGAGATGCACGAGGCGCCGTATTATACCAGCTACTCCAAGTCGCGGCTGTTCGTCCACAACGTTGTGACATCCAAGTATTTTGACCTGGCGATCGCCGCCGTCATCGGTCTCAATGTCGTCACGATGGCGATGGAATTTTACATGATGCCGAAAGCGCTCACCTACGCGTTAAAGATCTTTAATTATTTCTTCACTGCCGTCTTCATCCTCGAATCCTTCATGAAGCTTGTCGCTCTCGGTTTGCAGATTTATTTAAAGGATAAGTAAGCAGTCTTTCTTTTACATTACGTTAAATATTTTTTGTAAAAACGCGCAGCGTGTAAACTTCTATTAACATCAGCATCAAAAGGTGATTCTACGGTTCTAAAAACGCTCTTTTTGTAGATGGAATCAATTAGATGTGGGAATAGTGATATTATCAGTCGTTGGCATCGTGTTAGAGGAGGTCGAAGCTAAGATCATTCCCATTAATCCCACGATAATTCGCGTAATGCGAGTGTTACGGATAGCCCGTGTGTTGAAGCTCTTGAAAATGGCAAAGGGTATACGTGCCCTTCTGGACACGGTGATGCAAGCGTTACCGCAAGTCGGAAACCTAGGACTATTGTTTTTCTTGCTTTTCTTTATATTTGCTGCACTAGGAGTGGAACTTTTCGGCCGGCTAGGTAATTATCTGTTCAATATGATTGAGCTTGATTAAGCTATTATGCGATCGCGAAGATAGAATTTGAATAGAAATTTAGAAAAAAATTTCTTTTTGCTTTCTTTTCGTGATAAGATAATTTTTAAAGTTTTGTTGTTCTGATTAATATTTAATGAACTTGCTTTTTAAATACATTTTAACAAAGCTTTGTGCAAGTTTTGTGAATTATTCGCGGCGATTTTCCGCGATAAATTAAATATATTTCTTTTTGTTTGTGTAATCACAAGAATTTAAAGATCAATAAAATCTTCTATCGAAAGATATAAAGAGATAAAGTTATATCTTTTCATTTATAAAGACGTAGATTGAGATTTAAATTGAATGATACTAATTTTCCATCACAGAATGCAACGATGAAATGCCTTGTCAAGGTCTTGGTGAGCATGCGCATTTTAGTAACTTTGGCATGGCCTTCTTAACGCTTTTCCGGGTCGCCACCGGTGATAATTGGAATGGTATCATGAAGGACACGCTGAGGGATGATTGCGACGATGCGGCAGACTGTGTCAAGAATTGTTGCGTGAGCACTATTATCGCGCCGATATTTTTTGTGATTTTCGTTCTAATGGCGCAATTTGTACTGGTGAATGTCGTCGTCGCTGTGCTGATGAAACATCTGGAAGAAAGTCACAAACAGGTGACATTTTTTGAACAATTTTTTTTTATAATAAATTTGTTCTTTTTTCGACCATAAGAGTTTGAAATATATATTGTTATAATTTCAGATGGAAGACGAGCTTGATATGGAAACACAGTTGGAGAGAGAGTTAGCCGCGGAGCAGGAAGAACTTCTTGAAGAGGAAGATGAAGATGATATAGCGATGAATGGTGGAATAGATGACGACGATGAAGACGATGAAGACAAAGAGCACGTATCCATGGTGGGAAACTTAAAAATACGCTCGAGACCAGGATTAGCCAAAGTTCGATCCTTACCTGCAAATTTTATTTACAATCCACCGAGGGAGAGAAACATCGATGGTAAGAGATTATTGTAATATTTTTTTCTTTATTATCATGTTTTTCGTCATAAAATTACTCGATTGTTTTGCAGACGCCTCGATTTCCGTGTCCTTGGACGAGAAACGTCGTAGTTCGTATTACCGTTCGAGACCGTCCAAGTTTAAGTCGAAACGCCGGCAAACCTTCCATTCAAGCCATTACCAACGAAGCTCATTATTACCAATGCATTTCGAGGTCGCCGAAGTCTTTGAGAAACCTGTGAGCAACTTGAGCGTGCCTCGAATTATTCCACATCGCAGTTACGGCGTCGCTAGTCAAGATACCAGTCACGTACAACGTCAAAAGTTGCAGGTGAAGAATCATATATAAAGCCAGATAAATCGTCTCAAAGAATATAATTAAAATTTTATTTGTCATCTGACCATTAGGTGACTTTCTCGAAGCTATAAATCAAAGTTATCTCGAAAAAATTATATAATATATGTATATTAAAATTCTCTCGCGACACAAAAGCTTCGATATATTATCCATTAAAATTCTTAATAGAAAAAATTTATTTGAAAAAAAACTAATGTTTAAAATCGAAGTGACACGTTGATATAAAATTGCGCATATCGATTTTACAGGTGACCACCAGCGAAACGCGTGAGAATAAGTCTCTGCTGAGTGTGAGCAAACCGCCGGCCAGCCCCTCGCCGGTCACTTTCGCTGGCACGAGCAGCACTCTAAGCGTTCCGCCGAAATTGACGAGCGATCGTTATCTCATGCCGACCGCCGAAATCTACCCGTCCAAGGCGACGATGAGCCGCCGGACATCCAGCGACACTCAATCACCGTCGCCGGATAGCGCGAGCGCGGGCGCCGGAAGCAGCAGCATCAGGACGCTCAGCATCGCGAATGGCTACGCTGGCGGCAAGATTCGACCGGAAGAGGCGAAACCGAAGGCGACGACGGCGACCCAGGACGATCTCGACGTGCAGTCCGTCATCAACGAGAGAAGGCCGTCCAAGTTGAAGACGACGCACGACGTCACCGCTCCGTCTGCCACCGCCAGCCTCGCCAGCGATCAGTACAGCGCGATGATCCGCGGCGAGGGTTACAGCCACATCTACGTCACCACCGAGGAGAGATCCGACGAGGTCCCGTCACCCTGCGGCAACGTGAGCGAGAGCACCGGCACCGGCAGCCTCAGTGCCGTCGCCAGCATCAGCGTTGCCGGCAGCATCAGCAGTGGTAGCGGAAACGGCAGTAAGAACGGCGGTGGCGGCAGCGGCAGTGGTAGCGGCGGGGTTCACATCGGCGAGGGTGGTGCTATCGGATCCGACGTGAGGATTTACGTGGACGACACGGACTCGGCGAGCAGCAGCAACGGGAAACGGCGCGGCGGTAGGTTGACACGCGACGACGAGACCCTGGACGCCTCGACCACCGTGTCCTCCGCTACGACGATGAGAGACGGCGGTGGTGGAGGCAGCGGCGGAGGTGGTGGCAGCGGCGGAGGTGGAGGCAGCAGCGACGGCAGCAAGGACGAAAGCAAGGAGACATCCGAGAGACCATCCTCCGCCGGTGGACCGCTGGATCCCTCTTAATGCAGAGCGAACGCGTCGAAGTAGTCTCTAGACGTATGTATTGTACTGCGGGAGACTTGGCAGGCGATTCCCACCATGGGCCGGAAAGTACCATGGTGGCGAGAGATCGCACGGGAGGGATTCGAGAAAGGGCTCTAAGAAAGACTGTAGTGCATGACAATATAGTCGTTATATTCTAGTCACTTCGCCGCCGCGAACTTGCCAAAATGAACCAAAGTCGAGTATTTAGAACGGGTTTGAGTTGTGTCCGAGGATAGCAGAGACAGGAAAGAAACATACCCCGCGAATATCGCGCGAACGAGATGATGATATGTATAATTCAGGGGTATTTTCCGATGCATAGCGCGGAAAACGGCTATGCTAAACGTACGCAATAACGCATACGTCGCGCGAACGCGCAATCTTGAAAACCTATGACAATCTCTTATTGCCAACGGAACTGATCTCGTGTTCCGTTTTCAAAGTGTCGTGGAAGTCGAATCCGTAGGAATTGGTAGGAAGAAGAAGAACGACGTAGATCGCGTCGATAAAAATTAGAGAGAGAGGGAAAGAATTTCAGTAGTTTATAGCTAGAAGAGATCTTTTTGTCGCGTCTACGCACGACAAAACTGCAATTAATTGGACCACACTGTCTCGCCTTTTCTTATTCTCTAACTCTTGAGAATTCTCGCGCGGATTGCCGATTAAAAATCAAACATGTCTACAATCGATTGATATAAATATTATATTTTTGTCATTTGACACGATTAATTAATTAAATTGTGATGTAAGCTTTACGTGATCGTCATAATCAGCGATTTTGACTAGAATAATCAAATTTATGCAAATTTAAATTTATCTTTCTATATATATAATCCAGAAAAGATATAATAATCATATATATTCTTAATCTATTCGCTTGAATGTGTGTTGAGGTAATATATAGATCTTCACGGAGTAATTTCTTTTGGCTAGAATTAAAAGTATGATCGATCGTGGGAATTATTGATAATCGGCATCCAAAACTCGTGATTTATCTTCATTTCGTTGACTTCACTCTTTTCAACTAGAGCGTTCTTCTCGTTGACATCTGTGATATACTTTAATCGTAGTGTATTTCCTAACGGTAACGGCAAATATCAGTACGAAACCGTAACATCAGCAGCAGCAGCAGTAAACAACAACAAAAGCAACAACAGTGACCGCAACAATTTAGGAACGTAGCTGACTTTTTAATTAAAAAAAAAAAACGAAAACCAATGCTGAATGGCTTTCGCGGGGAGCTAAAATATAGAGAGAGACAAAGCAGAGATAAAATAGAAAACTCTATACTGTACATACATATGTATACATCTACGAATATTCTATACTCTACACTTGGTGTGGTTTATTTTGATACTACCGCGTGCGGTAATATATTTAACGATTGTCGAAGTAAAAATCTAACAAGAAAAAAAAAGTAAAAGTAAAAACAACTCTATGCCTTTTAACGAAACGTTGACGAACCTTCGTGCGGTGGTGGTGCCCGCGTTTTCTCAGCTGCGAAAGGATGACTGACGACTCCCACACACCCTTCGTCGGGTCGAAGGTATAGTCGTTAAAAAAATCGCACGTTAACGCGCGCCCGGCGCGTCGCGTTGCTTTGAAGAAAAAAAAATTAGTAGTAATCGTTGACCGATCGATCGCTCGATCGAGATTATTGTATTTCGTTTAAAAAGCCTAACAAAATCTCGAGTCGAGCGATGCTCTTGCGTCGAGTTTAAGAGCAATTCCTTCAAAAAAAGAAATGTTACATAAACGCGTGATGGTTTTATCATATGGAGTTGCGCTTAACACTAGAACGGCTGAGAATTTTTGTAATTAGAAGAACGATTGCTTACAACGTGCATAATGCGGAGAAAAAATTATACTATTTAACAAATTAGCTTCATTATATCTTGGTCTTCGTATTTTTTCGATGATATTTATTGTCTATTGTAACGAGTGATTATATTTCTACTCTATATTTCTATATATTTCAGTCAATTATTTCTTAAGGTATTATTTAACTAAAACACGTAATTGATAATTTACATAGAACTTTATATGAAAAATCATTACACTATTATATGAAAGAAGATAAGAATTGCAAACTTTACAGATAAAATTATAAACTTTATATTTTTCTTATTAAAAAACTATATATATTTAGATTTAATAAATAAATGTGATTTTTAATTCCGGCCAATAGAGCCAAGCATTTAGATTTAAGTGTTAAATTTGGTCGTTCTAGTGATAAAACCTCGACTGGAGACGACGCAGCAAAAGCAAATACTAGTAGCAAGTTTAGAGAAAAGCAACGAGCCGCTCGAAAAAAAAATCGCTACATCGGATCACGTTAGACGTTTAAGGGATGTACGTAGAGAGATAAATTACGTATCCATGTGTTTACGTACATGTACGCGCGTCTCTTCGGCACCACGACCGGCTCTCGATAGCTCGATAGCGTTAGACGACTGACCTCCGAATTATAGTTATTCTAGACACGCGCCGATCGCGATTCGTGCGCGAGTTCGCCGATCACAGCTGCACACGTATCGTATTAGTTATGGTCTGTAAAAAAAAAAGAAGAAGAAACAGATCGGTTAAAAAAAAGAAAAGAAAAAAAAAGAACAGAGTAAAGTAAAAATTATTAGCCATACGATCTTACGTGTGCACGCGTTAATTGAGAGAAATAATATCGTATATCGAAACTCGCAGCGTGTGTGCCTCTCGAGTCTGTTCTTCGCCCGTAGAGAAGGCAGTGCGCGTAATCGTCGAATTTTAGAAGGGAAGAGAAACTAAGCTATATAACTAAACAGAAGCAAAAAAACCAAAAATACCGGGCCGTCGCCGGCCCCAGATGTATAACATACTATTTTAATTACGATAATGTAATAACGGTGTCCACTTCGACATCGCCGGGAGAGCGTCCTTCTTGTCTGCCTGATGTATTCTGCGTGTATGCGCCCGACATGGTTGATGAAACGTGAAATTTTCGAGTTTTGCCGCATCAAACGAAGCCGGGAAGGTATGAGAGGATACCGGGTACCATGTATGTGTGAGATGGAGAACGCGTGAGGAGAGATTCGAGATAAAGGAGTCAAAGGAGAACTAAATATGTACAAATGTAATAAATCGAGCGACGATTACGTTGAGATGATTCGCTCTTTTTATTGAACAATCACCCACAAGCCCTGATTTACATCCAACATTGATCAATATTATCGTGACAGCGAATTCCTTGATTCTCAAGCGGTAACAAGCGGTTTAAATACATCTATATATTCATTCCACAAGAATCTATAAATTCTATGACATAAAATAAATTTAAATATATTTTTTGTTAAATTATATTTTATGGATTTGCCGTAACTTTGGAAAAATAATATAATTTTCAAATACCTGTTGTGTGCTTTGAATTCATATTCATATTCGACTAAGCGTCCCATGCACTCGTATTCTGTAAATACACGTGTACTCTGGATTACCACTGTTGGAATGGACTTTCAACTCGATTACCTCGTATGCTTCTTTCGTTTGATTCTATAATTTTAATTTTATATTTTATAAATTATAATTAAAAATAAAAAAATTGACAATGTTAAATTCTTATGAAAAAAATTCAAACATTAATTAAAAAGCAGTAGTAATTAATATTCTACCTGGATCTCAAAGTACTGCAACGGTGGACCTGTATTGTTGTACGTGAATGTGCCAAATGAGAAAGGTTTCTCATCTTCAAGATCTGTCAAACCCTAAAAGCACGTGTACGCATAATAATTAATATACGGTATAGCTGTTTACATATGATATTACATATATATTGTTGTTTAATCGGCTCACCCAAATGGAAAATTCTCTAGGAGCGGTGGCGGTTTCCCCTGTCGGAGATATCAACGGGGAAATATGTTCGAGACTGATTCCGGACACGTTCACCTGGCCGAGTAATTGGATCACCACGCTGCCACGGCTACCCTTGAAGGCCCAGCATTCGCCCGGCAAAACGCCGGTCTGGTGAATACTTTCGGGTCAGAACGATAATGAAATTAGATATATTCAGATAACCTGTATTACGGCACGGGGTGTGTTTTGTTGTTGACAAAGCGGTATGCCGAACAGATTGAGTACAGGTGCGCCAGTCAAATAGGGTTCGGTGTCTCGCGTCGAAAGGATCGCACCACCTACGTGTAAAAATCCATGCGATCTCCAGAGATGTGTGCCAGTTTTTCATTAATAAAATATTAGTTTTTAAATAAAGAATAATTCTATAATTATATTGCGAAAGTTTATTGTATATAATTCTGTTTGTAATATTTGAGATCAAATGGTAGTCACTCTGGGAAAAGTCATGTGTTAAAAAAAATTGATATAAAAATAATATGTATGTGTTATTTTTCTACGCTGAAGAGCTGAAAAAAAAGGAAGTTTAAAGGCCACTTTTTATTCACTTTATACGCATGAGATTATTAACGGGTCATAAGATCGCCTTTTTAATTAATGCATTAAGTATAGAAAAAGCTAAGTAAAAATAGACTGTTGAATAAAACCTGAACTTTCAAGAGCATAATCCGTTCTTCCAGTTTTATCGGCATCGTACGTCTGTAATTCGTTTCTCACCATATCCTTGACAATTTCCGGTGATAGAGCTTTCAGCAAATTCTTCGTATGCAGATTCATTTCTGTCGCAATATGTATTAGCGGTAAATGTTAAAAACTGACAAAAGTCAGCTGGTAATATAGTAAATTTGTTGAATGGGAAGATAAAAATAAAAATGTAACCCAAATAGTTATATGCGCGTGAATGATAGAAAGAGAAAGAGAGAAAGGCTTTTACTTTGTTGCAAAAAAGAGAATCTGTCGACATGGAAATAAGCCGTACAATATGTCGCTCTACTTATTTAATCGATATCTTTGACGTCAAAGAAATGCCACTGCACTGGGCGCAATATCCGGTCAACATTTACACATCGCACCTTTCTTACCCTCGGATACCTCGTTCCTCAGATTGAGAATAGCTTCTGACATTTTCGGAATCACGTTGCCCACTTCCTTTAATTTGCTCTTCAATTCGTCGCGCATCTCCATTACGTTTTTCACTTCCATCTAATCCAATTTTTACAGAAATAGCAGGTCGTTGTATTGTATTGCAATAATTAAAATAAAAAAAAATTACGTTAAGACAATATTGTTCACATAAAATCGTTTTTATTAAAAATAATAATAATAATTACCGAGAGAGTTTCTAAATGAGCTCTTAGATTTCCCAAGTCTGCCTTGATCAGCTTGAATGATGCACTAGCGGAATATTTATCGCAAAGGTGGGATACAGACATTGCTAAAAATTGAAGCTCTTTTTATATATAAATTAACTTTTCGAATTTAAATTTAATAACATTTATTATGCATAAAAGATTATATGTAAAAATAAAGTTTATTGAAACTTTTAACAAGTTAAGTAATTGAATCGATCTTTAACATACCAAGCATCGACGTGATGATACAGAAGACGAAGGGTTTGACTAATTTCGTACACCATGCAAATCGTCGATTGCAGTGAGTCGAAGTACCCGGACAATTTCCTGCGTTAACGCAACAGAAGGTGTTTCGCCCACTCATTAGCGTCGTTTCATTATGCACTTGTGTCCGAAGCGCTTTCAGAATATGAACAAGAACGTGCCAAGGAGAGTCGATAAAGATTAATTTATGCCAGATTTTGGCGATGCTTCTTAATGAACGTACGTGTGATCGCACGTGTCTTGCTAAAGGTAGTACATGTCAAAGTTTGGACCAACACGACGACTACTGCAGGCTATACATAATCGATATATTGTAAAAAATGAAAAGCGATTCTCAAAATAGATTATATACAGCGTGGAAGAAAAAAAGAAAGAAAAGGAAGCAAAAGAAAAAAATACACATAAAGAGGGAAAATGCAGAATAAAGTGATAAAATAAGATGGAAAGAAAAATTCCATTCTATTTTGATGAAACGTTCAAATATATTGTCTTACACTATACTGTTTTTCGCGGATGTACAGAATGTATGTATGTACAGGGTTAGTATAGACATTATTAAATGTATATACATGATTACAAGTGAATAAATTGTACATACAAACGATTGTTCACAGCAAAAGATGCGATCCAATTCCTTTATCTATATATATTTTTCTAAGAAAAACATTTTATCTGTATGAATCAACTATCTATCAGAAAGCTCTGCATATATATTTTTGTAGATAAAACGACCGCTTGTAAATAAGTATAATAAATTTCAAAACACAATGTTCACCTGTGCTTTCAATTTTTTTATCTATAAAATTATAATACACACATTATATATACATATATATGCGCGCGCAGCATAATATTAATATAAAATAAAAATAAAAATAAAACAACTTTAAAATTATATTTTGGGTACACATATAGACTGTCTGCATTGTTAATCATATTTTTGTGATTTTTCTCGATCTTTATTATTAACTAAATTATATATTTTAAACTAAATAAAGCACAGATAAAATATTACTGACGGATCCTTGGAACGTAAAAGTGTTTCTTGCTGTCAAGGCTATTTTACATTATAATATAATATCGGACGTTTATAAATTGAGGTCACTGTATATTTTTCAGGGCGGAATGTATACGCACATTAAGTCGACTTTCAAAGTCGTAATCTCTATATTGAGTTTGTGCCTTCACTAGGAAACTTTTGCCTTCGTTGGGATTCTAAAATATGAAAAAGTTACAGTAAAAATAACAGAAACAAATTTGCAGTTATGTAAAAAAGAGTTCAACGCAGCAATACGTAGCAAATGTATATATTCAGCATACTTACGTTATTGTTACAAAGATTACTTCCCAGTTCGTAAAGAGCAAACGCACTAACATGCTGATCGTACTCGTCGTTGGACGGATACCTACATTTAAGAGAAATTCGATAACTTTTAATAGCCGCTTCGGTATCTCCCAAATAGAAAGACGCTGCACCTTCCAAGAGAGCGGCCAGACCCACCATCGGTTCTTCTGAATGACTTCTCTTACATTCTGATAATAGAATTGCATGATTGATAAGATGTAAAAAAAATTTTGTGACACAAATGATTAAAAGAATATCGAATTAAATAAATCCAAGTAATATCTCAATTATTTAGTCGTTCTTTCGATTTTTATGTTACTTGAAATTTCATTGATTATCGAGAAACAATGATTGAAAAAAAAAATCGATCGATTATTACCCCACAAGATTCCACGCAGCGATTCGGCGGAACAGGACGGCATGGCATTCCATAAGTATAATAATTCGTATACGAGCAATTTATAATATAGAATTGAATAAGGACGCCCGGTGTCCTTGTCGATGAGTTTCGGCACTCTGCGCAGAATGAAAGCGCCGAGTTGCGTCTCCCGGTTCATCTCGTGGAACCAGTGAAGTATTTTGTCGTAAGTCGTTAGGAGATCGTCAAATTTGCCGTTCGCTCCACAACAGACTGCAAAGATAATGTAATGAAGAAATCCGAATTTGCTCATTCGGGCACCAAGATGATGTTGAAGTTACCCATAGCTAGATACGCGTAAAAGCTCTTGGACCACCTAGACTGATGTTGCAATTGCAATAAAGATCGATACGCTTCCTCATAGCTCAAACGTATCAAATGACACCAAGCCACTTCATGTAAACACAATAATTTGATTTCACGTTGAGTCGAAGTCTCAACAGCTTTGCCATACGCTTCAAGCGCTGCACTGACGTTTGACTACGAGACAATATTATTGGATCACACAATGATGAAAAATATTATATATATACGTTACATATAGATATAATGTTAATAATAATATTTTGCTCATAAAATAAAAAAATAGAGTAAAAAAAGATTATTTTATATGTCACATAAATAAGAAATCTCAAGACAATACATCTGTACGTTTAATAATTATTGATTTATTAGTACCTCTAGACGTTCCACTCTACCAGCGAAGAAAAGAAAGAGTGCAGAGTTATGAAATTCGGCATGACATTCATCTATCAGCTGTTTTGCTACTGCGACACCCGCTTTCACATTGGAACCGTCGAGTGCGAAAAACGGACGTACGATTGTGTGATACCAAAGAAGAGCCAATCTAAGGTAAGATAGCAATATATTGTCGATCGATTGACTAATCACATATTGCATATAAAATATATCTCAAAATATAACATAAAAATACAAAAATGAATACATTTATTAACATATACAATATACAATCAATTAAATAAAAAATAAAGGTTTGACATAAGAAAGCAGTAGCGATAAATATCACGCTCTTAAGAGATATCTCATATAAGTGTCCAATTTATTGTATACATTATTACTTTGTAAAAAAATTACATTTAGAGAAATATTTTATATTCACAATAAACTTACGTGGCTAGTGGTGCACGCATATCTTCGCTGAGTCGTGCGTACATAAGGGCGGTAAGACCAGCTTGTCTGTCGCCCTCGAAGCCCAAGAAGTGGATCACCTTCAACAAGGACGGCGGCAAAAGGCTCACACATAGCTGATATATACCGTAGCCAAAACTCGCGGCCGACATTAAACGTGTCACTTCCGTAGGTTCCACGAATCTGCGAAATATATATTTCAATCAATTACATCTTTAATGCTGAGATCCGCGCGATTTTAAACTTGTGAACGAAGGAACGAAGCAAGGTGATCCAAGCTAGCTGCACAATTTTTCGCGAAGCAAGTGCGCGAAGCAAGTGTATGAGTTTACCAGCGCGAGTTTTTTACGGATTGTCGATATCAAGTGAATAAATTACACGTGGAATATCAGGTATTGCCGATACACAATCGAATCTTTTTCTCAGAATATAGGAGAGGACAGTGTGGACGAGGAGCGAAAAAAAAACGAGAAGTTTTGTAAGAAGAAACAACAATTACGGTGTCTGTTGTTCGGACGTGATGCCAGTGAGCGAGAAGAACATTGATAGAGAGCTTCGCAGACCTGATGGCGACGATACGGGTGTCACGTTGTTCACGTAACCGTTGCAGGAGGGTATCGACCATTCCGAAGATTCTGGGCTTTGTGGACTCTGCAGAGAGGATCCGTTGCTCATGGGAGTGCCGCAGTAAGGGCTGAATCCTACGATAATTAGCGAAATAATCAAAAGTGCCTGATCGGATTTATATTTTATAAAGTACATTTCTTATAACAAAGTACAATTAATTCTTCAAACATCTGTAATAGAGAAGAAATAATCCAGAAAAAGATTTGTTAAGCAATTATGATTAAAATAATCTGATTATTAAAACTGTTAATGTTATGAAAACATTGAATTATGATTAAGTTATTATAATATTAATTGACAATGCTACTGCACTTAATCATAGAAAATAAATGTAAATTATTAGATATAATCGTAAAATACTTATATAAAGTTGTTACAATTGAAAATTAAAATTCTAATTTTTTAAATCGCTTCTAGTCGAGCTACGAATTACATAAGTGTGATGACGCACCCATCGGATTTGTACCATAAGTACGACGATATAGCTGAGAGATCTCAGTGTACACATGCTGATAAACTCGCCAAGCTTTCCGAAGCATCCAACCACCACGTACATATCCGGTTAGTTCTTGTTGAAGAAGCGTTAATATGGCCGAGCAAACTTGCGAATCCGCTAGGACGATTTGGCGCTCCAACTTATTTACATAGTCTTTCTGAAATTAATTTCTTAATTATTTTTCTATCAATTAATTTCAAATTAATCTTCCTTTTAAATAGGATTATATATATTATATATATTATATATACATATATATGTGTACGTGTGTGTACATATATACAAATGCCTCTATATATTAATTTTGATTATTATTGTCACAATTAAAAAAGTAATTTGCAAACAATATATTATTGAAAAAGACAAGCGATAAATTTTTGTCTAGCCTTTATATATTAAAAATCGACAGTAGGTCGCCGCGGACACTATGCGACGCGTAATTATATTATATATTTCCCGTTGTAAGTTCGAGGATTATTAATTGATGGAACTTAGTAATCTCAAACCAAGAGATACAGTTCCGAAAAATTAAAATTAATTTTCGCGCTTGGCTCGAAAATTTTTAATCTAATATGCGTAAAATGAATCGGCGCCGTATGGGATTCGCGGCTTAAAATTTATAATTTTCAATATTTTAAAACGCGCCAAAAATTATTCTTTTAAATATTTCGACAGTTCATTGTCTGTACATTATGATGGTACCATCAGAATACCAGTCTACAAACTTTTTGGTATAATAAAGGTAATATTATTGTGCGCCGTATGGGGTCAGCGGCTTAAAAATTTGAATTTTCAATATTTTAAAACGAGCCAAAAATTAATGTTATATATATTTTAACAGTACATTATATGTACATTATGATGATACCATCAGCATTCCAGCGTACAAACTTTTTGACTTATTATACGTTAATTGTAACCGCGCCATATGGGGTCAGCGGCTTAAAAATTTGAATTTTCAATATTTTAAAACGAGCCAAAAATTAATGTTATATATATTTTAACAGTACATTATATGCACATTATGATGGTACCATCAGCATACCAGCGTACAAACTTTTTGACTTATTATACGTAAATTGTAACCGCGCCATATGGGGTCAGCGGCATAAAAATTTGAATTTCCAATATTTTAAAACGAGCCAAAAATTAATGTTATATATATTTTAACAGTACATTATATGCACATTATGATGGTACCATCAGCATTCCTGCGTACAAACTTTTTGACATATTATACGTAAATTGTAACCGCGCCATATGGGGTCAGCGGCTTAAAAATTTGAATTTTCAATATTTTAAAACGAGCCAAAAATTAATGTTATATATATTTTAACAGTACATTATATGCACATTATGATGGTACCATCAGCATTCCTGCGTAGAAACTTTTTGACTTATTATACGTTAATTGTAACCGCGCCATATGGGGTCAGCGGCTTAAAAATTTGAATTTTCAATATTTTAAAACGAGCCAAAAATTAATGTTATATATATTTTACCAGTACATTATATGCACATTATGATGGTACCATCAGCATACCAGCGTACAAACTTTTTGACTTATTATACGTTAATTGTAACCGCGCCATATGGGGTCAGCGGCTTAAAAATTTGAATTTTCAATATTTTAAAACGAGCCAAAAATTAATGTTATATATATTTTAACAGTACATTATATGCACATTATGATGGTACCATCAGCATACCAGCGTACAAACTTTTTGACTTATACGTAAATTGTAACCGCGCCATAAGGGGTCAGCGGCTTAAAATTTGAATTTTCAATATTTTTAAACGAACCAAAAATTAATGTTATATATATTTTACCAGTACATTATATGCACATTATGATGGTACCATCAGCATACCAGCGTACAAATTTTTGACTTAATATACGTAAATTGTAACCGCGCCATATGGGGTCAGCGGCTTAAAAATTTGAATTTTCAATATTTTAAAACGAGCCAAAAATTAATGTTATATATATTTTAACAGTACATTATATGCACATTATGATGGTACCATCAGCATACCAGCGTACAAACTTTTTGACTTATTATACGTATATTGTAACCGCGTCATATGGGGTCAGCGGCTTAAAAATTTGAATTTTCAATATTTTAAAACGAGCCAAAAATTAATGTTATATATATTTTAACAGTACATTATATGCACATTATGATGGTACCATTAGCATTCCTGCGTACAAACTTTTTGACTTATTATACGTTTATTGTAACCGCGCCATATGGGGTCAGCGGCTTAAAAATTTGAATTTTTAATATTTTAAAACGAGCCAAAAATTTATGTTATATATATTTTACCAGTACATTATATGCACATTATGATGGTACCATCAGCATTCCTGCGTACAAACTTTTTAACTTATTATACGTTAATTTTAACCGCGTCATATGGGGTCAGCGGCTTAAAAATTTGAATTTTCAATATATTAAAACGAGCCAAAAATTAATGTTATATATATTTTAACAGTACATTATATGCACATTATGATGGTACCATCAGCATACCAGCGTACAAACTTTTTGACTTATTATACGTAAATTGTAACCGCGCCATATGGGGTCAGCGGCATAAAAATTTGAATTTTCAATATTTTGAAACGAGCCAAAAATTAATGTTATATATATTTTACCAGTACATTATATGCACATTATGATGGTACCATCAGCATTCCTGCGTACAAACTTTTTGACTTATTATACGTTAATTGTAACCGCGCCATATGGGGTCAGCGGCTTAAAAATTTGAATTTTCAATATTTTAAAACGAGCCAAAAATTAATGTTATATATATTTTAACAGTACATTATATGCAAATTATGATGGTACCATCAGCATACCAGCGTACAAACTTTTTGACTTAATATACGTAAATTGTAACCGCGCCATATGGGGTCAGCGGCTTAAAAATTTGAATTTTCAATATTTTAAAACGAGCCAAAAATTAATGTTATATATATTTTAACAGTACATTATATGCACATTATGATGGTACCATCAGCATACCAGCGTACAAACTTTTTGACTTATTATACGTATATTGTAACCGCGTCATATGGGGTCAGCGGCTTAAAAATTTGAATTTTCAATATTTTAAAACGAGCCAAAAATTAATGTTATATATATTTTAACAGTACATTATATGCACATTATGATGGTACCATTAGCATTCCTGCGTACAAACTTTTTGACTTATTATACGTTTATTGTAACCGCGCCATATGGGGTCAGCTGCTTAAAAATTTGAATTTTTAATATTTTAAAACGAGCCAAAAATTTATGTTATATATATTTTGCCAGTACATTATATGCACATTATGATGGTACCATCAGCATTCCTGCGTACAAACTTTTTAACTTATTATACGTTAATTTTAACCGCGTCATATGGGGTCAGCGGCTTAAAAATTTGAATTTTCAATATATTAAAACGAGCCAAAAATTAATGTTATATATATTTTAACAGTACATTATATGCACATTATGATGGTACCATCAGCATACCAGCGTACAAACTTTTTGACTTATTATACGTAAATTGTAACCGCGCCATATGGGGTCAGCGGCATAAAAATTTGAATTTTCAATATTTTGAAACGAGCCAAAAATTAATGTTATATATATTTTACCAGTACATTATATGCACATTATGATGGTACCATCAGCATTCCTGCGTACAAACTTTTTGACTTATTATACGTTAATTTTAACCGCGCCATATGGGGTCAGCGGCTTAAAAATTTGAATTTTCAATATTTTAAAACGAGCCAAAAATTAATGTTATATATATTTTAACAGTACATTATATGCACATTATGATGGTACCATCAGCATACCAGCGTACAAACTTTTTGACTTATTATACGTAAATTGTAACCGCGCCATATGGGGTCAGCGGCATAAAAATTTGAATTTCCAATATTTTAAAACGAGCCAAAAATTAATGTTATATATATTTTAACAGTACATTATGTGCACATTATGATGGTACCATCAGCATTCCTGCGTACAAACTTTTTGACATATTATACGTTAATTGTAACCGCGCCATATGGGGTCAGCGGCTTAAAAATTTGAATTTTCAATATTTTAAAACGAGCCAAAAATTAATGTTATATATATTTTAACAGTACATTATATGCACATTATGATGGTACCATCAGCATACCAGCGTACAAACTTTTTGACTTATACGTAAATTGTAACCGCGCCATAAGGGGTCAGCGGCTTAAAATTTGAATTTTCAATATTTTTAAACGAACCAAAAATTAATGTTATATATATTTTACCAGTACATTATATGCACATTATGATGGTACCATCAGCATACCAGCGTACAAACTTTTTGACTTATTATACGTAAATTGTAACCGCGCCATATGGGGTCAGCGGCATAAAAATTTGAATTTCCAATATTTTAAAACGAGCCAAAAATTAATGTTATATATATTTTAACAGTACATTATGTGCACATTATGATGGTACCATCAGCATTCCTGCGTACAAACTTTTTGACATATTATACGTTAATTGTAACCGCGCCATATGGGGTCAGCGGCTTAAAAATTTGAATTTTCAATATATTAAAACGAGCCAAAAATTAATGTTATATATATTTTAACAGTACATTATATGCACATTATGATGGTACCATTAGCATTCCTGCGTACAAACTTTTTGACTTATTATACGTTTATTGTAACCGCGCCATATGGGGTCAGCGGCTTAAAAATTTGAATTTTTAATATTTTAAAACGAGCCAAAAATTAATGTTATATATATTTTAACAGTACATTATATGCACATTATGATGGTACCATTAGCATTCCTGCGTACAAACTTTTTGACTTATTATACGTTTATTGTAACCGCGCCATATGGGGTCAGCGGCTTAAAAATTTGAATTTTTAATATTTTAAAACGAGCCAAAAATTTATGTTATATATATTTTACCAGTACATTATATGCACATTATGATGGTACCATCAGCATTCCTGCGTACAAACTTTTTGACTTATTATACGTTAATTTTAACCGCGCCATATGGGGTCAGCGGCTTAAAAATTTGAATTTTCAATATTTTGAAACGAGCCAAAAATTAATGTTATATATATTTTAACAGTACATTATATGCACATTATGATGATACCATCAGCATACCAGCGTACAAACTTTTTGACTTATTATACGTAAATAGTAACCGCGCCAGATGGGGTCAGCGGCATAAAAATTTGAATTTTCAATATTTTGAAACGAGCCAAAAATTAATGTTATATATATTTTACCAGTACATTATATGCACATTATGATGGTACCATCAGCATTCCTGCGTACAAACTTTTTGACTTATTATACGTTAATTGTAACCGCGCCATATGGGGTCAGCGGCCTAAAAATTTGAATTTTCAATATTTTGAAACGAGCCAAAAATTAATGTTATATATATTTTACCAGTACATTATATGCACATTATGATGGTACCATCAGCATTCCTGCGTACAAACTTTTTGACTTATTATACGTAAATTGTAACCGCGCCATATGGGGTCAGCGGCATAAAAATTTGAATTTCCAATATTTTAAAACGAGCCAAAAATTAATGTTATATATATTTTAACAGTACATTATGTGCACATTATGATGGTACCATCAGCATTCCTGCGTACAAACTTTTTGACATATTATACGTTAATTGTAACCGCGCCATATGGGGTCAGCGGCTTAAAAATTTGAATTTTCAATATATTAAAACGAGCCAAAAATTAATGTTATATATATTTTAACAGTACATTATATGCACATTATGATGGTACCATCAGCATACCAGCGTACAAACTTTTTGACTTATTATACGTATATTGTAACCGCGTCATATGGGGTCAGCGGCTTAAAAATTTGAATTTTCAATATTTTAAAACGAGCCAAAAATTAATGTTATATATATTTTAACAGTACATTATATGCACATTATGATGGTACCATTAGCATTCCTGCGTACAAACTTTTTGACTTATTATACGTTAATTGTAACCGCGCCATATGGGGTCAGCGGCTTAAAAATTTGAATTTTCAATATTTTAAAACGAGCCAAAAATTAATGTTATATATATTTTAACAGTACATTATATGCACATTATGATGGTACCATCAGCATACCAGCGTACAAACTTTTTGACTTAATATACGTAAATTGTAACCGCGCCATATGGGGTCAGCGGCTTAAAAATTTGAATTTTCAATATTTTAAAACGAGCCAAAAATTAATGTTATATATATTTTAACAGTACATTATATGCACATTATGATGGTACCATTAGCATTCCTGCGTACAAACTTTTTGACTTATTATACGTTTATTGTAACCGCGCCATATGGGGTCAGCTGCTTAAAAATTTGAATTTTTAATATTTTAAAACGAGCCAAAAATTTATGTTATATATATTTTACCAGTACATTATATGCACATTATGATGGTACCATCAGCATACCAGCGTACTAACTTTTTGACTTATTATACGTAAATTGTAACCGCGCCATATGGGGTCAGCGGCATAAAAATTTGAATTTTCAATATTTTGAAACGAGCCAAAAATTAATGTTATATATATTTTACCAGTACATTATATGCACATTATGATGGTACCATCAGCATTCCTGCGTACAAACTTTTTGACTTATTATACGTTAATTTTAACCGCGCCATATGGGGTCAGCAGCTTAAAAATTTGAATTTTCAATATTTTGAAACGAGCCAAAAATTAATGTTATATATATTTTAACAGTACATTATATGCACATTATGATGGTACCATCAGCATACCAGCGTACAAACTTTTTGACTTATTATACGTAAATTGTAACCGCGCCATATGGGGTCAGCGGCTTAAAAATTTGAATTTTCAATATTTTAAAACGAGCCAAAAATTAATGTTATATATATTTTAACAGTACATTATATGCACATTATGATGGTACCATCAGCATACCAGCGTACAAACTTTTTGACTTATTATACGTAAATTGTAACCGGGCCATATGGGGTCAGCGGCATAAAAATTTGAATTTTCAATATTTTGAAACGAGCCAAAAATTAATGTTATATATATTTTACCAGTACATTATATGCACATTATGATGGTACCATCAGCATTCCTGCGTACAAACTTTTTGACTTATTATACGTTAATTTTAACCGCGCCATATGGGGTCAGCGGCTTAAAAATTTGAATTTTCAATATTTTAAAACGAGCCAAAAATTAATGTTATATATATTTTAACAGTACATTATATGCACATTATGATGGTACCATCAGCATACCAGCGTACAAACTTTTTGACTTATTATACGTAAATTGTAACCGCGCCGTATGGGGTCAGCGGCATAAAAATTTGAATTTCCAATATTTTAAAACGAGCCAAAAATTAATGTTATATATATTTTAACAGTACATTATGTGCACATTATGATGGTACCATCAGCATTCCTGCGTACAAACTTTTTGACATATTATACGTTAATTGTAACCGCGCCATATGGGGTCAGCGGCTTAAAAATTTGAATTTTCAATATATTAAAACGAGCCAAAAATTAATGTTATATATATTTTAACAGTACATTATATGCACATTATGATGGTACCATTAGCATTCCTGCGTACAAACTTTTTGACTTATTATACGTTTATTGTAACCGCGCCATATGGGGTCAGCGGCTTAAAAATTTGAATTTTTAATATTTTAAAACGAGCCAAAAATTTATGTTATATATATTTTACCAGTACATTATATGCACATTATGATGGTACCATCAGCATTCCTGCGTACAAACTTTTTGACTTATTATACGTTAATTTTAACCGCGCCATATGGGGTCAGCGGCTTAAAAATTTGAATTTTCAATATTTTGAAACGAGCCAAAAATTAATGTTATATATATTTTAACAGTACATTATATGCACATTATGATGATACCATCAGCATACCAGCGTACAAACTTTTTGACTTATTATACGTAAATAGTAACCGCGCCAGATGGGGTCAGCGGCATAAAAATTTGAATTTTCAATATTTTGAAACGAGCCAAAAATTAATGTTATATATATTTTACCAGTACATTATATGCACATTATGATGGTACCATCAGCATTCCTGCGTACAAACTTTTTGACTTATTATACGTTAATTGTAACCGCGCCATATGGGGTCAGCGGCCTAAAAATTTGAATTTTCAATATTTTGAAACGAGCCAAAAATTAATGTTATATATATTTTACCAGTACATTATATGCACATTATGATGGTACCATCAGCATTCCTGCGTACAAACTTTTTGACTTATTATACGTAAATTGTAACCGCGCCATATGGGGTCAGCGGCATAAAAATTTGAATTTCCAATATTTTAAAACGAGCCAAAAATTAATGTTATATATATTTTAACAGTACATTATGTGCACATTATGATGGTACCATCAGCATTCCTGCGTACAAACTTTTTGACATATTATACGTTAATTGTAACCGCGCCATATGGGGTCAGCGGCTTAAAAATTTGAATTTTCAATATATTAAAACGAGCCAAAAATTAATGTTATATATATTTTAACAGTACATTATATGCACATTATGATGGTACCATCAGCATACCAGCGTACAAACTTTTTGACTTATTATACGTAAATTGTAACCGCGCCATATGGGGTCAGCGGCATAAAAATTTGAATTTTCAATATTTTGAAACGAGCCAAAAATTAATGTTATATATATTTTACCAGTACATTATATGCACATTATGATGGTACCATCAGCATTCCTGCGTACAAACTTTTTGACTTATTATACGTTAATTTTAACCGCGCCATATGGGGTCAGCGGCTTAAAAATTTGAATTTTCAATATATTAAAACGAGCCAAAAATTAATGTTATATATATTTTAACAGTACATTATATGCACATTATGATGGTACCATTAGCATTCCTGCGTACAAACTTTTTGACTTATTGCAGTGGTATCAACGCAGAGTACTATGGGGTCAGCGGCTTAAAAATTTGAATTTTTAATATTTTAAAACGAGCCAAAAATTAATGTTATATATATTTTAACAGTACATTATATGCACATTATGATGGTACCATTAGCATTCCTGCGTACAAACTTTTTGACTTATTATACGTTTATTGTAACCGCGCCATATGGGGTCAGCGGCTTAAAAATTTGAATTTTTAATATTTTAAAACGAGCCAAAAATTTATGTTATATATATTTTACCAGTACATTATATGCACATTATGATGGTACCATCAGCATTCCTGCGTACAAACTTTTTGACTTATTATACGTAAATTGTAACCGCGCCATATGGGGTCAGCGGCATAAAAATTTGAATTTTCAATATTTTGAAACGAGCCAAAAATTAATGTTATATATATTTTACCAGTACATTATATGCACATTATGATGGTACCATCAGCATTCCTGCGTACAAACTTTTTGACTTATTATACGTTAATTGTAACCGCGCCATATGGGGTCAGCGGCTTAAAAATTTGAATTTTCAATATTTTAAAACGAGCCAAAAATTAATGTTATATATATTTTAACAGTACATTATATGCACATTATGATGGTACCATCAGCATACCAGCGTACAAACTTTTTGACTTAATATACGTAAATTGTAACCGCGCCATATGGGGTCAGCGGCTTAAAAATTTGAATTTTCAATATTTTAAAACGAGCCAAAAATTAATGTTATATATATTTTAACAGTACATTATATGCACATTATGATGGTACCATTAGCATTCCTGCGTACAAACTTTTTGACTTATTATACGTTTATTGTAACCGCGCCATATGGGGTCAGCTGCTTAAAAATTTGAATTTTTAATATTTTAAAACGAGCCAAAAATTTATGTTATATATATTTTACCAGTACATTATATGCACATTATGATGGTACCATCAGCATTCCTGCGTACAAACTTTTTAACTTATTATACGTTAATTTTAACCGCGTCATATGGGGTCAGCGGCTTAAAAATTTGAATTTTCAATATATTAAAACGAGCCAAAAATTAATGTTATATATATTTTAACAGTACATTATATGCACATTATGATGGTACCATCAGCATACCAGCGTACAAACTTTTTGACTTATTATACGTAAATTGTAACCGCGCCATATGGGGTCAGCGGCATAAAAATTTGAATTTTCAATATTTTGAAACGAGCCAAAAATTAATGTTATATATATTTTACCAGTACATTATATGCACATTATGATGGTACCATCAGCATACCAGCGTACTAACTTTTTGACTTATTATACGTAAATTGTAACCGCGCCATATGGGGTCAGCGGCATAAAAATTTGAATTTTCAATATTTTGAAACGAGCCAAAAATTAATGTTATATATATTTTACCAGTACATTATATGCACATTATGATGGTACCATCAGCATTCCTGCGTACAAACTTTTTGACTTATTATACGTTAATTTTAACCGCGCCATATGGGGTCAGCAGCTTAAAAATTTGAATTTTCAATATTTTGAAACGAGCCAAAAATTAATGTTATATATATTTTAACAGTACATTATATGCACATTATGATGGTACCATCAGCATACCAGCGTACAAACTTTTTGACTTATTATACGTAAATTGTAACCGCGCCATATGGGGTCAGCGGCTTAAAAATTTGAATTTTCAATATTTTAAAACGAGCCAAAAATTAATGTTATATATATTTTAACAGTACATTATATGCACATTATGATGGTACCATCAGCATACCAGCGTACAAACTTTTTGACTTATTATACGTAAATTGTAACCGGGCCATATGGGGTCAGCGGCATAAAAATTTGAATTTTCAATATTTTGAAACGAGCCAAAAATTAATGTTATATATATTTTACCAGTACATTATATGCACATTATGATGGTACCATCAGCATTCCTGCGTACAAACTTTTTGACTTATTATACGTTAATTTTAACCGCGCCATATGGGGTCAGCGGCTTAAAAATTTGAATTTTCAATATTTTAAAACGAGCCAAAAATTAATGTTATATATATTTTAACAGTACATTATATGCACATTATGATGGTACCATCAGCATACCAGCGTACAAACTTTTTGACTTATTATACGTAAATTGTAACCGCGCCATATGGGGTCAGCGGCTTAAAAATTTGAATTTTCAATATATTAAAACGAGCCAAAAATTAATGTTATATATATTTTAACAGTACATTATATGCACATTATGATGGTACCATTAGCATTCCTGCGTACAAACTTTTTGACTTATTATACGTTTATTGTAACCGCGCCATATGGGGTCAGCGGCTTAAAAATTTGAATTTTTAATATTTTAAAACGAGCCAAAAATTAATGTTATATATATTTTAACAGTACATTATATGCACATTATGATGGTACCATTAGCATTCCTGCGTACAAACTTTTTGACTTATTATACGTTTATTGTAACCGCGCCATATGGGGTCAGCGGCTTAAAAATTTGAATTTTTAATATTTTAAAACGAGCCAAAAATTTATGTTATATATATTTTACCAGTACATTATATGCACATTATGATGGTACCATCAGCATTCCTGCGTACAAACTTTTTGACTTATTATACGTTAATTTTAACCGCGCCATATGGGGTCAGCGGCTTAAAAATTTGAATTTTCAATATTTTGAAACGAGCCAAAAATTAATGTTATATATATTTTAACAGTACATTATATGCACATTATGATGATACCATCAGCATACCAGCGTACAAACTTTTTGACTTATTATACGTAAATAGTAACCGCGCCAGATGGGGTCAGCGGCATAAAAATTTGAATTTTCAATATTTTGAAACGAGCCAAAAATTAATGTTATATATATTTTACCAGTACATTATATGCACATTATGATGGTACCATCAGCATTCCTGCGTACAAACTTTTTGACTTATTATACGTTAATTGTAACCGCGCCATATGGGGTCAGCGGCCTAAAAATTTGAATTTTCAATATTTTGAAACGAGCCAAAAATTAATGTTATATATATTTTACCAGTACATTATATGCACATTATGATGGTACCATCAGCATTCCTGCGTACAAACTTTTTGACTTATTATACGTAAATTGTAACCGCGCCATATGGGGTCAGCGGCATAAAAATTTGAATTTCCAATATTTTAAAACGAGCCAAAAATTAATGTTATATATATTTTAACACTACATTATGTGCACATTATGATGGTACCATCAGCATTCCTGCGTACAAACTTTTTGACATATTATACGTTAATTGTAACCGCGCCATATGGGGTCAGCGGCTTATAAATTTGAATTTTCAATATATTAAAACGAGCCAAAAATTAATGTTATATATATTTTAACAGTACATTATATGCACATTATGATAGTACCATCAGCATACCAGCGTACAAACTTTTTGACTTATTATACGTAAATTGTAACCGCGCCATATGGGGTCAGCGGCATAAAAATTTGAATTTTCAATATTTTGAAACGAGCCAAAAATTAATGTTATATATATTTTACCAGTACATTATATGCACATTATGATGGTACCATCAGCATTCCTGCGTACAAACTTTTTGACTTATTATACGTTAATTTTAACCGCGCCATATGGGGTCAGCGGCTTAAAAATTTGAATTTTCAATATATTAAAACGAGCCAAAAATTAATGTTATATATATTTTAACAGTACATTATATGCACATTATGATGGTACCATTAGCATTCCTGCGTACAAACTTTTTGACTTATTATACGTTTATTGTAACCGCGCCATATGGGGTCAGCGGCTTAAAAATTTGAATTTTTAATATTTTAAAACGAGCCAAAAATTAATGTTATATATATTTTAACAGTACATTATATGCACATTATGATGGTACCATTAGCATTCCTGCGTACAAACTTTTTGACTTATTATACGTTTATTGTAACCGCGCCATATGGGGTCAGCGGCTTAAAAATTTGAATTTTTAATATTTTAAAACGAGCCAAAAATTTATGTTATATATATTTTACCAGTACATTATATGCACATTATGATGGTACCATCAGCATTCCTGCGTACAAACTTTTTGACTTATTATACGTTAATTGTAACCGCGCCATATGGGGTCAGCGGCCTAAAAATTTGAATTTTCAATATTTTGAAACGAGCCAAAAATTAATGTTATATATATTTTAACAGTACATTATATGCACATTATGATGGTACCATCAGCATACCAGCGTACAAACTTTTTGACTTATTATACGTAAATTGTAACCGCGCCATATGGGGTCAGCGGCTTAAAAATTTGAATTTTCAATATTTTAAAACGAGCCAAAAATTAATGTTATATATATTTTACCAGTCCATTATATGCACATTATGATGGTACCATCAGCATTCCTGCATACAAACTTTTTGACTTATAATACGTTAATTGTAACCGCGCCATATGGGGTCAGCGGCTTAAAAATTTGAATTTTCAATATATTAAAACGAGCCAAAAATTAATGTTATATATATTTTAACAGTACATTATATGCACATTATGATGGTACCATTAGCATTCCTGCGTACAAACTTTTTGACTTATTATACGTTTATTGTAACCGCGCCATATGGGGTCAGCGGCTTAAAAATTTGAATTTTTAATATTTTAAAACGAGCCAAAAATTAATGTTATATATATTTTAACAGTACATTATATGCACATTATGATGGTACCATTAGCATTCCTGCGTACAAACTTTTTGACTTATTATACGTTTATTGTAACCGCGCCATATGGGGTCAGCGGCTTAAAAATTTGAATTTTTAATATTTTAAAACGAGCCAAAAATTTATGTTATATATATTTTACCAGTACATTATATGCACATTATGATGGTACCATCAGCATTCCTGCGTACAAACTTTTTGACTTATTATACGTTAATTTTAACCGCGCCATATGGGGTCAGCGGCTTAAAAATTTGAATTTTTAATATTTTGAAACGAGCCAAAAATTAATGTTATATATATTTTAACAGTACATTATATGCACATTATGATGATACCATCAGCATACCAGCGTACAAACTTTTTGACTTATTATACGTAAATAGTAACCGCGCCAGATGGGGTCAGCGGCATAAAAATTTGAATTTTCAATATTTTGAAACGAGCCAAAAATTAATGTTATATATATTTTACCAGTACATTATATGCACATTATGATGGTACCATCAGCATTCCTGCGTACAAACTTTTTGACTTATTATACGTTAATTGTAACCGCGCCATATGGGGTCAGCGGCCTAAAAATTTGAATTTTCAATATTTTGAAACGAGCCAAAAATTAATGTTATATATATTTTACCAGTACATTATATGCACATTATGATGGTACCATCAGCATTCCTGCGTACAAACTTTTTGACTTATTATACGTAAATTTTAACCGCGCCATATGAGGTCAGCGGCTTAAAAATTTGAATTTTCAATATTTTGAAACGAGCCAAAAATTAATGTTATATATATTTTACCAGTACATTATATGCACATTATGATGGTACCATCAGCATACCAGCGTACAAACTTTTTGACTTATTATACGTAAATTGTAACCGCGCCATATGGGGTCAGCGGCTTAAAAATTTGAATTTTCAATATTTTAAAACGAGCCAAAAATTAATGTTATATATATTTTACCAGTACATTATATGCACATTATGATGGTACCATCAGCATTCCTGCGTACAAACTTTTTGACTTATTATACGTTTATTGTAACCGCGCCATATGGGGTCAGCGGCTTAAAAATTTGAATTTTTAATATTTTAAAACGAGCCAAAAATTTATGTTATATATATTTTACCAGTACATTATATGCACATTATGATGGTACCATCAGCATTCCTGCGTACAAACTTTTTGACTTATTATACGTTAATTTTAACCGCGCCATATGGGGTCAGCGGCTTAAAAATTTGAATTTTCAATATTTTAAAACGAGCCAAAAATTAATGTTATATATATTTTAACAGTACATTATATGCACATTATGATGGTACCATTAGCATTCCTGCGTACAAACTTTTTGACTTATTATACGTTTATTGTAACCGCGCCATATGGGGTCAGCGGCTTAAAAATTTGAATTTTTAATATTTTAAAACGAGCCAAAAATTTATGTTATATATATTTTAACAGTACATTATATGCACATTATGATGGTACCATCAGCATTCCTGCGTACAAACTTTTTGACTTATTATACGTTAATTTTAACCGCGCCATATGGGGTCAGCGGCTTAAAAATTTGAATTTTCAATATTTTGAAACGAGCCAAAAATTAATGTTATATATATTTTAACAGTACATTATATGCACATTATGATGGTACCATCAGCATACCAGCGTACAAACTTTTTGACTTATTATACGTAAATTGTAACCGCGCCATATGGGGTCAGCGGCATAAAAATTTGAATTTCCAATATTTTAAAACGAGCCAAAAATTAATGTTATATATATTTTAACAGTACATTATGTGCACATTATGATGGTACCATCAGCATACCAGCGTACAAACTTTTTGACTTATTATACGTAAATTGTAACCGCGCCATATGGGGTCAGCGGCATAAAAATTTGAATTTTCAATATTTTGAAACGAGCCAAAAATTAATGTTATATATATTTTACCAGTACATTATATGCACATTATGATGGTACCATCAGCATTCCTGCGTACAAACTTTTTGACTTATTATACGTTAATTTTAACCGCGCCATATGGGGTCAGCGGCTTAAAAATTTGAATTTTCAATATTTTGAAACGAGCCAATAATTAATGTTATATATATTTTAACAGTACATTATATGCACATTATGATGGTACCATCAGCATACCAGCGTACAAACTTTTTGACTTATTATACGTAAATTGTAACCGCGCCATATGGGGTCAGCGGCTTAAAAATTTGAATTTTCAATATTTTAAAACGAGCCAAAAATTAATGTTATATATATTTTAACAGTACATTATATGCACATTATGATGGTACCATCAGCATACCAGCGTACAAACTTTTTGACTTATTATACGTAAATTGTAACCGGGCCATATGGGGTCAGCGGCATAAAAATTTGAATTTTCAATATTTTGAAACGAGCCAAAAATTAATGTTATATATATTTTACCAGTACATTATATGCACATTATGATGGTACCATCAGCATTCCTGCGTACAAACTTTTTGACTTATTATACGTTAATTTTAACCGCGCCATATGGGGTCAGCGGCTTAAAAATTTGAATTTTCAATATTTTAAAACGAGCCAAAAATTAATGTTATATATATTTTAACAGTACATTATATGCACATTATGATGGTACCATCAGCATACCAGCGTACAAACTTTTTGACTTATTATACGTAAATTGTAACCGCGCCATATGGGGTCAGCGGCATAAAAATTTGAATTTTCAATATTTTGAAACGAGCCAAAAATTAATGTTATATATATTTTACCAGTACATTATATGCACATTATGATGGTACCATCAGCATTCCTGCGTACAAACTTTTTGACTTATTATACGTTAATTTTAACCGCGCCATATGGGGTCAGCGGCTTAAAAATTTGAATTTTCAATATATTAAAACGAGCCAAAAATTAATGTTATATATATTTTAACAGTACATTATATGCACATTATGATGGTACCATCAGCATTCCTGCGTACAAACTTTTTGACTTATTATACGTTAATTGTAACCGCGCCATATGGGGTCAGCGGCCTAAAAATTTGAATTTTCAATATTTTGAAACGAGCCAAAAATTAATGTTATATATATTTTAACAGTACATTATATGCACATTATGATGGTACCATCAGCATACCAGCGTACAAACTTTTTGACTTATTATACGTAAATTGTAACCGCGCCATATGGGGTCAGCGGCTTAAAAATTTGAATTTTCAATATTTTAAAACGAGCCAAAAATTAATGTTATATATATTTTACCAGTACATTATATGCACATTATGATGGTACCATCAGCATTCCTGCGTACAAACTTTTTGACTTATAATACGTTAATTGTAACCGCGCCATATGGGGTCAGCGGCTTAAAAATTTGAATTTTCAATATATTAAAACGAGCCAAAAATTAATGTTATATATATTTTAACAGTACATTATATGCACATTATGATGGTACCATTAGCATTCCTGCGTACAAACTTTTTGACTTATTATACGTTTATTGTAACCGCGCCATATGGGGTCAGCGGCTTAAAAATTTGAATTTTCAATATATTAAAACGAGCCAAAAATTAATGTTATATATATTTTAACACTACATTATGTGCACATTATGATGGTACCATCAGCATTCCTGCGTACAAACTTTTTGACATATTATACGTTAATTGTAACCGCGCCATATGGGGTCAGCGGCTTAAAAATTTGAATTTTCAATATATTAAAACGAGCCAAAAATTAATGTTATATATATTTTAACAGTACATTATATGCACATTATGATGGTACCATCAGCATACCAGCGTACAAACTTTTTGACTTATTATACGTAAATTGTAACCGCGCCATATGGGGTCAGCGGCATAAAAATTTGAATTTTCAATATTTTGAAACGAGCCAAAAATTAATGTTATATATATTTTACCAGTACATTATATGCACATTATGATGGTACCATCAGCATTCCTGCGTACAAACTTTTTGACTTATTATACGTTAATTTTAACCGCGCCATATGGGGTCAGCGGCTTAAAAATTTGAATTTTCAATATATTAAAACGAGCCAAAAATTAATGTTATATATATTTTAACAGTACATTATATGCACATTATGATGGTACCATTAGCATTCCTGCGTACAAACTTTTTGACTTATTATACGTTTATTGTAACCGCGCCATATGGGGTCAGCGGCTTAAAAATTTGAATTTTTAATATTTTAAAACGAGCCAAAAATTAATGTTATATATATTTTAACAGTACATTATATGCACATTATGATGGTACCATTAGCATTCCTGCGTACAAACTTTTTGACTTATTATACGTTTATTGTAACCGCGCCATATGGGGTCAGCGGCTTAAAAATTTGAATTTTTAATATTTTAAAACGAGCCAAAAATTTATGTTATATATATTTTACCAGTACATTATATGCACATTATGATGGTACCATCAGCATTCCTGCGTACAAACTTTTTGACTTATTATACGTTAATTGTAACCGCGCCATATGGGGTCAGCGGCCTAAAAATTTGAATTTTCAATATTTTGAAACGAGCCAAAAATTAATGTTATATATATTTTAACAGTACATTATATGCACATTATGATGGTACCATCAGCATACCAGCGTACAAACTTTTTGACTTATTATACGTAAATTGTAACCGCGCCATATGGGGTCAGCGGCTTAAAAATTTGAATTTTCAATATTTTAAAACGAGCCAAAAATTAATGTTATATATATTTTACCAGTCCATTATATGCACATTATGATGGTACCATCAGCATTCCTGCGTACAAACTTTTTGACTTATAATACGTTAATTGTAACCGCGCCATATGGGGTCAGCGGCTTAAAAATTTGAATTTTCAATATATTAAAACGAGCCAAAAATTAATGTTATATATATTTTAACAGTACATTATATGCACATTATGATGGTACCATTAGCATTCCTGCGTACAAACTTTTTGACTTATTATACGTTTATTGTAACCGCGCCATATGGGGTCAGCGGCTTAAAAATTTGAATTTTTAATATTTTAAAACGAGCCAAAAATTAATGTTATATATATTTTAACAGTACATTATATGCACATTATGATGGTACCATTAGCATTCCTGCGTACAAACTTTTTGACTTATTATACGTTTATTGTAACCGCGCCATATGGGGTCAGCGGCTTAAAAATTTGAATTTTTAATATTTTAAAACGAGCCAAAAATTTATGTTATATATATTTTACCAGTACATTATATGCACATTATGATGGTACCATCAGCATTCCTGCGTACAAACTTTTTGACTTATTATACGTTAATTTTAACCGCGCCATATGGGGTCAGCGGCTTAAAAATTTGAATTTTTAATATTTTGAAACGAGCCAAAAATTAATGTTATATATATTTTAACAGTACATTATATGCACATTATGATGATACCATCAGCATACCAGCGTACAAACTTTTTGACTTATTATACGTAAATAGTAACCGCGCCAGATGGGGTCAGCGGCATAAAAATTTGAATTTTCAATATTTTGAAACGAGCCAAAAATTAATGTTATATATATTTTACCAGTACATTATATGCACATTATGATGGTACCATCAGCATTCCTGCGTACAAACTTTTTGACTTATTATACGTTAATTGTAACCGCGCCATATGGGGTCAGCGGCCTAAAAATTTGAATTTTCAATATTTTGAAACGAGCCAAAAATTAATGTTATATATATTTTACCAGTACATTATATGCACATTATGATGGTACCATCAGCATTCCTGCGTACAAACTTTTTGACTTATTATACGTAAATTTTAACCGCGCCATATGAGGTCAGCGGCTTAAAAATTTGAATTTTCAATATTTTGAAACGAGCCAAAAATTAATGTTATATATATTTTACCAGTACATTATATGCACATTATGATGGTACCATCAGCATACCAGCGTACAAACTTTTTGACTTATTATACGTTTATTGTAACCGCGCCATATGGGGTCAGCGGCTTAAAAATTTGAATTTTTAATATTTTAAAACGAGCCAAAAATTTATGTTATATATATTTTACCAGTACATTATATGCACATTATGATGGTACCATCAGCATTCCTGCGTACAAACTTTTTGACTTATTATACGTTTATTGTAACCGCGCCATATGGGGTCAGCGGCTTAAAAATTTGAATTTTTAATATTTTAAAACGAGCCAAAAATTTATGTTATATATATTTTAACAGTACATTATATGCACATTATGATGGTACCATCAGCATTCCTGCGTACAAACTTTTTGACTTATTATACGTTAATTTTAACCGCGCCATATGGGGTCAGCGGCTTAAAAATTTGAATTTTCAATATTTTGAAACGAGCCAAAAATTAATGTTATATATATTTTAACAGTACATTATATGCACATTATGATGGTACCATCAGCATACCAGCGTACAAACTTTTTGACTTATTATACGTAAATTGTAACCGCGCCATATGGGGTCAGCGGCATAAAAATTTGAATTTTCAATATTTTGAAACGAGCCAAAAATTAATGTTATATATATTTTACCAGTACATTATATGCACATTATGATGGTACCATCAGCATTCCTGCGTACAAACTTTTTGACTTATTATACGTTAATTTTAACCGCGCCATATGGGGTCAGCGGCTTAAAAATTTGAATTTTCAATATTTTGAAACGAGCCAATAATTAATGTTATATATATTTTAACAGTACATTATATGCACATTATGATGGTACCATCAGCATACCAGCGTACAAACTTTTTGACTTATTATACGTAAATTGTAACCGCGCCATATGGGGTCAGCGGCTTAAAAATTTGAATTTTCAATATTTTAAAACGAGCCAAAAATTAATGTTATATATATTTTAACAGTACATTATATGCACATTATGATGGTACCATCAGCATTCCTGCGTACAAACTTTTTGACTTATTATACGTTAATTTTAACCGCGCCATATGGGGTCAGCGGCTTAAAAATTTGAATTTTCAATATTTTAAAACGAGCCAAAAATTAATGTTATATATATTTTAACAGTACATTATATGCACATTATGATGGTACCATCAGCATACCAGCGTACAAACTTTTTGACTTATTATACGTAAATTGTAACCGCGCCATATGGGGTCAGCGGCATAAAAATTTGAATTTTCAATATTTTGAAACGAGCCAAAAATTAATGTTATATATATTTTACCAGTACATTATATGCACATTATGATGGTACCATCAGCATTCCTGCGTACAAACTTTTTGACTTATTATACGTTAATTTTAACCGCGCCATATGGGGTCAGCGGCTTAAAAATTTGAATTTTCAATATATTAAAACGAGCCAAAAATTAATGTTATATATATTTTAACAGTACATTATATGCACATTATGATGGTACCATCAGCATTCCTGCGTACAAACTTTTTGACTTATTATACGTTAATTGTAACCGCGCCATATGGGGTCAGCGGCCTAAAAATTTGAATTTTCAATATTTTGAAACGAGCCAAAAATTAATGTTATATATATTTTAACAGTACATTATATGCACATTATGATGGTACCATCAGCATACCAGCGTACAAACTTTTTGACTTATTATACGTAAATTGTAACCGCGCCATATGGGGTCAGCGGCTTAAAAATTTGAATTTTCAATATTTTAAAACGAGCCAAAAATTAATGTTATATATATTTTACCAGTACATTATATGCACATTATGATGGTACCATCAGCATTCCTGCGTACAAACTTTTTGACTTATAATACGTTAATTGTAACCGCGCCATATGGGGTCAGCGGCTTAAAAATTTGAATTTTCAATATATTAAAACGAGCCAAAAATTAATGTTATATATATTTTAACAGTACATTATATGCACATTATGATGGTACCATTAGCATTCCTGCGTACAAACTTTTTGACTTATTATACGTTTATTGTAACCGCGCCATATGGGGTCAGCGGCTTAAAAATTTGAATTTTTAATATTTTAAAACGAGCCAAAAATTAATGTTATATATATTTTAACAGTACATTATATGCACATTATGATGGTACCATTAGCATTCCTGCGTACAAACTTTTTGACTTATTATACGTTTATTGTAACCGCGCCATATGGGGTCAGCGGCTTAAAAATTTGAATTTTTAATATTTTAAAACGAGCCAAAAATTTATGTTATATATATTTTACCAGTACATTATATGCACATTATGATGGTACCATCAGCATTCCTGCGTACAAACTTTTTGACTTATTATACGTTAATTTTAACCGCGCCATATGGGGTCAGCGGCTTAAAAATTTGAATTTTTAATATTTTGAAACGAGCCAAAAATTAATGTTATATATATTTTAACAGTACATTATATGCACATTATGATGATACCATCAGCATACCAGCGTACAAACTTTTTGACTTATTATACGTAAATAGTAACCGCGCCAGATGGGGTCAGCGGCATAAAAATTTGAATTTTCAATATTTTGAAACGAGCCAAAAATTAATGTTATATATATTTTACCAGTACATTATATGCACATTATGATGGTACCATCAGCATTCCTGCGTACAAACTTTTTGACTTATTATACGTTAATTGTAACCGCGCCATATGGGGTCAGCGGCCTAAAAATTTGAATTTTCAATATTTTGAAACGAGCCAAAAATTAATGTTATATATATTTTACCAGTACATTATATGCACATTATGATGGTACCATCAGCATTCCTGCGTACAAACTTTTTGACTTATTATACGTAAATTTTAACCGCGCCATATGAGGTCAGCGGCTTAAAAATTTGAATTTTCAATATTTTGAAACGAGCCAAAAATTAATGTTATATATATTTTACCAGTACATTATATGCACATTATGATGGTACCATCAGCATACCAGCGTACAAACTTTTTGACTTATTATACGTAAATTGTAACCGCGCCATATGGGGTCAGCGGCTTAAAAATTTGAATTTTCAATATTTTAAAACGAGCCAAAAATTAATGTTATATATATTTTACCAGTACATTATATGCACATTATGATGGTACCATCAGCATTCCTGCGTACAAACTTTTTGACTTATTATACGTTAATTTTAACCGCGCCATATGGGGTCAGCGGCTTAAAAATTTGAATTTTCAATATATTAAAACGAGCCAAAAATTAATGTTATATATATTTTAACAGTACATTATATGCACATTATGATGGTACCATTAGCATTCCTGCGTACAAACTTTTTGACTTATTATACGTTTATTGTAACCGCGCCATATGGGGTCAGCGGCTTAAAAATTTGAATTTTTAATATTTTAAAACGAGCCAAAAATTAATGTTATATATATTTTAACAGTACATTATATGCACATTATGATGGTACCATTAGCATTCCTGCGTACAAACTTTTTGACTTATTATACGTTTATTGTAACCGCGCCATATGGGGTCAGCGGCTTAAAAATTTGAATTTTTAATATTTTAAAACGAGCCAAAAATTTATGTTATATATATTTTACCAGTACATTATATGCACATTATGATGGTACCATCAGCATTCCTGCGTACAAACTTTTTGACTTATTATACGTTAATTGTAACCGCGCCATATGGGGTCAGCGGCCTAAAAATTTGAATTTTCAATATTTTGAAACGAGCCAAAAATTAATGTTATATATATTTTAACAGTACATTATATGCACATTATGATGGTACCATCAGCATACCAGCGTACAAACTTTTTGACTTATTATACGTAAATTGTAACCGCGCCATATGGGGTCAGCGGCTTAAAAATTTGAATTTTCAATATTTTAAAACGAGCCAAAAATTAATGTTATATATATTTTACCAGTCCATTATATGCACATTATGATGGTACCATCAGCATTCCTGCGTACAAACTTTTTGACTTATAATACGTTAATTGTAACCGCGCCATATGGGGTCAGCGGCTTAAAAATTTGAATTTTCAATATATTAAAACGAGCCAAAAATTAATGTTATATATATTTTAACAGTACATTATATGCACATTATGATGGTACCATTAGCATTCCTGCGTACAAACTTTTTGACTTATTATACGTTTATTGTAACCGCGCCATATGGGGTCAGCGGCTTAAAAATTTGAATTTTTAATATTTTAAAACGAGCCAAAAATTAATGTTATATATATTTTAACAGTACATTATATGCACATTATGATGGTACCATTAGCATTCCTGCGTACAAACTTTTTGACTTATTATACGTTTATTGTAACCGCGCCATATGGGGTCAGCGGCTTAAAAATTTGAATTTTTAATATTTTAAAACGAGCCAAAAATTTATGTTATATATATTTTACCAGTACATTATATGCACATTATGATGGTACCATCAGCATTCCTGCGTACAAACTTTTTGACTTATTATACGTTAATTTTAACCGCGCCATATGGGGTCAGCGGCTTAAAAATTTGAATTTTTAATATTTTGAAACGAGCCAAAAATTAATGTTATATATATTTTAACAGTACATTATATGCACATTATGATGATACCATCAGCATACCAGCGTACAAACTTTTTGACTTATTATACGTAAATAGTAACCGCGCCAGATGGGGTCAGCGGCATAAAAATTTGAATTTTCAATATTTTGAAACGAGCCAAAAATTAATGTTATATATATTTTACCAGTACATTATATGCACATTATGATGGTACCATCAGCATTCCTGCGTACAAACTTTTTGACTTATTATACGTTAATTGTAACCGCGCCATATGGGGTCAGCGGCCTAAAAATTTGAATTTTCAATATTTTGAAACGAGCCAAAAATTAATGTTATATATATTTTACCAGTACATTATATGCACATTATGATGGTACCATCAGCATTCCTGCGTACAAACTTTTTGACTTATTATACGTAAATTTTAACCGCGCCATATGAGGTCAGCGGCTTAAAAATTTGAATTTTCAATATTTTGAAACGAGCCAAAAATTAATGTTATATATATTTTACCAGTACATTATATGCACATTATGATGGTACCATCAGCATACCAGCGTACAAACTTTTTGACTTATTATACGTAAATTGTAACCGCGCCATATGGGGTCAGCGGCTTAAAAATTTGAATTTTCAACATTTTAAAACGAGCCAAAAATTAATGTTATATATATTTTACCAGTACATTATATGCACATTATGATGGTACCATCAGCATTCCTGCGTACAAACTTTTTGACTTATTATACGTTTATTGTAACCGCGCCATATGGGGTCAGCGGCTTAAAAATTTGAATTTTTAATATTTTAAAACGAGCCAAAAATTTATGTTATATATATTTTACCAGTACATTATATGCACATTATGATGGTACCATCAGCATTCCTGCGTACAAACTTTTTGACTTATTATACGTTAATTTTAACCGCGCCATATGGGGTCAGCGGCTTAAAAATTTGAATTTTCAATATTTTAAAACGAGCCAAAAATTAATGTTATATATATTTTAACAGTACATTATATGCACATTATGATGGTACCATTAGCATTCCTGCGTACAAACTTTTTGACTTATTATACGTTTATTGTAACCGCGCCATATGGGGTCAGCGGCTTAAAAATTTGAATTTTTAATATTTTAAAACGAGCCAAAAATTTATGTTATATATATTTTAACAGTACATTATATGCACATTATGATGGTACCATCAGCATTCCTGCGTACAAACTTTTTGACTTATTATACGTTAATTTTAACCGCGCCATATGGGGTCAGCGGCTTAAAAATTTGAATTTTCAATATTTTGAAACGAGCCAAAAATTAATGTTATATATATTTTAACAGTACATTATATGCACATTATGATGGTACCATCAGCATACCAGCGTACAAACTTTTTGACTTATTATACGTAAATTGTAACCGCGCCATATGGGGTCAGCGGCATAAAAATTTGAATTTCCAATATTTTAAAACGAGCCAAAAATTAATGTTATATATATTTTAACAGTACATTATGTGCACATTATGATGGTACCATCAGCATACCAGCGTACAAACTTTTTGACTTATTATACGTAAATTGTAACCGCGCCATATGGGGTCAGCGGCATAAAAATTTGAATTTTCAATATTTTGAAACGAGCCAAAAATTAATGTTATATATATTTTACCAGTACATTATATGCACATTATGATGGTACCATCAGCATTCCTGCGTACAAACTTTTTGACTTATTATACGTTAATTTTAACCGCGCCATATGGGGTCAGCGGCTTAAAAATTTGAATTTTCAATATTTTGAAACGAGCCAATAATTAATGTTATATATATTTTAACAGTACATTATATGCACATTATGATGGTACCATCAGCATACCAGCGTACAAACTTTTTGACTTATTATACGTAAATTGTAACCGCGCCATATGGGGTCAGCGGGTTAAAAATTTGAATTTTCAATATTTTAAAACGAGCCAAAAATTAATGTTATATATATTTTAACAGTACATTATATGCACATTATGATGGTACCATCAGCATACCAGCGTACAAACTTTTTGACTTATTATACGTAAATTGTAACCGGGCCATATGGGGTCAGCGGCATAAAAATTTGAATTTTCAATATTTTGAAACGAGCCAAAAATTAATGTTATATATATTTTACCAGTACATTATATGCACATTATGATGGTACCATCAGCATTCCTGCGTACAAACTTTTTGACTTATTATACGTTAATTTTAACCGCGCCATATGGGGTCAGCGGCTTAAAAATTTGAATTTTCAATATTTTAAAACGAGCCAAAAATTAATGTTATATATATTTTAACAGTACATTATATGCACATTATGATGGTACCATCAGCATACCAGCGTACAAACTTTTTGACTTATTATACGTAAATTGTAACCGCGCCATATGGGGTCAGCGGCATAAAAATTTGAATTTTCAATATTTTGAAACGAGCCAAAAATTAATGTTATATATATTTTACCAGTACATTATATGCACATTATGATGGTACCATCAGCATTCCTGCGTACAAACTTTTTGACTTATTATACGTTAATTTTAACCGCGCCATATGGGGTCAGCGGCTTAAAAATTTGAATTTTCAATATATTAAAACGAGCCAAAAATTAATGTTATATATATTTTAACAGTACATTATATGCACATTATGATGGTACCATCAGCATTCCTGCGTACAAACTTTTTGACTTATTATACGTTAATTGTAACCGCGCCATATGGGGTCAGCGGCCTAAAAATTTGAATTTTCAATATTTTGAAACGAGCCAAAAATTAATGTTATATATATTTTAACAGTACATTATATGCACATTATGATGGTACCATCAGCATACCAGCGTACAAACTTTTTGACTTATTATACGTAAATTGTAACCGCGCCATATGGGGTCAGCGGCTTAAAAATTTGAATTTTCAATATTTTAAAACGAGCCAAAAATTAATGTTATATTTATTTTACCAGTACATTAAATGCACATTATGATGGTACCATCAGCATTCCTGCGTACAAACTTTTTGACTTATAATACGTTAATTGTAACCGCGCCATATGGGGTCAGCGGCTTAAAAATTTGAATTTTCAATATATTAAAACGAGCCAAAAATTAATGTTATATATATTTTAACAGTACATTATATGCACATTATGATGGTACCATTAGCATTCCTGCGTACAAACTTTTTGACTTATTATACGTTTATTGTAACCGCGCCATATGGGGTCAGCGGCTTAAAAATTTGAATTTTTAATATTTTAAAACGAGCCAAAAATTAATGTTATATATATTTTAACAGTACATTATATGCACATTATGATGGTACCATTAGCATTCCTGCGTACAAACTTTTTGACTTATTATACGTTTATTGTAACCGCGCCATATGGGGTCAGCGGCTTAAAAATTTGAATTTTTAATATTTTAAAACGAGCCAAAAATTTATGTTATATATATTTTACCAGTACATTATATGCACATTATGATGGTACCATCAGCATTCCTGCGTACAAACTTTTTGACTTATTATACGTTTATTGTAACCGCGCCATATGGGGTCAGCGGCTTAAAAATTTGAATTTTTAATATTTTAAAACGAGCCAAAAATTAATGTTATATATATTTTAACAGTACATTATATGCACATTATGATGGTACCATTAGCATTCCTGCGTACAAACTTTTTGACTTATTATACGTTTATTGTAACCGCGCCATATGGGGTCAGCGGCTTAAAAATTTGAATTTTTAATATTTTAAAACGAGCCAAAAATTTATGTTATATATATTTTACCAGTACATTATATGCACATTATGATGGTACCATCAGCATTCCTGCGTACAAACTTTTTGACTTATTATACGTTAATTTTAACCGCGCCATATGGGGTCAGCGGCTTAAAAATTTGAATTTTCAATATTTTGAAACGAGCCAAAAATTAATGTTATATATATTTTAACAGTACATTATATGCACATTATGATGGTACCATCAGCATTCCTGCGTACAAACTTTTTGACTTATTATACGTTAATTTTAACCGCGCCATATGGGGTCAGCGGCTTAAAAATTTGAATTTTCAATATTTTGAAACGTGCCAAAAATTAATGTTATATATATTTTAACAGTACATTATATGCACATTATGATGATACCATCAGCATAGTAGCGTACAAACTTTTTGACTTATTATACGTTAATTGTAACCGCGCCATATGGGGTCAGCGGCTGAAAAATTTGAATTTTCAATATTTTAAAACGAGCCAAAAATTAATGTTATATATATTTTAACAGTACATTATATGCACATTATGATGGTACCGTCAGCATACCAGCGTACAAACTTTTTGACTTATTATACGTAAATTGTAACCGCGCCATATGGGGTCAGCGGCTTAAAAATTTGAATTTTCAATATTTTAAAACGAGCCAAAAATTAATGTTATATATATTTTAACACTACATTATATGTACATTATGACGGTACCATCAGGATTCCAGCGTACAAACTTTTTGACTTATAATACGTTAATTGTAACCGCGCCATATGGGGTCAGCGGCTTAAAAATTTGATTTTTCAATATTTTAAAACGAGCCAAAAATTAATGTTATATATATTTTACCAGTACATTATATGCACATTATGATGGTACCATCAGCATACCAGCGTACAAACTTTTTGACTTATTATACATAAATTGTAACCGCGGCATATGGGGTCAGCGGCTTAAAAATTTGAATTTTCAATATTTTAAAACGAGCCAAAAATTAATGTTATATATATTTTAACAGTACATTATATGCACATTAAGATGGTACCATCAGCATAGTAGCGTACAAACTTTTTGACTTATTATACGTTAATTGTAACCGCGCCATATGGGGTCAGCGGCTTAAAAATTTGAATTTTCAATATTTTAAAACGAGCCAAAAATTAATGTTATATATATATTAACAGTACATTATATGCACATTATGATGGTACCATCAGCATACCAGCGTACAAACTTTTTGACTTATTATACGTAAATTGTAACCGCGCCATATGGGGTCAGCGGCTGAAAAATTTGAATTTTCAATATTTTAAAACGAGCCAAAAATTAATGTTATATATATTTTAACAGTACATTATATGCACATTATGATGGTACCATCAGCATTCCTGCGTACAAACTTTTTGACTTATTATACGTTAATTGTAACCGCGCCATATGGGGTCAGCGGCTTAAAAATTTGATTTTTCAATATTTTAAAACGAGCCAAAAATTAATGTTATATATATTTTAACAGTACATTATATGCACATTATGATGGTACCAACAGCATACCAGCGTACAAACTTTTTGACTTATTATACGTAAATTGTAACCGCGCCATATGGGGTCAGCGGCTTAAAAATTTGAATTTTCAATATTTTAAAACGAGCCAAAAATTAATGTTATATATATTTTAACAGTACATTATATGCACATTATGATGGTACCATCAGCATTCCTGCGTACATACTTTTTGACTTATTATACATTAATTGTAACCGCGCCCTATGGGGTCAGCGGCTTAAAAATTTGAATTTTCAATAATTTAAAACGAGCCAAAAAGTAATGTTATATATATTTTACCAGTACATTATATGCACATTATGATGGTACCATCAGCATTCCTGCGTACAAACTTTTTGACTTATTATACGTTAATTGTAACCGCGCCATATGGGGTCAGCGGCTTAAAAATTTGATTTTTCAATATTTTAAAACGAGCCAAAAATTAATGTTGTATATATTTTAACAGTACATTATATGCACATTATGATGGTACCATCAGCATTCCTGCGTACAAACTTTTTGACTTATTATACGTAAATTGTAACCGCGCCATATGGGGTCAGCGGCTTAAAAATTTGAATTTTCAATATTTTAAAACGAGCCAAAAATTAATGTTATATATATTTTAACAGTACATTATATGCACATTATGATGGTACCATCAGCATTCCTGCGTACAAACTTTTTGGCTTATTATACGTTAATTGTAACCGCGCCATATGGGGTCAGCGGCTTAAAAATTTGAATTTTCAATATTTTAAAACGAGTCAAAAATTAATGTTATATATATATTAACAGTACATTATATGCACATTATGATGGTACCATCAGCATTCCTGCGTACAAACTTTTTGACTTATTATACGTTAATTGTAACCGCGCCATATGGGGTCAGCGGCTTAAAAATTTGAATTTTCAATATTTTAAAACGAGCCAAAAATTAATGTTATATATATTTTACCAGTACATTATATGCACATTATGATGGTACCATCAGCATACCAGCGTACAAACTTTTTGACTTATTATATGTAAATTGTAACCGCGCCATATGGGGTCAGCGGTTTAAAAATTTGAATTTTCAATATTTTAAAACGAGCCAAAAATTAATGTTATATATATTTTAACACTACATTATATGCACATTATGATGGTACCATCAGCATACCAGCGTACAAACTTTTTGACTTATTATACGTAAATTGTAACCGCGCCATATGGGGTCAGCGGCATAAAAATTTGAATTTCCAATATTTTAAAACGAGCCAAAAATTAATGTTATATATATTTTAACAGTACATTATATGCACATTATGATGGTACCATTAGCATTCCTGCGTACAAACTTTTTGACTTATTATACGTTTATTGTAACCGCGCAATATGGGGTCAGCGGCTTAAAAATTTGAATTTTCAATATTTTAAAACGAGCCAAAAATTAATGTTATATATATTTTAACAGTACATTATATGCACATTATGATGGTACCATTAGCATTCCTGCGTACAAACTTTTTGACTTATTATACGTTTATTGTAACCGCGCCATATGGGGTCAGCGGCTTAAAAATTTGAATTTTTAATATTTTAAAACGAGCCAAAAATTTATGTTATATATATTTTACCAGTACATTATATGCACATTATGATGGTACCATCAGCATTCCTGCGTACAAACTTTTTGACTTATTATACGTTAATTTTAACCGCGCCATATGGGGTCAGCGGCTTAAAAATTTGAATTTTCAATATTTTAAAACGAGCCAAAAATTAATGTTATATATATTTTAACAGTACATTATATGCACATTATGATGGTACCATCAGCATACCAGCGTACAAACTTTTTGACTTATTATACGTAAATTGTAACCGCGCCATATGGGGTCAGCGGCATAAAAATTTGAATTTTCAATATTTTGAAACGAGCCAAAAATTAATGTTATATATATTTTACCAGTACATTATATGCACATTATGATGGTACCATCAGCATTCCTGCGTACAAACTTTTTGACTTATTATACGTTAATTTTAACCGCGCCATATGGGGTCAGCGGCTTAAAAATTTGAATTTTCAATATTTTGAAACGTGCCAAAAATTAATGTTATATATATTTTAACAGTACATTATATGCACATTATGATGGTACCATCAGCATAGTAGCGTACAAACTTTTTGACTTATTATACGTTAATTGTAACCGCGCCATATGGGGTCAGCGGCTGAAAAATTTGAATTTTCAATATTTTAAAACGAGCCAAAAATTAATGTTATATATATTTTAACAGTACATTATATGCACATTATGATGGTACCGTCAGCATACCAGCGTACAAACTTTTTGACTTATTATACGTAAATTGTAACCGCGCCATATGGGGTCAGCGGCTTAAAAATTTGAATTTTCAATATTTCAAAACGAGCCAAAAATTAATGTTATATATATTTTAACACTACATTATATGTACATTATGACGGTACCATCAGGATTCCAGCGTACAAACTTTTTGACTTATAATACGTTAATTGTAACCGCGCCATATGGGGTCAGCGGCTTAAAAATTTGAATTTTCAATATTTTAAAACGAGCCAAAAATTAATGTTATATATATTTTAACAGTACATTATATGCACATTAAGATGGTACCATCAGCATAGTAGCGTACAAACTTTTTGACTTATTATACGTTAATTGTAACCGCGCCATATGGGGTCAGCGGCTTAAAAATTTGAATTTTCAATATTTTAAAACGAGCCAAAAATTAATGTTATATATATATTAACAGTACATTATATGCACATTATGATGGTACCATCAGCATACCAGCGTACAAACTTTTTGACTTATTATACGTAAATTGTAACCGCGCCATATGGGGTCAGCGGCTGAAAAATTTGAATTTTCAATATTTTAAAACGAGCCAAAAATTAATGTTATATATATTTTAACAGTACATTATATGCACATTATGATGGTACCATCAGCATTCCTGCGTACAAACTTTTTGACTTATTATACGTTAATTGTAACCGCGCCATATGGGGTCAGCGGCTTAAAAATTTGATTTTTCAATATTTTAAAACGAGCCAAAAATTAATGTTATATATATTTTAACAGTACATTATATGCACATTATGATGGTACCAACAGCATACCAGCGTACAAACTTTTTGACTTATTATACGTAAATTGTAACCGCGCCATATGGGGTCAGCGGCTTAAAAATTTGAATTTTCAATATTTTAAAACGAGCCAAAAATTAATGTTATATATATTTTAACAGTACATTATATGCACATTATGATGGTACCATCAGCATTCCTGCGTACATACTTTTTGACTTATTATACATTAATTGTAACCGCGCCCTATGGGGTCAGCGGCTTAAAAATTTGAATTTTCAATAATTTAAAACGAGCCAAAAAGTAATGTTATATATATTTTACCAGTACATTATATGCACATTATGATGGTACCATCAGCATTCCTGCGTACAAACTTTTTGACTTATTATACGTTAATTGTAACCGCGCCATATGGGGTCAGCGGCTTAAAAATTTGATTTTTCAATATTTTAAAACGAGCCAAAAATTAATGTTGTATATATTTTAACAGTACATTATATGCACATTATGATGGTACCATCAGCATTCCTGCGTACAAACTTTTTGACTTATTATACGTAAATTGTAACCGCGCCATATGGGGTCAGCGGCTTAAAAATTTGAATTTTCAATATTTTAAAACGAGCCAAAAATTAATGTTATATATATTTTAACAGTACATTATATGCACATTATGATGGTACCATCAGCATTCCTGCGTACAAACTTTTTGGCTTATTATACGTTAATTGTAACCGCGCCATATGGGGTCAGCGGCTTAAAAATTTGAATTTTCAATATTTTAAAACGAGTCAAAAATTAATGTTATATATATATTAACAGTACATTATATGCACATTATGATGGTACCATCAGCATTCCTGCGTACAAACTTTTTGACTTATTATACGTTAATTGTAACCGCGCCATATGGGGTCAGCGGCATAAAAATTTGAATTTCCAATATTTTAAAACGAGCCAAAAATTAATGTTATATATATTTTAACAGTACATTATGTGCACATTATGATGGTACCATCAGCATACCAGCGTACAAACTTTTTGACTTATTATACGTAAATTGTAACCGCGCCATATGGGGTCAGCGGCTGAAAAATTTGAATTTTCAATATTTTGAAACGAGCCAAAAATTAATGTTATATATATTTTACCAGTACATTATATGCACATTATGATGGTACCATCAGCATTCCTGCGTACAAACTTTTTGACTTATTATACGTTAATTTTAACCGCGCCATATGGGGTCAGCGGCTTAAAAATTTGAATTTTCAATATTTTGAAACGAGCCAATAATTAATGTTATATATATTTTAACAGTACATTATATGCACATTATGATGGTACCATCAGCATACCAGCGTACAAACTTTTTGACTTATTATACGTAAATTGTAACCGCGCCATATGGGGTCAGCGGCTTAAAAATTTGAATTTTCAATATTTTAAAACGAGCCAAAAATTAATGTTATATATATTTTAACAGTACATTATATGCACATTATGATGGTACCATCAGCATACCAGCGTACAAACTTTTTGACTTATTATACGTAAATTGTAACCGGGCCATATGGGGTTAGCGGCATAAAAATTTGAATTTTCAATATTTTGAAACGAGCCAAAAATTAATGTTATATATATTTTACCAGTACATTATATGCACATTATGATGGTACCATCAGCATTCCTGCGTACAAACTTTTTGACTTATTATACGTTAATTTTAACCGCGCCATATGGGGTCAGCGGCTTAAAAATTTGAATTTTCAATATTTTAAAACGAGCCAAAAATTAATGTTATATATATTTTAACAGTACATTATATGCACATTATGATGGTACCATCAGCATACCAGCGTACAAACTTTTTGACTTATTATACGTAAATTGTAACCGCGCCATATGGGGTCAGCGGCATAAAAATTTGAATTTCCAATATTTTAAAACGAGCCAAAAATTAATGTTATATATATTTTAACAGTACATTATGTGCACATTATGATGGTACCATCAGCATTCCTGCGTACAAACTTTTTGACATATTATACGTTAATTGTAACCGCGCCATATGGGGTCAGCGGCTTAAAAATTTGAATTTTCAATATATTAAAACGAGCCAAAAATTAATGTTATATATATTTTAACAGTACATTATATGCACATTATGATGGTACCATCAGCATACCAGCGTACAAACTTTTTGACTTATTATACGTAAATTGTAACCGCGCCATATGGGGTCAGCGGCATAAAAATTTGAATTTTCAATATTTTGAAACGAGCCAAAAATTAATGTTATATATATTTTACCAGTACATTATATGCACATTATGATGGTACCATCAGCATTCCTGCGTACAAACTTTTTGACTTATTATACGTTAATTTTAACCGCGCCATATGGGGTCAGCGGCTTAAAAATTTGAATTTTCAATATATTAAAACGAGCCAAAAATTAATGTTATATATATTTTAACAGTACATTATATGCACATTATGATGGTACCATTAGCATTCCTGCGTACAAACTTTTTGACTTATTATACGTTTATTGTAACCGCGCCATATGGGGTCAGCGGCTTAAAAATTTGAATTTTTAATATTTTAAAACGAGCCAAAAATTAATGTTATATATATTTTAACAGTACATTATATGCACATTATGATGGTACCATTAGCATTCCTGCGTACAAACTTTTTGACTTATTATACGTTTATTGTAACCGCGCCTTATGGGGTCAGCGGCTTAAAAATTTGAATTTTTAATATTTTAAAACGAGCCAAAAATTTATGTTATATATATTTTACCAGTACATTATATGCACATTATGATGGTACCATCAGCATTCCTGCGTACAAACTTTTTGACTTATTATACGTTAATTGTAACCGCGCCATATGGGGTCAGCGGCTTAAAATTTGAATTTTCAATATTTTGAAACGAGCCAAAAATTAATGTTATATATATTTTACCAGTACATTATATGCACATTATGATGGTACCATCAGCATTCCTGCGTACAAACTTTTTGACTTATTATACGTTAATTGTAACCGCGCCATATGGGGTCAGCGGCCTAAAAATTTGAATTTTCAATATTTTGAAACGAGCCAAAAATTAATGTTATATATATTTTACCAGTACATTATATGCACATTATGATGGTACCATCAGCATTCCTGCGTACAAACTTTTTGACTTATTATACGTAAATTTTAACCGCGCCATATGAGGTCAGCGGCTTAAAAATTTGAATTTTCAATATTTTGAAACGAGCCAAAAATTAATGTTATATATATTTTACCAGTACATTATATGCACATTATGATGGTACCATCAGCATACCAGCGTACAAACTTTTTGACTTATTATACGTAAATTGTAACCGCGCCATATGGGGTCAGCGGCTTAAAAATTTGAATTTTCAATATTTTAAAACGAGCCAAAAATTAATGTTATATATATTTTACCAGTACATTATATGCACATTATGATGGTACCATCAGCATTCCTGCGTACAAACTTTTTGACTTATTATACGTTTATTGTAACCGCGCCATATGGGGTCAGCGGCTTAAAAATTTGAATTTTTAATATTTTAAAACGAGCCAAAAATTTATGTTATATATATTTTACCAGTACATTATATGCACATTATGATGGTACCATCAGCATTCCTGCGTACAAACTTTTTGACTTATTATACGTTAATTTTAACCGCGCCATATGGGGTCAGCGGCTTAAAAATTTGAATTTTCAATATTTTGAAACGAGCCAAAAATTAATGTTATATATATTTTAACAGTACATTATATGCACATTATGATGGTACCATTAGCATTCCTGCGTACAAACTTTTTGACTTATTATACGTTTATTGTAACCGCGCCATATGGGGTCAGCGGCTTAAAAATTTGAATTTTTAATATTTTAAAACGAGCCAAAAATTTATGTTATATATATTTTAACAGTACATTATATGCACATTATGATGGTACCATCAGCATTCCTGCGTACAAACTTTTTGACTTATTATACGTTAATTTTAACCGCGCCATATGGGGTCAGCGGCTTAAAAATTTGAATTTTCAATATTTTGAAACGAGCCAAAAATTAATGTTATATATATTTTAACAGTACATTATATGCACATTATGATGGTACCATCAGCATACCAGCGTACAAACTTTTTGACTTATTATACGTAAATTGTAACCGCGCCATATGGGGTCAGCGGCTTAAAAATTTGAATTTTCAATATTTTAAAACGAGCCAAAAATTAATGTTATATATATTTTAACAGTACATTATATGCACATTATGATGGTACCATCAGCATACCAGCGTACAAACTTTTTGACTTATTATACGTAAATTGTAACCGCGCCATATGGGGTCAGCGGCTTAAAAATTTGAATTTTCAATATTTTAAAACGAGCCAAAAATTAATGTTATATATATTTTAACAGTACATTATATGCACATTATGATGGTACCATTAGCATTCCTGCGTACAAACTTTTTGACTTATTATACGTTTATTGTAACCGCGCCATATGGGGTCAGCGGCTTAAAAATTTGAATTTTTAATATTTTAAAACGAGCCAAAAATTTATGTTATATATATTTTACCAGTAAATTATATGCACATTATGATGGTACCATCAGCATTCCTGCGTACAAACTTTTTGACTTATTATACGTTAATTTTAACCGCGCCATATGGGGTCAGCGGCTTAAAAATTTGAATTTTCAATATTTTAAAACGAGCCAAAAATTAATGTTATATATATTTTAACAGTACATTATATGCACATTATGATGGTACCATCAGCATACCAGCGTACAAACTTTTTGACTTATTATACGTAAATTGTAACCGCGCCATATGGGGTCAGCGGCATAAAAATTTGAATTTTCAATATTTTGAAACGAGCCAAAAATTAATGTTATATATATTTTACCAGTACATTATATGCACATTATGATGGTACCATCAGCATTCCTGCGTACAAACTTTTTGACTTATTATACGTTAATTTTAACCGCGCCATATGGGGTCAGCGGCTTAAAAATTTGAATTTTCAATATTTTGAAACGAGCCAAAAATTAATGTTATATATATTTTAACAGTACATTATATGCACATTATGATGGTACCATCAGCATAGTAGCGTACAAACTTTTTGACTTATTATACGTTAATTGTAACCGCGCCATATGGGGTCAGCGGCTGAAAAATTTGAATTTTCAATATTTTAAAACGAGCCAAAAATTAATGTTATATATATTTTAACAGTACATTATATGCACATTATGATGGTACCGTCAGCATACCAGCGTACAAACTTTTTGACTTATTATACGTAAATTGTAACCGCGCCATATGGGGTCAGCGGCTTAAAAATTTGAATTTTCAATATTTTAAAACGAGCCAAAAATTAATGTTATATATATTTTAACACTACATTATATGCACATTATGATGGTACCATCAGCATTCCTGCGTACAAACTTTTTGACTTATTATACGTTAATTGTAACCGCGCCATATGTGGTCAGCGGCTTAAAAATTTGAATTTTCAATATTTTAAAACGAGCCAAAAATTAATGTTATATATATTTTAACAGTACATTATATGCACATTAAGATGGTACCATCAGCATAGTAGCGTACAAACTTTTTGACTTATTATACGTTAATTGTAACCGCGCCATATGGGGTCAGCGGCTTAAAAATTTGAATTTTCAATATTTTAAAACGAGCCAAAAATTAATGTTATATATATATTAACAGTACATTATATGCACATTATGATGGTACCATCAGCATACCAGCGTACAAACTTTTTGACTTATTATACGTAAATTGTAACCGCGCCATATGGGGTCAGCGGCTTCAAAATTTGAATTTTCAATATTTTAAAACGAGCCAAAAATTAATGTTATATATATTTTAACAGTACATTATATGCACATTATGATGGTACCATCAGCATTCCTGCGTACAAACTTTTTGACTTATTATACGTTAATTGTAACCGCGCCATATGGGGTCAGCGGCTTAAAAATTTGATTTTTCAATATTTTAAAACGAGCCAAAAATTAATGTTATATATATTTTAACAGTACATTATATGCACATTATGATGGTACCATCAGCATACCAGCGTACAAACTTTTTGACTTATTATACGTAAATTGTAACCGCGCCATATGGGGTCAGCGGCTTAAAAATTTGAATTTTCAATATTTTAAAACGAGCCAAAAATTAATGTTATATATATTTTAACAGTACATTATATGCACATTATGATGGTACCATCAGCATTCCTGCGTACATACTTTTTGACTTATTATACATTAATTGTAACCGCGCCCTATGGGGTCAGCGGCTTAAAAATTTGAATTTTCAATAATTTAAAACGAGCCAAAAAGTAATGTTATATATATTTTACCAGTACATTATATGCACATTATGATGGTACCATCAGCATTCCTGCGTACAAACTTTTTGACTTATTATACGTTAATTGTAACCGCGCCATATGGGGTCAGCGGCTTAAAAATTTGATTTTTCAATATTTTAAAACGAGCCAAAAATTAATGTTGTATATATTTTAACAGTACATTATATGCACATTATGATGGTACCATCAGCATTCCTGCGTACAAACTTTTTGACTTATTATACGTAAATTGTAACCGCGCCATATGGGGTCAGCGGCTTAAAAATTTGAATTTTCAATATTTTAAAACGAGCCAAAAATTAATGTTATATATATTTTAACAGTACATTATATGCACATTATGATGGTACCATCAGCATTCCTGCGTACAAACTTTTTGACTTATTATACGTTAATTGTAACCGCGCCATATGGGGTCAGCGGCTTAAAAATTTGAATTTTCAATATTTTAAAACGAGTCAAAAATTAATGTTATATATATATTAACAGTACATTATATGCACATTATGATGGTACCATCAGCATTCCTGCGTACAAACTTTTTGACTTATTATACGTTAATTGTAACCGCGCCATATGGGGTCAGCGGCTTAAAAATTTGAATTTTCAATATTTTAAAACGAGCCAAAAATTAATGTTATATATATTTTAACACTACATTATATGCACATTATGATGGTACCATCAGCATACCAGCGTACAAACTTTTTGACTTATTATACGTAAATTGTAACCGCGCCATATGGGGTCAGCGGCATAAAAATTTGAATTTCCAATATTTTAAAACGAGCCAAAAATTAATGTTATATATATTTTAACAGTACATTATGTGCACATTATGATGGTACCATCAGCATACCAGCGTACAAACTTTTTGACTTATTATACGTAAATTGTAACCGCGCCATATGGGGTCAGCGGCATAAAAATTTGAATTTTCAATATTTTGAAACGAGCCAAAAATTAATGTTATATATATTTTACCAGTACATTATATGCACATTATGATGGTACCATTAGCATTCCTGCGTACAAACTTTTTGACTTATTATACGTTTATTGTAACCGCGCCATATGGGGTCAGCGGCTTAAAAATTTGAATTTTTAATATTTTAAAACGAGCCAAAAATTTATGTTATATATATTTTAACAGTACATTATATGCACATTATGATGGTACCATCAGCATTCCTGCGTACAAACTTTTTGACTTATTATACGTTAATTTTAACCGCGCCATATGGGGTCAGCGGCTTAAAAATTTGAATTTTCAATATTTTGAAACGAGCCAAAAATTAATGTTATATATATTTTAACAGTACATTATATGCACATTATGATGGTACCATCAGCATACCAGCGTACAAACTTTTTGACTTATTATACGTAAATTGTAACCGCGCCATATGGGGTCAGCGGCTTAAAAATTTGAATTTTCAATATTTTAAAACGAGCCAAAAATTAATGTTATATATATTTTAACAGTACATTATATGCACATTATGATGGTACCATCAGCATACCAGCGTACAAACTTTTTGACTTATTATACGTAAATTGTAACCGCGCCATATGGGGTCAGCGGCTTAAAAATTTGAATTTTCAATATTTTAAAACGAGCCAAAAATTAATGTTATATATATTTTAACAGTACATTATATGCACATTATGATGGTACCATTAGCATTCCTGCGTACAAACTTTTTGACTTATTATACGTTTATTGTAACCGCGCCATATGGGGTCAGCGGCTTAAAAATTTGAATTTTTAATATTTTAAAACGAGCCAAAAATTTATGTTATATATATTTTACCAGTAAATTATATGCACATTATGATGGTACCATCAGCATTCCTGCGTACAAACTTTTTGACTTATTATACGTTAATTTTAACCGCGCCATATGGGGTCAGCGGCTTAAAAATTTGAATTTTCAATATTTTAAAACGAGCCAAAAATTAATGTTATATATATTTTAACAGTACATTATATGCACATTATGATGGTACCATCAGCATACCAGCGTACAAACTTTTTGACTTATTATACGTAAATTGTAACCGCGCCATATGGGGTCAGCGGCATAAAAATTTGAATTTTCAATATTTTGAAACGAGCCAAAAATTAATGTTATATATATTTTACCAGTACATTATATGCACATTATGATGGTACCATCAGCATTCCTGCGTACAAACTTTTTGACTTATTATACGTTAATTTTAACCGCGCCATATGGGGTCAGCGGCTTAAAAATTTGAATTTTCAATATTTTGAAACGAGCCAAAAATTAATGTTATATATATTTTAACAGTACATTATATGCACATTATGATGGTACCATCAGCATAGTAGCGTACAAACTTTTTGACTTATTATACGTTAATTGTAACCGCGCCATATGGGGTCAGCGGCTGAAAAATTTGAATTTTCAATATTTTAAAACGAGCCAAAAATTAATGTTATATATATTTTAACAGTACATTATATGCACATTATGATGGTACCGTCAGCATACCAGCGTACAAACTTTTTGACTTATTATACGTAAATTGTAACCGCGCCATATGGGGTCAGCGGCTTAAAAATTTGAATTTTCAATATTTTAAAACGAGCCAAAAATTAATGTTATATATATTTTAACACTACATTATATGCACATTATGATGGTACCATCAGCATTCCTGCGTACAAACTTTTTGACTTATTATACGTTAATTGTAACCGCGCCATATGTGGTCAGCGGCTTAAAAATTTGAATTTTCAATATTTTAAAACGAGCCAAAAATTAATGTTATATATATTTTAACAGTACATTATATGCACATTAAGATGGTACCATCAGCATAGTAGCGTACAAACTTTTTGACTTATTATACGTTAATTGTAACCGCGCCATATGGGGTCAGCGGCTTAAAAATTTGAATTTTCAATATTTTAAAACGAGCCAAAAATTAATGTTATATATATATTAACAGTACATTATATGCACATTATGATGGTACCATCAGCATACCAGCGTACAAACTTTTTGACTTATTATACGTAAATTGTAACCGCGCCATATGGGGTCAGCGGCTTCAAAATTTGAATTTTCAATATTTTAAAACGAGCCAAAAATTAATGTTATATATATTTTAACAGTACATTATATGCACATTATGATGGTACCATCAGCATTCCTGCGTACAAACTTTTTGACTTATTATACGTTAATTGTAACCGCGCCATATGGGGTCAGCGGCTTAAAAATTTGATTTTTCAATATTTTAAAACGAGCCAAAAATTAATGTTATATATATTTTAACAGTACATTATATGCACATTATGATGGTACCATCAGCATACCAGCGTACAAACTTTTTGACTTATTATACGTAAATTGTAACCGCGCCATATGGGGTCAGCGGCTTAAAAATTTGAATTTTCAATATTTTAAAACGAGCCAAAAATTAATGTTATATATATTTTAACAGTACATTATATGCACATTATGATGGTACCATCAGCATTCCTGCGTACATACTTTTTGACTTATTATACATTAATTGTAACCGCGCCCTATGGGGTCAGCGGCTTAAAAATTTGAATTTTCAATAATTTAAAACGAGCCAAAAAGTAATGTTATATATATTTTACCAGTACATTATATGCACATTATGATGGTACCATCAGCATTCCTGCGTACAAACTTTTTGACTTATTATACGTTAATTGTAACCGCGCCATATGGGGTCAGCGGCTTAAAAATTTGATTTTTCAATATTTTAAAACGAGCCAAAAATTAATGTTGTATATATTTTAACAGTACATTATATGCACATTATGATGGTACCATCAGCATTCCTGCGTACAAACTTTTTGACTTATTATACGTAAATTGTAACCGCGCCATATGGGGTCAGCGGCTTAAAAATTTGAATTTTCAATATTTTAAAACGAGCCAAAAATTAATGTTATATATATTTTAACAGTACATTATATGCACATTATGATGGTACCATCAGCATTCCTGCGTACAAACTTTTTGACTTATTATACGTTAATTGTAACCGCGCCATATGGGGTCAGCGGCTTAAAAATTTGAATTTTCAATATTTTAAAACGAGTCAAAAATTAATGTTATATATATATTAACAGTACATTATATGCACATTATGATGGTACCATCAGCATTCCTGCGTACAAACTTTTTGACTTATTATACGTTAATTGTAACCGCGCCATATGGGGTCAGCGGCTTAAAAATTTGAATTTTCAATATTTTAAAACGAGCCAAAAATTAATGTTATATATATTTTAACACTACATTATATGCACATTATGATGGTACCATCAGCATACCAGCGTACAAACTTTTTGACTTATTATACGTAAATTGTAACCGCGCCATATGGGGTCAGCGGCATAAAAATTTGAATTTCCAATATTTTAAAACGAGCCAAAAATTAATGTTATATATATTTTAACAGTACATTATGTGCACATTATGATGGTACCATCAGCATACCAGCGTACAAACTTTTTGACTTATTATACGTAAATTGTAACCGCGCCATATGGGGTCAGCGGCTTCAAAATTTGAATTTTCAATATTTTAAAACGAGCCAAAAATTAATGTTATATATATTTTAACAGTACATTATATGCACATTATGATGGTACCATCAGCATTCCTGCGTACAAACTTTTTGACTTATTATACGTTAATTGTAACCGCGCCATATGGGGTCAGCGGCTTAAAAATTTGATTTTTCAATATTTTAAAACGAGCCAAAAATTAATGTTATATATATTTTAACAGTACATTATATGCACATTATGATGGTACCATCAGCATACCAGCGTACAAACTTTTTGACTTATTATACGTAAATTGTAACCGCGCCATATGGGGTCAGCGGCTTAAAAATTTGAATTTTCAATATTTTAAAACGAGCCAAAAATTAATGTTATATATATTTTAACAGTACATTATATGCACATTATGATGGTACCATCAGCATTCCTGCGTACATACTTTTTGACTTATTATACATTAATTGTAACCGCGCCCTATGGGGTCAGCGGCTTAAAAATTTGAATTTTCAATAATTTAAAACGAGCCAAAAAGTAATGTTATATATATTTTACCAGTACATTATATGCACATTATGATGGTACCATCAGCATTCCTGCGTACAAACTTTTTGACTTATTATACGTTAATTGTAACCGCGCCATATGGGGTCAGCGGCTTAAAAATTTGATTTTTCAATATTTTAAAACGAGCCAAAAATTAATGTTGTATATATTTTAACAGTACATTATATGCACATTATGATGGTACCATCAGCATTCCTGCGTACAAACTTTTTGACTTATTATACGTAAATTGTAACCGCGCCATATGGGGTCAGCGGCTTAAAAATTTGAATTTTCAATATTTTAAAACGAGCCAAAAATTAATGTTATATATATTTTAACAGTACATTATATGCACATTATGATGGTACCATCAGCATTCCTGCGTACAAACTTTTTGACTTATTATACGTTAATTGTAACCGCGCCATATGGGGTCAGCGGCTTAAAAATTTGAATTTTCAATATTTTAAAACGAGCCAAAAATTAATGTTATATATATTTTAACACTACATTATATGCACATTATGATGGTACCATCAGCATACCAGCGTACAAACTTTTTGACTTATTATACGTAAATTGTAACCGCGCCATATGGGGTCAGCGGCATAAAAATTTGAATTTCCAATATTTTAAAACGAGCCAAAAATTAATGTTATATATATTTTAACAGTACATTATGTGCACATTATGATGGTACCATCAGCATACCAGCGTACAAACTTTTTGACTTATTATACGTAAATTGTAACCGCGCCATATGGGGTCAGCGGCATAAAAATTTGAATTTTCAATATTTTGAAACGAGCCAAAAATTAATGTTATATATATTTTACCAGTACATTATATGCACATTATGATGGTACCATCAGCATTCCTGCGTACAAACTTTTTGACTTATTATACGTTAATTTTAACCGCGCCATATGGGGTCAGCGGCTTAAAAATTTGAATTTTCAATATTTTGAAACGAGCCAATAATTAATGTTATATATATTTTAACAGTACATTATATGCACATTATGATGGTACCATCAGCATACCAGCGTACAAACTTTTTGACTTATTATACGTAAATTGTAACCGCGCCATATGAGGTCAGCGGCTTAAAAATTTGAATTTTCAATATTTTAAAACGAGCCAAAAATTAATGTTATATATATTTTACCAGTACATTATATGCACATTATGATGGTACCATCAGCATTCCTGCGTACAAACTTTTTGACTTATTATACGTTAATTTTAACCGCGCCATATGGGGTCAGCGGCTTAAAAATTTGAATTTTCAATATTTTGAAACGAGCCAAAAATTAATGTTATATATATTTTAACAGTACATTATATGCACATTATGATGGTACCATTAGCATTCCTGCGTACAAACTTTTTGACTTATTATACGTTTATTGTAACCGCGCCATATGGGGTCAGCGGCTTAAAAATTTGAATTTTTAATATTTTAAAACGAGCCAAAAATTAATGTTATATATATTTTAACAGTACATTATATGCACATTATGATGGTACCATTAGCATTCCTGCGTACAAACTTTTTGACTTATTATACGTTTATTGTAACCGCGCCATATGGGGTCAGCGGCTTAAAAATTTGAATTTTTAATATTTTAAAACGAGCCAAAAATTTATGTTATATATATTTTACCAGTACATTATATGCACATTATGATGGTACCATCAGCATTCCTGCGTACAAACTTTTTGACTTATTATACGTTAATTTTAACCGCGCCATATGGGGTCAGCGGCTTAAAAATTTGAATTTTCAATATTTTGAAACGAGCCAAAAATTAATGTTATATATATTTTAACAGTACATTATATGCACATTATGATGGTACCATCAGCATACCAGCGTACAAACTTTTTGACTTATTATACGTAAATTGTAACCGCGCCATATGGGGTCAGCGGCATAAAAATTTGAATTTTCAATATTTTGAAACGAGCCAAAAATTAATGTTATATATATTTTACCAGTACATTATATGCACATTATGATGGTACCATCAGCATTCCTGCGTACAAACTTTTTGACTTATTATACGTTAATTTTAACCGCGCCATATGGGGTCAGCGGCTTAAAAATTTGAATTTTCAATATTTTGAAACGAGCCAAAAATTAATGTTATATATATTTTAACAGTACATTATATGCACATTATGATGGTACCATCAGCATAGTAGCGTACAAACTTTTTGACTTATTATACGTTAATTGTAACCGCGCCATATGGGGTCAGCGGCTGAAAAATTTGAATTTTCAATATTTTAAAACGAGCCAAAAATTAATGTTATATATATTTTAACACTACATTATATGTACATTATGACGGTACCATCAGGATTCCAGCGTGCAAACTTTTTGACTTATAATACGTTAATTGTAACCGCGCCATATGGGGTCAGCGGCTTAAAAATTTGATTTTTCAATATTTTAAAACGAGCCAAAAATTAATGTTATATATATTTTACCAGTACATTATATGCACATTATGATGGTACCATCAGCATACCAGCGTACAAACTTTTTGACTTATTATACATAAATTGTAACCGCGCCATATGGGGTCAGCGGCTTAAAAATTTGAATTTTCAATATTTTAAAACGAGCCAAAAATTAATGTTATATATATTTTAACAGTACATTATATGCACATTATGATGGTACCATCAGCATTCCTGCGTACAAACTTTTTGACTTATTATACGTTAATTGTAACCGCGCCATATGTGGTCAGCGGCTTAAAAATTTGAATTTTCAATATTTTAAAACGAGCCAAAAATTAATGTTATATATATATTAACAGTACATTATATGCACATTATGATGGTACCATCAGCATACCAGCGTACAAACTTTTTGACTTATTATACGTTTATTGTAACCGCGCCATATGGGGTCAGCGGCTTAAAAATTTGAATTTTTAATATTTTAAAACGAGCCAAAAATTAATGTTATATATATTTTAACAGTACATTATATGCACATTATGATGGTACCATTAGCATTCCTGCGTACAAACTTTTTGACTTATTATACGTTTATTGTAACCGCGCCTTATGGGGTCAGCGGCTTAAAAATTTGAATTTTTAATATTTTAAAACGAGCCAAAAATTTATGTTATATATATTTTACCAGTACATTATATGCACATTATGATGGTACCATCAGCATTCCTGCGTACAAACTTTTTGACTTATTATACGTTAATTTTAACCGCGCCATATGGGGTCAGCGGCTTAAAAATTTGAATTTTCAATATTTTAAAACGAGCCAAAAATTAATGTTATATATATTTTAACAGTACATTATATGCACATTATGATGGTACCATCAGCATACCAGCGTACAAACTTTTTGACTTATTATACGTAAATTGTAACCGCGCCATATGGGGTCAGCGGCATAAAAATTTGAATTTCCAATATTTTAAAACGAGCCAAAAATTAATGTTATATATATTTTAACAGTACATTATGTGCACATTATGATGGTACCATCAGCATTCCTGCGTACAAACTTTTTGACATATTATACGTTAATTGTAACCGCGCCATATGGGGTCAGCGGCTTAAAAATTTGAATTTTCAATATATTAAAACGAGCCAAAAATTAATGTTATATATATTTTAACAGTACATTATATGCACATTATGATGGTACCATCAGCATACCAGCGTACAAACTTTTTGACTTATTATACGTAAATTGTAACCGCGCCATATGGGGTCAGCGGCTTAAAAATTTGAATTTTCAATATTTTAAAACGAGCCAAAAATTAATGTTATATATATTTTACCAGTACATTATATGCACATTATGATGGTACCATCAGCATACCAGCGTACAAACTTTTTGACTTATTATATGTAAATTGTAACCGCGCCATATGGGGTCAGCGGTTTAAAAATTTGAATTTTCAATATTTTAAAACGAGCCAAAAATTAATGTTATATATATTTTAACACTACATTATATGTACATTATGACGGTACCATCAGGATTCCAGCGTACAAACTTTTTGACTTATTATACGTAAATTGTAACCGAGCCATATGGGGTCAGCGGCTTAAAAATTTGAATTTTCAATATTTAAAAACGAGCCAAAAATTAATGTTATAAATATTTTAACAGTACATTATATGCACATTATGATGGTACCATCAGCATACCAGCGTACAAACTTTTTGACTTATTATACGTAAATTGTAACCGCGCCATATGGGGTCAGCGGCTTAAAAATTTGAATTTTCAATATTTCCAAACGAGCCAAAAATTAATGTTATATATATTTTAACAGTACATTATATGCACATTATGATGGTACCATCAGCATTCCTGCGTACAAACTTTTTGACTTATTATACGTTAATTGTAACCGCGCCATATGGGGTCAGCGGCTTAAAAATTTGATTTTTCAATATTTTAAAACGAGCCAAAAATTAATGTTATATATATTTTAACAGTACATTATGTGCACATTATGATGGTACCATCAGCATACCAGCGTACAAACTTTTTGACTTATTATACGTAAATTGTAACCGCACCATATGGGGTCAGCGGCATAAAAATTTTAATTTTCAATATTTTGAAACGAGCCAAAAATTAATGTTATATATATTTTACCAGTACATTATATGCACATTATGATGGTACCATCAGCATTCCTGCGTACAAACTTTTTGACTTATTATACGTTAATTTTAACCGCGCCATATGGGGTCAGCGGCTTAAAAATTTGAATTTTCAATATTTTGAAACGAGCCAATAATTAATGTTATATATATTTTAACAGTACATTATATGCACATTATGATGGTACCATCAGCATACCAGCGTACAAACTTTTTGACTTATTATACGTAAATTGTAACCGGGCCATATGGGGTCAGCGGCATAAAAATTTGAATTTTCAATATTTTGAAACGAGCCAAAAATTAATGTTATATATATTTTACCAGTACATTATATGCACATTATGATGGTACCATCAGCATTCCTGCGTACAAACTTTTTGACTTATTATACGTTAATTTTAACCGCGCCATATGGGGTCAGCGGCTGAAAAATTTGAATTTTCAATATTTTAAAACGAGCCAAAAATTAATGTTGTATATATTTTAACAGTACATTATATGCACATTATGATGGTACCATCAGCATTCCTGCGTACAAACTTTTTGACTTATTATACGTTAATTGTAACCGCGCCATATGGGGTCAGCGGCTTAAAAATTTGAATTTTCAATATTTTAAAACGAGTCAAAAATTAATGTTATATATATATTAACAGTACATTATATGCACATTATGATGGTACCATCAGCATTCCTGCGTACAAACTTTTTGACTTATTATACGTTAATTGTAACCGCGCCATATGGGGTCAGCGGCTTAAAAATTTGAATTTTCAATATTTTAAAACGAGCCAAAAATTAATGTTATATATATTTTACCAGTACATTATATGCACATTATGATGGTACCATCAGCATACCAGCGTACAAACTTTTTGACTTATTATATGTAAATTGTAACCGCGCCATATGGGGTCAGCGGTTTAAAAATTTGAATTTTCAATATTTTAAAACGAGCCAAAAATTAATGTTATATATATTTTAACACTACATTATATGCACATTATGATGGTACCATCAGCATACCAGCGTACAAACTTTTTGACTTATTATACGTAAATTGTAACCGCGCCATATGGGGTCAGCGGCATAAAAATTTGAATTTCCAATATTTTAAAACGAGCCAAAAATTAATGTTATATATATTTTAACAGTACATTATGTGCACATTATGATGGTACCATCAGCATACCAGCGTACAAACTTTTTGACTTATTATACGTAAATTGTAACCGCACCATATGGGGTCAGCGGCATAAAAATTTTAATTTTCAATATTTTGAAACGAGCCAAAAATTAATGTTATATATATTTTACCAGTACATTATATGCACATTATGATGGTACCATCAGCATTCCTGCGTACAAACTTTTTGACTTATTATACGTTAATTTTAACCGCGCCATATGGGGTCAGCGGCTTAAAAATTTGAATTTTCAATATTTTGAAACGAGCCAATAATTAATGTTATATATATTTTAACAGTACATTATATGCACATTATGATGGTACCATCAGCATACCAGCGTACAAACTTTTTGACTTATTATACGTAAATTGTAACCGGGCCATATGGGGTCAGCGGCATAAAAATTTGAATTTTCAATATTTTGAAACGAGCCAAAAATTAATGTTATATATATTTTACCAGTACATTATATGCACATTATGATGGTACCATCAGCATTCCTGCGTACAAACTTTTTGACTTATTATACGTTAATTTTAACCGCGCCATATGGGGTCAGCGGCTTAAAAATTTGAATTTTCAATATTTTAAAACGAGCCAAAAATTAATGTTATATATATTTTAACAGTACATTATATGCACATTATGATGGTACCATCAGCATACCAGCGTACAAACTTTTTGACTTATTATACGTAAATTGTAACCGCGCCATATGGGGTCAGCGGCATAAAAATTTGAATTTCCAATATTTTAAAACGAGCCAAAAATTAATGTTATATATATTTTAACAGTACATTATGTGCACATTATGATGGTACCATCAGCATTCCTGCGTACAAACTTTTTGACATATTATACGTTAATTGTAACCGCGCCATATGGGGTCAGCGGCTTAAAAATTTGAATTTTCAATATATTAAAACGAGCCAAAAATTAATGTTATATATATTTTAACAGTACATTATATGCACATTATGATGGTACCATCAGCATACCAGCGTACAAACTTTTTGACTTATTATACGTAAATTGTAACCGCGCCATATGGGGTCAGCGGCATAAAAATTTGAATTTTCAATATTTTGAAACGAGCCAAAAATTAATGTTATATATATTTTACCAGTACATTATATGCACATTATGATGGTACCATCAGCATTCCTGCGTACAAACTTTTTGACTTATTATACGTTAATTTTAACCGCGCCATATGGGGTCAGCGGCTTAAAAATTTGAATTTTCAATATATTAAAACGAGCCAAAAATTAATGTTATATATATTTTAACAGTACATTATATGCACATTATGATGGTACCATTAGCATTCCTGCGTACAAACTTTTTGACTTATTATACGTTTATTGTAACCGCGCCATATGGGGTCAGCGGCTTAAAAATTTGAATTTTTAATATTTTAAAACGAGCCAAAAATTAATGTTATATATATTTTAACAGTACATTATATGCACATTATGATGGTACCATTAGCATTCCTGCGTACAAACTTTTTGACTTATTATACGTTTATTGTAACCGCGCCATATGGGGTCAGCGGCTTAAAAATTTGAATTTTTAATATTTTAAAACGAGCCAAAAATTTATGTTATATATATTTTACCAGTACATTATATGCACATTATGATGGTACCATCAGCATTCCTGCGTACAAACTTTTTGACTTATTATACGTTAATTGTAACCGCGCCATATGGGGTCAGCGGCCTAAAAATTTGAATTTTCAATATTTTGAAACGAGCCAAAAATTAATGTTATATATATTTTAACAGTACATTATATGCACATTATGATGGTACCATCAGCATACCAGCGTACAAACTTTTTGACTTATTATACGTAAATTGTAACCGCGCCATATGGGGTCAGCGGCTTAAAAATTTGAATTTTCAATATTTTAAAACGAGCCAAAAATTAATGTTATATATATTTTACCAGTACATTATATGCACATTATGATGGTACCATCAGCATTCCTGCGTACAAACTTTTTGACTTATAATACGTTAATTGTAACCGCGCCATATGGGGTCAGCGGCTTAAAAATTTGAATTTTCAATATATTAAAACGAGCCAAAAATTAATGTTATATATATTTTAACAGTACATTATATGCACATTATGATGGTACCATTAGCATTCCTGCGTACAAACTTTTTGACTTATTATACGTTTATTGTAACCGCGCCATATGGGGTCAGCGGCTTAAAAATTTGAATTTTTAATATTTTAAAACGAGCCAAAAATTAATGTTATATATATTTTAACAGTACATTATATGCACATTATGATGGTACCATTAGCATTCCTGCGTACAAACTTTTTGACTTATTATACGTTTATTGTAACCGCGCCATATGGGGTCAGCGGCTTAAAAATTTGAATTTTTAATATTTTAAAACGAGCCAAAAATTAATGTTATATATATTTTAACAGTACATTATATGCACATTATGATGGTACCATTAGCATTCCTGCGTACAAACTTTTTGACTTATTATACGTTTATTGTAACCGCGCCATATGGGGTCAGCGGCTTAAAAATTTGAATTTTTAATATTTTAAAACGAGCCAAAAATTTATGTTATATATATTTTACCAGTACATTATATGCACATTATGATGGTACCATCAGCATTCCTGCGTACAAACTTTTTGACTTATTATACGTTAATTGTAACCGCGCCATATGGGGTCAGCGGCCTAAAAATTTGAATTTTCAATATTTTGAAACGAGCCAAAAATTAATGTTATATATATTTTAACAGTACATTATATGCACATTATGATGGTACCATCAGCATACCAGCGTACAAACTTTTTGACTTATTATACGTAAATTGTAACCGCGCCATATGGGGTCAGCGGCTTAAAAATTTGAATTTTCAATATTTTAAAACGAGCCAAAAATTAATGTTATATATATTTTACCAGTACATTATATGCACATTATGATGGTACCATCAGCATTCCTGCGTACAAACTTTTTGACTTATAATACGTTAATTGTAACCGCGTCATATGGGGTCAGCGGCTTAAAAATTTGAATTTTTAATATTTTAAAACGAGCCAAAAATTTATGTTATATATATTTTACCAGTACATTATATGCACATTATGATGGTACCATCAGCATTCCTGCGTACAAACTTTTTGACTTATTATACGTTTATTGTAACCGCGCCATATGGGGTCAGCGGCTTAAAAATTTGAATTTTTAATATTTTAAAACGAGCCAAAAATTAATGTTATATATATTTTAACAGTACATTATATGCACATTATGATGGTACCATTAGCATTCCTGCGTACAAACTTTTTGACTTATTATACGTTTATTGTAACCGCGCCATATGGGGTCAGCGGCTTAAAAATTTGAATTTTTAATATTTTAAAACGAGCCAAAAATTTATGTTATATATATTTTACCAGTACATTATATGCACATTATGATGGTACCATCAGCATACCAGCGTACAAACTTTTTGACTTATTATACGTAAATAGTAACCGCGCCAGATGGGGTCAGCGGCATAAAAATTTGAATTTTCAATATTTTGAAACGAGCCAAAAATTAATGTTATATATATTTTACCAGTACATTATATGCACATTATGATGGTACCATCAGCATTCCTGCGTACAAACTTTTTGACTTATTATACGTTAATTGTAACCGCGCCATATGGGGTCAGCGGCCTAAAAATTTGAATTTTCAATATTTTGAAACGAGCCAAAAATTAATGTTATATATATTTTACCAGTACATTATATGCACATTATGATGGTACCATCAGCATTCCTGCGTACAAACTTTTTGACTTATTATACGTAAATTTTAACCGCGCCATATGAGGTCAGCGGCTTAAAAATTTGAATTTTCAATATTTTGAAACGAGCCAAAAATTAATGTTATATATATTTTACCAGTACATTATATGCACATTATGATGGTACCATCAGCATACCAGCGTACAAACTTTTTGACTTATTATACGTAAATTGTAACCGCGCCATATGGGGTCAGCGGCTTAAAAATTTGAATTTTCAATATTTTGAAACGAGCCAAAAATTAATGTTATATATATTTTAACAGTACATTATATGCACATTATGATGGTACCTTTAGCATTCCTGCGTACAAACTTTTTGATTTATTATACGTTTATTGTAACCGCGCCATATGGGGTCAGCGGCTTAAAAATTTGAATTTTTAATATTTTAAAACGAGCCAAAAATTAATGTTATATATATTTTAACAGTACATTATATGCACATTATGATGGTACCATTAGCATTCCTGCGTACAAACTTTTTGACTTATTATACGTTTATTGTAACCGCGCCATATGGGGTCAGCGGCTTAAAAATTTGAATTTTTAATATTTTAAAACGAGCCAAAAATTTATGTTATATATATTTTAACAGTACATTATATGCACATTATGATGGTACCATCAGCATTCCTGCGTACAAACTTTTTGACTTATTATACGTTAATTTTAACCGCGCCATATGGGGTCAGCGGCTTAAAAATTTGAATTTTCAATATTTTGAAACGAGCCAAAAATTAATGTTATATATATTTTAACAGTACATTATATGCACATTATGATGGTACCATCAGCATACCAGCGTACAAACTTTTTGACTTATTATACGTAAATTGTAACCGCGCCATATGGGGTCAGCGGCTTAAAAATTTGAATTTTCAATATTTTAAAACGAGCCAAAAATTAATGTTATATATATTTTAACAGTACATTATATGCACATTATGATGGTACCATCAGCATACCAGCGTACAAACTTTTTGACTTATTATACGTAAATTGTAACCGCGCCATATGGGGTCAGCGGCTTAAAAATTTGAATTTTCAATATTTTAAAACGAGCCAAAAATTAATGTTATATATATTTTACCAGTACATTATATGCACATTATGATGGTACCATCAGCATACCAGCGTACAAACTTTTTGACTTATTATATGTAAATTGTAACCGCGCCATATGGGGTCAGCGGTTTAAAAATTTGAATTTTCAATATTTTAAAACGAGCCAAAAATTAATGTTATATATATTTTAACACTACATTATATGTACATTATGACGGTACCATCAGGATTCCAGCGTACAAACTTTTTGACTTATTATACGTAAATTGTAACCGAGCCATATGGGGTCAGCGGCTTAAAAATTTGAATTTTCAATATTTAAAAACGAGCCAAAAATTAATGTTATAAATATTTTAACAGTACATTATATGCACATTATGATGGTACCATCAGCATACCAGCGTACAAACTTTTTGACTTATTATACGTAAATTGTAACCGCGCCATATGGGGTCAGCGGCTTAAAAATTTGAATTTTCAATATTTCCAAACGAGCCAAAAATTAATGTTATATATATTTTAACAGTACATTATATGCACATTATGATGGTACCATCAGCATTCCTGCGTACAAACTTTTTGACTTATTATACGTTAATTGTAACCGCGCCATATGGGGTCAGCGGCTTAAAAATTTGATTTTTCAATATTTTAAAACGAGCCAAAAATTAATGTTATATATATTTTAACAGTACATTATATGCACATTATGATGGTACCATCAGCATACCAGCGTACAAACTTTTTGACTTATTATACGTAAATTGTAACCGCGCCATATGGGGTCAGCGGCTTAAAAATTTGAATTTTCAATATTTTAAAACGAGCCAAAAATTAATGTTATATATATTTTAACAGTACATTATATGCACATTATGATGGTACCATCAGCATTCCTGCGTACATACTTTTTGACTTATTATACGTTAATTGTAACCGCGCCCTATGGGGTCAGCGGCTTAAAAATTTGAATTTTCAATAATTTAAAACGAGCCAAAAATTAATGTTATATATATTTTACCAGTACATTATATGCACATTATGATGGTACCATCAGCATTCCTGCGTACAAACTTTTTGACTTATTATACGTTAATTGTAACCGCGCCATATGGGGTCAGCGGCTTAAAAATTTGATTTTTCAATATTTTAAAACGAGCCAAAAATTAATGTTATATATATTTTAACAGTACATTATATGCACATTATGATGGTACCATCAGCATTCCTGCGTACAAACTTTTTGACTTATTATACGTTAATTGTAACCGCGCCATATGGGGTCAGCGTCTTAAAAATTTGAATTTCCAATATTTTAAAACGAGCCAAAAATTAATGTTATATATATTTTAACAGTACATTATATGCACATTATGATGGTACCATCAGCATTCCTGCGTACAAACTTTTTGACTTATTATACGTTAATTGTAACCGCGCCATATGGGGTCAGCGTCTTAAAAATTTGAATTTTCAATATTTTAAAACGAGCTAAAAATTAATGTTATATATATTTTAACAGTACCTTATATGCACATTGTGATGGTACCATCAGCATTCCTGCGTACAAACTTTTTGACTTATTATACGTTAATTGTAACCGCGCCATATGGGGTCAGCGTCTTAAAAATTTGAATTTTCAATATATGAAAACGAGCCAAAAATTAATGTTATATATATTTTAACAGTACATTATATGCACATTATGATGGTACCATCAGCATACCAGCCTACAAACTTTTTGATATAATATACGTAATATAATTGTGCGTGGTATTGGATCTGCGGCTTAAATATTTGAATTTTCAATATTTTAAAACGCGCCAAAAATTAATCTTGTATATATTTCAATAGTGTAAGATTATTATTCGTCACGCAATCACTCAGCTATTAATGTAAAGTAATTAATACAAATTAAGAACAATAAAAAATTATATGCACCTTATATATCATAATTTTATTATGTGCAAAGTAAGAATATAGATATATTAAGTAGTACGAGTCAACAATTTCGCACTACGTTTAGCTTTTTCGTCGCGCAATTATTTAATCATTAACATAAAATTATTAATGCGAGTCAAAAAGAATAAAAAAATAACACGCACTTTATATATCACTGGACAAAAGAGGCAACTTTATGCCTTAAGTCACTTCGAGACTTTCGACTATCGATATAACACGTCTTTTTTAGAAAAGGAAATATTAATAAAGCGTTAATTTGCTAATTCAATTTTAAAGTAATATTATGTTATAAATATTAAAATTATAATATATTGTAAATAATAAGTTATAATGCTTTATCTGCCATTAATATTTTTTGTTAGAAATCAGCTGATAACTGTCAGAAATATTAATCGAGTTTAAAGAATTATGATATATTATTTAAAACATATTCTTATTTTAATTTTTAGAACATTTTATTATTTTAAAATTTAATAAGCAAGTTTTCGCTTTATTAATATCTTTTGGCAGAAATCAGCTGATTAAAGTGTTAATTTACTATTTAAATTTTTAAATAATATGTTATAAAAATTAAAATAATAATATATTTTAAATATCATGTTATAATATTTTGAGTTTGTTTATTATTTTTGATAGTTATCAGCTGATTTCTGTCAAAAAATATGAAGTTAAAACAAACTTTATATTATTTTTTTGAAAATATCGCTCTTTTCAATATAAAATTGAAGAATGGCGCGCTCGTAGCGCGCGCTTGTGTTTCTAGTATACATAACAATTTAACTAATTGTAAACGAAACTACATTAATATTCCATTGAGAAAACTTACGCCGGTTTCTTCTGCTCGAAACACTTTACTTTTTACAGACTTCAGCCAACCGATATCGTTTGCACATTCTCGTTCCATATCTTTAAGCAACAACATAGCTTGCTGGAGCTTATCATCTTCGAAAGTCATCAAGGCATTCTGCAAGATTAATTAAATTACATTAGAAATTATCGGACATTAAAATATTTAAGCGTATATCTTGTTTCTTTTATAAATTGGAGCATGTGGTTGTTTTATTTTTTCGTTGTTTTTTATCATACATCATAACGGAATTAAGTTAATCTTTATTTAATTTGCCTATACTAAAGATTGATATTGATCTTTTATTTTCCGATGCATATCGGTGCGTTTTCGCGTTTATTATTAAAGCCGATTAGGTAACAACATTCTTTCGCGGCCTTGAGATGTTAAGTATATACTTCGTCGGAGCGTATTGTAGAATCGATATGCCTCATCATGCGATTACATACCATGAAGAGGACAAAGCAGCGGCCGGCTTTGACATGGAAGCTATGAGGATGTTCGGTAAACAGAGCCTCAGCCTCCTCGATTTTGTTGTTCAGCAGCAGGGAAATACCGGTTCTAGCGACGTTCCACTCCTTCGTCGAGTTTTCCCCCGTCGCCATTATGTTCGAAAATGATTTCAGCATAATATTTAGACGATAAAAATCTTTTGCGAACCTGTCGGTCACATGTTTGTCAAGTGGACAGCATCTTTCTGCCACGCGGGACTCATCAGTCGAGATTTGTATCAAGGTCACTTATTCCCGCGAGCATAATATGCTAAATAATCGTACGACTTACTCGAAACTTATTTGTTCCGAGAGACAAATTCAATAGCTACGGAGAAATACAGTTCACGGATTATAATTATTTACGTCACGAGAGTGCTAATTGCCTTGCGATCGCGTTATCGTCATTACTAGAAGTGATACGAGGCATCCTTTCGGGCGCTATATTTTCTCCTTGCAAAGGTCGTAGAGTAGGAAAAACTGTTTTTAACTCGTTTTTCATATTTAAGTATCGCGACATTCCTTCTTCGTAACATTAAATATTAATGTTTTATATGAAATAGTAATGATTTTTTTGCCGAGGCATTTTAAATTGAGCGAATATAGAACGAACTTATATTCTTTGCATGTAACAATAAAATATATTCCAACACATAAAGGCTTGATGTCATTAAATAATTTAAGCTGCTTGTGCATTTGTTATATAACTTTCTATTGTATGTAATCTTTCGCAATCTCTAGATTAATGCACTTTTACTTTCTTTTTATCGAATTTTTCTTTTCATAACACTTATATATGATGTAATGAATAGCCGGAATCCTTTGTCGAGTGTCCCATTCTTCAAGATTTCTGGAGTAATAACGATTTTCATTCGCATCTCTCTCTCTAAATGCAAGAGTGTAAATGCAGGTTACAGGAAGACTCAGTCTCTAAATGTAAAATTTTTATACCGCTTCCGTTTCTCATGACAATTCGATAATTACCGAACGTTAACATATCGTCTAATGTTAAAGACTCTTTGAAAAAAATTGCGAACAAGTGTTGTATACAACTATACGCGAACAGTAATTCATGTAACACACGTTGGAGCTAAACTGTGTGTCCCCGTAGTGCATCGGGTTGACTAAACCCTGCCACGAAGAAACGCAATGCTGCTGCCACCACCTTCTGTCTAGATATATATACATGTATTATTGATTTTCACCTGGAAGTATTGTGACCCTGAACGCGCGCGGAACGAGGAAACATAAGAGGAAGCAAATTTGATATTTAATATAAAATCCAAAAAACATAAAGACAAATCTATGAGACATGTTTAGATATCTAGTGCACTTTTATAGAATCCTTCTATACTGTGTCAGACATTTGAAAACGTTTGCTTGAATTATCGAATTATAAAAAAATTTATTAATTTAAAAATTTTTTAAATATTTTAGTTTTTAGGAATAATTGTATAGGTAATATATGATATACACACAATGAAATATATATCATATATTCTCGTGTTTTTAACACAATCGCAAACTTACGTATAAAATACAATAAAAGTACTGATTCAAAATACAATGATTAATATATACATGCATATTTACAATTGTTATCCAGTGTACATATTCTTATATTATTACTATTCTTGATCTCTAACGAGATCATAAAATTTGTACCCTGGCATTTTGAATGTAGCAATATTGATCATTCAAAGAAACGATCTTAGCTTATTTATAATGCTTAAATTTTCAGCAACTTTAGTTGTAGAAATTTAAAGTTATGCATTCTCTGTACACCTATTTACAATTTTATTAAATTGATGACTATTCCTAAATGGAATGTCATATAAATTCTAGTCCTTCGAATTTTTTGTCCATCACTTTGCTCTCCGGCATTATTATTGTTCCTTCTATTGTGAAGGCCATGATATATGTAGCAGTGCGTCCTTGATACTCCTCAGTCTTCAATGCTACTATGATAGAGTCCTGTGAACCAGGAAGAAATTTGAAACTGGAAAAACCTCTGATTGGAATTAGATCTCCAATGTGAGTAACCTGCAATAAATTTCAAAACTGTAGCTACAATCTAACAAGATATCAAAATATATCTGATGTAAGCAATTATTAAAAACGCACTTTAATATCAATAAAGTTTTCATCTGCAGTCAGCATGATATTACAGCTCATTGTCTCATCTCTTGTTTCGTTGTAACGTTCATGGGAACATCTTCTGGGCAAGAAAAACCAGCTCTTGTGTATATCACTCCAAGCTCCCGATTCATGTATCATATAACCTATGCAAAGCATATATATAAAATGAATTAATTCATGCAGTCACAAATTATAAGTATTCTCATACCTGGATATTCGATGTTAATCGCTTGCCTTAATCGTTTGTAGTAGGAAATCCAATTGAGAGAATGTGTCTCCCCACGTGGTGATACTACTTTTATCCATAATGGATTGTTATGCTCAAATTCACCGGATGGTGTAGTCCATTCTTTTCCCATACTGCCAACATATAATTGTTCATCTTTGATAGTTGCCCATTCGGACTTAAATCCTAAAAATAGATAAAAGAAATGTCTTGCATGCTACACGAGAGCAACAATAATATTAATTACTCGCAACTTACATACCTTTGTTATTTTTACCGTTGCCATCCATCAGGATAACCCACGGATAAACTTGATCACCTTCAATGAAGTATATCATTCCTGTACGATCATCGAAGGACAATAGGCGACCGTCAAACGTCACCAATTCCGACAATTCCATTCCGCGTCCTTTCATAGACAGCGACGAGGACAATGTGACAGTTCTGTCGTCCCAGATAACAGACAGATAATTATTAGTAGGATTCCAGTAGAAACTGCCAGTCTTCATGAGACTATGCCACGTGTCCCTCTTGTCTGCGAGCTTGGAATCGTGATCGAGGTCGCTCACTATCGCTATCCTGTAGGTCATCCCCTTGGAAGTCCTGATGGGCGTCGAGGTGGGATAAGTCCTGTTATACTTGTAATAACGACACTGAGTCGGGATCTGGTTTGGCGGCGAGCACACGACCCGGTATGTGAAGAACAGGACCGGCACGCTGACGATGAGGAGGATCAGCGCCAGGAACTGGCTCTGAATGCGGAAGGTGCTACTCGCCACTCGGTAGACATGTGGTGCGCGCAAAGCCTGTCGCCAATCCCGTAGATACGACATGGTTACCTCCTTGCTGCCGTTCCTCATTCGTCTTCGTATGTCGCGAAAACTCGGCGCGAGAGCTCCACGTCAAAGTCGAGGCATGACAATGTTGTTCTAACCTAATATATCATCTTCGCGAGGCGGCGAGAGCAGCGCCCGCAATGCAGAACCCTGTATGGCTGGTTGCCATGAATTAGGGAGAAGTTCTAGAGCGGCAATCCAGGGAGCCAAATCTCTCCCTAGTCTAGTTCTTGTTCGTTGTCATCTGAAATTACCTAGCAAAAACCATTTCTCGAAACTATCGATAAACTTACCACGTTTGTTGTACATCTCTATTATATATTCATTGTGGATTGCAGAAAAATTATCGCAAATTGTATTCTTACATCTTTACTCTCCTTGCACAAGAAATTACATCGTTTACGCCACGATTAAACATTCCGCAACCTCTAATAATGAAGTAAGTACGGTATCCTCTCTAAACAATCGAAATTTTCTCACATATTCTTTAATTTGCATTCCAAATAAAGCGTGTTGTTTAAAAAATATCGATAATAGAATGATGAATATATAATGGTAAGCAAATCTCCATATCGATCATGGCGATCTTTGAGGCTTGGAAGAATCGTTTCTCGTGCACATACGTGCACAACTTGTTGCAAATTTAATTCGCATGCTTTATGTAATACATACACTATATCGTGCGACCGACTTTTTTAATCTTCGATCTCTCGCTACAATGTATTTATGGCTGTGGAATTTGCTCAGAGCCGGCTGGTCGATATTAGCTTGAGATTTAAAATACCTCTGAAACGTAAAAATGCAGTATGAGAATAAACGAGGATAAACTATTTTTGCAAACAAGATTACTTTGTAGCTCTTTTGTAAAGTAAAAGACAAATTATCTGTTCATTTTTTCTCATGAATTATGTGTCTATTTTCAAATATAACTTCAAAAATAACTTATACAACCTATATGTTATATAAGAGAAAATCAAATTTGCAAAACTGAATTATTTCAATTACTGTACAGAAAAAAGATGCTTTCATGGTTATACATCCCTGTGAATTTTAAATTAACTCTAAATATATATATAAATTATATAAAAATTTAGAAAAACAAATACTTTTTATATATAAATAGAGCTTTAAAAATTGAAATTAAATTATTACATAGTTCATAAATCTCTTATCATATTCCTATTGTCTGTCATTATATCATATATTATATATGTTGTACGATATTAAATATAAGGTAGATATAAGAGTTAAAGGAGAAGAAATAGACGATCGCGATATTTCGAAAATAGATCATATTAGAGAGAAATTTTTGCCGAACGCTCTGAATCTCTGCAATTACGGGAAAAGTGTATTGCGAGGGTCCATTAATTAGCGCCTCGTCGACGACTATACAAAGCGACGTTGAGTACGCGTGCATGTTCGTATATCTACTGCACCGTTGGGGTCGAACGAACAACGCGCGCGTTGGCGAAATGAATCGAAGGGGTCGTTGGTAGATAGCGGGGGAAACGTCGAGGATGAATCAGCGCGAGGGCGGCAAGACCTGCCGTCAGTCGCGCGACGCGTTTTCCGCCGCTAGCGTCGTCGACATTGCATTCGCAAGAACGAAACATTCGGGTCTCGTTGCATTTTTTTATGCACGTTCGACGACGACGTTTTCGCGCCGCGAGCTAGATCAGGTGACTCGTCGCTTGGACGATCAAATAATTCCGTCACGTGTGATCGGCGCCGCGCGACAATTGCACGCGCTCGAACGTGATCAGGTGACTTGTCACGTGCGATCGCCTCCCCCCTCCCCCTCCTCCTTCAGCGCCATCGCCACGCGACAACCTGTATTATCGATCATGCGTGTGCCGCAGTTCCGCATGTCGCGCGTTCGGCTAATCGCGAGTGTAACAACACAGTATACAAGGCTGCCGATTTCGTTCACGAACCCGATCGACGAGTGCCGAGGTACGGATCGAGAACGCCGCGATAAATAGGTTCAATATATATCATAAGTATATCTGGATCCCAATTTATCTCGTCTGTTAATCGTTCGATTTGAACACAGTTTCTGTGGGACAATACTTCAATTACATGCATGATCATGTTATGATCTATGATCATGGATATTAATTAATCGGCAAAGCTGTCGAGAAAGACGAGAGTGTTTCATTTATTCGGTAATTTCGCCAATAACAAGCTCTTCCGCGACGAGATATCCTTGATTCTCATGTGGACGGAAGCGACCGGCTTCTGACGAAAAGAAGGATCTAACCTACATACATGGCGGCCGGCCGGCTGATTCCGCGGCTACATTCGTTTCGTTCGTAAGTCGATGCAATTTTCGCGCGCGTGCATCGCATGTCGTCGGTGACATAATCGGGTTCCGCGGTTTCGCCAGTGTTTCGAAGATCAACATTTCGTGTCGTTACGTTAGTGCTTTGTATCGCGCCCGCGCACAACTTTTCGCAATGCGCCGGACTGCGAAATTTTGATCTGGCGATCGAGAATGTGTTTCTTCGTGCCTGTTCGCTGCTCCTGGGTTATCTCCTCAACGGCGGACTGCGTTCCCTGCAAAAGGTAGACACATTTCGGTATTATATATTATGAATATTATATATTACAAGTAGCGCCTAAAATCGATTGTGATAATCTAACCTAATATTGATATATACGCTCATAAACAATGTGAAGATAAATCGAGAATTTGTTTAGTACATATAAGGATCGAGTTCAAAAAAGAAGAGAGAAAAAGAGAAAACTTATCTGTCATTATCTAAAAATGTTTTCTCTCTTGAACTGCTGGCTTGTGTTTATATGTATATACATGTGTGTGCATTTTGCGTGTGTGTACGCTCGCATTGAGCGAGCGTCAGGCGTCAGGTTATATATCTTTGATCTCTTTCTAGCTACTTTTTAAACTTAAACTATATCATCAATGCTCGGTTTATTTATGATTTATGCTATGGCAATGCTCACACGAATATTATTACTCATGTTCGAAGTCGAAGTAATCAAAACATTTTACAAAAACAAAGCAGAGTTAAAATATTCTCATCTAAACTAACTGCACACTTTAAGATTATTTAAAATACTGAAATTCGGTATTTCAGTTCTTTAACTCAAGTAAGAAAAAAATAACATTAAAAATATAAAAATACTAGAACAACACAAGCGCGCGATATTTCTCGATTTTAAAGATGTAAAAAAGAGTGATATTTTTATATAAACTTTGCTATAACTTGATTAATATTTTTTGACAGAAATCAGCTGATTAAAGCATAAATTTGCTAATTAAATTTTAAAATTAAAATAATATGTTATAATTCTTTAAACTTGAATATTTTTGACAGAAATCAGCTGATAACTGTCAAAAATATTAATCGAGTTTAAGGAATTATAACATATTATTTAAAACATATTATTATTTTAACTTTTATAACATATTTTTATTTTAAAAATTAATTAGCAAATTAACGCTTTAATCAGTTAATTTCTGTCAAAATATATTAATAAAGCGTTAATTTGCCAATTCAATTTTGTAATAATAATATGTTATAAAATGTAAAATAGTAATATGTTGTAAATAATAAGTTATAATGCCTCATCTGCGATTAATATTTTTTGACAGAAATCAGCTAAGATAACTGTCAGAAATATTAATCGCAGATGAAACATCATAACTTATTATTTACAACATATTACTATTTTACATTTTATAACATATTATTATTTTAAAAATTAATTAGCAAATTAACGCTTTTTTAATCAGTTGATATCTGCTAAAAATTATTGATAAAGCGTTAATTTGCTAATTCAATTTTAAAATAATAATATGTTATAAAATGTAAAATAGTAATATGTTGTAAATAATAAGTTATAATACCTCATCTGCGATTAATATTTTTTGACAGAAATCAGCTGATAACTGTCAAAAATATTAATCGTGTTTAAAGTATTATAACATATTATTTATAACATTATTATTTTAATTCTTATAACATATTTTTATTTTAAAATTTAATTAGCAAATTAACGCTTTTTTAATTAGTTGATATCTGCTAAAAATTATTAATAAAGCGTGAATTTGCTAATTAAATTTTAAAATAATAAAATGTTAAAAATATTAAAATAGTAATATAATTATAACATTATTTTAAAATTTAATTAACAAATTTTCAATTTATTAATTTTTTGACAGCAGCAATCAACTGATTAAAAAATTAATTCGAGGATAAAGTATTATATCATATAATTTACAACATATTACTATTTTAATTTTTATAACAAATTATTATTTTAAAATTTAATTAGCAACCTAACACTTCAGTTGACTTCTGTCAAAAAATATCAATTATCGGATAAGGTATTATAAATTATAACATATTATTTACAACATATTTCTATTTTAATTTTTATAAAATATTATTTTAAAATTTAGTTAGAAAATTACTTTATTAATATTTTTGACAGATATCAGCTGACTAAAATGTTAATTTGCAAATTAAATTTTAAAATAATAATGTTATAAAAATTAAAATATAATGTTTTAAATAATATATTTTAATACTTAAAACTCGATTATTATTTTTGACAGATATCAGCTGATTTCTGTAAAAAAATATCGCAGATAAGGTATAATGTATAATAACATATTATTTACAATATATTTCTATTTTAATTTTCTATAACATATTATTATTTTAAAATTTAGTTATTAAATTTTTACTTTATTAATATTTTTGACAGAAATCAACTGATTAATTTGCTAATTAAATTTTAAATAATAATATGTTTTAAAAATTAAAATAGTAATGTTTTAAATAATATGTTATTAGTTCTTTTAACTCGATTAATATTTTTAACAGTTATCAGCTGATTTCTGTCAAAAAATATTATTTGAGTTTAAAGTATGATAATATATTATTTACAACATTATTATTTTAATTTCTATAACATATTTTTATTTTAAAATTTAATTAGCAAATTAAGGTTTTAATCAGCTGATTTCTGTCATAAAATATTAATAAAGCTAATTAAATTTTAAAATAATAATAAGTTACAAAATGTAAAATAGTAATATGTTGTTAATAATAAGTTATAATGCCTTGTCTGCGATTAATATTTTTGACAGTTATCAGCTGATTTCTGTCAAAAAATATTAATCGCAGATGAGGCATTATAACTCATTATTTACAACATATTACTATTTTGCATTTTATAACATATTATTATTTTTAAATTGAATTAGCAAATTAACGCTTTATTAATAATTTTTAGCAGATATCAACTGATTAAAAAAGCGTTAATTTGCTAATTAATTTTTAAAATAATAATATGTTATAAAATGTAAAATAGTAATATGTTTTAAATAATATGTTATAATTCGTTACACTCAATTAATATTTTTGACAGTTATCAGCTGATTTCTATAAAAAAATATTAATTGCAGATGAGGCATTATAACTTATTATCTCGCTTATTATTTACAACATATTAACATTTAATTTTTTTGACACATTATTATTTCAAAATGTAATTAGCATATTAACGCTGTATTAATATTTTTTGACAGAAATTAGCTGATTAAAATATTAATTTAAAAATTAAATTTTAAAATAATATGTTATAAAAATTAAAATAATATGATTTAAATAATATATTATAATGCTTAAAACTCAATTATTATTTTTAACAGATATCAGTTGAAGCTATGTGAACCTAGTCTAGCACTTTTTAAAAATTAATTTTTTAAAACGAAAAATGACAGCATTTCGTTTGTAGTTGTTTGTAGTAACAATAATTTCGTTTGTAGTTTTATCAATTAATAAATAAAAAAAATTTTTTTAATGACTCGCACTCGACATTGAGGTATCGCAAATCCGTTTGCGCAGTCTTCTTTAGAATCGTTTGTAGTTGTTTGTAATAATTTTCCTTTCGTTTGTATATATATAGTTGAGCGGTTCAAAAGTTATAAACAATTGTTTATTCGTCCAAGAGGTAAATTTGTTAATTTTAAAGATATCGCAAATCCGCTTGCGCAGTCTTCTTTAGAATCGTTTGTAGTTGTTTGTAGTAATTTTCCTTTCGTTTGTAGTTGAGCGGTTTAAAAGTTATAAACAATTGTTTATTCGTCCAAGAGGTAAATTTGTTAATTTTAAAGATATCGCAAATCCGCTTGCACAGTCTTCTTTAGAATTGTTTGTAGTTGTTTGTAGTGATTTTCCTTTCGTTTGTAGTTGAGCGGTTCAAAAGTTATAACTTAGTTATAATTTATAACTTTTGAACCGCTCAACTACAAATGAAAGGAAAATCACTACAAACAACTACAAACGATTCTAAAGAAGGACTGCGCAAGCGGATTTGCGATATCTCAATGTCGGGTGCGAGTCATTAAAAAAATTTTTTAAATTTATTAATTGATAAAACTACAAACGAAATTATTGTTACTACAAACGAAATGCTAAAAACTTAATTTTTAAAAAGTTGGGTGCTAGGTTCACATAGCTATCATTTTATATATTTTGTTTTTTTAAATAATATTTTTAGGCGCGTTTCCACCTCGCTGTCAATGAATTCGCGACTTTCGATCACGTAAGTGCGATTAAACTGACCAATCTCTGGGCTTACTACTTATAGGCTCGCGATACAGGACCGTAAAGATTAATAAAGAATCATTTTATATGATTCGCTTTTTTAAATAATATTTTCACACGCGTTTCCACCTCGCTTTCAATGTATTCGCGACTTTCGACCACGTAGATGCGATTAGGCTGACCAGTCTCTCTGGACTTACTACTTAGGCTCGCGATACAGGACCGTAAAGAGTAATAAAAAATCATTTTATATATTTCGCTTTTTTAAATAATATTTTCACACGCGTTTCCACCTCGCTTTCAATGTATTCGCGACTTTCGACCACGTAGAGGCGATTAGGCTGACCAATCTCTGGGCTTACTACTTAGGCTCGCGATACAAGGACCGTAAAGAGTAATAAAAAATTATTTTATATATTTCGCTTTTTTAAATAATATTTTCACACGCGTTTCCACCTCGCTTTCAATGTATTCGCGACTTTCGACCACGTAGGTGCGATTAAACTGACCAATCTCTGGGCTTACTACTTATAGGCTCGCGATACAGGACCGTAAAGATTAATAAGGAATCATTTTATATGATTCGCTTTTTTAAATAATATTTTCACACGCATTTCCACCTCGCTTTCAATGTATTCGCGACTTTCGACCACGTAGAGGCGATTAGGCTGACCAATCTCTGGGCTTACTACTTAGGCTCGCGATACAGGACCGTAAAGAGTAATAAAAAATCATTTTATATATTTCGCTTTTTTAAATAATATTTTCACACGCGTTTCCACCTCGCTTTCAATGTATTCGCGACTTTCGACCACGTAGATGCGATTAGGCTGACCAATCTCTGGGCTTACTACTTAGGCTCGCGATACAAGGACCGTAAAGATCAATGAAGATCACTTCCATTTTTATATATTTCGTTTTTTTAAATAATATTTCACACGTGTCTCGTGTCTCCGCCTCGCGTCTGTTCTCAACGTATTAGGCTGACCAGTCTCTGGACTTACTACTTAGGCTCGCGATACAAGGACCGTAAAGATCAATAAAGATCATTTTATATATATTTCGCTTTTTTTTAAATAATATTTTACATGTGTCTCCGATTCGCGGTCGCTTTCAATGTATTCGCGTATTTTCAATAACGTAGTTGCGATTAGACTGAACAATCTTTGGGCTTACTACTTACGGTCGCGATGCAGGACTGTAAAGATTAATTAAGATTATTTTATATATGTATATATATATATATTTCGTTTTTTAAAATAATATTTTACATATGTCTCCGCCTCGCGTCCGCTCTCAACGTATTAGGCTGACCAATCTTAGGGTTTACTACTTAGACTCGCGATACAAGGACCGTAAAGATCAATAAAGATCATTTTATATAAATTTTGTTTATTTTAAATATTTTTACACGCGTCTCTGCCTTGCGGCCGCTCTCAACGTATTCGTATACTTCCGACTTCGTAGGTGCGATTAGGCTGACCAATCTCTGGGCTTACTACTTAGGTTTGCGATTCCAGGACCGTGTAAAGATCAATAAAAATCATTTAGCTATGTGAACCTAGCACCCGACTTTTTAAAAATTAATTTTTTTAAACGGAAAATGATAGCATTTCGTTTGTAGTTGTTTGTAGTAACAATAATTTTGTTTGTAGTTTTATCAATTAATAAATAAAAAAAATTTTTTAAATGACTCGCACCCGACATTGAGATATCGCAAATCCGCTTGCGCAGTCTTCTTTAGAATCGTTTGTAGTTGTTTGTAGTAATTTTCCTTTCGTTTGTAGTTGAGCGGTTCAAAAGTTATAAATTATAACTGAGTTGAATTTAATTATAACTGAGAGGAAAATCACTACAAACAACTACAAACGATTCTAAAGAAGACTGCGCAAGCGGATTTGCGATATCTTTAAAATTAACAAATTTACCTCTTGGACGAATAAACAATTGTTTATAACTTTTGAACCGCACAACTATTATACAAACGAAAGGAAAATTACTACAAACAACTACAAACGATTCTAAAGAAGACTGCGCAAGCGGATTTGCGATATCTTTAAAAATAACAAATTTATCTCTTGGACGAATAAACAATCGTTTATAACTTTTAAACCGCTCAACTACAAACGAAAGGAAAATTACTACAAACAACTACAAACGATTCTAAAGAAGACTGCGCAAGCGGATTTGCGATATCTCAATGTCGAGTGCGAGTCATTAAAAAAATTTTTTTTATTTATTAATTGATAAAACTACAAACGAAATTATTATTATTACAAACAACTACAAACGAAATGCTATCATTTTCCGTTTTAAAAAATTAATTTTTAAAAAGTCTGGTGCTAGGTTTACATAGCTATCAGTTGATTCTATCAAAAAATATTAATCGCAAATAAGATATTATTACATATTATTTACAACATATTTTTATTTCTATTTTAATTTTTAAACATATTTTTTAAAAATTTAGTTGGCAAATTTTAACTTTATTAATATTTTTTAACAGATATTAACTGATTAAAACGTCAATTTGCTAATTAATTTTTAAAATAATATGATATAAAAATTATAAAATAATAATGTTTTAAATAATATGTTATAATTCTTTAAACTCGATTAATATTTTTGACTTAGAATTGATTTAGAAATCAGCTGATAACAGTTAAAAATATTAATCAAATTTAAAGTATAACATATATCTATAATATAATCTATATATATATTTATTAATAATTTTTGACAGAAATCAGCTACTTAAAGTGTTAATTTGCTAATTAAATTCTAAAAAATTAAAATAAAAATATTTAAAAATTAAAATAATAATGTGTTTTAAATCGTTTTAAATAATATGTTCTTTTAACTCGATTAATATTTTTGGCAGAAATCAGTTGATATCTGTCATAAAATAATAATCGAGTTTTAAGTATTATAATATATTATCTAAAACATTATTATATTTTAATTTTTATAACATATTATTTTAAAATTTAATTTGAAAATTAACATTTTAGTCAGCTGATATCTGTCAAAAATATTAATAAAGTAATTTTCTAACTAAATTTTAAAATAATAATGTTTTATAAAAATTAAAATAGAAATATGTTGTAAATAATATGTTGTAATACCTTATCCGATAATTCATATTTTTTGACAGAAGTCAACTGATTAAAGCGTTAGGTTGCTAATGAAATATTAAAATAATATGTTTTAAAAATTAAAATACTAATGTTTTAAATAATATGTTATAGTTCTTTTAACTTGATTAATATTTTTAACAGTTATCAGCTGATTTCTGTCAAAAAATATTATTCGAGTTTAAAGTATAATAATATATTATTTACAACATTATTATTCTAAATTTTATAACATATTTTTATTTTAAAATTTAATTAGCAAATTAACGCTTTAATCAGCTGATTTCTGTCAAAAAATATTATTTGAATTTAAATAAACTTTTTATATTGATTTTTTAAAAATCATTCTTTTTAATATAAAACCGAAGAATGGCGTGCTTTTTTTCGAAAGGACTTCGAGACTTTCGAGAATCAGTAACATGTTTTTTTTAGAGAGATATTAGAATAAAAAAAATAATAAAATGATTTTTACTGACAAAATAAATGATAATAATAAATATAATTTTATTCCGCATATTCGATGAAAATAGTTAAATAGATAATTACAATAAAAGATTAATAATGAAAATTAAATAATTATTAAAACAGTTATGAATAAATGAAAAAGTATGTCTTGTGTCAACTTTGTACTTTTTAAAATTTTTGTCTCGGAAAACAATTGAAAGAAAATGTCGGAAAATGTATTCCATTATCTGCGCCCATACTTTCGCAAATAATCGTTAACATAAATATGGTAAGTAGTTCTGAATGCATTTCTACCATAGAACACAGGTGTGCATTTATACGGATTCCATTATATTGACGTATGTAGACTACAAAGTGTGTAGTATTTCAGTAACGTGCTATGATTATTTGCGTGTCGTATCTTATGTGTGAAGCTGACTTCACATTACGGATCAGTGTCGAAAGTAATGCAACTCCACAGTAGGGTGGATTGTAAAGGGATACGTCTGCATCAGGAGCGAATCCGGATGTCTTTGCACCCCGCGTAGAATAATAATTTTGACGAGATTTTAAAGCTGTCTTGAATTATAGATGTAAGATTTTAGATTTGTGAAAGATTGCGTTTTATGGAATTCTAATTTATTAATAGCATAATCAATAGTACAATTGCAATAATTAATGAAAATATTTAAAGGGCAAATAAAATTTACATATACTAGAAAATTTCATTAGATCTTTATTAAATTTTATCGCAAAAGCGCAATTTTAATTATGTAATCATTTAATATCGCAAGAAATAATTACATTAAATAATTGTACCAAATTTAATAATAGGAGAAATATTTCAAAAATTCTGAACATTAAAATTAAAAAATGTAGAATTTCTCTTGAGATTTCATATTATATTTTATATCTGTTGAAACTGCAGAGAATATCGAGGAAATAATGAGAGATTCTGAATTTATTTTCTTTTTCAAATAACCCTACGTACTTTTGTAGAACCAAGGTCGACGACCTTACGCTCGTCTCACCAGTTTAACAGCCCCCGAGTTTAGTACGACACATCTATGAGACATCGTCGCGATACACGAGGAAAGCCAGATAAGGGGTGGAGAGAACTCGAGTTGGGGATGCGGGTGGTTTTGCGGAAGCCGAGACGACGGCTGAGGGGTAACCCGCGCTATCCGAAACGAAGGGTAGTTCGCGCGAGCATCGAAAGAAGGATACGATGGGGAAAGATAGAGAGAGAAAGAGAGAGAGAGGGGAGGAAGGGAGACCGGATATGTTTGGACGGGACTGCTTTGGATGCACTATGGCTATGGGGTTTCATGTCGATCGAACTACGCGATGGTTTGCAGATTGGTAGATGATACAGAATGTATCAAGAAGTTATTCTTGAATATATAAGAGAATAGAAGTGTAAATATATTCCAAGAATAATTCATAGTTGAATTTTGCAAAGAGAAGATTAAAAAACATGTAGACAATTTTATATAATTCAAGCAAATGACTTCATTATGTTTTATTGTATTGTTACTTTTTTTATTAATAATTTAATTTATATTTTTCTCTATGTGTTTCTGATTTTAATATACGCTATTTAAAATATTAAAAATGCAATGTAGTATGATTTGTAAGATAATGAATTTACATTCTGCGTTAATCAGTTAATCGTCAAGAAAAAATTTACGTTTTTATAATCTAATACAAGATAATAATATTAATAAAAAATTAACTTTTTAAATATCATTTTTAAGAGCTCTGAAAAAGAACTAACTTTTTAAGTGTCGGAAAGTTTTATTATAACTAAAATCGATTCTGCTTGAGATAAAAAAAGTTATTATTAATTTTTATATAATGAAAAAACTTAGCACCCCCATATCTTCGGACTCTTATTTTTTATGTTTAATCGCCAGAAAAATTTCTGAAACATATCAGGAACTTTAGAATTATTTGCAAGAGAACTTTATTAATTATAATATATTAAAACTCTGAAATAATAATTATTAATTTTACAAAGGTAGATAGGGGGTACTTTGATTTCTCCAGGATATCGTTGTTTATTTTTCGCACAATAATTATATGGCATTTTTCGCGTTAGTATCATGAGATATGCACCCCTGTGCACGGTGTGTGCGCCATGGTGGATGGTCGGCACGATCCCATCATCGATGCATTGCCATGGAAACGGCGCGGCACCGCCACGCGAACATGCTGTGCCACATTGCGTCGCTTTAGGACGGCAGGCTAGTTTCAAGGGCATTGCTCTAATGCGCCTTGAGGAGTGCAAGGACGATCAATATCTCTCGTACCCTTATTTCCGTCGTCCTTATGTGCTTGACGAATAGCCTCTTGATCAGTAAAATCGCATAATCGATTAAGCTACTATCTCCAAATTATCATACAGAAATAATTCGCAATGATTCTCCACTTTTTTTATAAAAATATATATTGCATATCCACCTGTATATTTTTACAGCGAGTTGCAAAATTGTTTTCGTCGCTTTAAATATCGCAATAATTTAATTTATACAGAACAGCGATAAATTAATTTAGTAAAAAAATGCTCAAAATAGAAATGTTTCGCGTCGGAACGAGATGCGTTTGTCAAATATATTTCAGATATACTTGATAAAGAGTAATCGATGGGTTTATGCAAAATCAGGACCAAGAATCAATCGTTGTGCCGTGGATATCGTTCGTCGGACGATAATACGAAAAATGTCGAGCTGATATTAAGTGGCGTCGACATTAGCGAAATCGATCGCTTGAAAAATGGTACGGTTTAACACGTAGCCCCTTTGTATTTCAGGAAGCACGTGAAAGAGGGAGGAATGAGGAGATTCACCCGGTGACCTCGTGCCGCTCGCGGTAATGCTACTGGCAAACGGTGCCTCTATACCGACCATCGCCGGTGCTGTCGAGGAGGAGGAGGAATATGCACGCAGCGAGGCGAATAGTGCTCATTATGATGGATACGTTACCGATCACACCGATCTGGCCTCGGAGATCGATATTGACGAATCCGAGTATAGGCGGGAATTACTTAATGATGTAAGTTATTGTCCCGAAATCATGATATAGACTATTAATTCTTTCTGCCTAATTTTTCTATTAATATTATTAAAATAAATTATTTCTCTTACAATCATTGAAATATTATTATTTCATCAATATCATTAATTATATTATCAATAAAAGATTCGGTAATAGAAGGTTTACATGATGTTTACACTATTATGTCGTTATTTTTTTCAAGATATAAAATGTTAAGTATTTTGAATTATAAAATGCATGGCACAAAATAACTAGATTTTCAATTAAGATGTTGGAAGAATTAATTTCATTCACAAGATATCTGTTTTATGTCAATTGTATATAATGAATATGACTAACTAAAATATATTTATTGTTTTTATGTTACAGAAATGGCGAATGCTCTTTGACAAGGTGTGCATCACTTATGGTGTTTATTTATCTATTTTCGGTGGAGCAGAATCTAATTTTGTTTGTCTACTACCCAGTTTGATCCGGAGGGTTTTGGAGAGATACCGCTGGAGGACTTTTTGACAGCCTTGAGCAGTTCTGAATGGAAGGCAGAGATACCGACGAACAAACGTGATATACTTCTGACCAGAGCGAAAGAGTCCAGTGTTCAAGCAGTAACTTTCCAGGATTTCGTCAATGTGGTGAGTCTGTGATAATTGTATATGCATGCTTTTTATCCTCTAGGAAAGTCATTCGTGCACTAAATAATACAATCTTAAAAGAATACGTAATTTGAAAAATATATTATTAATTAAAGTATTTATTTAAATTTGTATAACCCTCAGATTTAGATTTTTGATAAAGATTTATTTCTTTTTATTTCTATATTTCAAAATATTCTTAGAGCTGTGATTTTTTATATATTTAATAGCACATGCGGTATTATTTATAATGTAAAATATACATTTTTCTACATTTTCTAATATATTGAATGTTATATTCGTAATATTAAATTATATAAATTTCAATTTTTATTTTGTCATTTTTATTTTATAAAAATATCTATAACAATTTTGATATCATTGGATGTCTAATTTGTGCACGGATGGCAAGCTTCTCAGCATCGACGAGTAGAGTAGATTTGCTCGTATAAAAGCAGATGGTTTTGCAGCGTGCTGTCTGCTCGACAGAAAGCGCTCGATAGAGACTTAAGACATAAAAATCGTTCGTTTAAACATGCAAAGATTTTTTTACGCTTTATTCTAGCGTAAAAATATTCTCATTTAAATCTAAAATATGTACATTACATTAACATTATTATTTAACATTGCAATGCAATCGAATCTAATGACTTTGTTCTTATCTTCTGCTAACTTAACAGAAATCTATTTTGCATTATCTGGGTGGGTAAAAACATATTTCATATAATAATAATTAATCATTTTTTCAAATCTGATAAACGAGTTTATCTAAAACAGTTGCGTATGACATATTAAATATCAAAATTAATTTCAATCCCTCCCTTCCCCCGAAACGTTCTTCTTTAAAAATCTTTAAAAATATTTGAAGTGAATAGAGTGTTATCGCGCTCATTGCATACCTATATTTTTAGAAAATTTATAGATATGTACATGTAAATAGAAATCTTTGTAAAGAGAGAGAGGAGATAATCTCCACATGTATATATCGGGCGCATCATGCGGTGATTATTTCCTCTTTCTTTATAAAGATCTCTTTTACATATACATATCAGATATACATATGTACTTCTTTATACAATTTTCTACTACGTTTTGAGCGGGCTATTTACTCCGCACATGTTCCGTTCGAGAATCTCGATGAAAAATTCGCAACACAATATAATCTGCTTAAAAGGCAGCGTCGGAATTTATGTTATTAAAGCACGTTCGATTTTCATCGGTTTTCGCAAAAGCCGGATCGCGATGGTCGATGAAAAAGGTTTACGGTAGTTAAATACGGTGTTATTCTACCCTTGGAATGTCTCATTGTCCGTCTATTTGTCAACCTGAAAAATGTGGGCTACGGCCCGGAATTCACTGATCCCACCACACGACAATGTCCGGGCAAGGAACCGCGGCTAGAAACTGACAGATAAATATCGGCACAATGATAATCTCAACGTTTAGAGGCACAGCGCGCCGACGGGTGGGCCTTTGTTCGCGCTTAAATTCGCTGACAAGTTTTTGGTGGTTTTCTCCATGCTCCCTTTCGCTCGTGATCCCGAAGAGGTAAACGGATCTGACGTTGAGAGGCGGAAAATTGTTCGTGCACAAATCGAAGCGATCAAAGCGCGGGCTAAACGACGCGTAAGGAGAGTCTTGACGAGGCTCGACAAAATTCAACCGTGAGATTTTGCCGTTGACTAGGCATCGAGGATCGCAATAGTGTCACTGTTCCCTTGCGCGAGGGTAAGAATCATATCTGAGTTGTGATCTCCGTATAATTTTGATAAGATTGCTAAACGTCCAAGGGGACACTGCTTTCGGTTCATCTCGCCGTTTTAACGAATAAATGTGGCGTAAGCCATTTTTCGGAAATTGGCTTGAAGCTGGGCTTTTGTGAGAATTTGAAAGCAGTATTTCCTATAGAATTTTTGATAGGGTGGGTGAACGTTTCGTTTGAAATTGTTACATTTTTTCTTAGAAAAAAATTAGTTTTTCTTGGAAAAAAATATGTTCTATTCTATGAATTTTGGCAAGCGATCAATAGTATGAAGGTTGACGTCTCATTTATCGTTCGTTATGATAAATGCGAGTCGAATCGAATAAGAATATCTAAAAAGAAATAAATAATTAAACAATACAGATCTATTCGACATCGTTATCGGCAGTTTTCGACATACTCGATCATTTTGGGACAGAAATGTAACTGTCATTCGTGAGACGCTTGATTTATATTTATGAGATCTGAACAGGCGATCTCAAGTGTCTTTCTTTACTTCTAGTTTTATCGATTTTTTCATATATTCTATCGTATAAAGTAAAGTAAATAACAAGTTGGTAGCAGTTTGTTTAATTAGCGCGGAATAAAAGTTCACTATTTTTATATGCATATAAAGATTTTAAGGATTTGAGTCAAAACAAAATTAAAGTTTTCTTCTCAAAGGAAAAATATTTACGAGATCGGCAAATTGCAGTGCGAAGTCCTTTTATTACGCGTTCTCGCGCTCGCTGTTTCTATTATATGTACCATGGAATCCAAGCCCTCTTCGTCAAAGGCTAATCCGTTTATCTGGGCTTTTCATGGTTTATCTGCTTTGTATTGACAAAATTCATTTGAGGATTATCGACTGATCCTCGCTTTGTAGAGACTTTGATTCAAAAAAGAGACTACTATAAAACTTTCTTTATTACGATTTAACCCGTGAGAATATTCATAGCTAATATTATATAATATGCGCGTCCTAATTATTTTGAAAACTTGTTTTAAATATATATATATATATATATATATACCCGATTAACAATAAAAAAATATCATTAAATTAAAGAAGCAATAACAATATTATTGCAGTATTATTATTTTGCGTCATTTTGTGATGGTGTTAAATGTTTCTTTAAATTTTTATTTTACTATGTTAAATTTTTATTTTCAAAAGTTAGTTTATTATATTTCCGTAATATTCTCAATTTTATTTCTTGAAATTCCCTCAACTTCTAAAATTTTTTAGTTTTCGAAATTTAAATCTATATTTCAAATACATTTTGTTAGACACTACATTGTTTGTTTCATTTTTGTGGTAATATACTGTAATAAAATTATACTCTTGTGCAGATAGCTGCTGAAGGTAGTAGCAATTATTCACAAGCGAGAAATCGCAAATTCTCAGTGCGCTACTATAATTTACGGTTGATGTTGCCGAATGGCTGTAACTGGGATTTCCTCACATGCACACCGCATATTGCATTGTATAACTAGCGCATACTCATTTTAAACGATCACGTGATAATCTCATCTATCATTTGGCAGACGCGAAACTTTATTTCAAAAATATCTAAAATATCTAAAAGTAGTCATGTATATGCTAATGACGAACAATTTCGATAGTATGTACGAATGAAAATTTATTAAAGTTGAAATTTGAATTTTTAAATCCAATATTGATACGTAAGCTATTCAAAGTCATTTTATAGAAGAGCAAACTTGGCACTATATCCGTAAAAGATAAATTCCAGAAAGAGTGAATTCGAGAATGAATAATTTACTAGTAATGAAACATATAATATTCATATTTTCAATCCTGTAAGATCTTGCGTTTCATTTTTCGATATCCCTTCTTTGTACAATTTTTATAGCATATTGACACGGTCTAACATTCTCTCAATTTTTAACGATCCGTATAGCCGATTTTGGTGGACGTCTCATTCAACACGCGATGAGCTCGATTTATTTTGCGGTACATCCACTCTCCCATTTCGTCCGCTAAATGGAACCGGACCATTTGAATTTTAGTTTGTACTTCGGGGTTGCACACACAAGGGCAAAATTCCCGAGGAGCGAAAGAGAAACACGAGCGATAGGAGGAGGGGGATTCGTGCCGAAGCTGCGATTAGCAATTAGCTCGGATGGAGGTGGTCACTCCGTGTTTGCACAGCGCAGAACCGTCAATTAGCGAGAGAGACAGAGAGGAAGGAAAGATCAGCGGAGAAACAAACTACGGAGCTAGGAGCGATAGGGACAGAGAACGGTTCTGTCGGCGCTTAGGTGGCCTTTGCCAGAGTTTCGGCAAGTCGGTGATTCCCGTACGATCGCGGTGGTCCTTCGTTTCTTTTCTTTTTATTTTTTTAAATTTTATTTTGTGTCTTCTCCACCATCCCCTACTCCCTGAGGTAATTTCTTCCTCGCTCGCCGCGCGCGGCACCGCCACCGGTCCGCCGCCCTTTTGCTCTTCCCGGATATCAATTATGTCCCCGTGGGCCGCACGTTGCGACGATGGACCCACCGGTGTGTGTCTCTCACTTCCACGAAGGGGGGAGGGGAAAGAGGCCCGGTGCTCGCCTCGTTATCCCTCGCCGTGGGCGTCGAAATCCCTGTGTAAGGTCTCTCAGGAGCTACAAAGTGCAATTTAAGAAAATCCTCTCTTCTCTCGTCTCTACCCAGCTTCGCTCGATCTTGTTACACCTTCCCCGTCTTGTTTCTCCCTTTCATTTTCTCGTTCTATATCAATAAATCGCGCAAAATTTTTTTTATCGCTTAACTAACGCAACACATGATTGAATCATTCTTTATCAGAAAGCGGAGTACGAGAATGTTACGTTTACATTCTTCACGAAATTATATGCTACTTGCAGAATTTATATTAATATTAATTCGTCATGCTTTACATATTTTAATCTGTAAAATATTTCGAGGACATAAGACACGTACTTGCGATATTTTTCGATGATAGTGGCGCGAGATGTCTCTTCGCAGCCTCATGTCTTTGTTCCGTTTCTCCGTTATCGTGCAGAACGACGACGAGGAATTCCGCGCGAGGCGGACCGACCTACGACCCCATTATACACGGACCCCAGACAGGACGCGTGATTCATAATATTAGATTTGAGTCGGGACCGAATAATGTAAATGCCACGTAGAGGGGGCCTTATATACATGAGCGTCCTATTGGAATAAGCGCAGGGGCGTCACGTTGGCGGCGAATTGTTGCAACGACGTTGTAGACGATGCCAACGACGACGATGACGACGCCATCGGGAACCCTGTAGCCACCCACACCCACGTCGGCCCCTTAAATCTCCATTCTCAGGCGCGCCTCTCGATCCCTTTGAGCCTCCTCTATGCTCTCTCTGACAACGATCCCGGGATCCTTCGCCCTGTGCACGCATGTAAATACGTTCTATCCGGAGGTAATTTAAGCGCCGACTATCTTCCGTTGTTCTTGAATCTGTGTGCACTGTGTAAACATATATATAAAGACGCCGTATTATTAAATCTTTGAAACGTACGTCTTTTATTAAAAATGTAATCGCGCGTTTTAAACTTTTTTTTTCATTTGTAATTTACAGATTGCGAAGGTTTCACATTAGATAATACATATTTTACTTTTCACATTTTTATATATTTTTAAGTTACCGTTTCTTTTACTTTGGAAATATAGAAAAATAATTATGATACGTACTAAAGATGCATACAAATTTTTTTTTAAAATACATATATATTTCGAATATATCTTTATATGAATCTTTTATTATATTTTTAATCTCGCGTGAAATTTATTATCTAATTAGACAACATACGCGGCTCATTAACTTGATCGCTCTCGAAGCTACGCGTCACGCATCGCGCCTGGAACGATGCCTCATGAGTTTTACGGCTGTAGAAGTAGATTTGTCATTCGAGGCTAATTGTCCGGTAGGTCCCTATAGTTACTCGCTCGCCGTGTATCCGAAGCAGTAACGACAAGGTTCCCCTATTAGAGGCAATTGGCTCGCATCGACCCGTTAAAAGCATTCTTAAATATGCGAGCTTATCTATGCGGATCGAAGGCGCATGGTCGACAACTCCGTCTCACATACTTTCCCTTCTTCGGCGTACTGGAAACGGTCGACGCGAACGGTGTCGTTACAGACTGTCCCAGGCGACGGTCTCTCCCGAGAACATTCGTTTCGTACGTATAGTCGCGGCGTAACATCGTCAAGGATCGTGGAATTAAGAGGAGAGACGTATCCTCCGTCGTCGTTACGTCTCCTCGTTGGCGCGTTATCGTATCGCCTGATCTCGCGCGACCACACTTCATTCCCGGTCGACCTAAAAGTCTAAACGGCTTCTAATTAGGGGGACAGAGTCGAAACAAAACATGCCCAATCTCGGCAACACTTGAGATAAGTTACACGGGTCCGACGAGTCGCATACCACCTCGCGTACGACGGGGCTGAGAGCTCGAGAGAGAGAGTCAGATACTATATAGTAATATATATCCCGTTTCTCCTTTTGCGGTCCGGTCGATATCGATTGTATTGCGACGCTATACCGTTGTTTGATATATCCCGTGTCGCGTTCTTTATTTAGCGAGCGAAGATATTGCTTTGTCTTGTATCTCTTCCTTTTGTCACATAATTTATACATCGCCGCGCGTATTTATTGCATTCAGATGAGAGAAGGGAAAACTCCTTTTTGGTGCTTTAATTACGCGCTTGATGGATCGAAACGAAGCTTGCTCCTCGTCGATTTTGTGGATAGTTTTGCAGGGCGTATTGTGCGCGGTGTATATTAATTAACGCTTCTTCTCGCTCTTTCGCGGAAGAGTATTTTACATCTGACAAGTTAAACAAGTATACCGCTGGCATTTTTTTATCTGTCTCTTGATCCCGCAACACGATGCTTCCCGAGAAATAATTTGCAAGGCGGACAAGCCGTTTGCTTAATTATTATCGCACGTATCGGCCACTTGCCTTGTGCGCTGCCAACCAAGATAGATCGAGGGTGCTCGCTGCTTTGAGAGATCTTTTTACTCTCTTTACGAGACATGTCGTTTATACGATAGCAAGAATGTAGATAAAGGAACTTGTTTGTATCCCAAGTATCTCCTTTGGAGCAGCAAAGTATTGAAACGATGAAATAGCTGCTCTGTAAAGGAACGTTGCAGTTAGAAATTCAGATATATTCTTAGAAAATGCTAATAAAATGAAAAGATCGAAATTGATATTTCAAACATCAAATATCTTTTCGTTAACTGTAAAATCTAAATCATAATTGTAAAAATTTGATTAAGATGAACAATGGAGATTGCTAAGATATAATCAATTTATATATATATTTTTTCAATCAATTTCTATCTTCTTTCATATTCTTACACACATGTATTACATTAGTTGAGAGATTATATTTCTCTATAAATAATATCATTTTCCGACTGTTAATAAGTGACATTAACGTTAATCTTAAGTAAAGTATGATGCTGATTGTAGTTAATTGCACCATACGATGATAATGGAATTTACATTTAAGGGTATCAGAAATTTTTTTTTATCTCGAGAAATGAGGGTATGTACTGTATAGTGCCGCCACCTGTTGGGGGGTTGTAGATTGCCGAGGGCTGCATAGTGTCGCCAACTGACGAAGGCCAGGGTATATCATTCGAGAGATGTTGGCTCTCTTTTTTCCACAGCTTTTCCGATCTTACGACCTCATCTCACCTCGTATAGAATGCCACAGGTGCTTGACTGTTAAATCAGTAAACTTTTTCGTTCCTCTGTACGCTCTCACCCCGTGATTACTCACGAGTACGTCTTTCTCTTTCTCTTTTTAATGTTTATATCACCGAGAAAAAAGTAAATTTAAAATAGTTTATTTATTCGCGTTTGTGCTCTATTTTTGAAGTTTGAGAAGCGCATCTCGTATGCCATTGTTATGACAATCATATAGTTATGCTTAAACGAATAATAATTTGCTTAAGCAATGCAATTATGATTGCATTTTTAGAGTTGCAATCAGTAATTTTTACTTGTGTCACACCTGTTGCGTTTTATCGAACATTGTCTCTCAATTAATTCATTCGTTATATAAAACATAAAAAAAGTCGTTAAGCTATTCATTCAAAAGCAATCATTCGTAAATCAAATTACGTGTTACATTTCAACATATTTATTTCGCAGTGTATTTCAAACATTAGTTTGTTTTATCCTCTTTTTCAAATGACAATCTGCCACGATATTTTCCTATTAATGAACGTCGATATACCCAGACTCGCGATAGATTTTCGTCGATGACTTAACAATGCGTAGCTGGATATTTCATTGTCCCTCGCGTTCACGCTTCGGCGTCCTGTCCTGAAGGTTTCGGTTTTGGGCGATCAATTATTTTGGTTGGTCGGCCGATAATAGCAGGTCGTAATATGGTCCATCGGCAGAACTGAACGTAGCATCTGTTGTCGGCACGGTCTGCGACAAAACAAACAGCTTGCCAATTATCGGACCGGGCTGATTTCGGTGCCGCTCGACATAATTTGGACCGCCGCGGAGGACAAAGGCGGCCGGCTTCCACCACGCCCATCATCGTTAAGCCCTACGACGAGTAGCATCACGGCCTACCGTCGTCGCACCTTCGGTCTACCCTTCTCGCTTGGTATCTCTATTTAAGTTGCACACAGACCGTAGCTTCTCCCGCTGCTCTTTTATGCGAGAACCGAAACAATGCCCGAGCACAGTTTTGTTGGCGAGAACCAGGCGTGATGTCTTCTTTCGCAGTCAAGCTCTAGTTATCTTAATATGCGTGGCGAGAGGATTCGCTCTCGTATTTTTTAATTAAAATCCGAAAATTCGAGATTTATTTAGAGAGAAATATATATTATACCGTGGTTGAGATATATCGTTGCGAGTTTATTATTATTATAATTAACTCGTTTTGAAATATGAATTAAACTTGTTTATTGACGATACCTGATCATTTATTACTGATTACAGCAAAACAAACTTATTCTGATCGTTAGATTGTTCAAACTTTTATAATTTTTTTTTTCAATAATTTTTATTTTCTATTTATTGCATTCGAACATTTATATCAACATCATTACTTCAACATCATTACTTCAACATTCGTTCACGTTAATTATCATAGAGAGATATGTATAAATTCGTGTTAGATATACGTATATGTACGCGCACTAAAGGATTAAAAGAAAGGACAAAGTATAACGTTGTAAAAAGAATATATATTGCGAATATATATGCTCTTTTCACATTTTTCTATAAATCTCATCGTCGTTATGCTTACTCACGTAGTTTGTATACGATCCAAGTTGCATTCTTGTCGTCACGATTCCAAAATTTCTTTTCCTTTCATAAAAATCTTTTATTCTCAAGTCTGTCACATTAAACTTTTAAACTGATTTATAACTTGCTTTAAATAACTGTGTAGCAAGGATTATAGCAAGGCTACCTTTGCTATAAATAACTATTTATTAAGTTTTTAATCATAGCATTTTATTTTGAACAATACATGTTTTTTTTGCAATATCATTTTTTTCAAACAATAACATCCTATTTTCGTTAGAAAAACGGCGTTCTAAAATGTTGAGAAAAGCTAAGCACTTTGACGTGACAAAGCATACCTAATCTTTTGCGAGCAAAGATACGAATTTCGGATGAACGCCTTTTTCCTTGTTCGTAGAACGATTGTGTTTGAAACAAGCAAGGTTTAGGATCCATGAAACAGGTATAATAACCACCCGTGAGGCATTTTTTGTATGCCGACTGTCATTGTCGTGCTGTTAAAATAGCCATATAATACGTTGCTAACACAGTTTAACTTATTCCGAATCACGAATCTCTATTGTTATGAATCTACGGGAGAATCCGACTAATCTTCTAACGGCGCGACAGTATAATTCTCATTTTGCGGGGGATACAGTTTGTGTAAATTTATGTTTTTAACGGAACGCTGAAAGGCCATCACGGCAGAATCGTTTGCTATTGAACGCGATGTATACGTGTTGGGGTGAGATCTCGGTAGAGATTCCTTCTCGCCGTCTTGTCTCGGGTTCGTTCGCAGGTCCCTATATACGAGTCTGCGGATAAAGCGACAAACATGTACAAGCAAGAGAATCGTAGTGCACCTGAAGGGCAGATCGAGAGAACCGCGTCGGGCGACCGCGTAAACGTGGATGACGATCGGATGGTTTGTATATAAGCGGGTGGATGGTTCTCCGGGTCGATCCGACGACGAGGGCGACGAGGAAATCGTGAGAATTGCCAGAATGCCGTGCGTGCCCGCCGCACACTCCTGAGGATTACTCGGGGATACAAGCGCCGCGGGGAATCCGCAACCCATATAACAGCGTTCTGTATCGATGGTACATCCAGAAGCACGACGATGTACCTGCTGATGCTCATCAGGAGTGTTGCGTGCCCCTTGCTCGTTTATATTCCATTCCGAGACGCCGCGCCGGTTTCGACCGGATTCTTTACGACCTGCATCGCAATCGGTTTCTCTCGCGTCACCACTAATTTATACTCCGACCGGCAACAGTTTATCAATTATTGATTGCGATCATGCAAGACGCATATGATAGGAAAAATCTTTCCGAATCTTGTGTGTTTTTTCTCTATCTTTTCGTTTAGTCCTATTTATATACGGCTTAAAGAGAGTTAATTTATTCGCGATTAAACGATAATATTGATACACACGAATTAAATTAAATTTATATTATATTATATAAATATAATATTATATACATATATATATATATTAATATGAATTAAATATATATATATATATATATATTTAATAATTAATTTAATGATTTGAATAATCATACCTTTTACTTTGCGAAAAATTGTATTCTTTGGTATGCTGCTCACAATCTATTTCTTTCGAATTGAACGCTTTTTGCGCGCTAAAAGCACTTACAGAAATAGAAGGAAGTCGATTCCGGCCAATCGCCGTCCCTCCAACCGCGCTCCAATTATCCGCAACTGCAGTTTCGTGCGGACGCATATAGCTTCTCGGTTTTACACACACGTCATTTTTACTCGCGCGCGAGTGTTACGGCCGGAACGACCGAGGCAGATTTTCGCATTTGTAGCGGACTCACCGCGGGTTGTTTCGCGGCACGAATCGATCAACGACCAATTATCGTTCGGACGAGTGGGCACTTACTACCGCCTCGTTAACCTGTAATCATCGGCGAGGCGGTAAAAGTTTTCATTCCCATTAAAATCGTCTCTTCTTCTCCGACTTCCGCCAATTCGGTCGTTCTTTCCCATCTTATTTTACAATTAATTATTTTATTATTCGTTCTTTCATTTCGTACCTTTTCTTAAACGAGTGGTAACGTTTATTTTAATAAATTGAACAATTTGTACAATTGCTAAATTCTTTTCAATTTAATTTTGTCGGTCCAATTTTATGCACATTATAAATAAAACATTTGAAGCAAAACATGAGTTTATCGTGTAAACTTCAAAAGTTATAATAAGTATAAGTGTAAATTATTTCAGAGCAATCATATATTCATTATTGAAAATCGATCGTCTATCTTAAAGTGATTCAACAGCTTTAACGATTACTCTTCTTTTTCGTAAAAGAATTCCTTTGTATTCTAAAAAAATACCAGGCAAATACAATGTATTCACGTATCCCTCGCACGTGGTGCTAAGAATTGTTGGATATCAGTGTCTGTGTGTTCACCAGGCAAATGCGGTCTCTTCCTGTTTGGCGAACCTTTGGCAGCCACAAAGCCATTTGTGTCCTCGCGGATAAAGTCGCGCGTGCACACGAAGTGGCTGGAAAATAGTGCAGCAAACGGGTTGCAAGCCCCCCTGCTCTTTCGCTCACTCCCTACCTCTCACCTTTCTTCCCGCCCCCGTTCGCTCCGAGGAAATTGGCAGCTAGCTCGAAACCCTTTTGTCGAAGTCGCGCTGCATGCACGGAGTAAACAGCTGCGAATGCCATTTCAATAACGGCTAAGCATTTAGATAGGATTTTGGTCCTAGCCTGCATTCGAGTGTTTGGTCCTTTGATCAGACGGCCGGTTCCCGAAAACGCAGTCGAGGTAAATTCCGCGACGGTTCTTTGCATTCTTTTTACCACCACCGTCCTTCCATTTAGTATACAAAACATTCTTATCTATTCGATTTTCGCGATAGTTTTATTATTGTATTTAAGAGGAAATAGCTTTTAAAATATTTTTTCTGACAATTCTAAAGTTTTACATTCCATATAATCCGTAAATAATATTCTAATTGACATGATATATCCATGATATTGCTTGACGTATTACAAATCGGGGGGGAAAAAAAATAGATTGTCAAGTGCAAAGTATTAATGCGACTTTCCCGAATTTAACGAACTTACCAGCCACGCTAGTAGTGCGGATCTTTTTTGTGCGGCCGTCGTTTGTTGCGAGCGGCTTTATATCGGTCGCTTTCATCCGCGCCTAAACGCGGTGCCGCGCGCACATATCGCGGCGGATCGGGAAAAACCGACGAAAAACGATGAAAGCCTATGAAAGCGAGCATTGTGGGTGGTTTCATGAGAGGTTCGGGAAGGGTGAGAGCATGCGGGCGACGTAGCGAGGGGGCGGGAATCCCATCTGTCGGCATTTTTGCGTCGACATTGTGCGCCTGTTTATATCGACGCCGTACGAGATAGAAAGAGGTAGCGATGGAGGGTGGCAGGAAGGAGAGAAAGAGTGAGAGAGCCCGCTTTATTGCCGTATTGGCATATTGCCGCGGATCCGCCGACGTCCTTTTTTTTTTCGGCCTCTTTTTTTTATCTTCGCTGCACGCCACGCGAGGTACAACTCCACGGTGTATTGGGCGTACACCATCGGTGGTTTGCAACGTCTCCTCTCTGCACGCCGCGAATTTCGCCCGTTTCCACGCGACGGTCAGTCACGACACTGTCGTCGTAAATTTCCAACTGACGGACGATAGCCGGAGAGAGCGTATCGGAATATCGATGCGAATTTACTCCTTTTTCTCATCCTGCCGCCGTGTACGTTCGTCGGCACGATGTCGTCGAGAATTTTACTGCGTATCGTTCCTTTTGTCACGTTTGCGCGCGCTTTTATTTATGGAAAATATAAAATTTAATGACAAGCCTTTCGTTAATGAAATTAGTTAAACATATAATTTCGTACATTCAACAGTATTGCATATAATTAATAAAACGAGGAATTAATGAATTTTAATGATGCTATCATGAGTAAGAGAGAAGCTAGATGTTATAAAATCACAGTAGGAATATAAGATCTAAAGTCTCTGGAGGTTTTTATGTATGTGTGAATAAATATATAATGATTTAAGAAATTAATAAAGAAAATGTAGTAAACGGTTGATCTTTTCAATGAAATATTAAAAAAATTTTGAAAAATAGCAATAGCAAAATATTGTATAATTCAAGAGAGAGAGAGAGAGAAAAAATCAATACAAATTATAGATAGAAAAGGATAAAATATGAAGATATAGTATACATCCTGTCGATTGAAATAAAGTAGAAAATCAACAAGAAAATGTCTTTCGTATACCTATATTCGTCTTGCCAATATATACCAATCGAATATTCGATTTATATGCTTGTTGTTTTTGCTTGTGAATTTGGCACCGGATAGACAGCAGAACGGACATACTCGATAAAACTATTTTTGTGTCAGTCTTCTCCTTCCTTAATCGTACAGCAGGATGATAAATTGAAAATTAATTTTCTTGAATTTTCGCCTTACGTACGTCAATAGCGTGACATAAAGTTTCGTGTAGGTAATTGCATATCAATTGAAATTTAAAAAAATCCCTGAAAAGATAATCTATGCAAAATATTAATGATACTAATGTGAGATATTAATTTTATTTCACCATCAAATATAATTCGATGAAAATAAATTAGAAATATTTTTAATATATTTCTTTTATGTTATATGAACGTTCTTCCGATGTTATCCTGATGAGAACAAACTTCGAGACGAAAGGATTTGCGTGATGCATTGTTTTTTTTTTTTACAAGCTTAAATCTTCTCCGATCAGGCATTGTGATTGTTGCGAGCAACACTGGTTTTTATGTAAGTTTTTGCCTATGGGTATATGAAACGAGTGGCTGCTGCTCGTAACCCTTACGAGTCCAGGTGGGCTCGTGCTTGTCGGTAACAAGATACGGGGGTGGTTGAAAGTGCACGAAGGAAAATGGCGATAGGGGAGCTCGGGGAGGAGGTTGAACAGGCGGGAGAAAAACGCGGTGGTTAGAGGGAAAGAGTGGAGTACTGTGGCTCAGCTATACGCAACCTGCTTTCTGTTTGGCACTGACGCCAGCTGTTCTTCTCGTTTCAGTTCCGAGCAAAGGCTAGCGAAGTCTGCACTTAGCATTTACGAGTAGAAACTAGAAAAGCCTTCTGTGCAAGGACGTCTGTCCTGGCGGATCACGAACAGAAGGAGAATACGTCCTTCTCTTCATGGTTCGGTACAATGCGCAAAGACGCGTCTTGGTGCGCAATTTTGTCGAGCAAATTGCGCGAATTCAATGGTAGAGAAAGTTAATAAAAAATATTATTAAAGTTATATTAAATATCATCAAAACAAAAGAGAAACTTTTAATTATTATACTTAATTAATAATTGATCGGTATAGATTATCTACAATACTATAATATAGTACTTGAATATATTTTAATAAAATTATTAAATGTCAGTGCATCACGAAATGCAATGTTGCGTGCATATAAAGCGCCGGCGACTGCTTGTATCCCCAGATCATCCCCCATCGTTCCGAAAGTGCGATAATCTAGAGATTTGTCGAATGATCTTCCAATTCGAAGCAAAGTGAGAGTGGAAAGAAAAGAATGCGCGAAAGAGTACACGATAAGATACATAGATACACCTTCGTATCTCTTCGTCGAGATGAGAAACGAGGTCGGTGGTATCGCGTCTCGTCAAGTTAGTAGATTGCGCGCTCGTTTCGCCCGAGTCACCCCATAGACGAGTGAAACTTGGGGAGTCCGGCTCCATCGAATAAAGCGCCCGAACAAATAATGCGGCTTCCCGTTCTCCCTTCCCCGCCCCCTTCCCAGATGCTTCCGGTCTCTTATTTCATCGGATAGCCATCCGAACACGTGCTCCCGCTTCCTCTTTCCTTCTCTTTCTTTTTCTTCTTCCGCCAGAGCGGGAGATCGAACAGGGGGTGGAGCAGGAGGGGGCTGGAGAATCGGGTGGTGGTGAGAGCTCACCACTCTTCTCGCTCTTACTACTTCATTGCATTCAATAATTTGATCGCAAATCAACTGTGAGCGAGGGTCGATACGCGGCGTTTCTGCCGGAAGATTTTTCCGTTCGGCTGATTAGATACCCGTTAAATTCAATATCGCGAGCTGTTGTAACGCGTCAATTGCAGCGCGCCTTATTTCGATGATTGATATCCGTGTTATTTTTCTCTCAGTCTGAAAGATGCAGTGTAATACCGAGACGAGTCTATTTCAAATAGCGTAACATAAAAAATAATTTTGTTTACACAAGCTTGCAAATTTATCTAAGCATAAACCAACTTTGTACGAGTAAAAAATTATATATGTTTCTTAGACTATATTTATAAATATACACAGAGAGAATTTTCTCTTAGAATTTACCCTGAAAATCATAATCGTGGGTCAATATGGTATGGAAAGAATTTCATGAGAATTTCTCTGATTAATATTTATCACAATAAAAATAATAATATCTATTACAATAAAATATAAAATATGTTTGATCGATTTTACTATGCAATTTAGTAAAATTAATCAAACATAATATTTTATATTAGTAAAATTAATCAAACATAATATTTTATATTATTGTATGCTTTATATTGTCATAAATATTAATCAGAAAAATTCTCATAAAATTTTTTTTATACCATATTGTCCTATGATTATCATGATTTTCAGGGTAAATTCTAAGAGAAAATTCTTTCAGTGTAGAAAAGAAATGTATGCCAGTTGTGTAGAATTTAGAACAGCCTTTATTCAAAACCTAGTTTACCTAATAAGCCTAGTTAGCCAATTATGCAAATTAGTAATGCAATTATGGACATAATTGTATATTGTTATGTCTTGTGACGTCATTGGCACATTGTTATGTCATTGTATGATTTTGTATTCAATATTAATGAAATATCCAACATACAGTATTGTGACACAAGTCAAATTTCCTCGACCTATCGGTTGCATGGAGCTGCATCCGCGTGTTCGCGCGCACATCCTGCGTATGTACATACGTCGCACACCCACGATTCGGCGACGGACCCACCTGGAGGATGTCGTCGCGTGCCATTAAGGGTCCCGTTGGCAAACGTTTAACGACGATATACCCAGAGCACGTGTCAGGATGTCCTCTCGGTAATAAAAGCCCTCTTAGACTCAAGTCTCTCTCTCTCTCTTTCTCTCTCTTTTCTCGCGAGCTACTCGATCCTTTTTCTCCTCGTACGATCGTCGGCAAAGCAACGGTGCAGCCTGCGAGTCGCGAGTAAAGAGAGAAAGACTTTTTCTTCCTCTTTCTCTCTCCCTCTCTTTCTCTCCTGGCTTGCAGAAGCGGCTTGTGTTTCCTGAGCGGCACGCGACTCCGAAGTCCAGCTGCTTCCTGTCTCTGCCACTTCTCTTCCCACCATCTCTATCCGTTCCGCCGACCCACGCATTATCGTACTCCGCCGACTGACTATGTCCCCCGTGATCCCGTTCGTCCATAGCTCCGCGTTTCTAGCGAGCCATTATGTTCGAGGGAGATCGCCTTTCATAGTTCCGTCATGATACCTCGCATTTGCATGATCGAGAGAAGGGTAAATAGCGAATCCGCGAAAGGGAATGGAATACGCGGGAGTCGTTATTTTTATCAATGTTGATTTTAATTTTTGGAAATAATATTAATTATATGCTTTGTGCTATTTGCTGCTATTTAACAAAGTCAATTAATATTAAAAATTTCAAATAATAGAAATAAAGAAGAGTTGTTTAATATATAATTAGAAATAGAGAAGATAGATACATTGCTTAGGATAGAGTTGTGGGAATATTTGTTTTCCAAATTATTAATAGGAAACATTGAAATCATGATGCCGTACGAATCAATAACGATATGAATGCTTTTTTCATTAGTTTGAATTATTGTTGGTAGTGCTAGAAACTAAGCCCGTAACAAAATGAGCGCATTCATTCGCCGACAGGTGGAAACACAGATATCCTGGATATGGGTTTGTTGAACTTGATTATGCGATTATTCGAGAGATATTTCGCAAGGAATATAAAAAAATATCTTGAAATTTGACAATAATTTTTTTTATAAACTTGCTTATCTTAGAAATACGTAGTGTGCTATATATAATTCTATATATCTTTGAGTGGAGTAACACTAGAATCTGATTAGAAGAAGGCAATAAAACGTAAATTATACACCGAGAGAATTTTCTCTTAGAATTTATCCTGAAAATCATGATAATCGAGGGACAATATGGTATGGAAAAAATTTTATGAGAATTTCTCTGATTAATATTTATCACAATAAAAATAATAATATCTATTACAATAAAATATAAAATGTTTGATTAATTTTATTATGCAGTTTAGTAAAATTAATCAAACATGTTTTATATTTTTATTGTGATAAATATTAATCAGAGAAATTCTCATAAAATTCTTTCCATATTGTCCCACGATTACCATGATTTTCAGGGTAAATTCTAAGAGAAAATTCTCTCTGTGTACAAAACAATTTTTAGCATTTATAAAAAACATATATATACAAATTTGAAACAGACTTATCTCTCTTAATGTACTTTTTCATGAAATTTGAAATTCGAATCGGTGATCTAAAACTTACGCGAGTCATTGCCACAGAGAATGTACTGGACAAGAAATTGAAGTAATTATTTCATTTGTATTGCTAATTACACGTGAGCGACGATGGTCGCTTAAACAGTACAACAGTATCCGTGTTTGTCCACTTGGATGAGATTAATTAAATGAATGCGGTTAAATTGACTTCGTTTGCGATTTGATCGGATTTTCCGACAGCGTAGACTCGCACATTGCGAATGCATTCCATTCGTGTCCTTCTGTCCTTCTACCCACCGTCTGTCTTCCTCTCACCTGGGCCTCGCGCATACAAGCGCGTACGTACGATACCGATTGCCGTAATTAACTGACCGCAACAGGCACATGGCATGACGTTGTGCGAATGCGTGAACGCGTGCACTCATTGCATGCATTCATCGATGCGACTTGATGCGATGAAATCGCATATCGCGTTCCCCGACGCACATGGGACGATTTCAGCATTATTACACATGAACCTGTTAGGGGGGAAAAATGTGTTCTCCAATTCTCTTTTATATATTATCGATATAATATAATTTTATTATTTTGATAAAAAAATATAATATAAAAAGTTTAGACGATATATTTTTAAGCATGCTTGTTCCTCCTATTCAGAGATATTTGACCCTAGATTTGAATAGTTTTTGAAACATTTTTTCTGCTGTGAAATTTTTTACGATAGCTCTGTATCATAAAACAGATATATCGGTAGACACGAGACATCAGTGGTCTCCCACGAAATTAATTTTTGCGCGAATAATTCGGCGTGGAATTTTTTAGTATTATCGGCATCTCGTTCATTTATGGCCTTTCATCGTTCTTCCCGTTTTTATCGGATTTCGATCAGATGAGAAACACAGACCCGCTCTGGCTAGGGCAAGAGGGAAAACAATTTGCTCGCCACGTGGTAGAAAAGCACCCTCTTAGGATTAGCCGATGATCGTTTGACTTCTGTGCTTTCACTCGTGTAAACTAATCACACGTGTGCGCGCGCGTGTTTTCATATGCCTGTTGTATGGTTCGCGGCCAGTTTTTTTCCTTTCCTTTTTTTCCACTCACCCGCACGTGGCGCAAGCCGCGAAGGTGAAGCGCGTGCCAGCAGGGCGCGGGAAAACGATTAGTTTTTAATTTGATCCGGGTCGATTCGATCGCGTGAAATTGCGGTCGGGAGGCTCATTCGCTCGCTTGTTCGTTCGTTCTCGCATTGGATTTTTCGGCAGTTCGGGAAGCGTCGTCTCTTTCGGTTCGCGTCTCCTCCTCTTCTCTTTTTTTTTTTTTTGCAAGGGCGTTTCACTTTACGTTCAACGTCTGTCTGCACAATGCTGGGGTGCCGATCGATCAGAATCGGAATTGCCTTCGACCGCAACTCGATCAAGAAATGCCCGACTCCACCCTTTCGTCCTAAATTTTCTATTTTCGGAACCATTTTTCGCCGAACGTATGGTCGCGCGTACATACAATTGCTCCGCGAGCTCTGTATTCTCAAATAAATTTGTATTTCGCGAAATATCGCGCTTCGATCGACAACGAGAACGACCGGATTGAACGGACTGTTTATGGACGTCGCGGATTCGTGACTCTCGACGATTCGATTTAAAATCGTTTCCTCGCGCAGCTGTTTTACTCATGCGAGAATGTCGCGTTAGCATAATATGTATATTTGATTTACATATGATACATTACGCGACACATTTTGTTAACTGTCTCTTTCTCTCTTGACTGTGTGTTCAGTTATTTTCAAGTATATTTTATTGGCATAGATTTGGTACTCACTTTAATCTCAGATCTGTTTTATGAAAAAGTTAATCTATTCATGGACAAGAATAAAAATGTTCGAAAATAATAACGTTTACATTATACAAAGAAAAAAAGAACAATTCGACATTGTGTTTACGAATATAATTGTCAACAGTAGCGCATGTGTTAAATCTGATTTATCGTAAATTTAATATAGAAGAAGAAATAATTCGTATTTTTATTCTATGTACAATTCAAGGAAGCTATTCCTGAAGAGATTATCACATATCGCCCCGTTTTAATAACAATTCTTGGTAGAACTTGGGAAACGCCATCGTGAAAAAAACTCGAGAAGCGTTTGAATCGCGTGTGTCTCGTTGGAATGCATCGTTTTCCGAATTCGATCACTACTCTTTCTCGGAAAGTCTCGTGAGATGTGCGTCTTTTAGGGAAGGTCGATACGAACACATACACGTTCTTCCTCTCCTCTCGTCTCTCTTTCTCTCTGCCTCTTTGAAGTTGAAGAACGTCTACGAGCCACTGGCTCTCCCTCCGCATCTTTTGGCCGACTCTCGAGGTCGGGCCTCACCGCGTGCAACATGTCGCGTGCAGGCACGTGCTCTGTAATGTATAATCTGACCTGTGGCCGGAGGCGTTCTACAGCGCCGATATAAATTCGAAATGGCAGAGAGAAAGGAAGAGACGAGGGGAAAGGAAGAACGCAGTAGAAGAAGAAGACGAGGTGGAGAGCGACCAGGAGAGGTTCCGGTGAAAGGGAGATCGTGGAGATCGACGAGTACTCGTCCGGGAGATACCATCTACTCCCTCGATAGTTGTAATATGCGGGCTCAGCTTGCTTGTGGAAAGCCGATTTTCGACGCTTCCGGATAAGAGACGGGTCAGTCCCGGATGTATATGTATGTGCGCACCCGAGATACATAAAAGAAGACTGCCATCCGGGGGTGCAACGGGACGGTAGAAGGAGATTTCTAATACGGCGATATCAGAGAACGTAAGGTCGCTCGGTGCCGCGTATCGCCTTCCAGATCGGATTCACGGATATAAATTTGAAATCTTCATGGCGCCACTAAAGCTTCGCTCTAGATCGGATCGCGGATGAAAGTTTCCTCCTGCTATCTATATGAACGATATTAAGCGCCATTCTTATCTTATTCATAAATCGGTTTCGCATCACTTACAGCTATCGGATTGCAATCAAATTATAATAGTAAACACCTTGTGACGTATATTAAAAATTTTCTATTCCCATCAACACTGCGCGGTTCCTTAAACTATATAGGGTTGGTCTCCAGAATTTTTTTTTATTCCGGAGAAAAATAAATTCTTATATACACAGTATGTAGAAAGTTTCATAAAAAATATCGTCCATTTTTTTCGTAAGGAAAAATCGAATTCAAAACAATCGAGCAGGAATTTCGCTAATAATCGCGAATTTAAGAGCTCATATATTTGCGGGACGATGCAAGTATATAGCGCGATAAAAAAATGATAGCGCGAAACGCGTCGCGATCTCTCCTCCGTAACGTCGGCGGTTCCGCGGAGAGGTGTTAAAACCACGTGCGAATGCTTAGGAACCGAGCTTCAGGGTCTGAAACTGTTAACGCCGCAATTTTCTCGGGCAGGCTTCGCAGCGAGGCAAATGAGGGCCGCGGGTACGACTTCGGGGCCCGTTTAAAACCGCTGATCCTTCGGGATCAAGATACTCGTCGTCCCCGCCCGCTCATTTGTAGTCTATCCGGTACTACAATACCGCAAAGTCGGATCCCGGCGCCCGGTTACGTGCCTCCCGCGCCAACTCAGCGGTTTTCAGTTCGACACGCTCCAAGTATCTTTCTCCGTATCTCTCTCCCTCTCTCTCCTACTCTATCTTTGTAACCGTGTTACGGAAACAAGCGGGAATTTACGTAAACACGCATAGATACGCGGCACAGAAGGCCACCGAAAGTGGAATGAGCGAGAAGATATCAGAGGCGATGGCCGGCAATCAGGGGCAGGATAGGAGGACGATTCGTGAGAGAAGCGAAGGGGGCGAGGAAGGTGGTGCGGATCTGTTGCCTCTCTCGCCTTTATAAAAATGCAAACGGCCGATCATTTGAATACGTATAGCCGGTAATTCAGAGGAGGCGAGCATTCGCCCGCCCGCGTTCAGCATCACGCGTGCACATTCGTGTCCGCGTGGAGTTGCGTGTTGTGTGGACGATGCTTAAGAAAACAAAAAAAAAAGACAGAAAAAGAAAAAACCGCGCGCGGAATGAAGGCGACCCGAGAGAGAATTGATGCGGGGAAGGTGTGTCGCGTACAAAGATGTAAACCGTCTTACCCTCTTCTTCGGTGCGAGCTCGTCCTTGTTCTTTTCCTTCTCCTCCTTCACCCTGTCGACTTCGTTTTATGTTTTTATTCGTTCGCCCCGTTTCATCCTTTTCAGTGGTTAGTGGTAGTCCAAGCTCGAGCAACGTGAATTATTCTTAAAATGCAAACTATTGCAGGGGTAGAGAGGCGGGATTATGTTTATCTCTCATTTCTCGAGAAAGAAATTATTCTTACGATGGCGCTTTATAATATGTATATATAGTCTTGTCTATTAATTTTTATATCATTGTTTCTATTACGGTTTCACGGTTAATCGCATATTCATAAATGAATTAACAAAGTATCTTAATTAGTCACAATTGATTATCGTATCAATATGTGATATCTGGAAAGTGCATTAATATAGAAGCAATTATCACAAATTAGAGGAATCATTGACCAATCTCCAAATAATTCTACAAAGAGCTAATAGAGAGCTCTTTTTATAGTATTATTAAATAATAAATATATTTATACGTAAATACAGTTTCACGTGCATTTATTTTTTATATTACATTTTCTATTTTATAAGTGATTATTTTCTCTATTATGTATGAAATGCTATTTATATTCATTATGAATGCGAAAATAATTTTCTTATGAATAATTAACTGTATTAGTTGTCTCTCTATAATTATTGAAATTATTGAATCAGATAGACACGTTTGTCATTAATAAAATAGCTCCTCTTTATTTAAACGCGTCCGAACACTTTAAGATCTAGTCGACGATAACAATTTCGGGTGCAAAACGGTATATGTGCGATAGAGAGTAGTCGCTTCCAGAATGCGACCGTAATTCTAACAGCCGATAACAGAGCGGTACCGTTGTGTAACGATCGATTCGAGGCCCGAGATAGGCTCAGAAGATCCGGAGGATAGAAACAGAGACGTCTACTCGAGTGCGATCTCTTCCTGGAAGAGAGAAGCGCTTATGAATATTATTACTCGCCCGAGGAGGACACTGCTGACGGGTCGGGTGTGTGGATATATAATATGCGAGGTAGCACGTGACGACGTGACGGGTCCTTTGTCTTTTATTTTATTTGAAATTCCACGCAAACCTTGACGCGAGGCTGCGTGACCGCAGCGTTCGAGGGAGCCTCATCGGAGGGAGGCTCGGTTGGTGTGACCCATAAAGCGAGGCATTAACACCGATCCGTATCTCGACGACGGTGGTTGACGTAGCCGACGACGCAACGGGGACATCGCCGTCGGGTTCTCGAATCCCCTATCTCTGGAATCCCGTTTCGTCTCGTTGCACCCGGAGAGAGAGAGAGAGTCTGGCATTTCTTTCATGAATAATATCTCCCCGTGCATTTACATGCCGCCATGGACTACATCGCGCGGATTCGCCCTCTCTCCCCGTCCCATCTCTTCGACGAATCCCTCCATCCGAATCGCGAAACACTTTCCCGCTTTTACGTGTATTCACGGTATATCCTCGTGAAAGAGGAGAGATCCTCTCCCGGCGATAAGAGACAAGACGGGCTCTTTTCCTTTCTCGCTCGTCTCTCCCTCTCCCTCTTCCTTTCCCTTTTTTTCCCCATCTGGTGATCGTGCCTCGCTCTCTTTCACCGCGTCACTGTCTCTTTCGCTTCTTCCTTGGATGTCCCGGAGGACCTTACGAATCGTTTAATTCGATCTTCCTCCCAGACTCCGCTCTCCCGTGCAACCCGCGACGCGGTCCTTCGAGATCCATTTATTCGGTCCGCCCTGGACCCGATCCCATTTTCCCCCCGCTACGAGATTATCCCGAATACGTACAATTTGGACGACGAGCACACTGCCGTATCTACTATCTGCTATCTATCTCAGGAAGCCGGTCCATATGTGCAGCAAACGGCGATTTGTGTTTCATAAACGTTCGTGGAACACGAAGATCTCGTCTCGCCGTGATACCGACTTTAGATCGCGTTACTCGAGGCGTATAGTTATACAGCAGGAATAAGCAAAGAGAGCCCAAAGAGCTCCATTATAACATATTTACAAAGAATACATTTTCACCGTTCTCTCGTTATGAGAAATAAAATATTTTTTAGACAAGAATTTTTTAAATTAAATTTTTGCGAGCTTATCGTGACTAAAAAAATTTTTTCCTCTGGTAAAAATAATTTCTTTTTTTTTTAAATATCATATGTAATCGTGGAAAAGATTCCAAAGATGTATTCTATCCCGCAGCTATCTAATATCGCCATTTCATTCCGCGAAAAAAATCGCATGCTGATTTAATTAAAATCGCATGCTGATTTAATTAAAATCGTGGCACGAAATACACAACGCGGTGATATCGCACAAGAGCAGACATCGTTCGCGATGAGAGAAGTTCAAAGACAAAGAAAACGTCGAGGGTGAAGAAGAAGGGAGGGCGAAGGGTAACGTAAGTGTCGTGGTAAGATCCGCGAAACCGCCGGAAATTCCGGAAGAAATAGCTCGACGGTATTCGCCTGTTTCCCGCCGAGCTCCCGCGAGCTGAGTGCAATGACATTCCGCCGTTTGCTGGAGGGGTAGTGGCTTCGTTGTTTCGCTTACCCTTTGCTTCGGAAGACGTCCCGGGGAAGGTTCTTAGCCATGCTCGGAGGGACGACGATCCTGACATGGATGACGTTACGAGGTAAAGCCCGTGCAAACTCGCAAGACTTGAAATCTCCGGTGAATTCAGGGCCATTTAAACGTCTCCAAGCGTTGTCGCATTTCGTGTATGTGTTTGTGTATTATTATTGGCATGTCAGTTCTCCGATTATTCTTCGATAATCGAGATGGACGGGGGAAATATAGGCATTTCGATTTCGCTTCTCGTTGTTCTCGCTGTATTTCGCTGAGCCGTTTTGATGAGCTATCGATTGCAATTGAATGCACGCAATGGAGAGGGGATTTATCTGTTGTCTTTAAGTCTAAAGTATAAAATGAGCTCGACGTTTTCACAGAAAATCGTTCATCGACAAAACTGTTAAAACTCTTTGACAGTTTTGAAGCTGTAAAATTATATTCTTTACATAATATTTCGAATAAATTCTGATTTAATAAAAATATAATTTGAAGTTTCGAACAGAATTGATAATGAATGGTAATTGTTCTCTATTATATGTTTTCGTTGTCGAAACTCAAACTCCGGACTCGCTGAAGAGTCATTAAAGTTTAACGTGATAGCGACGATTTTCGAGCCGTATTTTCGAGATAATGACGAATGTTCGAGCTGCAAGATAACCCTATAAAAACGCATTCCGTCGAACGATTGACCGTTTTTTGGGAAAAACAGCAGCATGCGATAGGCGGGTTGAGTGAACGCGAAAGCATGCGCAATGTGTCTGTTTACGAGACGGCGGAGAGAGAAGTATTCGTGCGGATAATGGTGGACCTACCATATGGACGCATGGTTGGAACTGTAATTTGCATATGCGCACAGCTGATGTCTGGGCCCGGGCCCTCTTCTCTAGTTTAGCTCGGTTTCGAGGAGGTATAGCGCTGCCGCGCCTTCTTGCGAAAAGGAAGAATAAGCGAGCGGGGGTGAGGGGGACGAGAGAGAATTAGAGCGAGAGAGAGTGGAGAGACGAGAACGAAAGAATCGACCGGTCGGTAGTCCGGAATCAGCAGCTCGTTGCAACACACGTGCAACACGGGCGCACGCGAGCACCTCGATTCTCGAATTACTGACATTAATGCTGCTTCGCCCCTTGGGCAGGATTCGCGAGCAGGCTTCTCGCAGCAGCGACTCGCTCGAAATGTTCGATTCCGAAGCCCGCGCGCGACATGACGAGCTGTGCATTCGTCGCCGGCATATACGTACACTTATCATCAACATAGCATGATTGTTTACGTTTGTGGAAAATCGATAATCTCTCGTTCATCGCGAATTGATCGTGATTCATACTCTGGCCATTTTCATTTAAATTTAATTAAAATAAGAGTTAATTACAATGATATTTAACTTAAGACTGGACCTTTTTCTTGGGGAAAACGTCGAGATCGATCATCAATTTTATAACTTTCAATTTTCGACAACATGTTTTCGGTTTTCTTTATTCTGTAGGAGGAATATAAATGCGAACATTCTGAGACTAAACAGATGGGTATATAACAGTACGAAAAACAGCCTTTGCAATTTTTTACTGACAGTAATTTTCGTGCGCAGGATATATATTATCAGCTGCTTTTGCGTCGCTTGGAGAACGTCGCGTGATCCTCCCTAATGTCAGGTTCCTGAGACATTATACGGTACCAAACATATGTCTTGAACACTTTTGTGCGTTCCGATGATCTCCTCTCGAGTAGACTATCATATAATTGCCACGAAATTTAATATCGTGAAAAACTTGTCTCGCGTAGATCTATCGAATACCAATATCAATCGCTCTGACACATATAATAAATTATTTTGACAGTGTACAATTTTTATGCGAGATGTTAAGAACACTTATAAGCATATCATATTTGATACTTAAATATCCTACATATACATATGTACGTGTCACATATTAATCTTCTATATATCTTTTAAATTTGACATTAAATAATTTTCAATATAAAATTCATTAAGAGAGAAGAGACAGGGGGAAATATCTAGAAAATATATTATATATTATACATTATATTAAAATAGCTTAATTATTTTTTTTTAATAAAATTTTCTGCAAAATTTTCTCACATAAAATTAAAAGCTGTAAATCTCCTAGTCGTTAGCAAACAAGATAATAATTAACGTGCAAGATAATATAATTAAGCAAGATAAACTAATCTTCAAGTATATTATCACCTAATCCGTAGAGCGATATCGGATACGAAAAACGAGATCGGTGATTGAGAGAGTAGCGAGACGCTCGGAGCGAGAATCGGCTGATTTAGACGTGAGTCACGCGACGGTCAGGTGCTCGAAATGCGTCGTCTTTGACCGAGGCGCGATATTCCTGGGTGTCCAGGGGTGAGAGACGATAGTTATCTCCTTGTGTGGGTTCGCTCGTTTTGGACTGGATCAACCGGCGCGACGGCGCGCCCCGCGGCGCTCCAGGATCAACCGATTGTCGAACGCGCCATCGTCCAGGACATCGTCTCCGTGCGTTGTCGTTTCGAAAATCATTATAGTCGGCATTAGGCGGAAATCCGCGTGGGCGTGAACGCGCATCTTTATTTGGCTCATTGTCAGGCCCGTTGTGCCTTCCTCTCGGTATACAATATATGCTTTATCTTCGGTGTCCCTGGATTAGAGCACGCTCGTGACCACCGGGCACGAATCCACCCCTCGTTTACGTTATATCCTTGCGTGAAAAGGAGATCCGAGACACCTTCGGCGATATCATGATTGCATACGATCGAAATGGAGATTGATGAAATCCATACGCTGGAATTTAGCTATTACCATGCTAATCTCTTGATTAAAAGATGCAGAGGTGTCGGAGGATTGTATACATCTGACGATGTTGTTTACGCGTTGTAAGCATCATTAACATATATGATGAATTAATCAATCAATTTTAGTACGCGTAATGCAATATGTGTGCTAAAAGCTATCGTTTTTTTATACAATGCAATTTCAGTTTATATACGATAGAGTTTTACGTTTAAATAATTTACATATTCGTTTTACGGCGTTATTATAATCCTTTCTTCTTTTCAAATTCACAATTTTTTCTTTTTGATTATCAAATTTTTAATACTCTCGCATAACGTTGAGAAGTAACACAATAACTCAATAATCATATTTATTGTCGGGATTCTAAGCCAGATGATGGTTCATAAAGATGCTAACGCCTATCGCACGATATCTAAATTGAAAGGCAGGTAGCAAAGTCGATTATCCGAGAGTCGCGGTATTAGCGGACGCTATTGAATTATTCTGCGAGCTACGCGACGAACGAGAACCGGTCGACCCGTCACAATGAGCGAAGTAGACACGAAACTGAGGAGCCCGGCGAGAAATAAAAAGCCGAAAGAGATCAAGAGGGACTAGCCACCTCTAGCTGCGTCGTTCACGCACGGCTGCACGAGATGCGGCCGGACTGACCGCGCTGACGCGAATATAATGAGCCGCGGTAGCAATTTGGAGGTTGGCGAAGGGGTGCAGCTTCAGTGGATGGACCACCGGGTTGACGATTATCTCTGTAAAAGAGCCACCTGTATCCACTGACAGAAGCGTGAGGTATATAGGTATTATAGGCGGCTACCATTAGAACTTTATTTGTAGTCGCTTTCGAATAAGACGTGTGACCAATTGCCACTTTTATTCCGCGATCTTTTATTCCATGCCTGAATGATCAAAGTACCATTCAAATCATCGTACTTATAGATTCGTTTGAAATATCGATTCTAGAATCGCGAAAGTAAAAAGTATCGTAATTAAAAACGAATGTCTTTCATTAAAACTGCCAGTATATAAGATAAATATATCTCTAATTAATGCGGCAAATATAAATTAAAATGCAGCCGTGTTTTTATTAGCAAAAAGTTTTCTGCAAAGTTTTTCAGTTTTTTTTCAAAGGTTCAGGGATTTTTTTTTCAAAGATTTTATTTATTCGTATCTCGTTCCTCGCTGAGAGGCATTTCGTTCGCAAAGTAGATTCCGATCTTCATCGCGGTGGTGGTCTCATCTTTGGCTTTTGGTGGCATAGGTGTGGCCGTGATGTCCTCTTCGTCCTTCTGGGCAACCCCCTCTGCCAGCCGCCTCCCCCCGGGAGCTCATTTATAACGCTCACCTGGGAAACACAAAAGGACTCCTTTCATCCTCGCGCTTTAATGTTTTCTCCTCGAGTCGCGGCGCGCTGTCCTTTTTACACGTTATTTCGTCGCCGCCATCCTTTCTCTTCCCTTATCCTTTTTTCTTTCCCTTTTTTCACCCCGCGTGCTCCCCTTTTCACGCCGGCGATTTCGCGACGCTCTTGCACCTTCTATTTGGTCTTTGTCCTTTTTTTTCACCGCGTCATCTCGTTTACGCGTAGCTACCAAAATAATAGTAGTAAGTCGTATTATACGATTCTCTCTTGATCAATAATAGTTTCGTTATGTGAATACGAAAGTGAAAGATTATTTGCAATTATAAATGTGCCGTAAGACGAACGATCAACTTATTATAGTCTTTTATCGATGCATTGTGCTTGATTCAACTATCATGATTTATCGTAATTATAAATATTTCCAACAAGAATTAAAAGCAAAATTGAATGACTTTAATGATTTGGATGGTGTGGATTTTATTATATCATTAATCTTTTTAATTGGTTTTTAAATAATAAATGCAAGTAATTGTTTTAAGTTCACGAGCTTTGGAAATATTTCCGAATTTCTGTAGGTGAAATTATATCACTTTTTTAATAAATGTCATAATAAATCTTTTATAATAAATGAAAATAAATTTTTACACTCTGGAACTAAAATTATGTTATTAAATGATGTATTACATCAAAACTCGTATTATATATTAAGAATGTCTCGTTGTAATCATATTTGTTATAATCGCGTTCGTTGACTCGACGTAGTCAAAGGTGAAATGTTGCAAGGACTTCTTTTTTTTTTCGTCTCCTTTGAAACTGGATTGCCGCTCCCAGCTGAGGTGGTAAATTAAGAAAGAGGAGGTGGACTAAGATTTATTTTGTCGCTTTCATCCTCTATGTGGCTTATATGTTAGAAAAATGCACATATATATCAAACAAAATTATGCTTGAAACAAATGCGCGTGATGTTTATCAAGTCAAATTTTTACTTTTTCATGCGGGAGTTTTTTATTTTTACAAAACAAATTTATTCTTATGTTTTATTGTTTGTTTGTTTTACTCTAAAAAGAAAATGTTAATTTTATTATATTGCGAAAAATGCCAATATATATGCACACGTATTGTATTTCTTGTATTTTCTGATATTTTCTAATTTATCGTGCACGTAACACATGTGATTCATATTTCAATTTGAAAAATATAATAAGGATATATACGCGCCTCGCGCATATATCAATTTTTTAGAAAAGTTATGTGAACAAGAAGACATTGATATATCATCGTATAAAGGTATATTGGTTAATCTAGAGAGTGAGATACCCTCCTACCCAAAGATGAATTATATAACTTTCATGTAAAAAAAATTACTATAGAAAAAAAATTACTTTAGTTCGATTGATTGAAATATAAACATAAATAAAAAATGTCAATATGTTACTAATGTAGCGAATTGCGGTATCTTTAATATAAATATGAAGCAAATTTGTCATTAAGACGAATTTACATATTTTTTTGCCTCTATTATGAAGTCTATTCTTAAACTATTCCATCTCGACATTTTTCATAGTTAATCATTTAACGACGAGCGGATGCGAGGATTTTTTTGTGTCACATTTAATGTACACGTTGAATTATCCTATACCGTTGAAGTTAATTGTGCGACGCCGTAATTAGCTCCGTTGGCTATTACGCAGGCAGGAAAATGCAATTGGCAAGTGCCGCCTCCGAATGCAGCCTGCGCATCGCACACGGACGACTTATACCGTCGGACTTTCGATTAAGATGGATCCCTCGTGCTCGTATGCAAAGAGACGCCATAACTCCTCCGGAGGATCCTTCGCTATCCTCCATAGAAATTACGTAAATCGCTTCCTCCGATCCTTCCCTCGATCTTCGATCTTTCTCGGATAGAGCGGGTGTCCCTGTCCGGCTTTGAATTGCCAAGATCCCCTAGATCGTATCCGCATCTGGAAACCGTTTGTGAAGACAGTACGAATGGCGATGTCCTTTCATCTCCTTACCATATCTTCATGTATACTTAAACTCTGTAAGATATATATATAACTATCGAGAATATTCGAGTCAAATATTCTATCAACTTTAAAATTGCGGAATAGGATGATGGAGCCAGATGGTGAATATATTTATGCTGTAAAGAGCAGATAAATTTAAAATTTTGATAGGAATTCATTTCGTGAAAAATTATGATTTTCTTCTCTTCATACGTCAAGACTACAGCGTTCTTAAAATTTTATCGAACCATTTTTTATTTCTATCTATTCATATTTTAATCTTTACGAAGTTAAAAATTTTCTTGCTTCTCTTGAATTCAGATGCATCTCAATTGAGAGTATATTTAATCCATATTTATAATTATATTCATTTTTATGTAAAATTTTCGCTTCGTGAGAGAGTGACGCGCGTTTAGTTCAGGAGAGACTTATCGACGCCCCGATCATAACTATAATAGAATATTAATGAAACGGCACTGCGCACTCACGGATTATACCATGTCGGTCAATGCGTTAAGCCATTTACTCTGGATTATTGCGATGCGTACGCGTTTCAAAATTTGCTAATGCCGACTGTGTCGCAAATTCATCCGGTGCATGAGTAACACCCGTAAAACGTTTCATCGCGATCAAAGTAAATGCGTACCGTACGACCTGCTTTCCACATAATCATAGACTGTCTTCGCCGCGGTTATTAATCGTCGTTTCATTATCGCCACCACCGCAGAGGAGTGCGGAGGGACGGAGAGGTATTACGCGTCGCGGAGATCCGCACGCATTACGGTCGATTACATCGATAAAATCGCGCGATGCATTAGTCGCGCGCTTAAGCGTTTGCGTGTATACACAGGGTGTTCCAGAATGCATGTGTCATATTTTAGAAAAAGATTTCTCACAATTGTTTAAATCACTTTTTTTAAATAGATACACTGAGAGCATTTTCTCTTAGAATTTATCCTGAAAATCATGGTAATTGTGGGACAATATGATGTGAAAAGAATTTTATGAGAATTTCTCTGATTAATATTTATTACAATAAAAATAATATCTATCACAATAAAATATGAAACATATTTGATTAATTTTATTAAACTGCATAGTAAAATCGATCAAACATATTTTATATTTTATTGTAATAGATATTTTTATTGTGATAAATATCAATCAGAGAAATTCTCATAAAATTCTTTCTATACCATATTGTCCCACGATTACCATGATTTTCATAGTGAATTCTAAGAGAAAATTCTCTTTGTGTATTTGTTTTATTAAGATGAGCATTATACGGACACAGCATCATTTCAAGTTTTAATACTAAAAAAATCGGTTAAACTATATCTTTTGTCTCTTTTCAGATATGTTCTTAAAAAGAGACATATATCATTTAACCGGAGGTTTAAGTTAACCAACGTTGATAGAAACGGGTCTTATTTGCACCTTCACAGAGTGTTTAATTCTTAAGAAATTCTTCACTTTTTTAATAATTTACATTTTTATAATTATTTTAATATATTTTTATTGAGTAAGAATTAATTACGATTTTCAATTGGCAAAATAATCACCAACCAAATGTATGTTCCGTTTAGATTATTCCTCTACACCCTGTATATGTACGGGAGCAGACTTTCCCGGAAACACGCGCCGCTCAATCCGACGCGGTCGCGTATTAGCGGTACGATTTTCAGCCTTGCGGAAAATATGTGCGTAGAACGCGGTACGCGCATTAATTATCGCTGCCGGTGATATTACTGAATTCCGTTGGTCGAATATATCACGAACGGGTCCACGAGTCCGCGATTATACGGAACGGATATAGATAAATCGCGTTTAACTGCGTCGTTTTCCGATTTGCGATGCAGGATAACTGTTTTGATTGGCTTTGATATATATATATCTACATGTAAATGTGCACAAAACCGCGAGGAATGCGAAGCAAATAAATTTGTTTGTCTCATTACGAATATCTTGTAACACCATATTTTTCACTCGTTAATGAGAGAAAAACTCTTGTTACGTTCTTCGTATCCAATGTATGTATACATATATCTAGCCAAGTCTTTCGACAGAAAAATTCTTTTTTTTTTTTTTTTTCGATATTTTCAAGTTTATATGAATATTTATATATGATTAAGATTGTTTCACGCGCCGATAGACAAATGTTATGCAGCGCATAACAAATTGACGGTTTCTCTCTTAATTAGGTCTAAATTCATAATTCTTCAAGGAGATAATCTAAACACTTCTCAAACGTATAATTAGAGATTAGAGATGATAAATGCGCTTAATTAAGATAGTCCGCGCGTGAGCTCGTCTTGGTATCCGTTATGCTTTCAAGAACCATCGACGGTGCATTCAAAGAGCGTTAACAGTTTTTTGAAGTAGTATCGCGGATATAATACAGACCGTACGGAATACATTCGTGCTGAAAAGTAGTGAGAGATAACGAGAACAGAGATAACAAGAACGTTTGCGAAAGCGCCATCAAAGATCACACAGGCGGTTTGTCCATGCAAACAGGTCTGTGACATCGACCATAGGAAGTTCTCGTTCTGTAGTTCGTCTATAAAGACCGATAGTGCCCCTATGCTTCCCTCATGTGTGTCCCGTTATCGTGTGGTGTTTTAAGGTCTCGTGTGTTCTCAGGAGCACTTTGGCATTGCGATTTCATGCGGAATAAAAACTATTATTTTAACTCGTAGATGGAGGATAAAAGGATTAATCTAGGATTAATCTTTAAATAATTTTTTATATTGTCAAAATAAAATTATATAACACAATCAACAGAAACGCGGTATGCAATTAGAGAAATTGAAAGGAATTTGAATATTTTTGACTTAAGAAATTAATAAAAATTACGAGTTATTATAATTTGGAATTTCGATATTATTATCAAAATTTTATAATATCCTGCTACATCTATGATAACTTTATCATATCCCGTTTTATTTATCCAATTAACGTTTTCGCGACACATCAATCAAACTGTCACTGCCTGTACGTTAAAACGCTATGCTGCTACAGTGCACTTGTTAATGTATACTCGATGAATTTTGGTATATACGAATGGTGATTGCGTCACACGTTTGGCACGTTAAATCGATGAAACGGCAGTTTTATAGTCGATTGGAATATCGATGCGCAACAAGTAACGCAAACAGAGAGAGGCGTTTTCCTAGAAGAGATCACGGCTCATTGACGAACCGTGTGGACCGGATGAGAGAAGGAGAAAGAGTCGGTGCAGCAGAAGCGATTATCTTATATAGAATAATTTGTCCGCTTCATTGGATAATACCGTCGTGGCGCCAGTCTCTGACCTGCTTATACGCCTCGTCGCATCTTCCTCGTTGAATGTGTATCTACGACTTTACACACGTCGACTGATTAAAGGCTCGCGTTGTTACGTAACTGGGATGAAACTTTGTGTTTACCGACATGAATGTACGCGCGTCACGTTTCGGTTCACAACGAGCACGATTTCTTTCTTTTTTTTCCTTTCTTACGAAAATGAAGCGGTTTAGTTTCATTGTACATATATATGAATCGCGAATATTATAGTCAATTAAGACTTTACGCTACTGTTACGTGAACTTGTTACAGTTTGCAACACAACATTTATATAATTTTTAAAATAAAAAAAATATGTAACAGTCTTTATAATTGTTGTAAATTAGAGAGAATTTCTCTCGCGTTAATAGCGTATTAATCTATATTTTCTCGAAAATATGATTCGGGACGAGTTTGATTTAGAAGACTTTTCTCCAGACTTTGTACAACTTTACTTGGTTGGATTTGGAATTTATAAATGTGTTTAATTCCGATTGCATAGCATCACGTAGGATCACGTTTTTCGTTCGGCAATATTACATTGTGTCCGGTTAAAAGCGTCGTAACCACGCCTATCTCTCGTGATTATGCGAAGTTCCTAAAGTTCGGCAGCTACAAAGTACGAAGTGTACGAGCCGAAGTCGCAACTTCACGCTTGACGAAACCGCCTGACTATCCACGCGTTAAACTTAGTCTTCTCGTCAGGGTCGTTGGATGCAAGCATGGTGATCTTAGCCAATCTTCTGCGGATCGCTTCGATTATTGCGATAACCTCCTTCGTCCATCATTTCTCATCCTACTTCTTAGCTGACTCATCCGCTTCAGAGAAAATAGAATTATGATAATCAGAGTTCTCAACGATATCGTTATGGCTGACTGATTTGGAACAAATATAGTCTCGCCACTCGCCACATTATAAAACAATAAGTAGGAGCAACTAAACTTATATTTTTTCCTTTCATAATATTAGCCAATTTTAGTGTTTATAACTATCTCTATTTTAACATATTATTTTATTATACGTAGAAAATTGGGGACAGATTTATAGACCTATAAGAAACATAAAATAATATTGTATATTGATATTATTAATATCGTTTGTGTCAAAAAAAAAAAAAAAAAAATAGAAGGCAATAATTCTATAAAAATTGATACAAGTTCGTATTAGCTGATTGATACTAGATTGATTATTATTACAGTCTTTCCATATTTCTACATATTTATTTATGTAATATATAAAAATAAATAAGAAACTCATTTACATAATATCGACGTTCCATCATGCTCGATCATGTGAAACAATAAGGTGTAAACGCGCGCTCGTTGGCCACGTGCAGCGCTTCGCCACGTATGTTCCTGTTAAAGGCGGCTAAGTGAACACAGCCGGTGCATCAACTGCACTTCTGTAGCTACGAGGCGGGCTATCCAGGTGGTGGCACGTGCTCTGGCATCGACAGGTGGCGAACGGTCCAAATTCCCCGTCGTCTCGCAGAAGGACGAACCGCTCTCTCGAGTTGTAGAGGCAGATCTAATTTATTCTCGGATCGTTCCATCAGAGCGTATCTTTGTAGGGGGAATAACTGTAAATCGGTAGGATTTCTGGGTTTCGGGAGATTGACGGGATTAATCGCTGCGTCAGCGTGACAGCAAGCGAGAGAGCTTGGTTTGTTATTATGTTCTCCAATAAGAAATATACAAATATTTTCTTAATATATTAATAACACATTGCATCGAAAATTATTAAATATAAATTGTAATCTAATTAATTAATTATCCGGTATATTTGCACGAGCGGTGTTTCGTATCAACGTTTCCAATTTAATATCTCAGAGCGGGAATCGATCTTTTTTTTTTATTTTGCTCGATATTATCCTCGTTTGCACGTAAATGAATAGGCACGCGAAAGGCCAACAGTCGGGTACGGCGCATTATGATGCTCATTATTTTCGATCTGCTCTCCCGCAATTCACGGTATTGCATGCCGCGTAACTTCCTTTCTCGCGATATAACGCCGCATCAGCTTTCATCCACGCGAACATGAAGGATAAATCCTTATAACGATTTCTCCGTAAGAAACGCAAAAATTGTTGAGTTATTGCTCGCAGAACGGAACATAAAAAGCGTTAGCGATTTCCGATCGATTATCGAAGGAAAAAGGACGCTGATTTTATCCTGTTACGCGCATTTTCGCGGTTTTTCGAACGATTTGCAGCGTGTGATAATTGTTTCAATTCTAAAAATTCAATGTATATATTATAGTTTTTAATATAAAATAAAATAGCGCGTTAGATATTCATAGATACGCGTGATATTATACCTATACAATTTAATTTATTTACGTTAATTAAAATTAACTTACCATAATTTTATTATAGATACATTGCGATGTATGATAATCTTGTAGATGGTTTTATATACGCAACTTGAAAAATATCGAGAACGTACCGGTTTACCTTCTATTATGCGTGGGCATTAAGTTTCGTTGTTGTCAATTACCTGTGTTAAAACAGTCGGAATTAATATCTTAACAATGCCAGTAATTTCATATTACACGCCTGCTTGAAACTTATTCTTCTGCAGTTATTGCGTGTTTTGTTCCTCATACGTTATTCCCGTCCACAATTCCTTTGTCCCGGCTAGGTTTCTCAAGCGGTTCAATGAGATCGAAAATCCAAGGCGATGTCTCGGCAGGTGGTATAAAAGTTGCGCCACCAGTGTGGTTAAACAGCAGCCGCTTGTAGAAGTTCAAGGGCTAGCGGATAAAGGAGGGTATAGAGCGCGGAACTCTCGTCAAAAACATCTGCTGTTACTGTGGACCAAACGCGAGAGAGATGGAGACAGCACGAGAACGCGTGATCTCTTGAATTGCGCCCCAAATGGGATTGCTTTGTCTTTCAATGAGCGGACATTTTCCCGCTTTAATAAATATTTTCGACTAACAAAAACGCGCTTGATATTGCTTGCAATTGTTGAGCCATTTCAAATTTAATTATATTTTATAGCTGTTATTTCCATTCTCCCGCGCGGGGAATTATGTGCTGCTTTTTCAAAAAAGTTTAATTTTGCAGATTCAATATTATTCGTTTACGAGTAGGTATCTGTTATTATTTTAGGTTTATTATTTTCATGAACGTAAACGATATAAGAATTATTATAGTAAAGATCAAATAACCAATAACAGCAGTAAGATATTTTCGATATATCTCGATAACATGGATAAATGCTCCTTCAAAAAAATTGATGACGAATTTCAGATGTTCCCCATCAGGATAGCGAATCACAGCATCCGACAAATTTCTTGTATGATATATTAGTCTTACACGCGGTGAAAAACATTTTCGATGCTTTTTGTATAAATCGAAATTGCTCTCTCCGCCCGTATCTCTGTCGGATCCGCAGAAGAAACGATCCGATTAACATTTCGACCCAACTACTGTCGCGGATAATGAATAGCGCGCGATTATGCATACGAGAAACGCGGGGGTTCGAGCGATTCCATATCGGGGGGTCGTCGGAGGTATATATCATCCCTTGGGACACACTCTTCGTGGCAGACACGAGCTCCTGGGATAATGCAAGCTTCTTGCGCTCGAGTGAATCGTAGGAATTCGACGTTGTTATTCCCTTTTCATGGGTCCCGGAATACTTCCTCTCGTGGAAGAGCAAAGGGGAGGGAAAGGGTGAGAGCTAAGGTGACGCGATGCTGCCGGCGCCGTCTTATATATGTCTTTTCACTCTGTCGCAGGTGCACATCCCCAGTTTCTCGTATTTTACGCGTCTAAAAAGCCTCTATTCCCCCGTATCTGATGTACCTTTATTTTGTCCCGACGTTATTCGACGATTTTTCCGAGGGGTGTCGAAAGCACCTTGATTCTTCTATCTCTATCTCGTGGCTTCTTATTACAGTTGTATTTTGCATTGTAATGATTTTTTTCTATTATGTATAACATTATTCTGTTTTTAAAATATTGCTGTCAGAGAGATGGAATCATGTGTGCAAGTTTATTAAATTTATCATGAAATTGATCTGTGGGGCTAGAAAGACATACAACGATTCTAGAACGCGTTCTATATATTTTTTTTGATATACGTATATATATATAAGATATTTCGATTAATGAATGTTTCGCGTTATTGATTAATGGGCAAATAAAGTCCACGAGATTATGTCGATGTGAGTCCGATAACACGTGTTTTTCAGATGCGTCGATCCCTTTTTATTCCCAACCCGCTCGTTAATATTATATCACCACGTTATATCGAGGCCAGATAATACTTCCTGTTCCTGCTTACGTCATTCTTGTTTGTCGGTGACCAATCTTGCCTAAGCTCCCACGATCGATTAGCATCTAGCATGAATTACATATGATTCATGCCACTTTGTAATCTCGTTATAAAGTAAACTCGTTGGCTTTTTACAAGACGCAATCGTGTTTTCCTCTTTTACTATTTGAAGCGTTTCTGTTACAGTTTCCCATATGAAAAAAGGCATGTGACGCTTTAATTGTTGTCGCTTTTCCTCGATGCTGATTGGTTATCTCTTATTTTAAACTTATTTTAAAAAGCTGTATCTACAAATTTTCTTATTTTACCTGAAATTTTAAACGAAAATATCTGGAAAATTAGGGAATTCTCAGGGAAACTTTTTTACAAAATTTGAGTAGACACCCTATAAACGCACGAAACACATGCGCGATTGCGTTGCCAATTTTATAGATTATGAAGATGTAATCTCTGCAAACGTCAATGTTAACCATGAATTTTTTTTTCTGTTTTAGGTAAGTGCTTCACGTTTTCCAGTCTGTTTTTCCATATGTGAGCAGCATTGCGTATGCGTTCGACGGGTGCGATACCAGGTTACGTATGCATAATAATCGCATTTACAAACTCTCGTCGGGCTGCTCGTAGATATATACTGTTTTAATCTTCTTGCTTTTTGCTCTCTTTATATATTTCCTAGTCTTTTACAAATTGAGAAGCATAAATATTTCATCGATCGCGTGTATATTAACTTTCTATCTTTGTGTACTCCGATTTGATACAAATACTTAATTTTTTACGTACATTTCTGGGATCGAATTCTGCTGAGGTAGAAATTTCGATTTATTTGTAAGGAGATGAAAAATGTACAATTTCTGTACTCTGCTTTTTTTTACGAACTGAAAGAAGTTTATTTTCCCGATTCTATTTCGCGAAGGGGAAATCAAACTGCGAGAAGCGAAACTTCCGGACGTATCGCGCTTTCTCGCTGCCAGTGGGAAGTCTCATAGGAAAACAGCGGCGCGTAATACGACGCTGCGCGCTGGTTAATGAGCACCTTTGACCCCGTGTCTGTCTCGCAAAAATGAATCCCCGGTTCTCGGTTACACGAGATATTCGTCGGACGTCAAAACTTATCGGGGATAGAGTCTCTCACGCCGCTGATCCGTGCGCGGCATCGTGTTTCAAGATCGGGGGAAGTCGACGAGCCTTAATTTGCTCCTCTCACGGTTCGTCTTATCATCTTTATCTACGATGATATTTCCGTCGTGACGCCGCGAAAATGTAGTTGGCATCGAGCGATTATTAACTAAACTAAGATTAGGCTTTCAGAGAATGTCTGTTCGTCTAACTTTGTTCAGGTGAGTCTCGCTTACTTTGAGAAAGTGGCATGAGAAGGCCGGAGTTTAAAGTAATATTAATTAAAAAAAGAATCGCGTGATATAATGAAATAATTATTAAAGAATAATTGCCATTTAATATAGTGCACTGCGTTTTCAGCGAGATTTGCGAAAGTGAGCTCATTGTCACCACTTTATAAAAGTAAACGACTCATACGATGAATCTCGTGGGAGTAACTCCCAGCAAACGACCTCCGCACTTTCCCAATGTCGTTGAATGGCGACGAGGTAGATCGAATTTTACGGCAAGGAATTTACCGCTTTCTTTCTTTCTCTCCCTCTCTCTCTCTCTCTCTCTCTCTCTTTTTCTGGTTTCTTATATCGTCGTCTATCAGACGGATTGGACGACAAAAAAGCGTCGCGAAACGGACCTGCCGGCTGGACGTCGAGGTGTAGAGATAATTCATACGGTTCATCCGGAGAGATATCCTTTACATGGACGCGATTATCACCATAAAGGGGGTCTACCTCTCGGTTCTTACGTCGCCGACAGGTCTACATATCTTTCTTAATCTTCTCTCTCTTTGCGTCGAGCGTCGTGCTTGACCGATTTTCGCCATCGCGTGGTAAACGATCTGGTGAGAAGCTCGAACGACATAATCATCGATTCGCTCACTCTTGACCGTGAAAATTGGCTTTGCTTTTTTGGTCTTGGAGAAGTTTGATTCTCACTTCGCCATGTGTTCACGTAGAAAATTATCCCGGGTATCCCACTATAATGATATTACATCATAGTCTTACTTTTGTAACGTCTGTCAGACAATTTTTGTTTGACTGATAACAGCAGCAAATGTTTGAACAATTAAAAAATCATAGTTTAATATTTACTGCAATAAGATTTTACAATGCACACACAATTACAAGATGAATATAAACCTATATCTTATATGACAGGCTGACGAAAAAGCTAGAGACATGATTGTCATACGTCACGCTATCGTTTATTTATCGATAACAAATCTTTTCAATTTTTATCGGACCGATAGCCGGTTGTAATCTCTTAATTTTGTGAAACCTCAAACGCCTTGTCGCGTCTATCCGCTTATTCTTCCGTCAGCAGGTACCACGTTTTTGCGCGCCGCGTAGCAGTAAATTGGCCGAGAATCGTTCCGCCACAAAAATTAGAGTCCCCTCTCGAAAAATCGGCAGACAGTTTCGGGTTTATAGGAGAGCGGTTGGCAGACAGCACGTTCGCGGTTATATGGCCGTGGTGAACGTGCGTACGTGACGTCGTCGCGTCGCTCCAAAAACGCCACTGATTTTTGTCTCTTCCCTCTTCCGGCAATCTCACGCCCTCGATTTTCAATATCGCTTGCTACCGTGAATAGCCTGAAATTAATTTTGGGTCGTCGATTGCGCCCGCGTTATCGCGAGAACGTTCTCACGCCAAAATAAAATTTCACAAAAATGAATTTTATCACTTTATACAGATGGACCTTTTAATCATTACCGATTTTTGCAATTTTAAAAATAACGTGTGCAATTCTAAAAATTCGTCTCTTCATATATCGTGCAAAATGTTTAAGAAATTATGCATTTTTTTACTAAGTTAATGTTATTTAAAATTATATATTTATATAAATGTTGAAATGTACATAAATGTGTACATAAAATGTATGATGAAAATTTTACGATTTATAAATGTGCAAAATTTTGAAGTGTGATTCAATATAATATTGATATTAAATAGAATTATCAAGAAGATGGATAAGAAAAGTACATTTGACGAAAAGCTTTCGTTAATTTCTACTATTCTCAAATGGCTGACAAGCATGTCGTTCTAGTTTGGAAGAATTTTGCGGCGTCATTCTCGAGCCATTTTCCTGTCGAAACCAGTGATGTTTTCTCGCCACCCTCAAAAGCTACCTAGGTAGCTGCTCGTAAAATCATCTTTTTCGTGGAGGGTCTCTCGTGAAGAGCTGGATGGCTGCCACACGCCCCAAAATCCCATAGAACATAGACAGTCTCTAGCTGTTCGCGTTTGGCCAGCGTTAATTGCCAATTTGTATAGGCGCGACCGCAACACGCCCGACTTAACTTTGTTGTCACCACCTGCGCCCCTACAGTGACCGTATAATAAAGTTTCGGCGCGAGCAACCGGGAAAAAAGATTCGAAATCAACGCATAAATAATTTAACAGACAACCAATGAATGTATGAATTATATACATATATAATTCATACATCCATTGGATATATAATACATATAATATATTATTTATATGTAGGATATATATATTATTCGTATTTTTATCTTATAAAAATCTCTGTAATACTTCCTACGCATACCCGACTTTATAAAATTCTTAACAGTGAAGTCTGACGCTTATAAAATTTTTAATCTTTCATTGAATTTTACATTGTGAGATGTAATTCAAACACTTGTATGTAGCTTGAAGTCATGTTTATTAAAATGGATCATGTTCTTCAAGATTTTTAAATTTATGCAGAGTTTGGATTATGATAATAATTTATTATATTAGGTATCTCAGTTTATATTTTAGAGAATTACTAGATTTAAATATCTTCTCACATTTTTCATAAAATTTACAATTTTATTAATTCTTTTTACAATTGCATTGTCTGTAATAAATAAAATAGATAAGTATAAATGATGTTGATGCATCACGTACGTAGCGAGAAAACAACACAGGTTGGCAGAATATTCTATCGAATAACAGTGAGTATACGTCACATAGAGATGTAGAAAGCGTGAAACGAAAGGTAATCGCGCAATTTCATTTCGAGAATGGAAAGAATGGTCGAGCGGAGGCGCGATCTTTCGCGGTGAGAGTACTCCTCCCAACCTGGAGAGAAAATTCGTGACCGGAATTTTTCTATTTGCACTCGGTAGATACCACCAAAGACCTGATGACGATAAGGTGACCTAAGGGTCGCCTGTTTCAGATGGCTGCACGTTCCGCCAGATGCGTACGCATAGGCGGCGAATACCAAAAAAGAAAAAAAGTATCGTTTAGTTTTCATCCCTTCAATAAAATATGAATTTTGTCGTAGTTAATTTTTAATAGTTTAAAGTATTCTCTCTCTCTCTCTCTCTCTCTCTCTCTCTCTCTCTCTCTCTCTCTCTCTCTCTTCATACAACATAAAATATTATAATTTTAAGAATATTACTTTTACTTGCGTGCAACTTTCTACTCTTGCAGTAGAACTCTAATTTTACTACAGATTTTATTTTTTTAAATAAGACATTACATACGATTTTACAAAATTAGACTGAAAAAAGGATTCGTAACTTTAAAATAACAAGTCATATATTCGCAAACAACTTATTCGTTAGATGTATAAAGCGCTATCAAGCGCTGTTAAATGCCGGCTCACGTGTGATATTCGACGAGATCAGTTACGAGGGGCAATCACGACGGCATTATTATGCGTAACGTCGGCTATTATCGCGGTCGGCAGGTCCCCGTGAGAAAGTTCGCGATCACCGCCAATGTCGGGACGTGTGCTTTCGCGTCCTGGAGGTGCCCATCAGGCAGGCCACGTAGGCACGAGCTAGCCGGGATCCCTCGCATACATATGCACGTGTATACTCACGTCCTATTATACCTCCACCTACCTAGTGTACCTATCTATCTACCGGTCGAACAATAATAGCTATTGTACGGCGGCTTGTTAACACGATATGTGAGCGAAAGAGGGGCGACGGGCCCTTTGCGTTGACGCGCAGACCGCTGATCGACATGGTGATTTCATCGCGGATTCGGAGATTTGCAACCGGAAATCAGCCGCATGGCTGTTAATTCCGGACCGGTTGGGACAAAGCAATGCCAGATTGCTCACGCGGCTTTATACGATATCGAGAAAGCCATCAGGGCTATATATGCATAGAAAATTTATTTGTATTTTTCAATTATCTTTTTAAAAATAATTGACTAGAAATATTGCTAAAATAAACATTATTTAAGGCATAACAAGAGAGTTGTAATATTTGTGTAAAGCTGAAATGCAAAATAACATTTCGTGGAAACTCATGAATAATTATTAAGAGTTTCCGCTTTACTTTCAATGGTTCTGTAATTCTTGATAATTTAAACAAATAGTTCTTGCTATTAAACCAAAGAAAATGTCTCAGGAGAAAAGCCTGCGATATCAAGTTTATGTTTTATTTTGTCCTGCGAGATTTTCTTTATCATTTTTTGTCAGATTTTTAGAGATTTATAAGTTCTATGAGTTCTAAAAAGAGCTTTAAGAGCAAAAGTATAAAATCTATTAAAATGCAGTTATTTTATTTTAATCAATATTTATTGTTATTAAAACACGGAATTTTTTATACTCATATAGAATCATAAATTTCTTAAAAAACTAATGAAAAAAATAATTTGAAAAATCTCGCAAGATAAAGTGAAATATGCTGCGTGAATATTTAAATTTTATTCTGAAACATTTTATTTGGTTTAACGAGATCAAATCTATTTGTTTAATTTATCAGGAACTATAAAACTAAAATTGCGGCGATTACACATTTTCAGTAATAAAACCTGTCGATTGCGCGAGAGATTTTATATGATTTATATGATCGATCGACGCGATTAATCTTAAATTAAGGAAAATCTGACAACAGCCAGTTATGAACATTCTCGCTGAATTTCGCGGGTAGCCAGAGTATGGCACGTTTCATCAACGGGCCATTAATTCCTGTTATGCCGAGAATTTCGCGAGATTGTCGAAGAACGTGCGCCAGTGAACTCGCGCTCGGAAGGCGCGAGGGTTCGATGATTCATTCCACGAACGGAGGAAATGCTTGACGAAAGTGAGAGACGCGTAGGTGAAGGTGAAAGAATGAATGAACGCGAAGCGGAAATGAGCGGAATGCGCGTTTGTCGCACGATGGTATGCCTCGTATACAGGGTGCTGCAAAATTATTGCATTTTTACTTAATCTTAAATATGTTTGTGCAATCTACTATACTATAGATACGATTCATTTTTTCTCTGTTCTTTTCTTTCTTGTGCACATGATCTTTTCAATTAAATATTATTAATTGTGCTTTGCAACATTATATTAAAGTTTTGACTTAATTGTACATTTATACAAAAAAAAACTTTGAATCACTCTATACAAGATGTAATTAACAATAAAATGTAGTTAGTATAACTACAACATCTCTTTGGGCATATATAGAATAAATAAATTTTGGAAGAGTCATCTTCCTTTTTCCGTAATTAGCTATACATTTTAAATTGCAGCTTACATAGCTGATTACACATATAGCCAGAAATGTATTTATTCAAAACGAGCAAGGGAGATAAATAAAACGATATATATATATAACAACTATTTTATAGTTACAAAATGGAGATTTTTTAAAGAATAAAATATATTGCTTGCGTAAATTTATTGGTTGAATATATAGGCACTGCTCTCTCGATTGACATCGTGATTGACATTCTTTCATTTTTACAATCAAACACCCTGTATATACTTGTGCTCGTACCTGCGTGCATGCTCATGCTGGGCTGACCTTTCCCGATCGGCGAGACGCGTTTTCCTGTGCCGACACCGGATGTCCGGCGCGGCGACGGAATAGTAATACGCAATACGGACGGGCATAGATAGCCACCATAGTATTCCTACGTATTCGCTCAGAGGATCCATTTATATGAATTGATACGATCGCTTCTAACGTAATAGAACTGTAAAGACGATGGCTGATATAGTCGCACATAAAAATGAAGGTGACCTACACAAGGTGATCTATATACATATACATTCGGAATATAAACAATATTCTCTTTACAATCAATGTTATAGTTAATCTATAACATTTCTTTATAATGGAACATCTATTTGAAATATCATATTAAAGAAAATAGTTTCTCTTAATTTTTTAAAATAAACTTTAAAAGACCGCTATTGTAATTTGAAGCTATCGTAGAGAAGGAACGATCAACTTTTAAACGTTCCAGTGTTTAATCCTACTTGCGCGTTATAGTAGACACTTTTACTCCTTCGAGAATTACTCTCAACTAATTAAAGGTTTAATTAATCGAGAAGTGACGCAAGTTAGGATTTTTAGAAAGTTAGGAAGTCAGAAGTTACTCGCAATTTGTTTCGCCAAGGGTAATATGATTTTCGGTGCAATAGCGAATTGTGTCCGATAGAAAACGACGAAATTGTTTAATATATAATGTACAATTTAACAGATGAAACTTCCGGGCGTCGTTTACAGCGAACCGGATGATCCGCTGTCGTGTTTCCGCATCAATGCGACGGAACGAACGAATGCAGGCGATTCGCTCAGCCGGCGACATTGTGCAAAATATCATTGTTTGATATCGCGTAGCCTATTGATGGGAGGGGAAAAAGGGTTACCGGTGACCTATTCGTTTCCGGCGGCGCGGTGGAATGTCGATAATTGAGCCGATGAAAGAGGAACGATGAAAGTCAGAAAATAAAACATCCGCGCAACGATTTGACAGAAATTCTATATTAGAAATAATATATATAAAGAAGAAAGAAAGTGAATAATAATTTTGGTATGAATATATAGGTGAATAGTGATTTATCTAGCGATTATACACGAGAATTGTATAAAGTTATTTCTTTGCAGCATTTAGTCTAACAGTTGAATCTATCATTTTGAAATAAATTATTATGAAATTTAATTTTTTAATTTTTCATCTTTAATATATACGCTTTTTAAACGAATAAATTGGAAGAAAATTTTTGAAATTGTCATCAATATTGAATATTTGACAGAAGGAGAATTTTTAAAAGTAGTATTTTTTTAGTCAAAAGCAATTGTCAATCGATTAAATATTAAATAATTATGCATTATTAGTAGAATGATTATTACCAAATATTCACAAAATTCACAGCATGAGAACAACGTAAAATACAGGTGACGAATATGATTAATTAGTGCATACATATATTTGATTATCAGTTTTATTATCATTTTAATGACCGCTAAGTAGTAGTTGTCATCCATATTCACCGATCCTTCGCGATTTATCACAGTCTACTCAACCTATTATTTCTTGTATTTAAAATACTCGACATATTTTTGCGTTACTTTGTATTTCATGCACGCGGCAGCCCTATAATTTATGCCGCGCGTGATTATTTTTTTGTTGACAGACTTTGAACGAGGCGCGCTTAATTTATGATTCATTTTTTTTCATAGTCACCTTTTATATTATCTGCTTCGTTTAAGCATTGCTGCGACAGCTGTCTCCGTAATCGCAGAGCTCAATCGATTTTCGTGTTCTAGAAATGCGTGCCGCAGAGTTTTCTGTAAAACTAATTATCATTAAACGCGTACGTGCGAGTCACGTTGCAATGAACTTCATAAACTTATTTTACATTTTACACATTTCTGATAAAACTGCACGTGTGTTTATGCGAACCATTTGTTATAATAATAATAATATTGATATGCAAAAAAACGCAAGTTACTCCAAATCTATTCTTAAATTAAGAAATATATTCAAGTTATTTAATTTGCACAAATTTCGAGTTATATCTCTCTCCCACATATATAGACACAGAAATTACCAAGAATATAAAATGAAGAAAAAAATAAAAAATCAATTTGATTGATTTTTTTCACATTATTACAAATTTCTATTAATTATTTGTATAATAAATTGTATTATACCTATTAGAGAAGTTCATTATTAGTGTTTTGTTACCGTATGCGAAACTCGTAAAAAAGTTAGTGAAAGCGATCGGTAATTTCTCCGGCGTTGAAATTTTAGGAAACGATCTCTCACAGTAATCAAGATAAATCTCCGGTCGCCTCCGGGGATGGACGGTTAAACGCCGCTGACGGAAAGTACTATGGTGAACGTTCTAATTATTGTCTTCTTTCGGGAAGCTTCGCGAGATTTCCCAGGAGTGATCAGAGCTCCTTTCGCGTCTTGCACGGCGAAACTTGCGCCGATAACTTCGAAACTGGCGCGGACGAAGAGGAGAGCGAGAATGTCGAAGGGGTACGATGAGAAAAGATACGACGATTCTCTCGTAGGGACGGATAGCTTTAAGTAAAGAAACTCTTAAGGAGTGAGCACGAACCGCATTGCGTATTTATGAGATTCCGATTGTCGCTTTAGCGGTGGCTCGCCGCCGGCAAAGTAATTGCGACAGGTGGAACGCGAATAATGAATCGCCAATCGGAATAATTGTCGGGATTTAATCGTAGCGGGATTAAGGACGGGTGAGAATAAAAAATGCGTTCGATCTTTTTAATCTTCGATATTTCGAACATTTTTCTACACGCACATTTTTATTTTACTTGTTATAATCACAAGATAATTTTTTATCCCTCTCTAATCTTTCTTTGATACCGTATTTATGATCATGATTTTGTTAAAAATTTATAAATCTTTTAATAAGGGTACCGTTCTCCCCTACCTTCGAAATATACAATAACAATTTATTTTATAGCAATTATATATGATTTGTCTACAAATCTAGTTATAACTATAGTATTAGTGGAAACTGCTTTATACATATGTATATTGAATGAAAATTCGCTGACATGCTGCATATATCTGGTTTAATAATAGCACAATATTAATAGGATGAGTGCTATTATCAATCGAGAGATAGAGAGAGATAGATAGATAGAGACAGATAAATAACTAGAGAAAGGAGGGGAAGGATGCGGTCAGTTAAATACTAATTGAATTTATGATTGAAAGCAGCATTCCGTTCTCAAGAGTAATGCATAACTAGATTGGTTATAAATAGTTTGTATATAGAGCTATATAAATCAGTTTTGATAGTGAATACAGGAGCAATTTCACTATGCAAACATTATTATCGCTCAGTCAGCGCCCTGTTTTGAACCGAGAGTTCTGACCTAAACTAGGAGTTCTACAACAAGCGAATAGATTTTCTGCTAATTTTAACGAACCGATATTGTGGTTAGATAATGCTTCATAGAATTCGATACGAATGCTGCCAATGTACAGCCGAAACTTTGTTATTAGAAGCCAAAATTTGTAACATGTAACGTACAAACCAAGATCAATAATAAACTATTAATGTAATAAAAATTACACAAGATTAGAATAACACAAATTAAAAGATACCGATTTAACATAAAAATAATCTTAAAAAAAAAACAATTTATTATTATGTATCTTCAATACTAGAGATATATTTTATAGTTATTTTTATATTATCCTTATATATATAATTATTAATCGTGCAAATTTAATTTGTTTGTCATTTTCATTTTTCGAATATTTATTTTTTAGAACGTGCGAATTATTGATCTGTTTGTCGTTATATCGATTATCCGCAAAAAAATTACATTGCCGAAGTCTGAAGTTGAAAAATTGAGTAATTTATTCTATTATTAATATATTAGACAGCTTTGCGTCACCGGAACGAGTGATTATATTTTACGGGAGAAGACGTATATGAAGAATGACGGTCGATATATGATTACCGCGGACATGTATGATAACTTTTTATTGAGATATTATAAGTGCCCCATTTATGAAGTCGTATCGTAAAGTATATGCGCTATATTCATTTCTCGTCGTAGATATTCACCGGGGATTCCGAATTGCAGCTATATTTCAGTTTTTTCGCGCTTCCTGGCGCATTGCGCACACTATATATATTGTAGCTGCGTAAATACTTTAATTCCCTCAATTTTACCAGGGGAATATTAACCCTATATATCGAAATACTACAATAAATAAATTCCGAGTCATCTTATTGCTCTACTGCTGTATTCATCGTTCTATTATCTTATCGTTGCAATATCGGAAGTGCTCATATAGCGGTGCATCGATATATCGTGATCTTGTTACGAAGGACTGAGCGAACAAATATGCACTGGGGAAAGAATTTGCGAATTGTAATCGGCGTAGAGGGAAAGACCGGTCGCTAATTAACATGCTCAATCGCGGTAATTAGAATTCTGCGATCTGGATACGTCGAATGCTCACGGGATACTTCGCTGTGTGCAACGCGAGGAACGTCGGATAGGTGCGGTCTCTGTTGTTGGGCGCAGTTTTGTTGGGTTGCCGGGAATTGGGTTTGAAATGAAACTCTCGGATCTCTACAATGCAACCTACTTTCGGACGACCCGTCCATTTGCGTTTTTTTATGTCGTTAATGCGATAAAGTTTGCAATTTACGCTTCAGTGTGATCTATCGAACATTCGTATACAGTCGGGGAGTTTCAATTCCTATTTATTTCCATTAGTGTTTTTTTTTTTTTTTTTTTAAACTTAAGCTGCAGGATAGGATGACATTTATTATAAGAAAATGATGTAATGTATATTGTTACGTTTCAATTTATTTATCCAATCCCCATTTGATATATCTCTTTATAATTTTTGTCTACATAAAGTCTCGAAATTCCTCGATTTAATACTGTTGAAAGATTTAGATATAATACACTATAACTTACGCATTCGTGCTATCAGATTATTTTTATTAATCAAGAATTTTTCGACTGCAATCGTCGAGCATAATATCCGGTGGTCCCGGACATTGACTAATTCCCATCGGAGATGTTCACCGATATTCCAGTGCGGCTTGTATCGAAATCAACTGTTAGCTTGGCTGCCAGCCAGTCTGATCGGTCGACGATGCAACTTTATTCTAGGACTCCTTTTTGCATCGTTCACTCTTGCTCTCGCAAAGCTCAAGTCTCGCGGCCTCTTTTTCGTTCTGCATTGCGACTTTGGTATGTTGTAATTAGCGAATCGCACGCAAGGAGCGAAACGAATGCTTGCCAAATCGGGGTGATAAAGTATCAACCTCCTCGTAATGGCAATCGCGATAATAGGATCCCGATCTTGGTAGCGCGACAATATTGTATTAGCAATTTATTGCATTTCGAATGTTTGAAAAATTTGAGTTACTCTCCTTTTTGTACATAAGTACAAATAAAGTTCGCAGGCGATACGGAAATAGTATTTGTGATCTCTTTGTCTACTACAGGATATACTCACAGATATTGTATGTACATTTGGAGAATCGTAAATATCATAAAAATCGAAATAATTCCATGCACTTGATGGGATGGAAATCTGCAAGTTAGACGTGATATATTTTCTAAAATTTTTTTCCGGTATTAGTTATGAATTAGTTATATAAAAATAAATTAGATTAAATAGTCATCGATTTATACTTGGTTTAAATAATCTAAATATTTCTTTAAATAATCTACAATCTCTCTTAAATATCTCATTAATACCTTCTGCAAACTTGGTTTTATTTCTCTTCTTCGCGAGCCGCCCGGATTTGCCCACATTTCGGGAAAGTACAGGGGCGGAGAGCGGGATGAAAGGGGCGCGATAAGGGAACGAAAGTAAATGGAGTATTCCGCGAGTTCTCGATCCCATTTATTGTCTCTATCCGCCCTTTTGTGGCTGTTACATCGCGCGGGGAAAAAAGCTGGCGCTGATCCTAGGACAGAGAGAGAAAGAGAAAAAGAGAGAGGAGGCCGCCGGCTAATTTTTCAAAGGCTCGCGTTACGGCAATCGCGATAATCCCGAATGAAAAAGTGACGGCCGCCGCAGCTCCCGTATATAACAGCCATGCAAGCCGATCGATGCTGTCCTTTATATTTTACGTCGGGGCTCGAGACGTAACTTGTTCTCGCGATATCGCAGACGCACGCCCCGTCAGCATTATCTGCGAGACACGTAATTTAAATCGCGCCTAGGAGAATCACGACGAATGCTGGTTGTCGCGAGCCTCCTATATCTGCGTTTGCTCCGTAGGTATTTGCATCACAGATGAATATACAGATGGAAACTCTAATGAAACTTTAGCTTTAGATTTAACTGAGCACTAAATAGTCTCACAGATAAACTTTATTTTAATAACGTTGATTGATTCATAGAAAAGCTATATAGAAGCGTAGAATTGAGTAACAAGTAGAGCTAAATAATAATATAGTCAAGAAGATGGTATATGTTAGTAAGATATATTATTTTATGCATCTGTTTGCTTTCATATACTACTAGTTCCCGAGAAATTTCTTTCGACTGCAAAAAATCACTCGAAAAATCATAAGCTGCTTTTGCTTTACGCGATTTTCAAATATCTTATTCTTTTCAGTAGTAGAGTAACGCGTGTCAGACAATGTAAAAAAAAAAAAAAGATGGAATAAAAGGATGGAAAAGGGAAGGGCAACGACCCGCATGAGCGGGAAATTCATAAATTCGTGGGATTAAGCTTTTAAAGTATGAAAAATAGCGGTATAAGTGCGGGAAGTGCGCGTGTGGGCGAATATAGCTGCGAAAATTCTGTTTTATATATTGATTCGCGACAAAAAAAAACGCTATAAAGATGTCTGCATATAAATATAAATGTCGATTTTTGTTCCTTTTTTTTTATCGAACTATTAGTTTTGATTGATAACGTAACTAACAATTGAATTGATAGGACGATTTTATTTTTATGATGTTTTTTCGAATCATTGTTATTTCGTGCAATTTTTGTGTATAAGTGATTTTCTGACTGCCCAATTATTTTTTGCTCCAATTGAGAAGGACCATCACACATATACACACACAGACATCGAACAATGAAATGATAAAATGATAGATCAACGATTTAAAATTCCTCAAAGAAGCATAATTTAATCTGCATGTCACGAGATTTCAAGACGTATAATCTTAATTTTTTTCGTCTCCGTAGTTTTACTACATTTCTGTTATGTTTGATATCGCGGTGCACTTGGAGAAACAGGAAATTTTAGTTAACTTTAGAAAGCCGTTGGGATTACGCAGACTTTTCCTGGCTGGCTTTCGGAAAACACTTGTACCGAGACGCGTTCCATCCCGTGACGTGCTTTAAAACTTCGTCCATCTGGAAAATCACCGTAGTCCCTTCGAGGATTTGCCCGTTTTAGCTGAAGCGGCCGTTTCGTGACTCCGTGGTGACTGCTTTGCAGTATATTCTGAGTTTAAAAACTCAAAGTTATAGATTCGACAGAAGTTTGCGCGGACCGACAATATCAATAAAATTACAAATACTTTGGCATGACAAATATTTTTTGCGAAACTTTATTTTCAAATTTCAATAAATGAATGTAAATAATATTGTAATATTGTAATATTCGATATTAACTTTTCATTGCAATAGTTTTATTAATATTAATAATATGTAATATTAATAAAACTATTGCAATGAAAAGTTAATATCGAATATATATGTATATTAGAATATTAAAATTTAATATTGTGACTGTTTTATTAAAATATTAATATCAGATTTAATTAAATTTCAAAGCGTTAATTTTTTATCTACGATCGAAATCTTCATAAAACACACACATACAATTTATGATAATATATCTTTTAATTTCTCTTAAAAATAGATTTAAAATACATAAATTACAGAATAAATTAACAAGTACAACATATCCGATATATTTTTGTAAAATATAATTTTCTGCGAATTTTCTTGCGTCAGGTTTTCAGATAAAATTTAACGTTAGAACAGCGAAAATTTTCGACTAACAATTATTCTACGAAATTTCACGATTAAGGTCCAAGAATCGGTCCACGATCGGATTCAGGAATCCAATGTAAAAATCACTTTGTCGCACTGATTGTTAGAGGATGGCCAGAGGATTCTTCTCTCGAGAAAAAGTTTCGTGGCAATTTTGCACATTGTGAATTGAAACCCGACGTAAGCCCGGACTCCGCTGTGCGAAAGGCCATTAAACTCGAAAACGCGAAAAAGCTGGCAGTCGTTCAGAGAATCGAGATTTTCGAAAATACCTGTCGAACTGTCTTTTAGCCTCCCCTTTTCGCAACTTTGCACTTTAGAAGAAGAGAGGATACCTTTATTATCCGAGAGACATTTCTTCTTCTATCACACAATAAGTGAAAAATATTTATTTTATCGTTATTTTATTCTCTGATTATTATAATTGACATTCGAAAAAAAACTTTAGTTAAAAACGTAGCTCTTGAACAAGTAATATTTAAAGTGTTCATCATCGTTTTAAAATGTTTTTCTGGAAAAAACATTAGTATGTTTTTAGTAAAAAAAATAGGATCTTTTTGTTCGCTTCAAGCGAACTACAAATCGAATTACAAAATAAATTATTTTGTAATTCGATTTTTGAGATAAAATCAATGTTGAAGCAAAATGTGTTTAAGAAAATTTTACTTAGAATTTATCGAATATTCTTATGTATTCGTTTTGGCGCTTTGCACGCAGGCGATAGAGCTTTATGGGTTTCGCGAGAGTTATTTTCGCTATATCTCAGGCTTCCCGAAGCAAGAAAGCGCGCTTCGCGAAGAACTTTTTTTCCGCAAACTAGATGATGTATACACCGGGATGATAACGCCGGATGAAATGCTTCTCGAAACGAGAAGCTTGTCGAAAAGTATTTGATTTTTCTTAAGGCTTTTAAACCGAGATTTTTTTTAGCATCAAGGCGCCACTAACAATTCAAAGATGATAAAGTGAAGATCGTAAGCTAAGTTGTTTCCAACATTCAGGTCTTTAGATAAAAACTTATTGTGAAATTGATCGTCTTAACTTCTTCGTGGGATCTGATTGTTTTAGCTGAATGAAAGTGAACGAAAGAGCTCTAAATTCTCTAAATAGATATTCATGATGACAGGAATTTGTATGTTAAGTAGTTTAAGCTCTAGACGCTCTAATGACCATTCGAGGGAGATGATGATAGTTGATAAGTACTTTAATCGCTCATTGTTCTATGTCCTTTGGACCCGCCTTAATTACGTTATTGACGAATTCTTGTCGCGCTGCCTAACTTTAGACTAAAGACAAGTAAAAGCGTGTGATTATATCTTACTGTTTGTACTTTTGCTATTTAGCTTTTGCTGAAAGTTAAATCTGTTCTGTTAGTTCTCTAATTCTGTTCTTTAATGTGATAACATTTTACACGTATAAAAATTTTTAGAACTAAAAAATTAAAATTGTAAATAATTATAAAAACATACGTGCATCTAATGATCTACTATTTCAATTTCTCGAAATGTTTTTACGATATTTTTAACTTCACTTACATATAAACAATACTCTTGTTTTTTTTTATATTTCAATAGTAATAGGTAATGCTAATTTCGTTTATTTAGAGTCATACATTAAAGTCAACTAAATCTGACAATTTTTGTTAGAAAGGTATGTGATATATTGATATACTAATTATTTTAATAAAAAAAATATGCGATCGTAATAAAGTCAAAATGATGATAAAAACTCGCGAAAGAAGAAAACGTTTTTTCACCCTTATTGCCGTTCTTAATCCAATGCTAGTAATTTGTCGCACGATATTTCCGTCCTTGCTGCGGAGGGATGTATATATAAAAGATATTTTACAGACCGATACATCCCAGCTGGTGCATTACGCCGGTCGTACCCGGTCCATGTGTGTATCTGTAAGCCCCATGATCAGTATCCGCATTCCGGTGATATATGTCCAATACCCGTCTTTCGAGAGAGATCATCCTTACTACCGTGTATATATAAGTCAGTGTGCAGCCGGCCGCCATGAAATCGCGCTCGTAATATTTCTTCGGTGCAGCGCTTTTACGGTTCTTGCGGGACACCGAAAGGAATGGAGGTTACGAGGGGCAGGGGAGGGATAAGGCAAGGGTATAATAAAGCGGCGGGGCCGCCGCCCCGGTGGCCCTCCCTTTCTCGTGTCTCCCGCCCTTTCTTGCTTTCTTTCCCGTATAGCCTCTGTATAGAGCTCCTTTCGACCCCAGAGAGAAAAGATAGAGGGAGGCAATGGCAGTAACGTACCGCTATAGCGGTCGCAATGAGACCAAGATAGAAATTGATGACACTCATAATTTACGAGAAATCGCGATTTTTTTTTAAGAACCTAGCAGTATCCGCGCAGTCGTCTCTACTTCGTCCTTTCTTCTCGTCTTGTTCTCCTTGCGCTGTCTCCTTGCCGCGAGTGCGCGGGCAATGGGAAAATGAGAAAAGGAGAAGGGAGGATGAAGAGAGAGAGAGAGAGAGCGAAGGAAGGAGAGAGGGTGAATAAAATTCCGATAAATTTGCATTACACCATAAATCCGATGCGCGGCCGCCAACACAGTCCGTTTTGGATATTCTCGTCGCTATTCCAGCAGGATCGTTCCCGCGAACGTGCACCGATCTGGAGAACGGGTAAAGTGCCATCCTCCTCCTACTATGCGAAGGCACCCGCGGAGATCTCTTTACGCTTCCGAATATCGCGCTCGAGAGAGGCGATCACGAGGCGATCGATCGTTTTTCCATGTCGTCCGCCGGATATACGCGAGCGGCATATATATTCTCTCTGGTATATACGAGCTGGGAAATATTCAACGACAGTTCCCGTTTATGCACTGCTCACGATACCTTCGCTCGTTATGACTAGCATCATTTTTTTTTTAAATCCCTAAGAAAGCGAAAAAATACAAAATATAATTTGTCGTTATAATTTCTCTCTATTAATATTTTGCTAATAAAATAGTCACGATTTTTCTCATTTCTTTTGAAATATTTATCATTAAAAAGATAGATACTTTACAAAATTATTTATATTGATGATCCATGCAATTGCAAAATTGCAAAATATTTTATGATAATTATATATATCTGTATATAGCTGTTTCTCCCCGAAGGTTTCTTGTTATAATGAGAACAAAATTAAATACTATGGCAGAAGTCATATTAATCCACTAAACTTTAGATTTCATCATTCTTCTCGCATCTTGGATGTCACGTGCGTGTTGGGGTAAAAAAAATTAGAGATATCGGATTAGAACAGCGTAGTTGCAACGTGGTGCAGTTGCATCATTAAATATCTGCGTGGTGACGGTCGACTTTTGCAAGGGAAATAAATGGCCTCTCTCGCAGTCGAAGCACGCGCAAAGTCGTCGTTGACAATTTAAATGAGCGGAGATCACCGACGGAAAAGAAAGAGAGACACACATATCGTATCGCAGCCACCACCGTCGTCCTCGTCATCTTCCGCGCCTCGTAATCGTTGTCGCCGTTAATTGTCGTTAATTAAAGAAGTCTCCGTCGGAGATTGCGCTTCGCTGCCGTTTAATTACGAAAAGGATTCATTAGCGAAGAGGCAGTCACCTAACGAGGACAAAACAGCGGCGACGGAATCTGACGAGGCAGTCTGGCACTTTCTGGTTGCAACTGTCGCGCCGGAATATACGAATGTACTGTGGTGGTGAGGTAAGAGGGAATAAACTCTGTACGTCTCTCTTCCTCGGTAGAACTGTAAACAAGAAAATTACTGCGCGTCTTCCTTCCTTCCCTCATTCTTTTCTCCGTTTTCCTTTTCGACGTTTCAATCGTGTGTCTGTCTCGAGATAGCAAACCGTCAAATAGTGCGGAAAGAATAGTAAAGAAAGGAAGATTTACTATTATTACACTATTATTACATGCGGCAATAAAAAAATAAAGTTTGAAAATCGAGCATAGGGGTGCAAATGTGATATTTAAAATGCACATATTAACCCCGTACAATTATTTAAATATCACGTAAATATCCTGATTTTCATAGTGACTTTCTCTCTCTCTCTCAGATATTCGTGAGTATGTATTTGCGTAATACGCTAAAATTAAATGTTTGAAAAGAAAGTTCCATTAAATTTTTTAATCGAGAGCCTATATTGAGAGCCAAATACATTTAGTCCTATTCAACGGACGACGTGTACAAACCGAGAAAACACGTTTCCCGATCCGATCGGAATCGGATCCACCCTAAATATGTCTGCACGCGCGCTCGCGAAAACTCCCGTTCGCCACGCTCTTCGATATTCAATCCCGATTGTGTTTGTCGGCTTTTCGACCTAGCCCCATGAACTCCCGTCACTCAATGTTCCCTCTATTTCTATCTCTGGCTCTTTCATCTTTTTTCTTGCCTATCTCTCTCTCTCTTTTTCTCTCGCACATATATTCACACACGCACCACTTTCTGGCAGTGTGTACATACATACCCACTCGACTGGACGAAGGTTTATTGGTCGTGCGGGCTAAAATCTCCGTGCGAAAATTCCGCTCGGTCGCCGCTTCCGAATCCGCCGCGAAATTGGACATAAATTTACCGCGCTATCCCGGCGCCATTTTACATTCTCTGGTCCCCCCTCTCGTCTTTCTGATTATACGAGAATTGTCCACAAATTCCGACGAAGAAGGGAGTGATTGGAGTTTGTCGTAGATGATGATCAAAACAAATTATCTTATAAATATATCGACAAGCATCTCGCGTTTTCGGAGCAAAAGTTTGCGATTAAAAGATCTACTTCGTATATCACATTTTTCCAAAATTCTGTTAGTTTGCCAGCTATTCCTCTACCGTGTCTAACGTGGACAAGACCTCCCTGCAGATGCAGGCGCGCATTCTCGCACGTTTAACCGCACGTTTCACGCATGCACGCACGCGTATACAACGCGAGGTAGCGGCGCGTTATCGCGCTTTCACGCTCTATCGGACTGTTCGCGGTTCTTCGTCTTCGTCAGCGGTTTTTCGCGCGAGAAAGGGCCGCGCGGTCGAGATACCAACCCCCATCGTGGGCCGTGTCACGCGCACACACGCGAAGCAACCCCCGTCGAGCGGCGGAGTGAAAAACGGCGCGCTCGGCGAACCGAACCGAACCGCGGCACGGCGCGGCGATTCCGGGGTTGAATCGCGGGAAAATCAGCCCCGGGAAATTAACGACGCCCGCGCAAGCTCGTGCTTCGGCATCGCGTTTCACCGGCGAACGACAGCCGCGTAATTAATAGAAGCCAAGCCGGCGAGCCTCGGCGTGCAAAAATACCGGATCTCTCCCTCGCGTCTGCGATACTCGATATCCTGTAATAACGAAGCGATCCCGTTGGTTTTCAACGACGGCCTTTCACGTAATCGCGCACGTGTTAAAGCGAACAGTTTCGTTGATGATCATCGATGACCAGCGTTGGTCTTTTCAATGGTGCTTTGGTCATTGATGAGCGGCGTTATCAAATTCTTTTAAGTCTTTGCAAATAGATGCCATCGAATAAAATAAAATATATAATAATTGAATAATATTAATATTAATGTAATAAATTAAATAATAAATAGCATTCATTAATAAATATTAATATTAATTAATTAATATCAATTATTTAATATTAATTAATTATTATTAATATTATAATCAAGAATAACATATATTTTATATTTTATCATTATATATTTATAATAAAATGAAAATTTCATTTTAACGTACACGTTAAGGCATAGAAAATTCGCTGGGCAGTCAACGTCTTAAAGACTAGATTAGTAATTGTCTAGTAATTTTTTTCCTACGACATCTTTTGCTTTCATTTCCCATATGATTTCTCAGCTGTTGTAACTCGTAACAACGACGAGTGTGAACTTAGAAAAGAAACTGTTACATATTCCTCGGACACAATCGTTGTCAAATTACCCAATGAAATATCCCTCTTTCGCGTCGCGCCTTTTGCCATCTCGGATCCTCTTCCGGTCGATCGAGATCCAGTTCCTGCCCGCACGCGTCTGTTCCTAAGGGGGGCTGGAAATTCACGTTCCAACGGGAACGCCTGCGACTTCCGTGCTGCGCCAGCATTACGTGGTCCAAAGTCCCGTTCTCGTGTTACGAGCTGCGTGGAGCCCGAGCGTATAGGGGGACTCTTATAACAGGGTACGCGTGTACCGTCAGAGTGCCCGTTGCATTGTGTGTCCCCCTTGCGACTACCTTGGCCTCACGACGAAAGCAGGGCGATTTCTCAAGATCTACTCGCGAACATATAGAGCTGACAACATGTCTCTAGACATATGGTCTCGCGCCGAGTTACAAGTCAGTATCGTAAATAATGGCTTGGGAAACTTTTCTTCTGTCGCACTTAAATACTAACTAGAAATTTACTTACTGTGTAAAATACATGCGAGCTATACACAGTAAGATCAATGTAGGAAGTTTGAGATAATAATGTAAAACTGGAAATAGAATGCACACAGACACGACAGAAGTTATTACAAGCGAACATCATCGTAGTATTTATATGGAATAAATTATACAACGCTGCTATTTCGTTATCTACGTAGCACGGTTCAAGAGTGAACTGACACTTTTGCGGTAAAGTTAACAGTTAATTAAGAAAGGGGATATTTCAAGTGTGACAGATGTATTAAGAATTTACAAACTGTCATAGTTATATGAAATAAGATTCTTTTTGGGTCTATTTTCACATGTGGATATGTTTTTAAAGATAAGAGCGACAGATGTGTATATATCGATCATTGAGGGAATATTATGTTATTAATCGCAATTCTCTAATATTAGCGTATTTAAAAAAACTATGTTTTTATATTATTGAAACTTTGTTGAATTTTATCTGAGGGAATTTACTAATTACTGCACAGTTAATTGTTATCTTTATTAAAATAATATACTTTAATAAACATAATACACTTTGTTAAAATAGGATATTAAAAACTAAAATAGGATATTAAGAAAGGAAAAATATATATTTATATATAATGCTATTAATTCTCAAAAAAAAAAATATCTGTCGTTTTTATTTAAATATTGAATATCCTTGCTAAAATCGAGTCGATTTCTGGTCACGCCAACGAGAACAGCCCATGACAAAATATTGCCTGGTTTTGGAATGTGCCAGGAAATAATATCTATGACCGTCAATGTGGCATTTTGTTTTATTCATATATTTGTTATAGAATCAATCTGCATCCTCGACCGCGTCGTATAATAAGGATAGAGGATTTCGGCAGCCGCACGCGAGATGAAATGTATCGCAAACACCGACCGAAAGTTTATTGCAGACTCGAGAGAAGTAGTATGGGTTCGTGTTTCATAAAACCTCGCGTATATTGAAATTTATTTCATCCTCTGGTCGAGGAAGAGCTATGCACGAGAGGAGAAGGTTTGAATATCACGATGAGAGATCCCCCAAGAATCTGCATGGGAACGAATATAAATGTTACATCGTGCATGAAACATATCTTTTTCTCCCGAACCTCAATTTCATGATTGCGAAGAAAGAAATACTCTCTCGTATTATCAAAAGTCGACCTTAGGATCCGTAGATTTCGTTTTATAGAAAATTTAGGGTATTAAAAATGTTCTGCTAAAGAAAATACGAGTTCAGATAGGATCAATATCAACGCAATATACATATAATCTAAGATTAATAGCCGCAATGACAAAATATTGCGGAGCCGTAATCTGTCACAGGGGATGATGTAGGAGAACGAGAAATGTGCGTGTACTATTCGTTTTGTTTCCCGGCGGAGTGTCTATTTCGTGTCTTATATATCGGAGTTAACGTCTTGATTCCCACTAGTCACGTAGGTTGCGATTAAATGACGCTTACGCGCACGAGACCGAGGCGTAATTGGATGGTACGTACCGTCTCCGTTCTACACGAAAGACCGCCAGCGTGAAAATTAACCCGTTCGTTACTTCGCTCTTCCAACTTATGGACAGATGACCCAGCAATTTTTCCATACACTGGCTGTATCGCAAAAAGATTCGTTCGGTATATTTCGAATCGTATAATTGGGAGAAAAATATATTTTACTCTTGACAGACATTGTTTTTATCATGATGTCCGCTATATTAGAGAACCGTCATAGTATTAACGAGACAAATATTTGCTCTGGGGTCACAATTTTCAAAGAATTACATTCATTATTGTAAGTGTCAGTAATGAAACTGGCGGCTGTCATCAGTCTGAATAATATTAAACACGTCCGACGTGGATATCTAAAATTAGAAACGCATGTCAACACCGTAAACGGATCAGTGACGCCGCTTTGGTAGACTGATAAAACGACTGGTACGCGCCGCGTTCATGGAAAGAAAAAAAAAATAACCGTGAGAATTCGTCCAACGAAGCACCGCGACTGTAATCGAGACTCAGACGGGCAGAGGGATGCGTCGAGACGAGCGCGAGACCGGCTGTTTCAGGGACACGTACGCGTGGGTCGGACCGGAACTGGCATGATTCACGTCGAGGCTGAGCCGTGAGACCCGCGGAATACGACTCGTCTCGTCTCTTCTCTTCTCTCGTCTCGTCTCGTCTTGTCTCGAGCGATCCGTGCACATATATCGAGATATAGGTGCGACATATCGCAGCATTGACACTCTTCTCGTTCTCTCTCCTTAAATGATTCTCGCGTGATCTCATCAAGAAGCAGCAAGAATCGTCATCGCAAGCCTTTCTTCAACCAGTAAAAATAGAACATTTTGTTTCTCTTGTGAAAGTTCGAGATGTCAACAAATTTATACAGATGAATGACACGTGGAATACATTATATTATTTAATTGGACGAGTCTAATTTAAGTGGTTATTTGAGATGCGAAAATTTAATTTCGAAGAATGATCCTGATGGTAATTATCTTTTAACAGAGGGGTGGATTAAAAATTAGAGTTTGACACGAAATATCATCGTGCCACTTAAAGATCAATTGACAGCTGACTGAGATCGGAGCAAGGTTGCGGAGAAGAACTCGCGTAATCTCGTATACAACAATGCCTACGGGATTTACGATGCACGATCAAGGTTACTATGAGAGACCAGTCTCGCTACCCCGAGCGCGGATTTCGCCGGTATCTTGGAACATTGGTTCTATCACACAGACTAGGTACTGCTCTCTCTCCAGCCTCGATTTATCATCGACGCGCGCTTTATTTTCTCACGTCCTTCTCAGCTTTTCCCGCACCGCGCCGCGCCGGTGGGAGTCTCCGACGTTAGATCTTGATATACCCTTCGCGAGATCGTCGTCCTACGTGTATCCGCGTATATCTGCCTATAATTTCCAGACGGATTCTTTCTCCCGATGAAATGTATCCGCCGATACGTATGTACGGCCGGTTTTCTCTCTCGTCCCCTTTTCTCCGTCTAACGCCGACTCCGACACTCTCTCTTTCTCTCTCCTTCCATCCCTCGCCCTTACATCACGCGCCGTCTGTCTCCGAAAGGGAAGACAATGGGCGCGTGGGTCGGATCGCAATGTGTCGAGGCGTAGCCGTGTGTCCGTACGTAGGTAGTCGCTCTTTCTCTCCGTCTCTTTTTCTCACTCGAACGAGCTTGATCGCCGACTGACGTAACGCCGGGCCCGCGGTACTTAACGATCGTTGCCATTGCGCGTTAAAACGATTACTTCCGCTCGGCCTTACTCGCGCGAGGTGGAAGAGAGATACATCGCCCAGTTTACGTGCCCCGTGTCTATGGGCGTCCTATGCCCGCCTTCCTATACATTGTGGGACTGATAAGTCCCGGCGGCATCATGCGGCTGTTAATGCGAGACAAAAGCGTGCGTGGTTCTCTCTCGCCATCTAATCGTGTCGTGCGAATATTTCACGTCGCACGGCCAGGCTCGAGAATCGCAGGGTCGATTAATATAATGGTCTCCCGATAATCGGATATCGCGGTTTTATGAAAAGAGGGTTTAAAAATCTTTATGCATATATATTGAAAATTCATATGGATTTTAAACGCGAGATTATACTCTATAAGCAAGGATTAAGCTCTTGTTCGATTTCGATTTTAATGCGTAAATATACGATTCCGGCTTCATACACGTTGCAATTATATATTCCATTATTTTACAACCATACGTTCATGAAATACAAATATGAGAATAACATATCCCCTTTAAAGCGTTTCTTTCGCTCCTGTACTTTTACAAGGAAATAATAAACAACAATATATTCGATATAGATTAACCCATTATTATCTGTTTCGCATCGGCTAAAGGACTATCCGTTGTATCCTTTACGTCGGTTATGGGCGTATTTCGTATTCTCTACCGTATTACCATGAAGCGCGCTTTTGTGGTCGATCTAATCGCCTCGCGAATAATTCACGTGACCCTCTTCGACTATATTGTTCGAATCGAACATTTAGAGTCCAGCATTCGCATTCGTGGAAGTAGATCGGATATTTAATCTACTTTTCCATTCATCATTTTATTAAAAAATGCTTCCAATATTTCATAATATATAAGAAATCAAATAATAGATAAAACAAGCTATACAAAATTTATTATACGCAATTATTATTCAACTTAATATATTTTCGGAAAAATAAATTTTTGTATGTACGAAAAATGCACCGTATAATATTTTGGCTATTATGCGCTCAAATTACTTACTTGTTTATTATACGAATATATGATATTCTACTATCCTAATAGTTTGATAATAGGAGACGCGTTTCTCGTATGCACTGTCTAATTATTACCGTAACGCACGTGAAACTAGAGAAACAAGGATCGACCTCCGTGAGCAATCAACATACGATATACCACGAAACGTATCGACGGTGAAGTACATAATTTGTAACCGCGCGAAATAATTTCTCATTCAGCACACATCGCCGGATGCGCTTCTCGCGGTACTATAAATTTGCAAACGCTCTCGGAAGCGAGCACACACTCCGGTCGACCTCTCGCAAGCTTGAAGAGCGAGACCATCCTACCGAGATTACTCTTCATTCAGGGAGAGTGCGGCCACTGGTCGCATATGGAGCTCTCTATGGACGCAAAACCATTTAGCGGTTTCATGCAATTGGAATAAATTTTTCAACTGGGAAAGCATTTTTCACTTTATTGCAGCACTGATTTACAACGCGTGTTTGATGACTTTAAATTTGTTTTATTCTTTTTTTTTGGTTTGACTAAAATCGCGTCTTTCTAAAAATCATATTTTAGAGCCATATTAAAAGAGTTACCTTTGGTTTACACAAGAGTTGTCCGAGAAAAAAATCCTTAATGGTTCGATTAATTTTTGTCAGTGGAATAAAAAGATTCTCAAAGTATCCTTATGTCGTTTATCGATAAATCCGCGCTCATTGCTTTATCCAGTAGCCTAAAACCATTTAACGACCACACGCCCGCCCACTTAATGCGCACCGACTGCCACTTCGCTTGAATCTGCACTTCCGGTTGCAAACCGTATCGAAATCGGATGGATCTATCGACGTCGAAATTGCAAAATGTTTAGACACGAAGCGCATAACTCGGGGTGAGTGGCACGAACGAAGGTGGCGGTCGGGGTTGCGGCGATGTGTGTACACCGTTATGGTGTACACGTGTAGCCATTACCGAACGATCGATGAATGGTGGCATTCCAGCCGCATTTCGTAGCCTCTCTCGTCGAGTCGTGATCTCCCTTGCCATTTTCTCTCTCTCTCTCTCTCTTGCGCGTGTGTGTATTCGTTAATAATGCGTATCTTTTCAAACCGCAACGAAATGTAACAATAAGACATGTCGTTGGAGCGATAATATATACACGTGATATTTTTCACATTTTCACATATTATTTTTCACTTAAACAAGCTTACACGTCATATAAAATCCAATTAATTAAAAAAAGATATGTCGTACTTCTTATATGCTTTATAAACTGTTGTATATATATACAGAGTTTTTGTATATACATACATACTTTTATAATAAATATAAAAAGAAGATTTTTATATTTATTAAAAAACTATATTTCTCTCTAAACTAGCCGATTCTCAATAGCTATCGACTTGATATTTAATATGATATTTAATATGAAGAAGCAATATTTTAAGGTCTTAGAAACTTTCTCGATGAATTACAATAGATAAATTTTTCGACGCATCCCATGATTTTTGTGTCACACGTGAGATAATCGCACATTTCGGGTTTTTAATCAAGTATATTACTAGACTCTTATAAACGCGCATTATTCAGTCGAATGTTACCTTTGTTCCTTTCTCTTTTTATCACTCTTTGATTTCTCGAGCCAGTGTGAATTGCGAGCTCGGGATCTTTATTAAAATGCGCAGGGGCTTGAATACTGATAGGTCGGCTCTCTTTGTGACTTTTTTCAAGTCATTCCAAATTTCGCTTTACTATGCATTAAAGAAAGTATTACTACACTTTGATAAACATTAGAAACTCTGCGATTTTTTTAAAGCTGTGCTTTCCTACTATATTAACAAAACTTTGCAATTACGAGAACGGTTTTCTGTCATTTCTTAAAGCACGATTGCCTCCACAATTTTAATTCGATTGCAGCCAATCTTATTGCGATTTTCTGCCTAATTGATTATCACGGATTCCAAGTTTACAGGAAATTGAGAGATCTCGGAGAAGCGAGCGATGAGAAAGCGTGAAAATTGATATTTCACGAAGCTACATCTTCCTTCGATCGTATCGAACGTTGACGCCAATGAGATCAATAAGCAAGAGTGCTATTCTTTTTTCAATTGTAATGCATTTCGTGATTGTAGCAGCGACGTTTGAATTTTTGCGACATCCTCGCGCTCCTATTTACCGTTTCAATTTACCCCGATATCTCGGTGCGACCCACAGTCCACAGCCCTTGTATCGTCTCATTACCGGTAATTACGTGTCAGCTGCAGGCTCCTTCACGTCGGTTTACGGCGATCCGTGGGAATTCATCGCAGTATGACGTCGCACGTATCTCCCCATCGATTGGCGTTGCTTTTTCCTCGCGAAATCATCGCACGTATAAAATCGAACGAAGGAGAGCCGATAATTGCGTTCACGCAAAAATATCATCGCCGATTGATTCGTCGCGTGCTCGCCTACGTGTCATGCCGGTCCCGACAAAAGCGCTTTTGCGGGAATCCGCGCCGCGTGATCTTCCGATAATTCCGGCGATTGTACCGCGGACAATTGTAAACGGGAAAGGAAGCGAGAGACGGGGAAATAAAGAGATCGCCAACTTTATAATGCGATTGGATATCCAGGAAATCCCAGCGCCAAATCTCTACGTGACGCGGGTCCGTTAGAAGGCGGATGGTCTTGACGTTTCCACCTTCTGGAGCGATATCCTGGAACCTTCGGGAACTCCCGCGCGCGAGATACAGACGTTTCAGGAATCGTGACACCGAAGATAGATCTCTTGATTTTGCCATTTGCGGTGGAACAGATCGAGGAACAACGTCTCTCCCGTCGTTTGCGCGTACCTTAGAGAAAATTAATATCCTTCCCCGTTGAATATTGTCAATATTGCGCACGTTTCCATTTTCGAATTTGAGTCTTCCCCTCGAGATGTATAATATACGGACTATTTTTGTTTCGGAAATAGCGTGTGCTAGATTTAAAAAAATAGCGACTTTAAGTAGGACGACGATACACGCATATGAATTGATACGCGTATCAATTTTAGTATTTTCGAGATACATTTTATGATTTTTGAGAAAGAAATATAACTGCCTTATTTTTATTTCATAACGCAGTATTTGATGTTACATAGATAGTTTATATTGTTATATCTTTTTTTATATATATATAAAACGATTGCGCTTCTGCAGCGCGGCACTATTTTCGTTAGAAATATTTTCGATGCAGGAATTTCGTAGATAAACTGCACGTCGATCAACGCCTCTACCACGGCTCCTCTCGGTTGGGCCTCGCCTCTCCCATTTTTCTTCCTTTTATGAAACCAACGAAGATAAAAAAAGTAAAGAAAATCTGCTTCGGTAAGCAAAGGCGGCGCCTCGATGGACAAGATAGCAGAGACAAACTCTGAGATCGCGGCCAACGATGTGTTCTCCGGCGGGTTTGCACAAGTGTGAAAACCCACCACTATCCGTAGAATCAGAATCGGTTTTCACTGTGATCAGAACTACCTTTCGCTGTATTTAAAAGCGAATTTTTTCCGCTTATCTTCCTTTAATATAAACTATCGTAATTAAATATTGTCACACTATTGCATTAGGGAGTAATAATATTTATTTACTTAAGATATCTATCTATGTGTAGCAATTTTTTTCTTTCTCTGTCTCTCTCTCTCTCTCTCTGTATATATACACGTATATATTATACAATTAAAAATTTAGTCTACGCGAATTCAACAGGTGTTCATTGAGTGCGGATTTTTAACATTCAACTTTGTCGAGAGTCGGAGATTCCCTCGTGCACAGAAAGCGTATAATGTATAATAATTAGTTCGCAACTCTAGTTTTTCTCTCACAAATTGTTTTTCTAATTCTGCCACTCAATTACCGCTGTTTTCATTTTTGCAATCTACACGCGACGGATATCAAACAAATATAAATATTTATTTGTATATACGGGGAAAAGAGTTTTTTCAAAATGCAAAGTATTGAATCCCAAATCTTTTTAATCGAAAATTCAATTTTCTTATGCAAAGAGTGTTTGAAAATTAAATAATAATTATTACGAATATATGCATCGTTCAGATTATAAGACAGAACGTGGCATTGTCGAGCAATCTTTCAGCTTAGACACAAATTATCTTAGAATTGGAGTTATTATCGTAAAGACGGTAAACTGATTCCGTATGCAAATTGAATACGTAGTCGAGCGTGCACGAAAAGTGCACGACCGCAAAAGTATCTGGAAATACGTCCAATGGCGCGGCTCCTCCGGGAAATTGACGCGTATCGAGAAAAGTACCTAAGGGTATACCGAGAAGCTGACGCACTTTCAGGTGGAATGAACCGAGTTTAGTCTCGAGGGTAGTCGATATGTAAGTACTTTACGTTCGGACCGAGTGCTCGTAGTTCGATGGAATCGAAGACAATGTCGATGAATCGCGAACGAAATGGTTCGCCAGAATGTAAATCTACAAAGAAGTATTACATGATTTACTGAACGACATATGTATATTCGCGCATTTATTCCATGATATTTTCGAACGATTTCGGAATGCATTTATAAACGATTTATCGGGGTTGTTACCTATTATAGGACTGTTACCTATTATAGGACAAAATGGGTGTCACAGTTCTTGAAAATATTTATTATATCGATAGTAAATGGCGATAACATTTTTCAGATCATATCTTTTATATTTGGATTTCTTACATTACAAACAACTTGTGGAGGACAGTTCGAGCATTATTTGCATTTTTTAACTAGAAATGAAAAATAGATAGAAGTATAAATATTTATATAATTTTTTCCCCCTAAAAATTCAAGTTCTAAATTTTAAATATTTCCCATATATTAATTAAAATATTATAATTATAAAATACACACATGCGCATTAATAAGCTGTAGGATATATCTATCGGGATTGTTTGTTATAGAAAAAAATTTTCAGCCGCTAAATCACAAGTCCGATGAGAAGTCTTGTTTCGCGTTGCATTTCGGCAAGTTCCGTGGTTAAAGACGATATCATCCCAGTAGGTGTTTTCACCAGTAGAGTAGCTCTGTCGTTATCAAGGTGGGTCGAGAGCGCGGCAGCCGTGCGATTCCCATGCGGACAATCGTATTCTTATCGAGAGTACCCTTCCTTTCTTCCTTCGTTCCTCTTATCCTTGGATATCTTCTCCTGGGGCTTTGCCCGAGTCAAGAGTTTCCATAAGGATGGATCCTATATGGAAACTAATGAAACTTAAGCTGCAAGTCCTCAACTGTCAAAGGCTCGTAGAATATTACTACTAAGAAGTATTTGTCAATTCTTTAACATCGAGCTCACTCAGTCGAGATAATGCGAGAAAAAGTTAAGTGTTAATATTTAGAGCGTTGACCCTAATTACAAAATTGTTAAAATGTAATCTCATTTCTTCAATAATAATTATAAAATTAAATAACAAAATTGAATAAAGGCAATTAAATCAATTTTATTTTTGAAAATTATGTTATCACGATAGGATCCCATCGATCTTCATATATATTATATAAATTAATAACAAACGTTTCTCTTAACACTTTTCTTTGCTCGATTATTCTCCTGCCAAGAGTTTCCAAGAGCAATCAGTTTCAGGCTTCCAAAAGTCACTATCTTAGCTCTTGCTTCCCCTTCATTTTCCTCCTGCTTGCGAATTATACGCGCGATCGACTGTAAAAGAACAATCAGCCACGAGCGAGGAATTCGTTTGCGCCACGTTTATCAAGACGTCGATTATGAGAATCGCGGTATGTTCGCGCCGATTCTGCGCGTGCGGAAAATCAAATATTTGCAATCGCTCTTTCGAATTCGTTTTACAAAAGCACCCATTATTTTCGCGACGTTAAACTCGAATCGGGAACTTCGTGCATGTTCTTTTTTTATTCTCCGACTGTATTCAATCATTTTAAAATCATCGATCCTGTTTTATCCAGTGGTTTGGCAATTGCGTTTTGATTAATTTAATTCGATTTAATCTATTGAATTTCATATAACTCTTCATTAAAGAAGATATAATGCGCTCATTAGTGATAGAAGATATATATATACAATATTTAGAACACTAGTTAAAGATTTGACCGATATAAAAAGACTTTAAATATGTGAAAAATATTTTTCCTTTGAAAATGACATTTCTAAAAAAGATTGTAATATTGGAACGACAGATTCTATCTAATTTTTCCGACTATTTATAATAGAGTATAATTATAATAATAAATTAAAAAATATTATAACAATATATAAATGACCCGACTTCGTCTTTATTATCTTTATTTCGTCTATCTCGTTTATTCACATTGAACGTTTCGTCAGTGACACACGTTGGTTGATACTCGCGTTTCTCACGGACGCTCAAATATTTGTCCATCCGTCATTGTGTCTCTCTCTCGCCCCGTCATCCTTATCCTCAATGACGAGTGTGTCTACCGTGAACTGCTCGCACGAGTATACAGGTATAGACACGATATACGCATATATATGCGCTCGTCGCGCGCGAAACTATTTCGCGGCTTGACTTCCTTCTGTAGGCTCTATAGCGTACGACCGGGAAGGGATCTAGTTTTCATTCCGCGTGGCACACGTAAGCGGTTTACACGGCAAGCGCGATTCAAGCCACCGTGAAAACGACACCCGGCGTCGCGACGCGCCTCGCGCCGCACCGGACAAAGCGCTTCCGAGTTTACCGTCGTGTTTATCCGCTTCTCCCTGTCGTGTGCTGCTGTGCAGGCGTTGCCGTTTCACGTTGAAGCAGCCTTTCTGTGAATGCGCCCGTCGATTGCTCTCGCTCGCGTAATTCCACGTCTCTTTCGCGTCTCGGTACGACGACGGCTTTGCCTCTCGAATCCGCGCGCCTCTGTTCCCGCAGGCTAGTTTGTTCGACTGCTCTCCGCACGATAAACTTCTCCCCTGGATGTGTGGATTTGGCTTTGCCACGTCAGCGATACACACGCGGTTCGGTGTAACACGATGTCGATAATGCGAGCGACGAGACGGCAAAGAGCAGAGACAAAGTCGAAAGGAAAGAGAAACGCGCGTTAAGGGAGTAGACAAGCGAGAAAATCCATCTTTTTCTAAAGTTAGATGTTTAAGAAAATATCTCTGGGTATTAGAAACTTTGACACATAATTCTATATTCTTTTATGATTATTCAAAAATAAGATTCGTTAAAAAATATTAATAAAAACGGAAATTATTGATAATTGATGAAAGGAAACAGTTCTTTCCTTTTGTCTGCCTCCTTAAGTGAAATGTTTGGATGTATAAGTTTATTTTTGACAAAATCTTTATGTATCACGCAGTGATGTCTATCGAATATCCAAATTTACCCGCAAGTTTTAGATTTCTCGATATTTTTCAACTCTTTCTATATCTATTCTGAGATATTCAGCGAAAATAAAATTATCATTGTTTCAGAAAACGATTTTATACTGAGACTCGTATTTGTTTAGTATAGAGCATTATTTATTCATCGAGATATTTTTTGAAATTTTAGACAGTTTTATAGATATCCTTTTCACTTTTTGTGACATAATCTTATGTTATCTTGAGAGATATTATTATATCTAAGAGATCAAAAATATTCATCGGATATTTATAATATATGAGAGCATATTCCACATGTATCGATCATTTTAGATTTTGCGAGACAAATCATTCCATCGGTATTATTCGACAGAATAAAATATTAAAATTTCTTCTTAATAATATGAGACTTAGGTATCACTTGACAATTAAGCGACTTCAACGTAATATACAAATAATAATCGCGATAAAAATACCAAAGATCTATCAAGACATTTCCTTTTTTGTCAAGTCGATTAGTCGATCGTTTCTTAAAGAAAGTGAACAGGAAGCGAAGAATTGCATGGCGCGATCATTACTCTTACGAGGTGTAGCGAATCTCTTTGTTCCTCGGAGGTATTCGGTACATAATCAACACAACGGGAGCAACTGGAGGCAGTGCAGAGTCGTGTGTACATATCGGGATTTAGAAAGCTTAGTATAGTACGATCGTTAGCTGCCGTTCGTATCTCGCGGAAATGGCAGAACGGTTTGCCGCGCTATATCGTTCTTTTTTCTCCTTCACGACGCGACGTGGCCTCTTTTGCTCCCCGCCGGGCTTCAGAGAGCGCCGATCGAACCTTAATCGAGCCGTACGACGAATAATGTATGAAAATCGTCGATAGATACTTATTGCACGGGCTCTCGCGATATTGCTGTATAGAGGGATGCCAAGTGCGAGACAAAGGATGTCGCATACGAAGAGAATTGCGGGAGGGTAAAGGAAATAGAAGGAACAATTTCTCGCGCGCGTGGAAAACGATCGTTCGATTTTAATTTCAACGTGGAGAAACGTGTCCCAGGCGAATTCGCCTTTTTATCCGCGCTATTCCATACAGCTTCACTTCTCTTCGCGTTTCTTACTTCCACTCCCTTTATCGGTACGCGTCGATTTCCTCGGAGATGCGCGCGCGGTAATCGTAGCGTAGAACAAGATTCCAGCAGCACTTGACTCTCCCTTTTTTCTCTTTTTTTTTTTTTTTATTTCTCTCTCGCCATCCTCTCCCATCGGCCTTTTATATCTATTGGTTCGTATATGCCAAGAAATATTTACCGTTTTCCGATAATACACCACGTCCCTTTCACCCCCGTCGAAGCCTGCGAGGGTCCTAATACGCGGAGTAATACTCCACTCAAAATTCATTTGGTTGTCCGTTCCTCCCCCGAACTTCCAGACCATTTTTCGTCATCCTCTTTCTTCTCCCGCCGGCGGTGTACGTCCGCCCGGAGTTTGCTCGATAAATATTTTTATTCCCTTTTAAAGCCGACTTTTAACGCTTGCTCTCTCTCTTTCTCTCTCTCTCTCTCTCTCGTCCTTTCTCTCGCGCCGGTATTTATCTAATGCACGGTCTCATCGACGACGTACGTACCGGCGAGATAATGGCGGGAAAAACGGGAGCGCTTTTATGGCCCATGGAGAACACGACGAGAAACGCGAGCCGCATGATATTTATGCGGCGGAATATTACCGCGGTGCGAGCTTTTAAATGAACGCCATGTATACCGGCTTGGATTCGTGTCCGGAGCGACAGTGAGTCACAATGGGGGATTGGAGGATCTCATATTAAAAATTCTCTCGTCGGTTCCTCGATCCTACTCGTCGAATTTTCCCAGTAATTGTCCGACAAAACGATTAGAAGTGCGCTCATTATATTTTCCCTTATAGACACGCAGTGTCTGTAATAGAATGAATAGAGGTGAAAGATGAAATCAGATTATGAATAAAAAATTTGCTCGTAAGTCGTAATTTTTTCTTAAAAATCTTTTTCTCTTCCTTGGAATTTCCTTTTCTTGGAATTTTCTCATTAATTCCTACGAAACGAATAATTTTAAATTCATTTATTGTATTTGCTGTTAATTTTTAACTTTGACTCGACTTTATCTTCTAAATCCAATCGAATTGAACATTCTTAACAAAGTTCTTTTCGTTAACTCTTTATTTAACTTTAATTGCTTTCTATCGATAATGCTATACAATCTTACAGTTTGTCGTGCAAACATTTCCTACTTCTGCCACTCACTGCTTGCTTCATTGAGAATCGTTTGTACATATTTGTATAGCGTACAATTCTTATGCAAATAAATAAACGGTTGAACAGTAATCACGAGGATATCAAGCGCTTTTCCAATAAATAGTAAATATATCCATAAGTCAAACAGACAAGAAAATCCGCTGTTATATCTTTAACATGACGAATATCAGAATCATATAATCAATATTTTTTTCACACAAGTTTAATTAGAAAAACAGAGAATGTACCTATATATTTTTAAATATCATAATCGTACTGATAAATGAAATAATCGAGTATTTAATATTTTAACTTTCAATTGTTTCATATCAATTATTTCATAATTCTTTCTGTTAATAGTAAGTATTAATTAAAAAGAGATATTAATTTAATATCAGAATAAAAGCAAATCAATACACGTCAGATATATTTTAAAAGTTAAAATTAAAAATATCAAGTAAATTTAGTAAAAGAGAAACATGTGTAAAAACATATTTCTACAGTAAAATAATAATATAGTGAAAATATATATTCGCGGGACGAGCGACGTATTGATAATATATAATTCTTGATATTGCCGGGATATAAAATTTCTACAAAGTGAATTTCAACAAAAATATCGCATGTCAAATTTGAGCTCGTATTATGTAGGCGGACATGCGACGGAAATCGAAAAGGGTGGCTGCGATATTTTTATTTGGTCAGAACCAGTTTTATGTGACTTAGCTTAAACTAGGGCTCTGAAAACGCTGGGCTGATTGGCAGATGCAAAGAAAATACGATTTTTCCGCGCGCGCGCGAGCACACCAGGCCGTCGTCGTTGCGATATCTGAAATATCTTCTCGCAGGTGCGGCCGACATCGCTCTACCGTTCAACTATTTCACTCGCAAATGATCGGAAAATCCGTCGTGTGAATTTCAAAAAGAGTTTCCCTCAGGAACGAGTTTCTTTCACTCTCTTTTTCTCTGTCTTTCACATAAAAGCGCCAATTTTTAGAATTTTTCTTCAATAACTCGCGCGTTCGTACAACGTGGCATGTTGTAGAGAAATATTTAAGATATGAAGTTGTGAGAGATTGTATGTTTAATGTTTCTATAAAATAATGTAGTTATTCTAGGGACTCTAAAGAGAAAATTTTTCGGTCAAATAATTTCATATCTATTTTTTTTTATATAATTTCAGATTAAATTAAATTGCGTGAAATTCGCGATAGCTCTTTTTTGGCAGAAGCGAGAATTCATTTTTTATTCATATACAACAGAATAATTTTTCGCAGTTATTAAAATATGTCGTGTAATTACACTGAGACTAATAATAACATATCATATTGTACGCATATCACAATTAATATAGGCGGCGTATAATTTTGAACACAACGTTATTCGCGGAAATAGCGTAATTGTTCCGCAGACGCTGTAAGTGAATTATTTCAGCGACATTTTTATCACTCACGTTGCTTTATCCGGCGTATTTCGACGTCGCGTTGCAATCCAACTCGTGTCTAAATATTAATTTCCGGTGCGCAGGGAGCTATTTTCCCTTTTCTCGCGCACTCGATAATCAGACGCCGCGTCCGTACTATCGATTATCTGGACGGACGTTAACGAGCTCGATCGCTCTTTCGTTAGCGTACACGTTCGCGTTCGTGAATCTCCTTTTGGCCGTCTCTCTTACCCCCTTTTTCCCCATTCTCTTTCTTCCTCTCCCCCTGCCGGCGTTGCGTAAATCTTATGGTCCCTGCCCCAAGGACCCGGGAGTAACACCTCTTGCTCGTAGGTCGAAGCGCCGGCCATAAATTTTTGAGAGTTCGAAGCGATCCTGCCCACCCGGAACGCGATCGCGCCTCTCTCGGACTAGACTCCCTTTCTCTCCAATATCTCTCTTATCCTCTTCTTCGTTCGCCTCGTGCTCTGTCTGTGTGCTTTCTTTCTCTTCTGTTTCTGCCCTCTCGTTCCGGCAATTCCTGCGCTGGAGAAACGCGTAGAGACACGCGCCCAGTCTGGACCCACGCCCACGCTCTCGCATACCGAGAGCCCTTTAACTCTCCCTTTCTTTTTTCCTCTCGCGTCCTTCTTTCTCTTCCTTCCCGCATTCCGCTTCTCTTCCATTTCACCCCGCGCCGGTCCTTTCCCTTCCACTCCCGCTCATTGCCCTCGCGCGTCTCTCTTCCATTATTTTTCAGTTTTGTTACGTTCACCATTCTATGTATCAGTCCGAATACTTCTAGATGCATATTATTTTTAATATAAAAGTATACGCAATCGATGTGTCATTCTTAACATTGTTGACATTTTTAAACTTGAATTTTTTATTAACTATACATAATAAGTCTCTAATTGGAAACTGCCTTTTATTAAAAGTTATCGGTAAACAGAATTATTCACAGGGATAGTCATTATACATTTTATACCGTCGCTTTATCTAAAATCTTTGATAAAATTGACACCAATAGAAATTATAATCTTGACTTAGGACACTACTAACACAGCAAGAAAATTAACAAATATATATATCTTTGCCATGTAGCGCCACGTCGAGACATTCACGATACGATTAAAACCATAATGAGATGGCGAGAATTATATTTATCCGCTTTCTCTTTGTTCTCGCCTCTTTAGTCCCTTCTCGTTCTCTTCTGTTTGTGTCTCACATCTTCGTGTTGCTCGTTTTATCTTTAACCGGGGGAGAAACACGCCATCGGAAAGCATCGTCGGGAGGAGACGTGTTTCGTGCGCGCTGGGCACGTAACACCTTCATCTGTCCAGACTGAATTCCCGACGACCAGTCCGAATATTTTACCTGGCAATGCGGGATCGAGGCGCCAGATCGGTAGGGGGGAATGATCGCGCGAGCCTGGGAAAAACGCCCACCCAGGACTCTCGGTCCTACATATGATCACCGGTTTGAGAATGTGACGTCAATTTTATGGGGACGTAACTACACAGAGAAATATCATGCGATTCGCTTTTGATTCTTCAAACGCAAAATATGATATTGCAATGTTTGTTTGTACTCAAGAGCTAATATAAAAGTTATTTAATTTATTAATTAAATTGAAAAATAAAGTGGAGATAAAAAACTGAATCATGTATTAAACATTTAAAATTTTTCGTAATTATTTAAAAAATATTATTGTATATAATTTGCTAACTTTCTATTTGAATTATGGTTTTTTTCAAATAAGTATATTATCAATGTGGAAATATTTACTTAATGGTATTCTATATAGGTAAAGAAAGACGTGTGTTAAAAAGTCAATAAATTTCACATAAGCAATCTCATATGTTTTATGACATGTTCTGTCGTCAGTTATAATAATCAAGTCGTGGAACGAGATGCAAATCTGTTCGCGACGTCTTTCATCAGCGCGAAAAGTTTCGTAGAAATCTACTTTCTCCGTTTTGTGACTTTGCCCATCTGGATATTGAAAGTTTCTATGACGATCGATAGAGCGATATGTTCTCGTTCCCGAGGGACTTATGCTTTATTAAGCACGAATGAGCTGCAAAAAAATTCCATAACGTTCTGAACTTTTAATAAAGAGACCTGATTAGAGTTTTACGTTGAAACTTTGCGCAAAACTCTTTTCTCATAGAATGCCACCGGAAAATGACAGGAACGTGCAGGGACACTTTATCGTCTAGACCTATAAAAATTAACGCACTTTTAAAATAACTCAAATCTTCTCGAAAAAATCGATAATTACTTTTCTTAAAAAATTATCCGATTTATCATAATTTAAGTGAAATACAAATTAATTTTTGTGTTAATGTGTGATAAAATTTGAAAGAAAAAATAAGAAATTGGAACAAAAATATTCGAAATATAAATATTACCACATTAATTTAATGTTATACATATTTCTCTGCATTATTATATAATAAATAAATACTATTTAATATCCGGAAATTACGGAATTATTATATTAGCATTAATTACAGCCGAGTATTACAAAATTGTAATTATTAATTATAAGCTAAAACGTTCGTGAAATTCGCAAATTATCAGTCTAGCGTGTAAAATGCGCAATGGGATTTACGAACGTGCGTGATATATGTACATATGTATAGTAGCAGAGAGACGAATAGGACAACTGCTGCTCTCTCTCAGAGAGCGATATCGAATATTTTGATGCGAAACTAAAGATTTTACGCGTTGTCGCGTCGGAATGCCATCTCTGCTGCGAATTCGACAGATATATACGAACATTTGCGTAGGAGATCGTTCGTACAATGCTCCAAAAGTCAAAAGCAATCGGCGAACGAAACTTCGCCGATGTTCCTATGTAGGGAACTTTCCTCGCGTCGCAATCTCGCACCGGCGACGTCCCACGGGAAGGGAACGGAAGCCTCCTCTCTCTCCACGCTTCTTTTCCTGCCTGTCGGAACGACTAAATTTAATTTAGGAGTTCATTTGCATCACACGGACGGTAACCTTCGTCGCCATTCTGGACGACAACGTCCCTACCTGTTCCTCTCCCTCGTCCTTTCGACATATTTTATCACTGAATCAACGGTGGAGATTAGAATATATGCTTCATTTTTATGCAGAGTGTTTAAAAAAATTATTGAATGTTTTTTTTAAATATGATTTAGTAGTTGAAATAACTACGGATACATTAAATATTAAGATAAATTGAGAAGCCCTCTCTTTCTCTCGAGCGAATATTTATCCATTTATGCCCTCATTATTTATCTCGCTTCTGATTGAATTTTTCTCCGAAGAAAATTACATTTTGTCTCATCTGAAATTTCCTCTAAAATAAGACGTCAACGTATTTATCGCTAAAAATGGAAAATTTACAAAACATTTTCAAAAAGTGATCGGACTTTCAGTCCATATTCTAGCTCTCTCGGGGTGTGTGAAGTTGAAACCCATATGTTATGCTATCATAGTTCTGTTAAGAGTTCTGAGTTATTTAGAAAAAATTTAAATTGTTTAATAGTTACATAGTTCCTGATTATTTTTTGAAAGAGTTTTGCAATTTTTATAGAGATAAAAAAAACATACTTTCAATATCGAAGAGATACGTTTTTTTATCTAAAAATTGCAGAACTCTTTCAAAAAATAATCAGGAACTATATAACTATTTAAAAGAACGTTAAAACTCTGCTCAAAACTATTGGAACTCGATGTGTAAAAAAATGTGAAGTTGACACCCCTATTTTTTGAAACCGATTTTCGTTATCGTAAAATGACCGGAACTATTTCTAAAAATTATCAAGAACTCTTCCTATATGGTTCTAAATAACTCAGAACTCTTAACAGTACTATGATAGGATAACATAGGGGTGCCAACTTCACACACCCGCTCTCTCGTGTGGCAAGAATTTTTGGCTTTTCTCAGTGTAACTGTCTTCTTCGTGAGTCTTCGCGCGGTCCATCAGACGCGAAGCAGAAATCGATTTCTCGTTGCGGGCGACAGAACAAATGCACTTGTCCATGACACTTCTATTACTTTGCGCGTCCCGTATCCGCTGTCTGTTCAACCAAGCTTCGTTTCGCGACACCTGCCTGCCTCGTATCTCCGCGTTCTCGTTTCATTAACGTCACGATGCGACGCGACGCGTCGGTCAGCAACGGAGAAGCGACAACCAGGAAACTTCGTTTCAAATTGGAAATTGTGTCGCAACATAATTCCGTTCATAATTGAAATCGCGTTTACCGGTGCACTTTATTTCGCACGAAACGTATGCAATATGTATACATATATAGAGCTGCGTGATTTAACGGCGCGGCGATCATAAATTGATACTAAATTGATACTTTTCGCTTTCATTAACCCGAACGAAATCCATTCCAAATTATTTTTGCCCGAGCACTCAACTCGATTCTCCGCGAACGTTGCCAGTTAATTTAACAGGGAGATAATAAAAAGTAAGATTGCGAGAGATGTGGATGCGTATAAAGCCGGAAAGCAGATGCTCGTTAAACGGTTTCTTAACCTAAAGATTATGTTGCAAAAATTTCATAATGGCCATAAAACGTGATTTATTGTATATCGAAATTCAGAAACCATAATTGAGAATCGATTATTTGAGAAAGTAGATAAGTTAATCAAGATATAAGCTTTCGGAAAGTACCGTTCGATATCTCTCTTTTTTGCTCAAATCGATTTTAATCGGTAATCGATTATAATAATCGGTTGAATATTAGCAATGTTTTACAGGTATATTAGAGTACGAACAAAATGAAGAAATGTTTCAAAAACGTTCTAGTGTGAAAAATAAAAGAAAACACTTTGATGACTCTTCTTGTAATGGGAATAAGTACAGACACTGTACGGGTTATATATGTACACACACGTCATAGTGCATATATACATGTCCGCATGTATATATGTATATGGGCAAGTGTATGTATAGACACTCTCTCTTCGGACTTCAAGAAAAGTTTTTCACTTTATACGAGCAGTCAGCCTTGAAATCGCGTCCGATGGAACGGTCCGCGGGGACGGACCTTCCGCGGCAAGATACGTTTCCTTTTTCCAGGATACGTTTCCACTCACCCCATCGTCGCACATACACACAGTCGTGGCGAACGATAATAAAGAAAATGGAGGGCGAAGGTAGTCTCCTTATACGTCCGGCTAACTGCGGTACCTCGCCTTCGAATCCGAGCGCGATATTGGATCCCATCATTTTTCAGGAAAAGCCGCGTCGTACTTGATCTTTCTCTTTCTTTCTTTCCCTCTTTCTGTCCAATTTTAGAATCCTTTTTCCCCGTTTCTTTTCCCGCGATTCGCTGCCATTATTTTTGTCCGCTCAATGGAACATCGACATATATGTCGCTATATGTACGGATAGCTGACGAGCGAGGGTCGCCGAAAGTTCCCACTCGCCGCAAAAGTGAAATACTTTCACTACAATAGCCTTTCGTTTTTTCCTTTGTCACGTGGAATCCGCGAAATGGATTTTCGAGATATCGAAAATGTCGCGGCATCGGTTTCTCGCGGAAGAGCGAGGTCAGTTACAAACGTGTCCGAATGTTTCTTCTTCACTTTATGAGAATGTAGCGGAAAAATTTTCCGATGTAAACAGAAAATATTTTTCAAAGCGATACAGTGACACTTTCTATGGAAAGAGAAGAAAAAAGCTGTAGATGTGCGAAACTACATGAACTCGGACCTCGTAAACTTTCGATTCGCCGAAGAGAGTATGTATTTTGGAATTTTCTCGTATCCTGAGATAACTTTCCTTGTCCTGGTGAATTTTTTAAATTTATTCTGTATGAAAGTTCGTAAAGTATGCTTATTTTTTTGTGAACGATAAAATATGTGATATACATTTTATCTGAATATTTTTTGAAATTAGTAACTATAATAGAGAAAAGAGTAAAGTTAAAAACAGCTTAACAGATTGCATCTTGTACAAGTTATGAGAAACATTCTCTTTCGGAGCAACTTTTTTCTTTTTTCATTAAAATCTTTTTTTTTTCATTGGCTTATGCGATTTTCTAAATAACTGATTTAAGAGAAGTTTATAATCCCCTGCCCTGCACATTACAAATGTCCATATGGATTTATGAATTTATAGAATAGATTTTATTATATGTATAATTCAACCTCGCTCGCATATAAACGCATTCCTCATCGTGCTGACTTACGCGCGCGTATAATAAATCATCGCGAGATCAGAAAAATCACTCGGAGGATCGATCCGCGCTTCGCCCCGAGTACGCATCTCTTCCTCGGTTAACCCGATGGCCGGAGTCCAAGCTGGTTTGCGAGTATAACGAAAGGTGCAACACACGGAGATTGTGAGAGGAAAAGAGAGAAGGTTTGGAAGGACGAGAGAAGGGCGAAGAAAAAGGTGGAGGGAGAGATGGCGCACGGCAGGCGCGTGGCTCCCACGGGTCGCCTTGAGCCTCTCGGATCCCGAGAGGGAGAGATCGAGAACCTGAGGAGAAAGAGGCAAATACGCGTTCGAATCCCGGGACTCTCTCCTGCGAAACGAACAATTCCTATTCGGCTGCGATTTCGAAGGAACTCTTTGTATAATAAAACTCGTATCGGTTAAATCATTTGCAAGATTGGCTATGAAAAGCTAATTTTCAGAAGAATTGAAAAAAATGGTCTCTAAAGAGAGAACATTTTTTTTTATAGCTCTGCGTAACTTTTACGAGATGTATAATATATATTGTTATTAATCAACACACGTACAATGTCGCTATGTTAAAATATATTCGACGGCATAGGGCAAGGTTGAGAGATCTAACGAATAGCGTATTGAAAATTGAAAGACTTACTGTTACGACTCTCGTACGCGAAGTGCCATCGAAGAAGTCTCGAGGAGGATAACGAGACGGTCGATACGACGGCGAGGCTAATTGCCAAATTGGTAGAGAAAGCATCGAAAGAATTACGCCAGCGGCAGGCCGAACAAGGCCGGCTGCTGAGGTCGGAGGCTAATTACTTTATCCCGACGTGCAGGCTGCTCTCTATACGAGAGGTTAATGATCGTCGATATCGAATCGAATGGACCTCCTTCGAAAGCCCGTTTAGCTGATTCGTTCTTGGATTCGCGCGTGTATGTGCGAGTTTTATATTAAATATTGCCCGGCGTGTGTTATCGACCATTTCTCGTTTCATCTCGAAAGAGAATATATATACGATCAAATGAACGAGACGATATTCGAATTGATTTATTTATTCATATACAAAATCGTGGCAACGCTAATGAAATATTGGCGATGTAGGAAACTTGACTATATTTATCATCGTAATATTAATCATATTTTTAATATTTATATAATTCTTGCAAATAAAATGTATACACGTAAAAGAAGTAATTAAACTCTGAACTGAATAGTTTGAAGAGAGATTTCCTGAGAGACTTTATCAAATATTTGTAAAGTTATATGTATAATTATAGTTAGATAATTTATATAAAGTTATATAAATTAGAATATCTGTAATTACACAAGATAAATGTAATATGAAAATTATTATTTGTCCGTAATTTTTCAATGTTTATTTACTCACAATCATTAAGACCATGAATTTCTACTATGAACCGTCGGACTCGAATTCGGTTATTGCGCCGTCGAAAAGAATGAGAACTTCGACGGTCCATTTATCCGTCGAAATTCTCATTTTATGAAATGAAAGAGGAGAAATGGGAAAAGAGGAGAAAAGAGAAAGAGAAAGAAAAGAGATCCCGCAAAGGGATTAAACGACGTCATTTCGGGACTAGGCGGGCTTCTTTTCTCTGAGCCTTTCTGCCTTCATTTCATTTGACTCTCTTTGTCGTCGGTTATTCGTGTCACTAGTTGAACACGATTGACAGTTTCCACTCGGACTATCAATAAGTAAAACTTAATCGACCTGAACAAGATGTCAAATTGAAAAGCGCTCTCTAATAAAATTTCATATCATCCTACACATTGGACGAAAATTCGAGATTTCATGAGTCTCAACTGCGCAAAAATAGACGCTACATACGCGACTTCATGTGTATTTAACTGATTTCTACTAGAAAAGCTACGGCTGGCCAGGTCGTTCAATAACGTGTCTATGGCGGGAAGGAAGTGGGATCCTTATGGAATTCCGAAGAAGTTACGACTCTGCAAATGAAATCCGAAACGGTTGCTCTCCCGTACCAACGATCTGAAATTGTTCGGTAGCCTGAAATACGAGTAATTTGCTGTCCACGTGTTAACCTTCCCTACTTTCATTGTGTCAGATAGTTCCTCATCGATATCTCTAGCGCGTATGCGCGATTGTCAATCGAATTATTTACGATGGTCTTTCATGCATATAAAATTTTACAGTACGCAATTTTTTTTGAATTTACAGCAGACATGATAAGTTGCTTGAAAATATATCTCAATTTAAATAAAATGTTATATTTCAAATACTTGCATTCTTCGTTTCTGCAATTAAATTAAGTGATCTTTCAGTTCATCACAAATTATTTTAAAATACCTCGTTTCGTAATAACAAAGTAGATTCGTAAAATTTGCGATTAATTCATTTCGATATCGGATGCAGATCGATGATGTTTGTGTTCCGACGACTCTGACGAATCTCTAACTCGAGCCCAGATAGAGGCAGGGCTTTGCAGGGTCATGCGAGGAGCTTTATCCCGCGTGGGTGGTCAATGGATGATTCGCGGGGCTCTTCGTAGATTCTTATGGTTTACGGTCATATCTGCCTTCGTATATGGTAGTGGTACCATAGCGGCCTATACTCGTATAACTCGATAATAGAGAGAAAGAGAGAGAAGGGGGAGAGACAGAGAGAGATAGAAAAAAAAAAGAAAGGTGCGTCGAGGTGGGCAGAGATCTCGCGTGGCTCTGTCTGTGTATATCGCGCCATATTCGCAATCACCTTTGACCCTGCCCGGTGTCTTTCTCTCTTTCTCTCGTTCTCCACCTTTCCTCTGTTCTCGCGATCGTTCCCTTCCGTCGTTCATCCTGGCTTGCTTCGGGACGATATGCGCCTTCGTTGCGCCAACGATCGCGCTGCCGATATCGGTAATTACAGCCTGCGAAACTCGCGTGCGTCTCCTTCTTCTCCTTTGCCATCTTCTCTTTCTCTTTCTCTTTGCTTTCGTCTCCTATTGTCCTAACTTGTCCTTCCCACCTCCTTCTTCTTTTCTTCGACGCTTTATCTTTCATCCTCGCTCGGACTGACATGGCGAAGAGCGCAATGGTTCGCCGTTAAGTTAAAGATTACGAGGCGGCTACTTTATTTTGTAAATTTTGCTATTTTTGCTGCGTAACGATATTTAACGAGATTACAAACGTAGACTATATTTTCTTCAACGGAGATGAAATATAGCGATGTCAATAATTATGTACTCGCTATTCGCGATGCTACAGATAAATCATTCTAATATATATTTTAGCGTTCTTTAATTTATTTTTAACTATCTCAGAAAAAAAAACGTTAATTTTTGACCAATTAAAGCATGTTGGAATGTTAATCTCGACGTCATGAAAATTTATCCTCACCGCGAGAGAATTAATCATCCTCCAGACAGCCTCCCCTGATAGGCACATATCCCGCACTTATATATATAATCGTATTCTAATGGAGTCACCTTGTACCGGGATATCACGCGGCATGTACGATACTTAATCGTTCGGGACGATTCCTGGCAGATGTTGCAAGAACCCCCTTAATGAAACAGCCGCGACACTGCGAATCCTTCTCTCTCAGCGGCGACGTAACGTCAACTCGTGACAGGCGTAATTACAACGGCCAAGGTGCGTCGCGTCTTATCCCTTAATCGCGCATCCGCAATCGGCCGATCCAACAACGAGTGGCTCGTCTTGCGGCGCTGCCTCGGTTAATTGCGCCTCGTTTGTCGCTCCTAAAAGGACACCTTTCTTCCCTCTTTATTTTTGCCATGCTAATTACGACCTATGTAATGCTGTGTCCTCGATTTCGTCGTAAATTTAGTTTTTTTTTACAAATTAATTAGGAATATACATAATATATTGAAATCATTTTAAGTTTTCTAGAGAAAATGTGGTAGTTTATAATAATTAATAATAGTGACAAGTATAGTGATTGATTGATTAATTTGTGTATTATACAAATGCAAGCATCTCGCTCTTAAAGTCGTCGACATCGAGAATAATCGCGATAATTACTCATGCAACGAGTTATTCCTGTATGAGACTGCAGTACGCGCAGTGACGCCAAAATAATTTGTCCCTTTCTGTGCGAAATGCGCCTTGCGTGATAATAACTTGGGTGCTCGCGACTAATTACTTTCCACGTCGTTTACCTTTCCGACTTTATTTCCTCCTTTGTCGTTAATTTAGCTTGCCGACGACCGCGGGCACCTAGTAACAATCGCAATTTTTGCCGCGCAACATCGCGTGTCACATTCTACACAGTGCACCACTCCGTAATATAAATCCTCCCTTCATTAAACTATTCTCGATAGGGAAATCTTTAATAAATTTTAGAGAGCGATTATTATAAGAAATGAGCAGATTGTGATACTTATTAAAAAAATTCTATTGATTTTAGCGTTAATATACATACAATAAAGATTTCACAAAGATTGAATTAATTGCGACTAGATAAATGAGAAGTGATATTTCTCGGAAAGAAGTTCGTTTGGTTTAATTGTTCTTAATGTTTGCAAGTTTTAATTTACGACACTAATTGCGACAATTGTATTCTATAATTGAAGTAATTGATGGAATCGATTTTTAAACTTCCATATTAAACTCAATGACAGTCTTGTGGCACACACAGCTGATTGAATACCGCGAGTAAAAAAACGTCTACTCCTCTTATCGTCGTTTTCCGATCTGGTGTTCCACATCTTGACATTTGCATACTTGATACATGTCGCATATTGCACAACAGAATCAATAGGTAGGTACCAGCCAATATATTCCAACCAAATTGTCGTTCGCACGTTCATCGGGAAAGAAGTTTCGGTCAATCTGCTCCGATCCCGTCCGAGACGAACAGCTGGATGAGCAAACCCCCGTGTGGCCACGGACGTCCGCCTAATGTGTCGCGACATCCGACACTGAGGTCTGAATGGGAGGCATTGTCCCGCGACGTTGTAACGACCCGATCGAACCAGTATCGTAACGGTCGAACGACTCTCTCGCAGCGGCGACTACCGCGAGAGAGATTGTTTGGTAAAGTAGTTCGCACAGGTGGTGCCAGGATGATTCCCGATGGTCTTGCTTCGAGACGTTTCCATTCTCGAAAGCCCTCCTTGCCTAACCCCTCTCTCCCTCCCTCCGTTCCTCTTTCTGTGTTCCTCAGAGTCCCGCAATCAGCGTAGTTCTCACCATTGTTTAGGACGACGGTTCTCAAACGCCTCGACTTTCTTCCTCGACGCTGATTGCGAGGATACGAGAGTGATTCAGGACGCGCGAATCGCAGCTCCTGCTCACTCACGCGGTCCTTGATCTCTCTTCGCGGTTTCCGGGTTCGTCGTCGCAAGCGAGAATTACGAGAGCTTGTATTTTTCTGACGGTGGTTGTCTTGTGTGTATGTATGTATGTGTATTCGAAAATTCTTTTCACCGTCGACGTTAAATGACGGGCGGTGCAAGGGCGGGGAACGTGACACGCGCTTTTTTCTAAACGCTTGTAAAAGCTTGTGAAAGCCTTTGCTATCTCTTTCCCGTACTTGGAAAATATAATACGTAAATATAAACGTAAATAAAATTGTTGAATTTTATTTAATTCAAGTCCTTTCATTCTGTTTTTGTACACGAATAAAAGATTTTTATGCGTCGTACCGTTAAATGATGCTATTTCTTTCTTCTCCGAGGTTAATATTTGTAACGATCAATGTCGGTGCAATTTAAAATACAGAGTGTGTGCAGTCGAAAAAATAAATTTGACAGATTCAATAAACGTTATATATAAATATATATGAGAGTATGTAAATAATAAATAATTTGCCAACGGATGTAGATATTATAATAATTTTTCCTGGCGTGCGGAAAAAAATTGAAATTTTATATTTGCCGCGATGAATCCACATGTTCAATCCTGCGATACTTTGCCGTTCAACCGAATCCAATATTTAAATGTCGCATCCCGGCTGAAATCAAATTTTATCTGCGTTTATACTCTTTCCACGGGATTCGAGCGCAAAAGGCCACATTCATATTCGGTAAAAATGTAATTTTCTCATCTTGCGGGCTCACCACAGTGCTTCGCGGTATTCACATTTAACGATGTCATACACACCACAGAGTCGAGACAATAAAATCTGCACGTATACACGTCGCGCTGAATGGCTAATAATTGAATTCTCTTTTGCGTCCAGATGTGAAAAATTTTTTCTGTTTACCTCAACTTTCATGTTGCAATCTTTCGTCGCATGTAACTACAAATACAAACGAATGTATTCCAAGTCATAATTTTCAATTAATGCACAAGCTGAATGCTAGAATATTAATCGCACTTGTTACATAAATAAATTTCTTCTATATACGTGTCTAAAAAATTTGTTAAAATTATATTTATATATAAATCTAATAATTATATACAATTTTTATTAAAAGAATTTATACATGTATAGGCACAAAATTCTCGATTTTTTTTATATCATATGCATTTTATACTCTACTTTGTAAAATCTGTCTTTAGTATGGCCGTTTAATTTCGACATTTAATTACTTATCGGACAAAGATCGCCGCTTAGTCCCTCGGAACCTAACATTTTCGAATAGATATAGCGATTGTCGACGTGGGAGATTCTCTCTTTCCTTGTCACATCTACCCTATTAGGCGTAATAATCAACGATGGTTTACGGTTCTATAATGCACGGTTGGCGGTTTCGTGTCTGCAGTTCGTTTAGGGAACGAAGTACGACTGGGTGGTCAGATATCCTACTTTTCCATTCCCTTCCTTCCTAATTTCTTCTATTCCTCCTCTCCTTTCCCTACCCACTCTTGTTTCGGTTTCCCGCCCTCTGCACGATTGGTTTTATTATGAGAATTTCTATCTTTCGTTGTTTTATGCCGCCGCGTGAACAATGAAATTTCTCGGCTCGAGAAGTTTACGAGCGATTCGAGAGCGAGCCGTCGTTGCCCCTCATGTTTCTTGCGTCGATCTTCGTCGCGTTTTAAGCTGCTTGATCAACCGCACCTCAGCGAGAACTGTAATAACTTCATCCACGGTCGCTCATCCTCAACCGTGAAATTCGCGATGATTCGATATTTTCCGAGGAAAATCAATTTCCCGACATTATGTGGTTAGTCTTTACTATACGCGTTCGTGCAAAATTTACAAACTCAACCCGCTATCATTTAACTGTGTTAAATAAAAAAAAAAAAAAATTAACTGTAATATATTGTTATCAGCGTTCAGAAATGTTAACGTATTTATTGACAAAAATATATTTTGAAGAATTAATTTCCAAATTAATATATCATCGAGAATTCGTATTCGATATGTATTATACATAAATAATTGTCATTTTTATTAAATTTTTAGATCAAATTAAACGATTACATTACACAAGTATTAAATGAAATAATTCAGGTGTTTATGATGATCTCGTGCTCGTAATATAGACATTCCAGCTCGATTAGAACTTTTCCCTCCTTTTGAAAGATCGCCTCGTCTGGCCCGCTAATAAGCTAAATGGGGGGTTCTATCTTGTTCTCCTCGACGTAGCTCAATGTAACTCGGCGATGCAACATAGCGGCGCGGTTGCTACGTGGTCGCCACGTGGTCTGGGAGGTAGCTGCGCGCACGTTGCGGTGTATGTGCAGCCGAAACTTGGCTGGCAAACGACTTTGTGGCTTGGCTAGAGATATCTCCAATCTATCCATGGTAGATACCTCTCCCTGCCTCCCTCTCTCTCTCTCTCTCTCTCTCTCTCTCTCTATATATATATATATATATATATATATATATATGTATATATCTTTTTCTCACTCGCTCACTCTCTCTCTCCCTCTCCTCTCTCTTTGCTGGGAGTCGTCCTTTCGTTGCATGCATCCGATCGTTACGTTTACTGTTCGACGAGGGAACTTTGGTAACGACCGCACGTGAGTATCTTCGACTATTCAGCATCGTAGACGGTCCAAAGAGACGTTACGTGCGTCTGCATAGTACATAGTGATTAGTTCCCACGGGCGCTCTCTCTATACTTCCCAACTTCGAATTTGCTCATGTGCATTTACCGGAAAATACTTGAGTGCCCGTAAGGAAATTTTAGGTGATTATCATATGTAAGTTTGATTGCTCGAGATTTTCACCGCGCGCGGAGGAAGCTTCTTATACAGGTCCCAGTAGCCTAACTCCTGAATCCGTTTTGATCTAAATTTTCAATAATTACAAAGTTATACGAGAGAGAGAGGAGACGCTTTTCTAAAGAATTTTTTTTAAGAACTTTAATCTTAAAGATGCAAATGTAAAAATAATACAACTTTGATATACATTTGATGATATTATTTCTCTATGATAAATATTTGGAATTACTTTATATCTATAGGATATATATATATAGAATTATTGTATTAATTACTTTTGCATTGATTTTCTACTTAATTATTAATAAATTCCCAAATTTTTATTAATAATAGTCACTAGTCAATAAATAGGAGAATGTGGAAGTAATCGACCAAACTAGCGTGTAGATAATTTTATTCCATATCACGAAGAATCTGACGATCCTTTACTGAGATATGTTGTAGGCTGTCTCACACTTTCAAATTAAAATTGTTTTTTATCACTCGATAAGGACCACAACCACATGGTCGAAACGTCGTGATATGGAATAAAATTATCTACACGCTAGTTTGGTCGATTATTTCCACATTCTCTTAATTATTAATGAAATTAATTTTTAATAAAATTTTAGTCAGTTATTATCATGTAAAACTGGACTAATTTTATGTAAAACATGATGGCAACAAATTGGCCCGGTTCTTTTTAAATGCGAAGATGAAAAATACCGCTGATGCACAACTGCAGCTATTTTTCAAAGTTTACTTTATGTAATGCGGTATCATGACCGCCATCGCAGTAAGTCATTAAAGACGCGGTAGCCCATTTTTATGGCTGTTCCGGTATATGAGCATTTTTTTATATTTCAATCTCATACTTTATACTTCCTGCGATCGTGAATTCCCAAGGCCGCGTGTCTTTTATCGTGAGTAATCTTGCCGCAATGTAGTGGCCTAATTACTCATTGTCAGTCGAATTCTTATCATTTATATTTTCGATACACATTAAATTGAAATATGGTGATATGAGAAATATTTTATATACTTTTATTATACTTATTAGCATTTATAATATTATACTTTCTCCAATGATTCGAACAGATTATTGCAGTTAAAAATAATTCTTAAAAATTATTTTAAGGACAAGTTTTTTATAAAAGAAAATATTTTATATATTTTGACAATAAAAAAGTCTTGATTTTTTTGAATTAAAAAATTTATTAAGCGAGCACGAGAAAAATTCACAGCTCGCGTGGCTGCAATGTGCATTTTGACCACGCGGTTATGCCTGACGTGTGACCACATTCGATCGAGGAAGGAGAGCTGCAGCACCTCGCCGACGGTGCTTTTAGCGCTTAAACGACCGGTATTTAAGGTAGTCCGAAAGGGGGAAGAGCGCATGTACGAAATATATACAACGCGGCCTCACCTCTCGAGATCCTTATCATGGAAGGGTTATGCCCCCGCGCGCAGTCAAAGAAGAAAAACGCGATACGATCTCGTTCCGGCCGGCGGGTCGCCCCACGGAGCCCGTTCCTCTCTCGTAATTACGAAATTGCCTCTTTGAAGGATCCGCACCGCGCGTCCGCGCGGTCGATTCTCTCTATTTTCTTTTCCTCCATCGACGTCGTTACCCATCGTCGTTCTCGTCTCTCTCTCGAGAGAGAAGATCGTCCTGCCCCTGTGTCCCGTCTCTCGCTTCCTTTTTCCCTCGGCGTCAACGCGAAATCGGCAACGCATTATCCCATCCTCCCTCCCGGCGATCAGTCTTCTTTCTCTCTTTCTCTCCCTCTTTTATCGCGCCGAACGTCTCTCTTCCTGCTCTGCGCGTTTTTATCCCAGGTCGCCTCTCGTCCTTCTCTCGGCCGCCACACCGCGAGATCGACCCCGTCTCGCTCAGGTTACCGCGATAGGTAATTTTAACGCCCGGCCGGTCTTGCCGAACGACTTCATCCAGCGGAACGGCTGTCGCGGCGCGGAGTGGCGTCCAGGATCGATGCCCAAACTCGGGATCGAACACTCCACACTCGTTTACCTTCGTCGGCCGTCCTCTCCTGTCGCCTACGAGTCTGTCGATACTCTCTCGTTCGCCCAGAGACTTATTATTCTTCTCACAGTTGTATTATATTAATGCTACATTATATATTTGTTTAGAGTCGACTCTTTCTTAACGATTAACTTTATTAAAATTAATTAAATTGTTCTTTTATCATTTTCATTTTGATCGGCAATACTAAATGATATACATTTGATATAGATTGAAAAACAGATTTGACTTGCTTTGCTGAAACTGTATTTTCCAAAGCCATTTTTCAGACAAAATATTCCAGAGACCATATATTTAAATTTACACACTAAAGCAGTAGAAGAAAAAGAAAACGATTTTGACAATATTTTTAAATTAAAATAAGTTATAGATTGTTCGAATCATTCATAATGAATACAACTGGATCGTCACACTATAAGAAACGTTAATATTGTAGACATATTCTATCTCTTAAGTTAAAGCTTTCAAGTGGCTCGCTATTACGTTCTCTTGCTCGTTATAAAATCGAGCGACCTCCCGGCGCTGCATCGGTGTGCATAATCGAGGGAATGAACTGGGTACACAATCGGCGTCTTTTGTGATCATAAAGGTGAATCATTAACCTCGGTGTGCATGCTCGCGAGAACTCCCCCTGCCGAACAGAGAGCCTACACCTGTTTCGAAGGTGCTTCTTCCTTCCCGCCGGGGGAAGGATACGCGGGTCACGCTCCTTGCACTCCTCACTTCTCTTCTGCATCACCTTCCCCCCTTCTTCCATCGCATCGCATGCTCGTCCCCCTTTCGTTCTTGCTCCCGCTCGCCTCTTCTCTCTTTTCCGCGCTCTTTTTTTCGTGAGCCGTCGCCTCCGTCTGCCTCCGAGGAGAGTTCGAGGCCGTCCCACGTCCGCGGTAATCCGGCTAATTTCGTCGAGTTCCCAAGGAGCGAGTTGAAAGAAACAGGTGCCGAGGGCAGGGAAAGATGGACGAGATTCGAGAGAATCGTGACGTACAAAGCGAGAGAGGACGACGACGAGGACGACGACGTTAACACCTACCTCGTGGGTTTAATCGCGCGGGAAAGGGCGAAAATTCATTCGGCTCTTCGGGGACCTCGCAAAGTTCGGAAGTTTTAACGGCGCCAATTTTTCGGAATAATATTTGAGCTTCCGATATTTATGCGATTCGGCGAAGTGAAGATAACGATCGAAGCATCTCACTGCGATGTATTTTTAAAATTTTTTAAAAAATCGAATTTAAATTCTATAAAATCACATTTATATTGCGTTATTCAAAATTGTTTAACACGAGAATAGTTTCATGCATAAACATAATCTATCAAATTGTTTGATTAATTTGAAGTTGATTTTTCTGTAATAAAACCGCCAGAATATGGATTTTATTTTAACAGAATAAATTTAATTCTAAATATAAGTCACACTCCAAAATATTTAACAGTAAATGTTTTAATTCAAAAGTACATTTTAATTCAAGCGAATATTGTCCGCTAAGTATTGTAATAAAGTATTGCAGTAAAAACTTTAAACTTTATTGCAGTAACTATAATTAATTACGATGTTAGATAGCTATAGCTATCTCGTTGAGCACGCTTCTTGCAAATGTTGCTTTCACTTTTCGAAGCAATACAATACCGGAAGGAAATTGCCATGTAGGCAGCTCGCATAACACGAACGCGATATTCTGATCGAGGCTTCGATCGGTTAGCGAATACAAAGAATGGTGAACGCCGGGTTTACGATACTAAGAAAAGTGTGACATGGCTTCTAGTGTCAAATATCTGAAGAGGGTATTTATTTCTTCGGATAAAGGTTTTAACCGAACAAACTTTGCACTGCGATTTATCTCTTAAGAAATTTACCTATACATTTCAAAAAGCTTGATATAAGCGCCAAATTCTTCTATTTTATGTGGCATAATCGATCTTTTATTTTTAATTAAATAAAACTTATATCGAATTAAAATATATTTTTATAAATTGAAAAATAGTGAAAGAAAAGTGTTAAATGATTGTATTTCTATAATTTTTTAAATATTTTTAAAAATACAATATTTATCGTCGCATGCTAAACCAGCAACGTGACACTGTAAAAATAATGTCGAATAAAGTTGTCGCGACTATATTTTCTGCGGATGCGCGCGCAAAATATAGAACATCGTACTACTTAAGTAGTACGATGTACTTTGTTGTTGGCGCAAGAGAAATACGAAAAGCTGAACGCGCGTACCTTGAAAAATATGCAAGAACTTTGAAGCGAAGAGATATTTTTCCGTAAATTGATTGCCGAAAGTCACCGCGTATTTGACTTCATAATAAATTAAACTCGTGGAAAGCAGCCCCGCGTAATTACGTCTCTGATACAGCTCCGACCGACTAATAAGAGTATATAAGAGTTAATATTTAATTTTGCATGAAGAAGATTGCACTACACTTCCCGTTACTCGCGCCAGTGTTTTTTACTTCATCAAAAAGTTCATTATTTATCAGTCCAATCCTTGAAATTTATATGTAATCAGTTAAAGAAAATATATACGAATTTAATTTATTAAATTTAATTTGATTCAATGAAAGTAAGGCGAAAAAATGGAGACCAAAAAATTGTGGCTACACGTTTAACATAAAGTTCCAAACCCGCACGCATACCGATCCGATCGAGAGTACTCGAGCTGCCGCTGTATATAGTAGCGCGTAACGCACATTCTTCATCAAACCTCTCGCATCACCGAAGGGGTTAATTTAATCCGACCTAATGATCCCGTGAGCGTTTTTCGTGGCTCGCTCGAGGCCAGTCGACACGACTCGCGCGCTGCGATGCAAATAACCGGCGTCGTCGCGCCGCACCGATGCGGTGTCTCGAGGCGTTTCCGCAGCTTCCAGGTGATTAATCGGTCCCGCGTGCAAGTGGACTACCTATACCACCACCTCGGGCCTCTCTCGGCGAGGCCGAGAAAGGTTTGTATACCGGCGCGAAGGAAACAGGACCGTCCGGACGGAACGGACGGGTGATTATTTCGCGAGGATCGCTCCGTCATCGCAGAAGGCGGCATCTCTGATCTGCCTCCGGTCCGGGGACCGGGGGCTTCCCATAATCACCTACGATCCTCTCTCTCCTCGCGGCGGGAGCGATCTCACCGGCAGCGACGAACCACCACGAAGAAGCTGGCGATGGGAGAGGAGTCGGCGGCTGAAAGCCGCGACGGCCTAGTCCGCGCACCGGCAAGGTCGCAAATTCTTTTGCTCCTCTTCGTCTTTCTCGGCTTCTCTACTTTTCTCTTTCTCTCTCTCTCTCTTTTGCTCTCCCTGCATCTTCCGCTTCTTTCGCTCGCATTCCTTTGCCTTTCCTTCGTAACACGCTGCGAGTATCGCATCGAAGATCGTATGATTTCTCCGCTAATTTTCAAGCTATTTTTGTCGAAAAGTCATATCGCGGCCAATAAAATTGCAGCATCAAAATTTTATGTAAAATTGAAAAAATTGAAGTCTTTATTAAAATAAGATAGACTCATCTGATTCATGAGTTATTTAATAGTAAAAAAATCCTATCAGAAGCTACTTAGTATAATATTTCGTAAACTTTATTTTCTTCGCAGATATCTTCTTAATTATCAGATATTGATCTTGTGCAATGTTGCGAAACTACAAATGAGATAAATTCCGATGGCGCAGGCTTATGCAGGTATTATAAATTAGTTGAATAGTTTTACGTATAATTATAAAGTCCTAATAAAGTATATGAATATTGACAAGAGGATTACTAATACATAATTATATAATTTTAATTAATTATATATTTTTTAGTGCATATAGTTTTTTGAAATAAATAAATATCTAATATAATTTAAAAAATTTACAAGATCCCTTATTCTTAATAGAATGATTATTGATCGGCGAACATTCTCCTTTCCGACTATCACATTATCATTGGCATACCTAGTAATTCTTATTATCATTACTCTCATTATTACGGTTAATTACATTTGTGCTCGTTATTATGTCGCATCATAACCCTCATTGAGCAGGCGTCTGATTGTTCTCCGTTTCCTTCCCCTTTTTCTTTCAAACGTATTGGCCTCTCTTCGTCATATCGGGCAGTAATCAGTCCTCGTCTTCAACGGCACTCGATCCTTGTCTCTCTCTTTCTTTCTCTTTTTTCTCTTTCTTTTTATGCCACCGACTTCATATTATTCCTCCATTCACATCTCTTCCGAGATCGTCGGAGACTGTTCTTTTTCATCTTCGATATTCGTTGGCTCTTAGTTCCCTTTAGCTGAAAACCGATGCTATTACCCTCTTGGATAGGAGCGGACGGGGTGGAGAGGTGGAGAGAGAAGAGAGCACTTTTTTCTTCACGTTTCTTTTATACTCAGACAGTACGGTTCGACCATTAGGGGCAAATCATTGGCACGCAGGAGAAGTAGAAATGTTACCGACTTAACCTCTCGTTAAATGCCTTTTTGTCTTCTTTAATCATCCTGTCCCGTCCCGTCGTTTCGGGACCGCTCTAAGAGCAAACAATATTTAAAGAGCGCCGATGACCACGCGCCCCGTCTTTTCGGCGTTTCTACCGGTCATTAAAAGACTATCAATATACAGTACCGTTGTTTATTAATAGACATTCATAGATTTCTAATTGCAATTATGATTTAATGACATGTCTCTACAATAAATTATTCTTATGAGGATATTATAAGTACTATAATCAACGCGTTAAATATAGAAACAAAATGTAAATTTGCATGACAAACTTAACTCGCTCGCTACATAGTAATTTACGTTGAAAGTTTGATTCGCGGAGAGATATGTAATGTTTCGTTGCGTAAATTTTATTGTATTCACTTTCAACCGCATTAGTGCTCTTCCAACTCCTACTTTAATATTTATATTTAATTAATTTTGAATATATATTTACTATAAAAGAAATTTTTTAAATACGTTTTAAAGTCTAGTTATATTAACGTATTTAATATAAAATGTTAAAAATTTATCCGATAAAGAGTTGCGAATTAATTTTTCGTTAAAGAAAAGTCGGATTTAAATTGGTTTTACCATGCGAAGCACGTGCGCGTATTTATGGCTGTCCCGTATACGGGGAGAGATCGATAATTTCGATTACACGTGTTGTAATCCCATGTTATACGCACGTGCGGTGCAGCAGCTACTGCGAGAGACTAAGTATAAAGCGAGGTGCGATTTTCTGCTCGACGAACTTCGTTCTGCGAAAAGGGGAAGGAGATGGACGTGCCACGAGGAAAAGAGAGAGAGAGAGAAATAGACGTAGAAGGAAATAGAATTGCCTGCGAGAAAAGGTGCTAGGGAAAAGAGCGGGCGGAAAGCGTAAAGAAAGGCGGGAGAGCGAAAGAGTATACGCGGGAAACGGTTAACGAGGAAGTCTCGTGGAAAGAGGACCGAGTGAGTGCATTTCTTGGTGGCGCGATTCTCGGCCACCCTCGTGCGGCAATACCAACTTTGATTGCCAATCATTTCTCACCGCGGCCAAGAAGGTTATTACCCATCCACTTTGGTGGCGGCGGAGCTCCTTCATCGGACTGCTCCGGTGGCAGCAGCCTCCCTCTCTTCCTTCGTTTATATCCGCGTGTCGGGCAAAATATGGTGGTGGCTCGTCGAGAAGTTGGCGAAAATATTACTTTGGCACATCTACTCTTATTCCCCTACCTATCCCATTTCAACACCTGCTCTTCGTGGCAAAGGGGCTCTAAAGCCCCTCGACGTCACGTGAAATGTCGAATCCTCCTCCTTCTCTTTTTTTCTCTCTCTCTCACAGACACACACACACACACACACAACTAGATCGAGTGTAGATCCATTTTCTCGCAGTCGAGATATGCGGCGGATTGGAACCCTTGATAACGTAAGCGTCTGTTTTATCACGACATCGGGCATCACGATTATCTCAGATGAATGATTACTTTTTCTTCGAGCAACTTTTTTTTCTAAGAGAACAAGCAGTTTTTCCTCGAATATTAATTTTCCATAAACGTAGAGCAGTCTAGTAAATGTAATAAAAGTAAATTTTAAAATATTATATTATAGAAGATAAATGGACACACATGTACCTATATAAAAACTAAGTTGTAGAATATGTGAAAAATACATTTTTTGAAAACAAAAAATATAAATAATAATAATCTATAATATAATATATAATAAATATAATCGAAATATAATATAATAATATAATCGCAAATAAAATTAATCAGCTCCAACTCAAACTCTATTCATATTCACTATTCAATCAGAATGCGATTAAACATCTTCAACTCGCCGTAAATACGAACGAAGTGAGAAATCTTTTACTCTTCCCTCGCCTTCGACGTGGACCTATTAAAAACTGAATGGTCCTTCCTATTTCTCGAGATAACGACCTTAATTAAAAAGTTTGCCGTTCACATTCTTGGAATTTGCAGAATGAGATATCTGCAGGCATTATCGCGCCCCGAGTTATGCTTCACTAGATATCGTTTTTCAAAGTAAAGAACGAGTTTCGCGGGGGAAAAAAAATAACTTTGCTTATCCGTCTCTTTGTTAAACGTGAATAAAATCATTATTATAAGATTTTGCGTTAATAAAGATAATTAATTTCACAGCGAATGTTTGAAAGCTCCAATTCGACGAAATAAATGGAAGATCAGGTATAGTTTCTTTATCTTCCACGTCTCTCAATATGTATCACGTGCGACCTTAGAGTGAGAGACTAAGTCAGCGCGACATTCGAGAGTAAACTCGTTTGCGGCGTGGAACATCTTGTATGGTCCACGAGTATCTTACGTAGTGAGAGTCTGTAGGAGGATGAGGAGAGCTGGGGAAAGACGAAAGCGAAGAGGGAGACAGAGAGAGAGAGAGAGAAAGGGTGAGAGAGCGAGCGAAATGTAGATGCCAGCAGCTCCTGCCGCGGTGTTCTCAGGCGAACCATTAAACCGTGTCGTCTTCGCGGAGGAGTCATGGGATCACCCAAAGTAAACCTCACGGCTTACGATCTTCTCTATCTGCCTCCGCTGTTCCCTTTCTCTCTTCCCGCAACTGCTCCTTGTTCTCCACGCTTCAACGCCCTTCTGCTTTTCCCCCTATCCACGAGGACCTTTAACTCGCTATCTTCTCCGTTCTATCGTGGCGCAAACCACTGGCTGCTGGTAGCTATCGATACGACTAAACCTTCATTAATCTACAATCGACTATTATGGTTGATATTGTACGTCTCTCGCGCGATTAACTCTTTCACTCGAATTATATCGAATATATCGAAGGTTAGACTCCTTTCTCGATCGTAACGAATATTTACGATACGTGATTTGCGTTTCGGAAATCGCGATGAAATATTACATTTGCAAAATCGAAGGTGTTACATAAGAATTTCTTCTGCGTTTGCATATTTAATGCATTCAATATTTCATCTTATCATTTTCGATAAAAAAGAAATTAATCTTAAAAGTATTATACGATTTGACAAAATTTCTACTTTTAACATTCATTTCCACTTTTATTGCAATTAATACTGAAACGAATTTTACCGATATTTTATTCCAACTATAAATGCAAAACTGCTGTATTTTTAGAATAAAACGACGAGTGCACTTGTATGCTTTTCTAAAAGATTGACATATCAAATGCAACGAAGAGGAAAGTTATGCCGGGAAACATTCTCCGGGAAGATAATACATTCCAATGCATGCATGTATGAACTGTGTAATGTTTATACGAGTCATTTTTGTAATGTAATAAAACATCAACTACAAAATCTTTTCGCATTAAGTTAAGAAAGAATGGAATTGGATTTTTCTTCTATTATAAATCAACATTATATACGTATTACGATATCTCGTGTCATTAAAATAACTTGTATGATATCAATATTCTATGTCTCTTCGATCTCTAACTCGCGCCATTTCCATCGAAGATTGTGCTACGATTTCCTAAAGTTTTTCGGCGGATACGGGATTTCTTTCTATAATATATTTTTGCGAGACTGACGATGTGTTTTTTCATTCATATAACATATAACGGATGAGAGGGGAAATGTTCCGCGGCGAAATGAAACGAGAGAACGATATTCCCGTTGAAAGGACAAGGAGCGAGCGAGACCTCCTGGCTACTCGTGGAGAACCCGATTTTGCCTTCGGTGAACACACCGACGACGACCTAGCCGAGAGAAACCCGTGATAAGTCGGCGAGTCCGACGAAGGAGAAGAGTGCCACCCGCGCGCCGATCGCGAAACAAAAAAAAAGGGAACTATTAAGTCGGGCCCTGGGAGAACGATCCCGAGAGACGAGAAACCTGGCGAAGGTTGTTCCCCTGGTGGTCCCTGCTATCCCGTCCTTGCCACGCCAATCCACGGATTGTCTTTCTTAAATTTCGGCAGCGAGATGATAATAATAAATATGTATCGCGATGCGATTAACATGTTTGGATTGCGGACGAATAAATGACGATCAATCTTATTATTTCGCAATTTTAACAAAACAATTTCTATGGAAACGAGAAATGGTTTTACGTTGATTATTATTCCTACTGAAACGGTTTGTTATTTCATTCATAAAATAGTTTTCCTTTCATTACGATGAGATTGTAATTGGCAGTCTGTTTCAATGCGTACAAAACAAAGTTGGTCTTTTATTTATTATACGCGATGACGAACGTCAATATACAATGTGTGTATTACTGAATTATCAAACAACAATCGACTGCAATAAACCAATATTTTCCTCACATACATATATCTTTCATATATTTTATCAATGATAAAAATATGAAATTAAGATTAAAATTTTTGAATATTGTTAACTTACTCGTGTAAAGTAAAACTCTATAAAATTCTATATATAAATTTGATAGAAGAGTATAAAAATTCTATCGCGAGATTAGAACTTTGAGATAGTACAGAGCCCGTTAGAAAAGCGAGGTCGGAGCATATCCTCCCTGTTTGCTCGTGGGAGGATCCGGTCCGGCACTCCTCGTTCTGTCATGAAGAGAACGGGAAGAGAGACGCCGATGCGAAGCCTACGGGGAGAGACCTATCGCGGAGGTAGGTCGACGTAATCGGTACGTATCGGCGCTCTTTTATGCGGCTTGTTATTTTATCTCGAGCGTCGCGGTCGTTAATTTGCGGTCGCAGCCGCAAACCAGCCCGGGCCGACGAAGAGGCAGGTTTTACCACAATTTTATTCGGTGACCCTCGTCGCTGGTGTTTGCTCTCTGTCCGTCCGCTCGCCTTCCTTCTCTTTCTCTCTTTCCACCCGCCGTGACATCCTCTCCCTTCCGAAGAAGAAAATTAACTCACCCTCGGATGAGGGTCCGGATTAAAAGGCCCGACCATGGGCGGTCACGCCTTAGTTACGTAATGTTTGGTACAGGCGAGATGTTTAATATACGGCAAATAACAACATATACAAGTGTAATACAGCGTGATTAAGTAGGGTCACGATCTAATCACGGAAAATGCAAGGGAAACCTTGACCGTTGCTTGATTGATGTGATATTAATCAAAGTGTAGACTCAATGCAAGGAAAACCGTAAATAATCGAAAATAAAAATCTCGAGAAAGAAAAAGAAAGAAAAAGAATTTTACAGAAATTTTTTAGATATATATAACATTATATATTTATTTTTATTATTATCGATCTCATTCAAAGAGCCTTTTCTAACGAGAAAATAATTTTGAGGATGTAGCATCGCTTCAATTTATTCGCATCGATATTTATAAGAGTTATTAGCCATAATTTCTCTTCCTCTTTTTTTTCTATTACTAATAAACTTATATTGCTCGCGTTACGAGGCTGAGAAAAGCGTGCATGTAGGGCGAGATGGGCGATGCACTTAAGGGCTGAGTGCATGGGACGCGCGTTCACCCAGTTATGTCGGAATGGCGTATAAAACGCACGACTTTCGCATTTAATTAATAACCGACCTCATACGCCAATGCGTTCTCCCGCGATAATTCCATAGCCTATTCCTTCAGCTTCGTTAGGCAACAACTGTACGCTACGATAGCGATTGGACTGGATTCGGTGTCGCGCTTTATTTACGAGTCTTGGTCGTTCATGAGTAACAGATACGAGCCAATGTTTACGTATATCACGCTATTGGTGCCTGTTACGACTGCGAAATACGAGGCAAAGTTGTCGGAAGACGCGGACGGCGCCGGCAGAATGCACATTGCATTCCGGGAGGAACGGAAGGATCCGCTGGTCATCCAACGGGGAGAGCTGATAGGATGACATTTGATAGTCTCTCCTATATAGTAGTATATACATATCCGGAGACCGTACAATCTCCACTCGTATCCGCGTCGTTCCGGGTGATACGTGTAACGGTCTTACAGTTACGACCGCGTAAAAGCCCGTACGAATGGCACGTCGTTCTGTCGATAGAGGAAGAGCGAGAGGAACGGAGGAGAAGAAGAAAAAAAAAATGAAGAAGACTGAACCAACTCATGGCGCCCCGTGCAATGACACTGCACGCTCCTATTTTCGCTAAACTCGCTCTGGCGACGCGCACGGAATCGAAGCGGCGACGACGCGAATGTTAACACGAGTGTGACGATCGTTCGTTTACACCGAGACTGAGTTTCTAATCACGGTAACGGGTCGCTAACATCATCTCCGACGCGTTCGTTCGTCCGTTCGTGCGCGGGAGTTTAACGGGACTCGCGGAGAGTTCATCGATTCCCCGGTCCGCGATAGCTGACTTTAGCAGGAAAATTGGGATCGTAAGAGGCACGCGATGTTGCTAACTTGAAGGTGATTATATAACGTAATAAATGAATAATATGTCGGCTTAACATAGAAGTACGAATATATAATTAAAATTTCATTAAATTCATATATTAGATTTCGTGGTCCTTTATAATATATATATATATATATATATATATATGTATATACATATATATAATATGAATATTATAAAATATTAATTATATTCTGCAAGGAAGATTATTATTAGGTTATAACTTTTGCCAGGTACTGCATTCTATTTTCATATAATCAATAATTGAGTTATCTCCTTTGAAAATAAGGAAGCTTTTCAGACCCGTTTAATTAAATTAGAGATAAAAGAGTACACATTTGTCTTCTCAGTTTTACGAGACAAGAAATATTCGATCCGTGCCAGTTTCGAAATAAATGTAATTGGTTGAATCCGACTACTCGGGAGATCTTGAAAAGATATGTTAATAGTTGATTAAAAAAAGATGTACTTCTTGGTATTCTTGCGGAAGCTCGCCTGACCCGGAAGCGCGATCGGCGAACTGCGGGCACGCTCCGTTTCGCGGTCTGCTTTCGAGATTAATTGAAAGAAAAATAAAAAGAGAAGCAGAGAGAGAAAGATAAAGACAGAGGGAGGGAAAGGGAATAGGATGCGAGGAAGGATACAGCTTAGCACGAGACCGGCAGACGGAATGGAGCGGAAGGCAGGATAGACTAATTACGTTATTTATAAGCAGCGTAGGCGCAACTACGCGTGACTACGTTCGGAACTACCGACACTAGCACATGCATCGTTTCAGATGCAGAGCTAGCTGGCATTAGCATACGAAGTCTTTTTAGCCGTGTCACGTTAAATATAAAAAAAGCCTTTAAGAATGACACATTTCACGGATTTCTTGATGAAGATAAAGAATCGCAAAAAGAAAGTTACGAAAGACAGTCTTTCGACTTAATTATCGCGTATTTCTAACTATGATTGCCCATTTCTTACTTGAGAGAAAAAACAGATAGAGAATTTTAACATAAGAAATATACAGCAATTTAATAGCGTATTAATTATATATCGTAAAATTTAATTTCATTACATTAATGTAATTAACGTACAAATCATCGGTCATGAAAATATTTCGTTTAATTTTAGCGATGTTATGTTACGAGTGTTTAGATAGAACAAGCTGATTAGAGAGACCGCACAGATTAAGCTACGCCGAAATATTATCCCTATAACGTAACATAATTAAGCAAAAATTATTTCAGCAGAAAACGTCAAGAGGAGATGTAACGAAGGGAGAGAGGAGGGAGATTCACGCTTATTAAATCATTAATATCTTTTTTTTTTTACGCTCGTTGCTGAGCAACATAGTCGGCGCGGAACCGCTCAAAGTAGTAGCGGATTGTTTAGTGGCCGTAATCGAACTTAAGTAGTCAGATAGCGGCAAAAGCCGGCCGCGCCGTGTAGCGCGCCGTTTAATGGAGGCCTCGTGGATTATTCTTAAGACACCGCCGCCGAGAGGTACACGTCCTATCGTCCACCTCCAACCGTTTCCGCCGACTATTATCATCGCTTCTCTTTCTCCTCTAGAGCGCGAGCGGCAGACTCCGCCGTATACGTACGTACGCGCGCATCTAAATGACGGTGGGTCGGATAATTGCGTTTATTAAAATGTTACGCGTTCTAGTTCTCGCGTGTGCACCCCTATAGAAACTGTGACCACTCTAGCGTGCGACGTCGCATTAAGTCGCTCTTAAGACTTCCTCTGTGTCTCGTGTTATATTCCATGGTTTACGGTGTGACAGAGCCAAATTGGATAAAACAAAGTAGTATAATAAGATATTATAGCAGGGAGATAAAAACTTATAGCTATAAGTTAAAACAACGAAATGATTTGTGTATATATTATATGCAATACATTCTGAGGGTTGCTTTTAATCAAGATAAAATCGACAGCAAAAATGACGCGAAAAATGATGAATTTATTTGACTTAATTTAACTTTATGAAGAGCCTTATCTTTATTATCCTGCGAATAACTTTATGATTAAGGCATTGACGAAGATAAAACGCATCGTTAACGAAGTCACGATTATGAGTATAAAATCGATACTTTTTTGCTCGCTAAATTCCTTTTAAGAAACGTACCCGAAAGTTTTTAAGCGCCCGTCCTCGATGTGATTATTAAATATTGGATAACTATATATACCTAATACAAGCGAAATACCATTTCGATGGGTGATTACACCAGGCCTTTCGCAGCTGCAGGCTCTCTTAATTAAATCACGAGCCCCGGTCTCGATTTAATTAACATTAACTCGCGCGCGTGTCTCAAAGTCCAAGCTCCTCCTTCCATGAATAGTATCCTCCACCTCCCTACCCCCTCAGAAACCCGGCCGTTAATTAACGTGCAAATTGAAATTTGCAAAATCTTTCGATATGCCTCGTCATCAACGTCGGCTGACGCCTTGAATGTCGTCGCGTTCGAGGAATCTAATTTTCTCACGCCCCTCGGTTAGGCAAATTTATGGTCCTTAAGTCTCCGATGAGGATTATATATAGGGCGTTTCAACTCGACTTGTGGAGGTCGCACATCTTAAAGGACGTCAAAGTATTAAATGCTGAGAAAGAATTTTCTACCTTTCATCCCATATATATTTAATGCCCTTTTTTTTATTCTTTCTTCAAATCCCTTCACTTATTTCGATAACCTCTTGAACGTTAGGCGAGAAAAAAAGAGTTCTATCAGCGACCGTATTATAGCGCTCTCGCCCACGCCGGCTAAGCGTGTCGCAACTTTTTACATCACGTGCCTGCTCTCGTGTTATGCCGCTATGCTTCGTTGTTTTGCGTGCAGATGCATGCATACGTGTCCGCGAAGAAAGGTGCATCTTTATGAAACTCGGAATTCTTTGCGACGACTGTATCGGAATCTACGAAACTCCGTGTGCCTACATGAAATAGTAGTTGGACCACTCGCGAGCTTTGTTAAACCGTATATTTATTAACGTACATATATATTAACATTCTTTTTTTTCTACTGCGAAACCTCCGCGAATTTCTCTCGACACTAACATGACCGAGAATTGGCGGCGACTATTCAGAATAGGACATCACACAAAGGAAACAAGAATTAAATGCATATATCAAACTGTGGGTGTGTATTCTCCTGCGTTTTGATTAAGTAACGAAAACCTCAGAATGGAGCTCGGCGTTGTAACAGTCATACATAATTCCGCGAGGACTTGACAAAAATGTATAGTAGTTGAACGCAGAGAACTGTTAAGGGATAGCAGGCGACATGAAAAAGGAGCAACACGAATTATAGGGGAATATCTACCCATAGAGCACCGGACGGGAAAGAAAGAAAGATGTAGAGAATGGGATAAGAGAGAGAGTTTTACAAGAGAGCGAGAAAGGCGGGCGAGAGAGAGATTGGGATGGGCTACGTGTCCTGGCGAAATCCTCGGCCATTATTTCGGCCTGGTACCCCCCTGTGTACGTCCGCCAGAAATGAATATGCAAGAACCTAGCGGCGAATATTTACGGCGCGAGCACCTATACGCCGGGTTTCAAAAGATGAAGCCGACCAGAACCGGCGCGGCTCTTCCGCTCGCGAAGTTACAAGTCGAATACGTGCGCCGGGGATCGATCTTTATTGATAGCAGCGAATTATTCAATATTGCGAAATTACAGAATTTTTGCAGTGCGAACTAGCCTTCTCAAGAATAAAAATTTAAAAAATTTAATTAACTTTAATTGCATTTTATAAGTTCTTTTTTATTGTAAAACTATATCGAAATACTTCATTTGAGACATTCTGCAAAATAATCAGAAAAGTCTTATAAAAGACTTATTTTTTTTTCCTACATTATTTTTTTTGTCTCTTCAATTAATCTCTTTAATTTAAAGGCATATAATAAAAAATTTGAGATGATAATTTATATCTATATATCTCTTCTAATTAGCGATTTTGACTCTCATTACACTCATTTACAATATTCTTCATTCAATGTCTCGAAAGTTACACCGTAGAAAGGAGCTTTCTGCTGGACGATCAACTCATACTACTATAACTTGGGTTTGACGTAAATCAATTAGCGGTGAAGAACCAGCCGAGCGTTGCACCGTGTAATTCCACACGAACGATTTAATTTTGGCACGCGGCGCGGTGAGATTAAGATTATGGTCTAATTAGATTACGTAGAAACTACCGCGATCGCGAAACCGCTTGACGAGGTATCGCGCCAAAGAGAAGTCCAAAGAGAAGAGAGAGAGAGAGAGAAAGAGAAAGATATAATATATATATCTCTCTGATCGAATTTCTCGAACGATGCGGAATAGCAGATATCAAATGTACTGCAAAACAACTAATTAGCGGATTATTAAAGCGTCAGCAGAAATAAGGCTAGAGAGAAAGAGAGCGAAATATCTGCTCGTTAAATCATCCGCCTTATTTCGATAAGCGGAAGAGCCACTGCCGGCGCGTACTTCGCTAATGAGGAAGCGTATATCTACTTCTCGCCACCGCTCATGTATAGAGCCGGTCGTCTCGACCAGGCTGAAGAGTGCAATGCACGCGTTGCATCGCCCGAGAGATCCCAGGGATGATGCAACGCCTATCTTTCCTCATCGTTTTTATCACTATATCTGATTGAGAACTCAAGAAGTAAATCACACACACACATTACTTAAAAATGTTAAACATCAACTTTATAACACTTGCGTAATCGCGGATAATAATAATTTCTGCTATTAACAACGTATTTTACGTTAACTTTTAATTATTTTGATAATCCATCAAGTTTGCTTTAGGTTCTTAATATAAAATAGAAAAAATAAAAATATACTTGCAAATTTTTGTTAATTTTTTTAAATAATGTCATAACTGATTTCTCTCTCACTGATGGTGATTTTAATAGTGCGTTATTAATTATTGCTATACATAGTACTTATTTATTAATCGTATTCTCATCGACTTGCGTAATTTTCGAGAATATAGTTAGTCGGGCTGATGAAAATGTTTGGCGCTGGATGCTACTCAGACTCTTTATCAACGATGAGAAAACCTACGGCTACGTCTTAACGGGCTTGACTACCGTGCCCGCTCGTTTTCATAAGCTTTCCCCGCGTTCCCCCCGGAACCGGATCCGACTATAATCGTTCTGGAACTCCTAATACCGCTTTGCTCGCAAATCCCCATTGCCGCCACCCAACCTCGTGCCTCTTTTGCTACGTCGTGAAAATATACGTCCTAGATAAACGCCGGAGCAAATGCGTTTTTGGCCCCCGTTTATTTCCGACGGAAATTGTTAAAAAAGCCTGCGGCTAACAGATTGTAATTAACGATTATTAACGTTTCAGCAAATTGCATTCACGTCGCTGCTCGATGTTGATAACATTCACGAGACGTAATAACAAACACGATGATAAACGATGAAGTGATAGCAGTTTATTGTATGTATGTAGTCGTCGAAAAATGCTTTAAACTAAATAACTAAATAATTTCATTGAATTGACAAAATATTTTGTTTTATTAATCGGCACATGTTAACTTAATTATTCTTATTGTAAAATATATTAATATATATAATATATATATATCAGATTTGTACATTAAAAAAGAAAAAGAGAAGAAAGAGAGCTTTTATTTTTCTCTCTTTCTTTCTCTCTTTCTCTCTCGATATAATATAAAATATACATATATCAAGCCATATATGTGTATACGCAATCTTGTAATTTTATTTTATTTAAATATTTTCACAAAAATTAATACCTATATAACATTGCACATGAAATATGAAAATTTAAAAAAGGATTTTTATTGAATTTTTAGTATGAAAATTTAATATGAACTTTAATTTGAATTTAAAGCAATCTAGATTATTTTTGTAGGTATGTATATTGAAATCATACTACGAGCTTTTAAATCAAAATTATATAGTTCTGTCAGGTTCATAGAAGTTGCACAGCTGAGAAAAAGAATAAAATGATACAGCAAAAGAGAAAGTTCGGCCGCGACCGGAAGCGCACTTATTTTTATTCCTTACGAAAGCTTGTCGTGACGAAAGGGGAAATGGTCGGAGTCTTTGCCGCTTTTGCTCCAGCCATCTCTCGATCGAAAGACGGGCGCGGGCCTTCTAAACATAGTTCTTTGCTGCGACCTCCTCAAGAAGAGACTACTTCCCTGAGCTTCGACACAAAGGCATAAAATAGAGTCAAAGGAGTGTCGGCGGTACTCGATCATTTATTAGTTTTGCTTTCGCGAAATAATTTGCTTTGTCGTAAGCGCTGGATGTCGGAAAGTTTGCTCGCTGTAATGTTTCAAAGTCCTCTGAGATTGTCATGCAAGCGTTAATTAAAAGTCATAAAGTATGTAACTTTAAAAATCGGTATATTTAAATTAATTTATAAAGAGAAAATTATGAGATAATAATTAAGACAAAATTATGAGACAAAAATATCGAAATTTTTACCGAACAGTTTTTTTTTTCTCAAATAATAGAATTATAAAAATTCTCAAAATTATTAACGATAAGAATTTAAAAAAAGTTTAGAATCGATTTGATATTCCTTAAGATGGTTAGAAGATCATCATTCGACATGTCCAGTTTATTGAGAAATACTATCGAATATTATAAACAGAATCAGCAAAAAATGTGTTTGAATCGTATGTCGAGATAATGAGTGAAATCATCTTTAGTGTGCGTATAGAATAAGTAGAGTGTAGCGTAAACAGAGATCACGGGGAAATAGCTTATCCCCGGCAACTGTTAGATTCTTGGTAAAAAAAAAAAAAGATTCGATGATAGGTGCATGCGCGATTTGCTGCAACTTGCACTCCGTTAAAGCAACTTATGCGTTATCACGTGGTTGACATTTCCGCGAGACATAGCGAATGAGCATGAACAATCCGACAAGAATATAATTAGCACAGTGAGTTGTGAATGTCTCTATTTATACGACTGCTGCAATTTATTTCGGTGCAGAGGGATCGCCCCAGTGGTTTTCAACCACTCCGACAGCCTAGCCCGTTGATTTTGCGAAATCTTTTGTTGAATTGAAGACAGAATGAGTTATTATTATCGTGCTCTTAGCTATGGGCTCTGATTATATTGTAAACGATTTTTCCTCGAGAGTAAGGCACACAGAAGTTTATAGCATTTAAAAATGAAATTTTTCGCCGTCCGAACTTTTGACAAGCGATTAAATATCGAAATATTATTCATTATTTAATTTCAATTAGGCTTTACTTTAACAGTATATTAATTTCAGATGAGTTTATAAAGTTATTCTTAAATGTATTAAAAAGTTATGAAAAACAAAAAGAAAAAAAAAACATTAGAAATAATCTGAAAATTATTTTATGAATACATTATTTTTTTATTGAATGTTTGACTAAAAAATATTTAAAAATCTGCTGTTAATAAAAAAAAACCTATATTGCTGTTAGATAAATTTAGTTTCTGCTTATGAATTATTCCAGTCATCGTTTGCGCGCACGAGCGCGTTTTTAAAATATATTTACACATCGTATTTGTGCGTCGTAAACGACTAAAAATACATCTCTATCTGAAATAGTTGCAATCCCGTCTGTTTTCTTTCTTTTTTCTTATCAACTCCATCGCGATTATTTTTATCGAATTTATTCTTTTTAATTTGCTCTCTTACTATATGTATGTATATTTAAAAAAAAATATTAAAAATTATATGCGATTTAATCTGTTAAATCTATTAAATTTTATTTGATTCTAATTTGTTCTAACTCATCCATTTTACGGTAACAGATCTATCTACAATCTATCTACAATCTATCTACAATATCTCAGAAATTCGTTACCTTAAAATAAAAGTAACAGTGGAGTTGATGGTGTTGAAGTTATCCTGATTGATCTGTAACATACAAATAAAAAATTTAAATTGTAGCAACGCTTAAATAATTAATATTTTCTAAAATTATTATTATACGCACTGAATTTTCTATTTGATGCATGCAATAATAAGCAGAAGTATATAATAAAATAATTTTGAAATTTTGAAAAGACTTTTTTTTTTAATAGAAACTCTTACAGAATTTTTATAAAAGTGTTTTTTCTCCCATTGGGAGGATTATATTATATAAAATTTAAAAAAAAATATAAAATATAACAATATTATATAATTTATAATTTATTAGATTATTAAGAAATTATACCTGACATTTCCATATAAGTGAATAAATATACAAGTTAAAATTAAAGGTAAATATAGATACACGGATTATAATATTCAAGAATATAATTAAATTTGCCGATTGTTTACATGACAGATTTCAATTGAATAAATCTCGTGATACACAGCAGTGCATTGTAAGAAAATGAGCGCTAAATGTAAAATAAATTAATTCATTGTCGCCGCGAAATATAATACAATATAGAATAAATTCATGCGGAATATTCTGTTTCTTGAATTTCAAATTAATTATTAATTAAACAAATTGATATATTACTACTTTTCATTATTTTAATGAGTTTAATTACTTTAATTTAATTACTTTAATCGATCCTGCAATTTGTGTTTTATTACGCAATCTCAATCCGAATGACAAATTATATTTAAACGTCGAAAAATTTAAAACATGGGACAAAATATAGTTGACTCTAAGCATCATTAGAAGAATACTTATTGTCCACGATATTGAAAATTGTAATGAAACCATTTTATAATTTTATTTTACAAAATAATTTTTCTAAAAAAATTATATAATTTATAATTTTTATCCCTCTGTTGTTTCGATTTTTACATAAATAAATAATCGCACGGAATACGCACTTCGACAAAGACCTATCATTGCGATACAGTTTCGTGTCATTTATGAAAGTTAATTAATTATTAAATTATAATAATCGACCGAATCATTTCCCGATACACATGGCAATGGCGTTTGCAAAAGGAATTTGACAATATACGGAGCGTTTCCGCATTACTATTTTACTACTCGAGCATCACTGTGCGAATGATAGCAAAGCAGTAGCATGTACATATGTATGTATATACATAAATAATAACGCGCTAGACGACACCAAGGCCGAATACCATGTTGTTCCATTATGTTGTTCATAATTTATGTCATAATATTCTACGTCTACGTAGTATTAAAATATACATATACATATGTATACGCGGAATACTATGTTTCTTTAAATTATAGATTAATTATTATTTATTAAACAATTGCGCGATTGATGTAGCTTTGTTATATTAATTATTCGATTGACTAATTGCTTGTTTTTAATACTAAATATATTTAAATTTATTTTTCTAGTATAACTAAAAAACCCAGCAAGTCCTTATCAATTAAGCCTATTAAGAATACGATTTCTCTTATTGAGATCTGATAATCTAAAATACTCGATCTGATAATCTAAAATAACTGGACGACTTGCGTGTAAAGATACAGTTCGTCTCGGTGTTTCTGCACGTGACTTGGCACGAGATATTGCTGTGTCTCTTGATTACGTATTTTCGATGCAAAGAATTTGCGGCTCGTTTCTGGGGATGCAGCTTGATGCATATACAAGTACAATAAATGTTCAGTCGCGAGAAACGTTTTTTTCATTTTTCGAAATAACGCCACGTTGTAATTTCAATGGTTCTTCACTACTGGAGAACTCTCGTGATGAGGATACCTAGTTGAGTATCTCACTAATCGTGAGTTCTATGACACAAGCGTCGCGACTAAAGAGTTGCTGTCGTTCTCGCGAACATCTTAAGTGTTTTGCTCTGCTCTTAAATATCACGCTTCACGACTTGTCTTCACGTTGTAGCTCGATATCGTCGAGACGCAAATAGATGTTTTTATCTCATAAGCGAAGCAAACACGCTTGGATTGCCGTTTATGTAACGGGAACATGCGAATGCTTAAAATGACACCAAAGCTCATAATAGTAAATCCGTATAACGTGATATCACAAAGTATAGCTGTGCACTTCTCTTCTTACTATAATTATTTCTAATATGGACTATTTTTTAGCATAAAAATTGATTGCGCACTATTTTTTCTTTTTCACAATTTTTAAAAATTTTTACATTATTATTTTGAATTTTATCAAATCTATTTGAAATTTATTAAAAGTTAAGATTGTTACACGTTCGCAATCAATCGTTTACCCCATTTACAAATTATTAATGGTTCAATAATAAATTTAAAAAAGTCACTTGTTTTGATTCTGTGATTTGTTTAATTTCTTGATGCATTTAAAATGGCATTAAACGAGTGAGAACAATTAAAATTCGAAGAGAATGTACATATGTACATCATTATGTGTAATATATCGAGAGAAAATTTGAGATACAGGCACCAAAAATATTCACAGTATTTTTATTCGTTCGCGCGCGCGCATGAATAGTGTGTGATTTGAATATCATTTAAATACAAAATTATCATCAGTACGCAAGCGAAATGAAATAAGTTTAATTGAAGCATCCGAAGTGTAGCAGTTAGAGTATTCTAATTCACGCGGCGAATCTTTCTTTTTTCGCGGCTTTTAAGCAGCGTTTTGCGCTACATCGCTTATTCGCGTGTGTCGAACTTTTGGAATATCGAAGGTTTTATCGCCCCCTTTCATGCAGTCTCTCATGGGATATTCGATGAAGCTCGAGTGATGAAGCTTCATGTGAAATTTGCCTTTTACACGATCGTTTCTGCGCATGGAGAATAACCAGGCATCCACGAATATCCACACGGGATACGTAAAACCGATCTGAAGAAAATTACCGCAGAGTCTTTCATCCGTTTCTTCATGTCTCCTCAGAGACGTAAACGCGAAGCTCATTTCCGCGCCTAAGCTGACTGAGTTTGATTCTCCATACTCTATTGAGTAAGAGTTTTTATTATACCTCATTTGTGTTAACGTCATTTAGATGCAATAGGTAATATTCGAAAGTGCTACGTTTTTTGATATCAACAATCTGCAATTTTTATTATATCTCTTTAAGGAAGCTACTAAGATGTAATTCATAGACTCATTACATTTTTAGAAGCTATTATTATAATATATTGATTTTAAACATATAAAAAATTAGATGCATAAATTTTTTTCAAACAGTTTTATATGATAAATTGCTTTTGGATTGCAAATTTGATTTTTTCTTACATAAATGCAACTCGTTCACGGAAATAAATTAACGTACTAAAAAATTACATTTCTGTAAATTTAAACATATGCAAACTTGCTAAGTTTATAGCGATTTCCTCTGTAACTTCGAAAAAAATCATAATACCACGCAAAATATGAAATTCCACCGCTATTTTAAAATATGAAAAAGCAGAAACTGCGAAGGGGAAAATGTTTCATGTCATACTTATGCAGTTATTATAATATAGTTTTCCGCATATATAACATTTTGTTTCGTTATGATGGCTGTAGCTTTGTGAATATATTAGCAATTTATTTCTGCTTTATAGTGCAAGAAAGCTTTGTCTTTTCCTTAACAGTTTATCAATTATAATTTTCTTCTTAACTTTATACGTATAAATATATTATTGCATTAACAAAGAATAATCAAACTTCTCTCTCAAAGTATTAAAAATTAGAAATATTTTTTTATAATTAATCTTTGTACCTGAAGAATAAATATATGTTTATTTCTGATCGACGGCATCAAGTGTTTAATTAACATATTACGTAAATGATGAAAGTTTCGCTTTCATTGTGCTTTTGTGATACAAGACTATCGTACATCCATTTAAATAGTATTAACTTTTGCTCGCTTTAAGTCCGTTATTGTCAACAAAATCATTCACCCCCATCGCGTTCTGCGTGTCATCATTAAAGGCGATAGGTGTACAGGTGCTATGCATGGATAAACGAGCATTACGTATACCCGCATGCATGACCTGGTTTCCATGCAAACAGTTCGCGAACGTACAAAGGCTATGCGTAAACGCACAGTATGTGCGGAGAAACAAAGAAGCTGTGGTACATATGTGTGCCTCTCCATAAAGTGTATTGCGACTGATTAATTGTACGAATGTTAGCCGACATTCTAACTTGCGAAATAATAGAAATTAGTTTGAAATGCGTTTCTAAATTATATAGAAACGCTTGCAAAAGCGTTATTATATGCTATAATATATGCACATATGTAGAACTGCATTTTCTTTTTCATGCAAATCACATTTTCCACGGTTGCAGAGTGTATTTTTCACTAATATTTAAATTTCTATTTTTTTACATTAAGAGTCTTACTAATTTCTTAGTTGTAAAATGTAAAATCTTTATATTTATCATAATTTAAAAAATTATTTAAAGTATACTATATTTATATTTTATTTAAAGTCTCTATTTCTTTGCATACGCGTATTTTATTCGTACTTTTGTAAATCTATGAAAATCTTCTTATAACATATCGATACATTATGATGTTGTACATCGAAATAATTTATAACATCTCTTTTAACTTTGAAATTAAATCTTTATGAGTATAAAATTTAACGATATGCAATGCTGATATTTACTTTAATGGAAAGCTCCGATTTTCTACGATACCAGCTTATCCGTGTAAAGCGATTGCTGGAAGATGTGCGTATGTGCGTATTTCAAATATTACCAACTATAACGTGGTATTTTCTAGCGGTAAAATTTTTGTAACAAAGCTCGACAAAGAATTGAATTTTATCTCTCGGTTTCTCCTGCGAAAATCTACCAACGATATTATCCGCAAGCAGCTTATGCTGGTTGCCGCACGTTAACAATTTATACACGGGTAATCATAAATCTCCTTGTCGCACCTTGAACCAGTTATAGCCGCTTTACACGCCCCACAGTGTCCTGCGTTGGAAATTAATATACGGTAACGCCGTGGCGTTACAATAATAATACCGAAGTTTATCGGCTAGGAGATAAACTCGGGCCGCTTTGAATATTCACAACAATTTCGTGACTGTCTTCCAATATATCCGAGGAGAGCTGTTAATACGCAATCAAATAAATTTGAAACAATTAAACATAATTGAAAATTATTATGCTAATATACTGGGAAATGCATTTTCGTGCGACAAGGAGATGTCTTCTTTTTTTTTTTTTTTTTTGTACGGCATTAAATCTTATATTTTATCAAAATATAATAATATATTCGTCATAACGTTGGATCACATATAATCATATAGAGAATACGGGAATCGTCATTTCTCGTGATATTCCAAGTTCTTTCTAATTATTAACAGAAAGAACGTAATGTGTGTATGTTGTTTACGCCAAGACATCGCCTGCAGCAACACGTTGGCCATTTATACAAGATCATTAATTTTCCTCGTTGTTCCTTGAATCAGTTATAGTCCCTTTTGCACATCTTACGATCTCTCGTGACGAGAATTAATATGCGGCCGTGTCGCAGCGTACTATGGTAATAACGAAGTTTCTGCTGAAGAAGATAAACCATAGCTGCCTTAATGTCTCGCAGAAGATCTATCGTAATAGCGAGCGGTGAGCAAAATGTAAAACTGGCGTACACAAATCATATCACGATAAAATTAACCCATCTGTCGTAAAATGTGAAATTGATAAATATTTTTTTTACAGACATTGTAATAATAAAAGTATTAAAAGTATGTAATCACGAGAAGGAGAGACGAATGCCCAAAATAGTTATTCCGCTGTTCGCTATTTAAAAAAGAAATAAATGCAGATTAAATTGGAAACATTTTCATGTGCTTCGAAATTACTGGTCAAGATTAAATGTTGAAACGTTGAAGTGTTAATCGATAATGAAACGGTCTTATATACTTCGTACGTGGCGCAAGTCACGGATATCTTGTTTTCAAGAGAGACTCAGGTAAAGGGAGACGCTGTCGCGTGTTACAAGGAGGCGAATCAGAGGAGCTACGTCGTGAAAGCTTCTTTTGCAGTCCTTACCGCTACGTACGCCGTGTTAGGGAGACCTCCCAAGTCTCTCGCAGAAGGCACGTCATATTTACGCATCGTGTTTGCCTCCGCTGATTACTGTTTGACGTGCTCGGTTGCCCTCTCGTGCTCTGCGTCTGCCCTGTGCTCCTCGTGTTCCGTAGCAGGTCTTTTGCCTTTCGCGCCATGTATACATGTACACACACATACATATGTGTACATACATGTCCCTTTAAACATGTACGTGAACATGGATGCACTGTCCTTCCGAAAGTCATTCGTGGACTCATTATCGATTCTGGCAGATATCCACGGTTAAAATTAAGCTAATAGTCGGAAATCGTACGAGAATTTGGTAAAGTTTAAATTGCGTAACGTTCTGGAAACGTTTCTCAGTCTATGATCAACTGATACATATCTCGCAATCTGTTCCAAACATTACAAACAATTACGCGATTCGATGAAGATCTTGCTTGAGTCCAACCACGAAGCTGATTACGCGATCAATTCAAACGTGGGAGTGAAACTTGCCCTGTGGCTAGAGTCGATGATTGATTCTGTTCGCGCAAAGATGGAAACTTGTTATAGATCAATGCTAAAGAGTATGTGGAGCATATATCGATTATTTAACTATCCTACGTTTCATATACATTTTCATATTCTCGGCCTAGAATATCTGTTGCGAACAATTTTTAAATAATATTAATTTCATCCATTCCGATCATCGTTTCGTGCAAGTTTTTTTTTTAATCCAATTTAGAATTATTTAATATCTAAAAGGTAATATATATAAAAATAGGTATATAAAAATAGATAATAATGCTATACAGTCAGAATTATTTTATGATTCGAGATTATTGAGAAATTTATGAGAACATTTATGTTAAATAAATAATTTTTTAATATACTTTCTTGAAGTATAAATGGTTATTCTTTCAAAAAATAATTTTATTTGCAATTTTGTATAGCGCTCTATTTTTTTAATATCAATTTCTTACATGATACACGTATAATATAGGTATATGCTTGCACTCGTCGACGTCGTCCTCGTTTCATGCTTCGCCGATCTCTTTCGATTGACCATCACTACATCGTAGGAAATAAGCTCTTAGAAAAGAAAAACGGGACATGGGATAGAATAAAGACGGCATGCGGAAAGCACCTGGGAGGCACGAGTACTCGTTGCAGATAGATCCGAATACGATATGCAGACGTGTTAAAAAGGGTCTTAGAAAGAGAAGGGGTTGTGAAAGGAATCCGCGAGCGCGCTTACATCCAAGAGAAGTCAGCACGACACGGCAAAGCAAAAGCTCTGTGAGCTTTTACCAGGATCGCGCACAAGACTCGAGTTTATGTAGATTGTGCGTCGAACTAAGAAACTCAGCAATAACAAGACCACTTTGACTCGCTTTTATATCCTTCATGTCGTTTCTAATGAAGACGATGTCAGAAACAGAAATTAACACAACGCGCAAGAGCGTTTTTGCCAATATCCTCTAATTTTTAATAATTTTAACTTTGAGAAAATATTGAATAAAAGTTTTTACTTTTTCACAGAACTATATCGAAATTTGTATAGGACAGTTAAAAATATAAAATATATGCGGATGAAATATATTGAGGCTTCTAAAAAAATCCCAATAGCATATTTTTTTTATAATTGGCCTTTGTAAATTTAATTTAAATAATTATTTTTAAAAACAAAATATCTGCCGAAACATTCGACTCATTGAATTTTTTTGTTTGTTTCAGGTGAGTGCATTACGGATCTTTTATACTCTTTAATTGGTGAACATATCTAGTAAGTATTCTATAATATGAATGCACTAAATGTGCATTAAATGTTGTAATATATTATTAAGAAATTAGAATTCAGAAATTATCGAATTTTTATTATGAAAACCTCAAAACTGTAATAACAATGAGACGACACGATTTCGGGATAAAATAGAATCAAGATTCGGGACGTCGAACGTGGAGAACGGGATTTTCATGACAATGAAAATCACGGGAAAAATCCGGGGAAAGACGCGTAAAGCCGCTGGGAGAGATTCGAATTCTGTTCGGTGTCGACGCAACGACAGGAAGTCGATCGATCGAATTTTCGCGTGGTGTCGCGTGTCGCGCGCGTTGAATTTCGAATTTATTTATTCCATTTTGTTCGTCGCACATAGATATCTTGAAATTCGCAATACGATCGTGTTTCATATAAGCAACATAAGAAAAAATAATATAATAAGAAAACAATATAAGTAGCTAAATCGCATACGAAAAATTGCTTACGCGGTTTCTAGAATTAGAATCTCCCTTTCTTTTTCTCTCTCTTTTTTCGATTATTATTTCTTTTATGAGAAAATATTTCCTTGTTTCGAGCGTGTATGTTCGTCAAATATTATTCGAGTGAAAAAATCAATGCGACACGTTGTTAGGAAAGCAATATCTACCTGTATACGTGCCGTTCCGCGACGTTGTCTGTGCTTAATATGCATTACTATGCCAATGCCAACCCCTTGACACGCACACTCGCCGCCCACGCCGCCCTCGCTCTTCCCACAACTACCTCATTCGAGAGCCTCAATTCGTTCTCGTAAATATTTACGCGTCGGGCGTTCGATCGCATTTGCATGCGGCTTTTGCCGCGACTTCTGAGGGTAAGTAGGTGAGTAAGCACGAATGCATGTGATTGCCTTTACGGAGGCCGCGCGGTGAATTTGTCCGCAGGTATTGCGGAAGAAGCTGCGCGTGATTTTGATCTACTAGAAGAAAGAATCAGAAATTGATATGTAAAAATTAATTAAACTTAAGCTTGGATTTTGTACTTGCGTTTAGGAATTTCTCGTATAAGATGTAAAATTTTCTTTAGAGGGGTATATTTTTTATCAAACTTTTAAATTTTATATTTGAAAAAAAGAAAAAAAAAGAATTTTCTTTTAAAAGCTTGTTGTTCGGTTCTGTTCTTTATTATTGAGGGCAGAGATTATTAGTTTTAAACGCGCGAAAAGAGAACAATCCACTGGATACCATTAAATATTTATTTTCGAATTACATTTGAGCTGTATGTACTGTGAGTGGATATTATTAGGTTTTAAATTTATTATTTAATATTTTATGAAACATTTTCCAGTAATCAATACGTATTATTTACGAAATTAATTCATTCATATATACACTTTATTGTTTATTATTTCCAATCCAAAATATACGAATAATTGAAAACAGAGCACCGATTTTTGCCTCTGTAAGCATACTGCTGCAATTGATATCGAATTAAATTTATAGGTTTTTCGAAATCCGGCAAGCAATCGTTAATTGCAACTCGTAAATATTTACGGGCGTGATGATCGCATTTGCATATCTAGCTCGAAGCAGGACTTTGCAATGCGAGCGTAACAATTGTGCGACCGTGGTATTCATCGGTTATGCCGCCAGAAAAGCCATTGGAAATTATATAGTACCGAAATGCATTAAAAGTGTCGCGTATCTCATTGTTTCTATTATACGATTAATTCGTTCGCTTCAAGTAGTATAAGTAGGCTTAAATACCATTATATTGAAATTCGAAGTTATAGTCGTGCCTTGCGCGATTGTCGTAAACTTTACGTACATAATAAAGCGTTTACCTGGATATAATAGCGATAAATTATCCCAAATCCCTCACAAAGATCCACGATTAGATATTGAATTTCGCAAAGACCAATAGCATCTTGGATCAAGCTAATTTGGAGCAATAGTAGAAATTGTGTGTGCGTTTGCGTCAGTTCAAATTTTAAGAAAAAAATATATAGCACATTTGAGTTCAATCTCGAATTAAAAAGTCTAAAGGATAAATATAAAATAATAAAAATATTTAATAATTATATATTCTTCATACATATATAAATTGTATCCTTTCATAATTTAATGAGCGAGTTCATGAGAATTGCATATAATTGCTTCGACTATTGCATTGTCGTTCTATCAAGTTCTATTGTTGGAAACGATTAAACGTGTAAATCCTGAATATTGCAGCAGACGGCTATAATAAGTATTACATTACGCGCCAGCATAATGAAGAGGATTTTCAAGGTACGACGTATCGCACGCGTTTATTCTCATGCGAGAATTTTATAAATAGCGTGTGCCAGTTTTGCACTAATTTTCAATGGAAATTATCAAGCACTTTCATGCAACGCATCTTTAAAATTCCTTCTCCCCCTTCTCTGCATTAATTGAACTCGATTGTCCGACAAAATCAACAGTCGGCCGAAGCGGAAGCAACGCTCATCCAATAGGCCACGTTGCCCGGGTGACCGACGAAATCGCAGAATTGTCGAAACGTCCTCATTGGACTGGATAGTGCTCTTAATTAATATGCACGCGCTTTCAACCTAGTGGAACTACGCGAAAATTGATTTGTCGAAGCGAATGTTACCCGAGCGATCGGCTTTACTCTCCTCTTCTCCTCTTCTCTTCTCTCTCTCTGATTTACATTTTCATGCGATATACGGTTGTCTGTTTCGTGTCGTTACGCAAACTCATTTAGGTTTTCTCGTTTTTTTTTTCTATCTAAATGATAATATTGTTCGATATTTGATAATTATAAGTTTTATTATATTTTATTAAAGGAAGTTTCAAGGGGAGGATTATTATAAGTTTTCGTGTTTAAAAAAATACAGTGCCGTTTTTTACTCGAATACGAATTTTTATTATGCACAACATGTTTCGCAATAATTTCTAAAGTATTAATTTCTTCTCTTTCATCTATGTTCAGACTTGCTTTAATTAAGTTTCACCCCTTATATGCTTCTATTATTTTTTTTATAATATAAACGCGTATTTTTTAAATTCTGACAGCACCAGACGAATAAAGTCGACTAGAAACATAGTGTCGTACAAAAGCTACCCGATGCGAATTATCACGAAATAATACGCTAGAGAAAAAACCAAAACTTGGAAGATAAAAAATAATAAATACTTTTTTTCTTTGAATGATGTCGCGAATGCAACACATTTATAGCACATGTCTGCTCGCTCGTTCTCTCGCCCTACGAAGCCAGGTAAGAGAGAGAAATAGAATGGTGGTAGATGATGGTCGGTTGGAGGTCGGTGGTCGACGTTTGAGGTTCCAACGAGGGGCAACGCGGAAGGCAACTCGCGGTAGTAGCAAAGCTAGTTGACGAGTGGCTCCTCTCTTGGCAGAGTAAGCGCGAGTATCCGAGTACCGTCGCCTCGAATACGACCTCTACTACTGTACTTACTACTACTACTACTATTACTGCCTCGTGCCTGCGCACAGAACAGATTCGCCTTCCTGCGGGTAGCCAGCGGCAACCTCTTTCTCTACCACGCGGTCGTATTTCACAGACGTCGCGTCCTCTTAAAATTCAGATTTTTACGACTATACGACCCACGCTACCTCCGCTTCCTTTATAATCCGCTTCAAAAGCATCGCGCGCATTTTTTCTCTCACTCACTCTCTCTTTCTTTTCTTCTTCGGATCCCGTAATTGTATATAAGGCGCCTTTTTTAATTCTGATTTACATTTCCCGTTTTATAAAGAAAGGGACGAAATACTGAAGGAATAATGTATACTCTGACGTCGTAAGTTAAATTCTTGAAATCTCGATTATTAATTTTGACTTGAATAAAAGGAATTACTGATGATAAAAGAATGAAATGTCTCTTTCGAAGTTTCTCGTCTCTAGAACTTCAGAAAAAAATTGCAAAGAAAATAATTTAAAAACAGACAAATCGAAAAAATTTCCCATGACAGTCTTCCACGTAATTTCAAAATACTTGAGTTCGAAAATAAAACACCATATACATGTGCATCATTAAAATTAATACTAAATTGCTCTCTCGCTCTTTCTCTCCGCACATATGTACTTGATAACAGTTGGACCAGTAAAAAGGACCAAGTGCGCATAGAAGAAGTGCGAAGCGTACGTATGGAAACGTGATTCCATCACCTGCGCACCATGTAAATCGCGCTCGCTCTCGACGGCGAAACCGGCGAAAGAAAGGCCACTGGACGGCGGCCCTTATCAATGAGCGTTGAATGGGCGCCGGACATTACTTTTCCAAGCGCGAAACGAGAAGAAGAACGAAAGAGAGACAAAGATCCGAGACTGCGACTCGGCGTGCGCCAACCTACGTTCGGCGTGCGCCCGTCGCGAGCGGGGTAAAGGTGCAACCGTACACGCGCGATTCCCGTGGAAGGTAGGTAGATAGGTAGAGGTAGATAGATAAGCAGGTATGCGCGGGCGTACGTATGTATGTATACGTATGGGCAGGAGGAGCCGGGTCTTACCTGCCTGCCTGTCGGAGTCGAGATCGGGAGGAGGTGGAGGTGACTCATCGCCGAGAAACGCGTATAATATCATATGATCGAGCTCGGGGCCTGTGCCGCCCTTCTGCCGGCTAACACACAGGGTGACCGCGAAAAAGATGAGATAAAAATATTTTTAGATAATTTAAAAAAATATGTTTATTATTATTATTTTATGCATCATTTATATTCGGCGTCCTGGAGACATCCAGGTCTCTTTGACTCTCGCTTTTAAAGCTGAACATTTAATTCTATCAATATTTTGAACTTTTTATTGGCGCATTTCAAGTGATACAGTTGCAAATTGTATGCACAATTAGAGATTTGTTATAAATACAAATGTATAAAAGCTTATGTCTTTTTTTATTGAATTCTCTATGATTATTTGAATTATTATAGTAGAGGATTTTGGCATGGTTGTATGAATGTGTTATTCCACCCACGTGTTTGTAAAATGGCTATCACATTGCTATCGACAAAAATTCAATATGATTGCAAATCGATAATGCCATTGTGCAATAGAGTATCCATAGCCTACGTATTCGATTACAAAATGCAACTCGTGTCTCCGATATGATCGATGAATAGCTAGATTGGTTTCCTGTATCGTTCCAACGACTGTTTTATATTTAGTGCTATTAAATAGAACTGTTTCATTGTATACCCCACTAAATCATACATATATATTTTTAAAAAATTTCTTTACAGAAGAGAAATGTATATAAAATAACTATCGTTTGTATTGGTATTACAAGATGCGTTTTCGCGGGATAGCTGCAGCATTCGTATTATGGGAAAACATAAACGCTCGCACTTTCAGAGAAAGCGATACAAGACACATAAAATTAGAGACTCCCGCATTCTAGACAGCGATGTCATAAAGCGGTATATACAACCGGTATAAAACCTTGACGAGGACGGCGATTCGTAACGCGTCTGGATCGTCGCGTTCGACGCTGCAATTTGCGAGACAACGCGCCCGATTCGACAGCGAGCATAAGTATGCGCGTTACGGCGGTGCTTCGTTTCCGGAGGAGCGAGACTTCGCCTTCCGCGGGAAGTCGCGTGTGTGGGTATACGAAACGAAATAAGAAACATACATCGGTCCCGACGCCTCCTCCTACTTCTTTACCGCGTTCTTCCCTCCGCCGACCACTAACACAAGTTATGACTTCATGCTCGGGTGCACCCACGATTTATGAAGCTCGAGATCGAGGAGAGTCGAAGGTGCCGGGATATGCACGGGTCTATGCACGTATTGACAACATATGCAACGATCATAGACCGCTTAGCGAGGCTATTTTCCGAGGTCCGTATGTCAATGTAAAATTTGTGAATGTGACATAAAGCTTGAAATTATTTTATGATATATGAGATTTTAGAATTTCTTTTGCCGCAATTAAATTAAGAATGTAATATGTTAAAAATTGTCCGTGTGATTAAGATTTTTATATTTTGTTTTAGCAATGAGAGTCTGACATTTTAATATTTTTAAATAAAATTATAAAATAGTTTATATGATATTTTAATAATGATCTTATAACAGTTTGTCATTAAATTGTTAATAAACAAAAAATTGTATATATTTACCGCTAAATGATTTTTAAATATCTATATCGAGATTTATCGAGATTATATATACACACACAAACACACGTTTTACGAAGCTTAACAAGTTAATTAAAAGAATTTCAAGCAATTTATCGAGCTACGTATGACATAAGGATTCATTTTGCATGTAATAAATTTTGTTGCAATACACGCGAAATCAGAAAACGATGCATTTGGCACTTCCACTTTTTTCTTCCTTTTCGCAGGAATGCGAAAGATGAAAATTACATGTGCGAAAAGCATAGATGCGATGATTCTCGACTCGCTTCCTGGTTGCGACGATCGATAAACAAATAGAGCAAGAGATGCAGCGTGTATTATATGTGTGTGTATACGATGTAGCCGGTAATAAATAACGATTAGCGTGGCGCTAGATGGTCGAAGACCTGCGAAATTGGTCTTTCCACGGCAAACGGAAAACGAAACCCGATGTATCTTCGTTTGCCGCCAGATTGGTAAGGGGCCGGTAAGGATCCGAGTTGTTTGTCTTCCATCTTCCGAACAACACGATTACCGTGCTTGTTGCGAGCGGGAAACAAAGCAAAAGGCATTCGCGAATCGATCGTCACGTTTGGCAATACGAAGAAAGAAAATGTGCAATTATCTCCTCGTGAATTGTCTGCTCGTGATAATTAATTAACGTCATGATTTCCTATTTTCAAATTGACTCCGCAATTAAGACTTTAAAAGTACTTTCAATGTGGATTTTTAAATAAAATAAAATGAGTAAAAATTAAAAAAATATACAATATATAAAAAAAACGTAGAATTTTTTTTGATATACTATGATAAACCGTCGATTGCAGTGATTTTCCAAGATTGTCTGAGTGAATGCGACAATAAGCTCGTCTCTCGGCGAATGCAATATTGTCATTGTTGCGCCCAAGCATTACTCCGGAATATTATTCTAAATTATCCTTCCGCTTTACGGCTTAATAATAAGACAGAGAAACAGGAAGGCGCGGGCTCTGGGGGCGGAAGAGAAACATAGTGGACAAAGAGAGCGAGAAAGCGAGCGACTGAGAGAACGAGAGGGAACATCCAGCCTTAGCTCGTGCTTTAATTAAACGGGATACGTTAGACGATGTAACCGCTGTGAACCGCCACGGTATGTACGCTTATTAAGATAAAACAAGCAATTACCGGGGCGCAGAGGTCAATCCCTTTTCTTCTCCGTCTCTCTCTCGCTTTCCTCCTCTCTCGCACTTCTTGCACGATTTCTAGGATACTTTCGTCACGTCTCATGGATAAAAGTAAAATCTTTTACCGGTTACTTAACTTTATCCGCGCACATTTATTATTAGATTATTAATTTTAAAAAATTCTACAAATGCGTTATTGTTAATTTTATTACATTTTTTGCATAATCGTCTTCTAATCGTCTCGTCCTATTAATATATTAGATAAATGAATAGGTGGACAAATTTATTCTAGTACGAAAAAGCGTTACGTGAACACAATAGGAGATTATACCGAGTAATGTATCTTATATAATTTAAAATGAATGACGGATAAAATAAAAATATATAGTTATTAGATTATCGAATGATATTACGATTATAGTGTTACAATAATTTTGGGGGGAGATTGTATATTTTTGGCGTGCAATTAACATAATGATAACACGAGGAAATTGTTAATAGAAGCAACAAATTCGTATGACAGCGTACATTCCTCAGTTGTTCAGATCGAGTCATTCAATTACATTCACCGGATAATGGCTTTAACGTCAACGACGGTCGGAAATGCGTAGGTGCGACGCGTTTCTAGGAACGACAAAGTCATTGCGCTTCTCGGATTGGCGGCATCAAACTACTCGTGCTGACTAAGAATAATTCAACAGGAACGACCCATTTCATTTTAAGTAGGAGTATTTGAGTGATTGTCTTTGTTTGAGCCGATCATCAATTATATTGTCGTATAGCTTTCACGTATTTTGCAATACTTCTAACGGAGAATCGAGAAATGAATAAGAAAAGAATTGAGATTATTTCTAATCTTTCAGATAGTAATCGAGAAACTAAATAAAAGTGAGCTACAATAAATTAAAACAAAAGATAAATTAGCAATAATTTTAAAGTGAAAACATTGAAAACAGATTAATTCCGGAAATTTAGAAGTATCTGAAAAAAGTGTGGGACGTTATTAAGTGAAGAAGAATTGCAGTTACAAGTATGTACATATATTATTTGCTTTAATGCCTCGCGAGAGATAATATCCTCATGCTCGGAGCAATATTGTTTTAATTACACATCGTCGTCCATGAATATAAAACGAGAATGTGGACACACGAGACGGGATAACTTACGTATAACTCGCACTTGGTTACAACATACCTAGGCGTGCACGGCCGCTAATCCGTATCCACATTAACAACCTAATTTGCAACTTGCTCACGTTATACGCGCGCGAGAGGAAGAGATACACAATAGGGAAGCTCGTCGCAGGGATATCTCGGACGCGAATCGGCGAATTTCGAGCGAAACTCCCTTCGTGCGTGCATTATTAATACGTGCGCGGCGTAAAATCGCGGTACGTGCATCTGCAAACGAGGAAAGTTTACATATTATCTAAAAGACAAACCCGTGGACGTATAACTTGTTCCTGTGGTCACGGTTCCACTTCTCTTTTACGCTACATCTTGCCATATAGCTACTCTCGATACTGGACCCCCGAGGAAATTGATTACAGTTTCACATTTCCGTGTTCAGAAATATCAGGCAGATGCATCCTGTCTCGAGAAGGAGACTTGCAATGACAGAGTGCATCTCTATTTAAGTACGATCATTCATGCGCCTATGCGTACACTCGATAATATACCTTAATAACGTTCAATAACATACTCTATACAACGCGATTCCTGGACAGTCTATCGCGTTTCTTTGCTATGCAAATTATTCATGACGCGGTAGAAACAAAACCCGACTTGATTAAAGCGTGGATAAGCTAGGCGGGGCTCTTTAATCGAAACGACGATGGTTGCAAGGCGAATATTGTCGACGAGCATTTCTCGAGCTTTACGCAAATTGGACATCAATCTTGCAAAATGCATGTATGGTCCCATTCGACCTTTCGTTAATTGTACAGCAAGCATTCATATCTATTTATACCTATTATTAGATTGGATGAAGACATTGTTTTAAATAAAAATAAATAAATTTCTAATGATAAAATGAATAACAACTGATAGTTAAGTTTTAATTATGACTATTAAATGAATAAATTTTCACCATTCTCCAGTTTTTTTTTACTAATTTTATCATTTTATCATTGACATAAATCATAGTTTCATTTAGTTCAGCCGCGAGTCGTCTCTATTAATGAAGAACGCTCCAGCGTTAAATGGGCGAGCGTTACACTATAATCCGACACACACGGGATACGCGGGTGTAATACATACTATATTACATTTACGGCATGCTATATATGTTATGTAGGGACGCATTGCGTTTCATGTGAAGCAGTGGCTTTCGTCGTAGCAGCTATTCCGCGGAGTCTCTACATTCGTGCACTCTCTCCTCTTTGCCTTCGATGTCTTCCCTTCTCCTTCCTTCTCCTTCCAGGCTTCATTCATCATGCACGGGTCTCGACATCGATGTATGACGTTTGCACGGACAACGCCGTGGCGAGTCACGACGCGCCACACCATGACGCTCATTCATGGCGTGGCCACGTGCACAATTGCACGCGTGCGAGGCGACCGACCGCGAAAAGGAAGAGTGGCGACGACTGAGAGAGAAGTGCGAGAGGAGGGAAAGCCGTCTCAAAGCCGGTTAGAAATAGCGAGAGAGAACAAAGAGAGGTGCGCCGGGACTGTCTCTTCTCTCTTTAGCGCGTCCGTCTCGTCGTTTTCAGCTGTTGCGTCGAGAGACCCCCCTTTCTGGCCTGGCGCGCCGAAATTTCTTTTCTCGCTCAAAGGCGAGACACACCGGGGGAAACACATCGTCGCGATCTAATTCCTTTTCGGAACGCGCGAAGAGACGCGTAAAAATAAATTACGAATGTTTCCTCGTGGCGATATTTATGGGTCGACGAATTTCGGATGTTTTCGCGATGAAAATCGCGACCGTATGTGTGTTGTGCGTGGAGAATATCATGGGGATCGCAACTGAGCACGAATATAGGATCCCCGACGGGATTCTATTGTCTGTGCCTCATTTAATCTACCAACGCACAATGTAAAATACAAGCAAGTTTGATTATAATAGAGAGATATATATATATATATATATATATATAATTAAATATATACGAGCCCCGATTAATCTTATATTTAATTCTTAATAGGGGACTAGGGGATCATATATTTAATTTTAAATATATATATGTATATATATAATTGGATTTCTCCAAAAAAGTTTCAAATCTTTACTACTAAATCGTAGTTATTTTCACACTCTATATATGACATTAATCCTTAATAAGTACACTGTATTGAGTTGACGAAAGCACAAGTGAAGTACAGACAACAGCGTTAGCTGCACTAGTGTATATCGTAAGATATTTGGCGTGCAATCTCGAATAAAAATTCATTGGCTTGTGTTCGTCTGGCATGTTCCAAACATTCGGACGTTTACCCCATTTTCAGCATAGCGAGAGAAGACCGCACACCCCGAAGCGATGCGGTACATAAACGAGATAGCTGGGACGCATGGAGCAGCTTGGGTTACGTTTCGAAATGCTGAGACAGACATTCTTCGGAATTAACTAGAAATGCTGGCATAATCGCGAATTAATCCTAACGTTTTCCTAGTGTCTTAGTATGAGAAAGCTGCTTTGAATTAAGCTATAATAAAAATTCCGCTCCGCATCGTTTCTTCATCGCAGTAAAAATTTTTCTAGGTGTCTCACATCGCTCGTAACCAATTAAGCTTTCACTCGCATCGCTTTTCCCTCGCTCCCTATTTCCGGAAGAGAGATGTGACTACGTAATGTATAAAGGATAAGAGTCGCGCGTGTAAGCTGGACTCATAATGGGAGATAAAGATAAAGAAAACTGGATGCGAATGGTCCGCGTTTCCATTACTTTTTTAAATTCTCTTTCGAAACTAGAATAAATTAGACGCGCAAAATTTGTAAGATTTTGTAAGATCGCTTTAAATAGGAAATATCTCGCACATATATAAAATAAGTTTAACTGAATTATATGAATTTATCCTTCTTGCAGCGAAATCTTTTTTAATTAATATTTATATTGCGCGTTCCGCAAAATCGATGAAAAAATATATATTATTCTATTTAAAATTTTATTTTTATATCTTGTAAAATACAAATATATAATTGATAATGAACGTCATATTGACGGCGCGATCAAAACGGAAATACATCTCGGATGCAAAACGTCGGGGTTTGGGTCTCGTATACATATATATCTCGCAAAGTTCGCGCAACGCCGCTTATAAATAAGCATCGTACGTTGGTTTGTCGCTTGTGAAGTGCCGCAAAATAAAAATACTATAAGGGTACGAGCACGATGCCCGCCGTCGCAACTGCGGCGGTCGACGCGATACTCAATGGCACGATAGTGGTATATATGGGGTATGTATATCCCTTTTTTGCCGCGCTCTACTCGAGCAAGTTACGGCCGTCCGAAAATAAATCACGGAAGGTTTGATTAACTCGTTCGGCTTTCCGCCGAACTTTTCCTATACCTCTCGTTCAAACTGACTAACATGTACAGAGAAAAAAAAATCGATCGTTATAACATAATTTTGAAAGAGAGAGAAAGACATATAATCCCGGAGAATATTTTAACGCATTTTTATTAGCTTTTACTCAATTGCTTGCGTGAATATCGAGAGCTTCAAATGTCAAATGAGAAAAATCACCACGTGCAAAATAATATAATACAAGAATTGAAAATATAGCAATGTAAATTTCATCTCTATATATTTTTATTTTATATATTTAATAGTATTCACGGAGAGAGGAGGGAGAGAGAGCAAGAGAGGAAAAGAGAGAGAGAGAAAAAATTCTTGCGATTTATCTACTGTATTTTTTCGCAGTAAAGATGATTTTACTTTGGAAATTCGTCACGAAACAGAATATTAGATACTCGATAACTATGGCATTCGTTCAGCAAAAAATTGCACGCCGATTGCAATATTCAAGAATATATTTTCTGCGGATATGATATTTTATCTGCAAATATCATCTCTCTGAAAAACAATATGCCTATAGTGCATTTTTGAGATTTTCACGAGAAGCGAGCTGCAATATGGAATATTGAGTTTGGATAAGTCAATCGAAAAGTTCCACTTGTGAAACGGAACTGATTCTGTACGCTCTTCTCGAGTAATTCTCAATCTAAGGCCTTCGACCTCTTTTAGATATAGACTTGCTTGAGAAATCACGGTCTTTGCTCTTTCAAAAGTGTCCTTGAAAAATATACATAGATTTAAATGAATGGAAGTATTAATATATGCGATTTTCTCATGATATTTTATACCAAATATAAGTTCAATCTTTTCTCATAAATTTTCGAAATTATTATTAATATTATTATTTATTAAAACAAAGTTATCGACTTTCGCGTTATTTTTCAATATTTTGCAGGAATGTAGAAAATAAACATTGTTCTATTTTATTAAATTTATTTGCTTATATATAAATGTATCTGCAGCTCTTGTCTCAAAACGGAAACAGGATTAATACAGTTGATACGAAAGTAATGTAATAATACGAAAAGGCATAGGGCAGCTATAGTTAGAAAAGTTTATGAAACAACCATTCAGTAAAAAAAAAAGAATAAAGAATATTTAACAAAGTAATATCAAAAATGTAATATGAGAAACACACTCTATTAGCGCCAGCGAGAGAGTGCATAGAAATACGAGAAAATAATCACACCGAGTTGTCGCATTTTTTGTAAAACGAATAGAAACGAATAGAAAAATAACGAATGGCGGAATTATCGGAACTATTACATAACAATAGTATTCTTTTTTTTTTGCGTTATACAAACGATTTTTAAATCGGTGCTAACGGCAGAGATAAAATACCGCGCGAGGCGAAATGAAGGAAATATACGCGGTGTCCACGCGAAAACGATACAAAATGTAACTTCGTATAAATCAAATGGAAGCCATGAAAAATACATGAAAAAGTACTATATTTTTTAAAGACATTATAGAATGAATTACCCATATGACAATATCCCGACGACTGCACGTCGTTTACGCGGCATTTCGTTTTTACGGTTTTTCTCCGCGCGATCCGTTATTACACAACCCGTTATATTATAACGATATCGCGGCACGTTACCTTCTTTTTTCTGTGCCGTAAAAAATATTATTAAGCACCAAGCGACGAGTCGCGAGCACTGGGCAAATATTGCGAGAAACTTTGGCTTATCAATTCTGAATGTCGCCCAAACTGTATATTATATCGCATGTGCTTCTTTTTGCTTGCATTTTGCGGGAGTAAATTGATTTCTGTATATTCTTGATTTGCTGACGTGATCGTTAAATAATCGAGTTAACATCTTTATATAGTGTTCTGTAGAAATGAATAATGAATAACTCAAGCATATTTTCAATATCAAATTCGGCGACAACCCATTTGCTTTGAAAACTTTATATTTTTAGCTTACAAAAATATATTTTATTTTTATAAAATAAAATTAAATAAAAAATAATTTTAAACTTGCATTATATGTATGTACGTGAATTAAAAAAGATCCAAGTACCTATAATAACCTCATAAATTGGATAATATATTTTAGAAAATCTCATAAATGTGCGAAATTATTCTCGCATATTCTGACAGACGCGCCGTTAAAATATCGCAGTAATTCTGAGATATGTCACCTATTTATCACGTCGCGAAAATTCTATAGATATTTGAAGATTTTTTAAGCCTTTGCTTGCCTCCGCCCCCTTCCCCAACAAGCATTGACATATTTTATTCTCTGGCAAAACGCCCTCGCAGTAGATACACACTTACTTTGTCAAACATATTCATCAGACGACGCGTAAAAAGCGAGGACCTTCCAACACATTTTCGTAGCGTCCAGAATCGGTCTGGGGTAGCATGAGAAATGGGCGCCGGCGTTTCATTCTCATCGCTATGAATGTCCATACCGGTGAATGAATCAAAAGAACCGTATCACGCCCCCTCCCGCGCCAGTTTTTCACCAACCATCCCTCCGATCCGGATTATTAGATGGACGAAAAATGCGCCGATGGCGTGGCCCGTTGCTTGAAAAACGAGCCTTCGCTACGATGATCCGGTATATTGATCGTTACAAATAGCGCTCGCGAAGGGTCGCGCGCGAAGGATTATCCCTTTTATATCATACCATTAATATTACTCTTCATGAATCTTGCGAGCCTTCGCGAAAGGAGTGGACGACCCTTTTGTTTCTGGACAAAGGGCGTGGCGATAAATATGTTACATTGTATATAACGGATTATACTTTCTCTTCTCTTCTTCCTCTTCTTTACTTAATATATTTTATTACATCGCCTTAATAATTTATTAAACATCGAAGGCAAAATTACACAAAATATTAACGTTTAAAAGAAAAAAAAAAATATGGTTTGCAACAAGTGTCAAGATACATGATTTTATTAATATTTAATTGTTGAAATTTATATATATTTAATTTGTTATATACTTTCTCGAAACAAGAAATTTTTTATTGAATTTTCTTATTATCTTTATTATCTCTATATCTTATAAAAATTTTATCTTAGAATTCCGAAATTTTTTTTCTTATATATAATCGAGCTAGTTCAACATTTATCTCCACAATAAATATCGTTGTTCATTTATAAAATCTCTCGCTATATACAGAGAGAAGGCATCTCAACTCTCGCATTAACCGAGGGACGCATGGATTAACCCTTTCACGCTTCAGCTATTAATATTACTTTCTGCAAATCTCGACACGGACCTCCCTCGTTTCTTGCTGATAGCCAGGGTCCAAGGAGATAGAACGTCGAAGGAGGATCTTTGCGTGGACCCAGGATGTCACAATACTTAATCATCTACTATCGAGTTTTCTCTCCCTCTCTCTCTCTCTCTCTCTCTCTCTCTGTTCCAAGTTTCCTCGCTCCTCTCTATTCCCGAATTCACTTTACCTATTCAATAAGCTCCTTGTTATCGATTGGCAGTCAATATCGCTTGCCCCGAAATGTCGCGCTTAGTGAAACCGGTTTCAAGCCGGATTAAGCTTAGATTACATTGTTTGGATTCCTTATCTTCTTTATAATATTTGGATTCTTTATCTCTTTTTTACAATGCCGCTGCTCTTATATGTGTACTCTTATTGCCTTAACGACAATAATGTTTTGATTCATGCAATATTTACAATTAAAAAAAAATTATACGTAATTTGAACTGCGCTGGATATTTAACTAACAACTACTGCACCTGAATTTGGATAATGTAATTTTTCGAAAAAATCAGTTTCTGTCTCCAAAAATAAATAATATTATAATATGCACATATATTTATGAGAATTTGATCTTTAGATTATTTCTCTACATGCGGTACTGTAATTAGTAATGATATCCGCCGAAAATCCACCGTCATCTCTTGCTGCCATTGCGATACTTTGCGTTTCATCCCGAGGGATTTCTGCGAGTTTACCGAATGTCACGTGGTCACGAATCCCCCTCTCACCGCTCCTCTTTATAATTCCATTAAAAGGAAACTTGGAAATTTCCCCGGGGACTCGTCACTCTCGGTAACTTTCTGTTTCGCGCGCTCTCACACGAGAAACAGTACGTACGTCCGTAGGGGAGACACACGACCTCGAATGAAAGCCTCTCGTCGTCGTCGTCTGTGTGCGGAACGCTGGTTGCACCGAACAAATATCGAGCGTAACGCGCGCCGTCGGCCCTAACTTTCTCGCGACGAGATGTGCGAGCCATTTAAAGATTCGTTCTGGGACCGATCGCGAACTGTGCGCATATAAATGGGCATCGTTGTTAAATTCATCACCTCCCAGCTCCTCCCGAGACGCCTCTGCCGCGAATTCTGCCTGTATTTTTTACTTCGCAAACACGCGTGTGTATATGTTGGTACACGACGTAGCAATTTACTCACCATTCTATACTATAAAAAGATTTCAGAATAGATTATAATATTAGAGAAGACTGTATCTATTAGAATTAAACTTTTAGTGAGACGAAAATACGGATATCTGTTTCAGAGACAACAAAAAACTATATATTTTAAATCTTCGATTGTTTATATCATTGGTATATATTATTACCCACCCATTGTAGAATTCTTATGAAATTGAATGTGCGCCTCGAGGCACTTGTTACTACAAGATAAATCTGCGCATTTATCTATCTTCTTCCGATAACTCACCTCACGATCGCAATTAAATCGATATACGGCGAGGCGGGCGATTATTCGTAGAGATCGAGAACCTCCTTGGAAACGGTAATTGCTTAGATTAGAGCGGGGCGCGTGCCGTGCGCAGGAACGCATAAAACGCGGAGTGGATTTAACGCCTGGACAACTTTGCACTATAAATGCTAATGGGCCGGGTCCGTAGTTAGTTAACCACCCTAAGCTCGTAGTTCGACGCGTCTTTGCTCAGGATAAGGATGGTGGAAGGGTAAAAGCGGCGGGAGGGTAGGATCTCCTCGAGAACCGGGTTCGGGGGAAAGGGTTAGGTAAACTCTGGAATTCGAAGTGTCTGCGCGAATGCCGCGAAAGGATTTGCACGTGTTCTCGCGTGTCGTAGATGTAATCGCCCGACCCGACCGCGCTGTGAACCAACGCGGTGCGCGAAATGTTATCGAGGGTGCTAGTCGCGCGCGTTCACTTCACGTTGGGGGTAAATTGCGCGACGTTACGGTATAAGTCCGACGCGAGAGAATGCTCAATTGCACTTTACGCGGAATTTCTTCTTCTAAACGAACGTGAATATCAGTACAGCGAGATAATAGTATTGTGTCTATCCTATTTAAAAGTTATTGATTTAAATAATAACAAAATTAGTTGTCTCGAGAAATGCACAGCTTTTATAAAATTATAAATTTAAGTAGTAACGGACTAAAAAGAGTCAGACACGGATGATCAGACACGAGATAATATAGTATTGTCCCCTATTTAAAAGTTATCGATTTAAATAACAAAATTAGTTGTCTCGAGAAATGCACAGCTTTTATAAAATTATAAATTTAAGTAGTAACGGACTAAAAAGAGTCAGACACGGATGATCAGACACGAGATAATATAGTATTGTCCCCTATTTAAAAGTTATCGATTTAAATAATAACAAAATTAGTTGTCTCGAGAAAAGCACAGCTTTCATAAAACTATAAATTTAAGTAGTAACAGACTAAAAAGAGTCAGACGCGGATGATCAGACACGAGATAATAGTATTGTCCCCTATTTAAAAGTTATCGATTTAAATAATAACAAAATTAGTTGTCTCGAGAAATGCACAGCTTTCATAAAATTATAAATTTAAGTAGTAACGGACTAAAAAGAGTCAGACACGGATGATCAGACACGAGATAATATAGTATTGTCCCCTATTTAAAAGTTATCGATTTAAATAATAACAAAATTAGTTGTCTCGAGAAAAGCACAGCTTTCATAAAACTATAAATTTAAGTAGTAACAGACTAAAAAGAGTCAGACGCGGATGATCAGACACGAGATAATAGTATTGTCCCCTATTTAAAAGTTATCGATTTAAATAATAACAAAATTAGTTGTCTCGAGAAATGCACAGCTTTCATAAAATTATAAATTTAAGTAGCAACGGACTAAAAAGAGTCAGACACGGATGGTAGAGTGCACCAATTTCAAAGAAAATTATAATTTTGAGACTGATTAATTGTGCATAAGACACATTTTTTTTATCCGATACCATGTAATTAAATTATATCTCAAACTCTAAAAAAATTCTTGAAAAATTGTTAACTTTTATTAAATTGTTGTACAGGATTGATCCGAGAAGAAATGCAAATTATGAGACAGGAAATTCTGAATCGCGGGGGTAATATTTTTTATAGGAGCAGAGTTTCTCTCTCTCTCTCTAACAATTAATAATCTTAGGTGGACTCTTAGCGAGCTGCAAATAAGCCTCACGTACGAATGTATACGCATGTACCGACGTATTACGTAAGCTTACCTTGCTCGGCAAGGGGAAGAGGGAAGGGGATAAGGCGGTCGAGTGCGTGTGTAATCCTTCGCAGGTGCGCAACGGAGGACAATGGAGCATTAACCCAATGTTGAAGTGTATATGTGTGTGCGCACGTCAAGACGCCTCCATTGGGAGAACGCATTCACTCATGCTCATTGTCAAGTCGAAGTGCCGTTACCATTGTGTCGGCCTGTGTCGCGCGCTCACGCTCTGTCGCGTTTCACGTGTCTACGCGCGCGTGTAGCGTGCGTCTCACTGTCCTGCGTCACGTGACAATTTCGGCGTGTGTATTCGCGACTATTATACGCGAGTAGGAGCGAATACGCGCTTGTTCCCTATGTCGGTTTCGGTTCCGCCGCGGAGTATCCTGTTGTCGACAGAGTGTCCTGTCCGTGTACGTTCTAGTAGACGATGTCAACGTTTATTCCTCATTCATCAACGAGGTCGATCTCTTTATATAAACTTTATATCAAAGATAAAAAAAAAGACAGATTCATAATGATATCGAAATAATGAAAGTAAATAGTTAAAAATCATTAGATAGATTTGTCTTACGTTTTATAGACGAAGTATTTCTGTACGTGTCACTTCTGATAGTCAGCTTCAGAATAAGCTGTTCATTATATTTGAGAAACGCGTAAAGTTGGCGAAAGGTGCCAACATTAGTCGCGAAACTGTCTTCAATAGAAAGATTTAAAGTGTCATACTTAGCGAACTTGCTGAACAAATACGTTGTTGGTTGCGCACATTATGACGACAAATTTGCCGTTTGTTTATTTGCGAACCGGAAGTTAAGTGAACGGAGAATGAATTTTGCCTAACTTTTGCTAACAAGAGAAATTCCGCAGATTTCTCTTTCCCTCTCTCTTCCTATCTCTCTTTTATATTTCTGTCAACGTAGACTTTTTTACAGAAGTCTAACGATGCAGATTTGAATTGAGTCGTGTGCAAAAAGTCCGAGGCCCCCCCGAGTTCCTTCGCTCCTCTTAATGACACAGTCTCTAAAAACGTCTAATAATAAGACGCCATCTTATTACTTTTCTTTTTACTTAAGGTCTCTCTGCCCGTTGCTAAGAGCTAAGAAATAAAATGTTTCTGGCATCGCTTTGAGATACACTTTTTAAAATAATAATCCAGCATTCTCGTTATATCCTTGCATACTTAATTTTAATTTTCTGAATGGGAGACATGTATTTTACATTATTCGCTTGTTAGACATCTTGTTTTTTTTTTCAAAATATATGTAAGTTAGCAATATTAAACTTTTTAAGAGAGTAACAAGATTTTGTAAAAAATAAGCTGTTAATGTTGTATGATTAGTATCACAGTTAGTTATCATACAATTATACAAATAATTATCTGATGGATGGTAGTTAACATCCTCTCTCGAAGATATATTTTTTCAAATTTATTTTTCCAAATTATCTGGGACATCTGAAATAACGCATGTACGACTCGTTTTGTACGACCCAATTATACACGTAACAAGTTCCATTCTTTTCTTATAACTAATTTAGTAATTGCCTTAGAAAGAAAAACGCAGAGTTCGAGAAGGATAAACCGAAAGCGGGAAAGTTTGCTAACAATATATATATATATATAATGTGGTCCACGTAAAGTATTGCAAGTTGGTTTCTCGAAAGTTATCGGAGGTAGACAAAATTTTTTCTTGGCATTTTAAATTTATTTGGTTAGTTTATTTGGGAGTTTTTTGCGAAATAAACGAAATACATTTTCAGAGAGAACGACAAAATATAATCTGCTCTAGTTTCTTCTTTAAATAAATTAATATATGAAAAAAAAATTTCCTACTGTTTAATGCATTTTTTAAACACAGATAATTTCTTATTTAAAACCTCATTTATAATATGCTGTATTTTCCGATTATAAACGAACAAGTAAGGAGTATAAATATATAATTATCTTTTTCTACATATGTTGCCTATACGTGTCCTTTCTCATTCCTTATTTCTACTAGTTTAGGCTGACCTTGCCGTTCGAAGAAATATACGAGACAACGTCGCAATGCGGCTCGAATAAGGTCTCGGACGACTCGTCCTCGCGGTCAGATCAGGGATAGGACCTCTCGCGGCTACCTGTCAGAAGGTTAGCTAATGAAAGAGCAGCGACGTCTCGTTAATGGCCGTGACTTATCCCCGAGATAATCTCTCGCCGCATACAACTTGGCGTAGTACGAAGAGACACGCGATTGTTCCTCACGACACCCACGCGATATTATTTCGTATCCGTTGATTTATGCGATAAAAAATCGAATTTTGCAGATTCACCAAAATTGAGGATTTTACCTTAGGTGCGCAAGAGAAAATATGAAATATATAAATTAAGCAATTCCATTCCATTTATTTTTTAAACTTATTCTCCCAAAGAACTGTTTTTTCAGAGATTATCTTTTCCAATTTTGTAAATCTCTTTTAAGGTGAACATTTTTCTTTCACTATAATAATTTTCTTTCCATTGCGAAAGGTGTTCTTTACAATTTTTTTTCCAATTTCTGAATAAATATTTATAATACTATAAAAATATATATAATATCGAATCGTGCATAATAAAATATTGCAATTATTATTTTGAAATTATGATTATATCTCACTTTTACATTGCGAAAGCATTATTAATTAGAGGATTAATAATGTGGTTGAAACTAGCATTTATACTGCAATATTTACTCCACATCCGGTTAATGGATCGATCGCAGAAATGTCACGTGGCCGATGTCCTAATTATCAGTTTCTATCCTCGAAACTGTATTAATTCGACTTCGATTAGAACTTGGAGCAAAGTTAGAGAAAGTTCGCGATCGACCAGCTCGATTATACGTGCGATCGAAGGGAAGCTTGAGGTACAATGTACACCGTCTGTTCCCGTTAAATTGGCTTATAACAAATATATGTGCACCTCCATAACGGTTAATGTCCACTGGGTCTTCGTACGCGCCATCGAGCCATCCTACATCAACCAAGTTCCGAACAGGTGCAATATATTAGTTATTTTACTAAAAGGATTTAAATACAATATAAAGACATGTTAATCAATAAGTATCATTTTCTAACAGTACAGCATTCTTAAATACATCTATATATAATGAGACTTCAAAGAAAGATTCACATTCTTTTACTAGATTATGCGCTTTACTTTCTTTTTTACTTTGTTATTAATATGTCGCAAAATATAGTTGAAATAAATTGACAAACATTTTAAAATGCACATTTGGCATATATATTATTAATATTTAAAAAAGTAAGCAAATTTATAATAATCCCGAGATATAGATTATGAGTGGACATTAAACATCATCGACGATCACAACAAATCCTTGTTAGATCTTTACTCGCCTATTTCTCTCTAGTAGCTTCTCTCTCTTATCTCTCTCTTTCCCTTTCCCTCTCTCTTTTACAGTAACTATAATTCAACTGTATATTTCAACCATCCAACTCGCGAGGCAACTACCGCTATATAGCGGTCGCAATATAATACGCGCGCCGTCGCAGTAGTTTTCTCCATTAAATGCCCGACATTCATAATGCTGAAGATCTGCATAGTCGGCGTGGTAAATGTCGCTGCCTCATACCCGCTCTTGTTTCTCATTCTCCTCCCCGCCAACGGTTTGTTTACCCGCTGTCGCCTTCCGTTTCATTTTAGCGATTTCTCACGCGCTGGATGAACGGATAGCAATTGACTATAGAAGAGTACCGGATCGAGGAACGCGAGAATCTCGGGTGATGAAAAATAGATTGTCGAGAAGCTGCGGAGGAAACAGGTGTCTCGTAATTAGAGATACGTAACCGCGAGACTTTCCATTTCCGAATAAGTTATATTTACGGAAAATCCATACAAATAACATTTGGAAGAAGAGAAAGGGTTGAAATTTAAATAATAGTGACTTGAATTATTTCACTGCGCATCAGAATAGAAATTTGATTTTAACGTGAACAAAAAATAGAATCGCGCGAAGAAGGCTTTAATTTATTTTTATGATTGCTGTTTGTGCGTTTTCTAGGAATGTAACTGTTTGTGAAAAATTCAGGAGATATCACGTGCTCGCTCTCGCTGCGTGTTCGCTACGTGATTAAAATGCATACACCATCTCCGGACTCTCATTCACAACTCATCACCAGAGGTTGGCCGCCGCCTCTCTGCATGCGATAGAGAATTCACTAGGTATCCGCGTGTCATATCGCGCGTCGCGCTTTCTCATAATTATCGCATTCCGTACTTTTGCCATATAGCGCTACGGGTCGTCGATATAGAAATACGGTCGGTTATCGGTTTTCGATTTTTCCGTTTTTCATCCGCTAGCGCTCGTTTCACTCATTCACGGTTCCAATGCGTTTCTCGCACCGACGTTATCCCGCGCGCGAGCTATCTCTAAAAAAATAATACTCCAACGTTGTTGTAGATTCGATCGTATATCGATATCTTCTCTGTCGACTGTTCGCGCCCGTTCAACCACAATCCGACAATTCGTTCTATTTAATTTTTCGTCACGCGACGAATACATTTTATTAAAAACGATATTATTTCTTTCGAAAAGCAGACGAGAGGAGGACGCTCGCGAGAAAGAGGCATTTCACGAAGAAAGAGTCGAGTAGTCGCGTTAATGAAGGAGATAATGGATAGTAATGCTGATGAGATTTAACACAAACCGCTCTTTCTCTCTTTCCCTCTCTCTCTCTCTCTTTATCTTTCTCCTTGTCTTTCTCGTTTTGTGGGCATTGTAATTTATCCGGCCGCTGTTTTCTATGGCACGGCGAATGATTGATGAAACTTTATTCGGTGGCTTTCCGAGCGCGGAGTTAAAGCAGATATTTATAATGGAGTTAGCGAAACGCGCGCAGCTTCACCGCTGCCACCGCTGCGGTTTTGATATTAATGTAAGGCGGCGGTCGTTTTAAATTTATGAACCACTCCTGCTTTTATAAAGCGCAATTAGGACGACCCGGACTTTTCTTCAGCCACATTTCGCTGAAAAAAAAAGAGATACAAACGCAAAATTGTTTTCGCTCCGTCGCGAAACATGGTATATGAACGCATCCTTATGTTCGATATATCGAAAAGCGATTGAGTGGCTCATTTTGTTTCAGCGAGCACGTTAAATTTGATGGATTTTTGCTTATGTCTATAAATAAAAACTTACGCTTATATGTATATGCTGTCACGATTCAATTATTTAAATAATACATTTATTCGGCATGTTTCTGTTTCTAAAAATTCTCTATAAATTTCTATCTACACAGAGAGAATTTTCTCTTAGAATTTAAAGAAAATCATGGTAATCGTAGGACAATATATGGAAAGAATTTTATGAGAATTTCTCTGATTAATATTTATCACAAAAATAATAATATCTATTATAATATAAAATATAAAATATGCTTGATTAATTTTACCATGCAGTTTAGTAAAATTAATCAAACATGTTTTATATTTTAGTGTGTAGATTATTATTTTATTTTGATAAATATTAATCAGAGAAATTCTCATAAAATTCTTTCCATACCATATTGTCCCACGATTACCATGATTTTCAGGGTAAATTCTAACAGAAAATTCTCTCCGTATAGATATAGACTGTTCTAATTCAAAGAAGAGATAAAAATGATATTGTACGCGCATCGTCAGAGCGCACGAGTACTCTTTATCCCTCTCGCTCGACCTGGCATCTTAAGGCTCTCTCGCGCTCTTTCATCCTCTACAGCTCTTATTTCCTTCAACTTTGACATATTTCTCCGTTGGCTGTGTCGGCGAGCGTACATTTCCACACGCTCGCTCGACTGATTTCGTAGAGCGTGGAAGTAACCATGGAAGCCTCTTCGGCGTGCGCTCGTCGGGCCCTTCGCCAGAATGCTCTTCCCTCTCCGGCCGTACGTGCCGTGGGATCCAAATATTTGGACATCGCGTGGGATCATCGGCATTCATCGCGGGGATCTTAAAGCGCTTCTTGCAGGAAGGAAGGGTGGAAAGGCGGAAGGAAGGAAGGAAGGAAGGAAGGAAGGAAGGAAGGATGGAATCAACGGAGTAAGTTCGTTCGTATGAGAACGACTTCTACCACTATCGACTCATAATACGGCAGTCTACCGGAAAGAACCCTTGGGTTTGAAAAATCGAATCCTTCTGCATTTATTTCAACGTCGGAATAATAGCCGGCCCGCGGCTGGAATAAAGAAGTAATAGCTTCGCCGATACGCTGCCACCCATCGCCGTCGAATTGGAGCATCTTGTTCGTCCATTATCGGCATTTCGTCGTAAATAATCGTGCGAAGTTACGCGGCGAAATTCTCATTTCCCGGTGAAATTTAGCACATCGCGGAATTTACTTTCTTCCCTCTTTTTTTTCCTCCTTAATGCTGTCGCCTGGTAGATACAGCACGGTGAAAATTTAATGACTCATTCATGCGATAAAGAAGAACTCGTACTGAAATAAAAATGAAACTACAAGAAGCGAAGCAAGAATGTACGCATACGATCTTTCAATGGATTCTCCATGTTTAATCCGGCATTCGGGTCGAGAGAGAGAGAGAGAGAAAGAGAGACCACGCCTCTCTGAACTATTCATGCGCAAACACGCAGCTCGGAAAATGTTGCGAGTATTCAATATTTAAGTACCACACTTGACGAGCGAAAGAGCAGGACTGGCATACGAGTGAGAAGCGAAAAGTTAAGCTAGAAATCAAGCGGTGTCTTTAAATAAACGCGGTCCTTAAATAAATATCTTGAAACAATAAAATTAAAAAAATTAGAAATATACGATTTTTTCAATTTCTATATATTATCTTCTTATATTTTTTTAGGACTAATCATTATTTTATTTAAATTTTATTTTCCTAAGTTTTCGTTATATCGATATTTCATTATATTATGTTATTTATTTTGGTTGAAGAACAAGATATATATTGTGCAAAATATTTTTTCTTCTTGTTTGTTTTTTTTTATCCATCACATAACACAATAGATAGATTAATAAATTAGAAAATGTAATATAGAAAATGCTTTTTACTCTATATATTATGCCGAGTACCCTGGAAAAATTGAAACGAATGGCGAGAGTAGTCGAGCCACGCTATACAAACATCGGTGCAACAAAGAATCAAAAAACAAAAAGAATAGAGAAGTAAGAAGCAGTGCACTTTTGCACTGCAGCTTCGCGCGTCAGGTCCAGACACAATAAATAAATAAATAAATGTCCAACCTCTCTTTTCCTTCGCATGAAAATTATATATACATCCACCGGCGATATCGTGGCGCACCGATTTATACTCCAAAGTCTATTCATCGTTTCCTTCGTACTTTCACTGCGATGCAACGAGTTGTTTCATGCGATACAGAGGAAAAGAAGTGACGAGACTTTCTGTAAATATCTGCATCTTAGCCTGATATGTTCGTATATCGCACGTCATTCGATACGTTCATTTACACTTGTCTTGCAACACTTAAATCAAACAAATCTCAACCCGTATAATTAAAATTATTATACCAAACTATCGAATTAAAAGTTAATATTTACTATCGAGCTATCGATAATTAATGCGAAGACATGACATGTTATTTATATATTGCTTGGATTCAAAGTTACGGATGGTATCGAACTAAATGTACGACGATAAAATATAAAAAACTAGATAGTGAATATTATGAAAGTATATGGATTAAAAAAATTATAAAAAAGTAGAGGAAAATATATGAAAAATATAAAATTTTCTAATTATGATCTCCAAGCATATGAATTTTAATATTTTTGTGATATATATCTTGAGACAGAAAGGCAATTTATATACGTTTTTATTTGTTATTCCAGTGATAAACATCGAAACGCGAAATGTAGATACAGTCAAATGTGCTTCGGCCCCTCGCATGCAATATTTGTGCTTGGAAAAATATAAATATACATCTTCATTCGTATGCGTAACATCGGTATCGGTAGTATCTACACAATTCGACTTTGTGTTCCGCCGAAACTTTGCGGAGCAAAAATCAGGCTAGCGTACAGCGTTTACATTCGCACACTATTCGTTTTTACATGCGTTTTTGATGCGTGCTCGTTGAAATCTGTCGCACGCGCGTGTCCCCACGCGAAATGTATGTTCGCAATTTACAAAATGCACCGTCCGACGTATCGATCGCAATCCTGCGTCGCGGTTTTCGCTCGTGTTACCATCGTTACTGTTAATAGTTGCAGAAAATTAATTCAAGATAATTATCGCGATGAAACGTTAAAGCATATTAATTGCCGCCGAGTATGCGCCGCGGTAGCCTGCATTTGTCGCATTGTACGATACAACGTGTCGTGCACGCGAATTACTGACGCTTCACGCGATTTTCATAAATATTTTGCTTCCACGATCGTCGTATCTCGATACGTTTGCTTTTAATCTCTCTAATTGATCGAAAAACGCGGGAATTATCGTGCATAATTAACGAAACTGTTATGAAACCAAATATAATCGTAACATTCTATTATTCTTGTTAGTTCGTTGTTCAGTTCTATTATCTCGATTAATTATATCAATTTCAGTTTCTTTTTCTTTGTAATTATTCATTTTGCAATTTTAATTAATTATTACACTAATCTATGTATATGTATTATTAATTGTTTGCTTGTGATAAATCGACGAAATTAATTTCTCTGTTTGAATTCGTATCATAATTATAACAACGGCTCTCTCTCAAACATATGTGCAAAAATTCGACTTTACGAGTTTTAGTTAAAGTAAATTAACGGATTATGTTTCAAGACGTACAGTATTATACGAAGTGACGACGAAGACAAATCGGAGGGCTTGAAACGTGTTGATGGGCTGACAGCGTGAACTTATGCGTCGAGTTTATGCATGATCTTGTGGGACTTCGTCGGCGATGGATTATATAACCGGTCTATCCTGATTCATTTAGTGCCATCGTTTTCGATCGTACGATGGTTAAAATTAATGTATCATCGGAACGACGAAGATTGATGAGAAAACTTTGCAAATACATATAGTCAATACGTAAAATGAATGTAATATGAAAGCATTTTTTTCATTAGTTGAACGTCTTAGCATATGTGAATATATTCGTAAGAAGTATTTCTCAAAAATTATTATCAGAAAATTATTAAAAAGAGACGATTAAGTATCAATTTTATTATTCATTGTCTTGTCTGTGATTTTTCACGTTAAGAAGATATATTCATAGATAATGATCGAAGAGATTTTAGAGAAACGCGATGATGCATCGGGTAGATTTTCAGTCAGGTATATCTCGCGCGGAAATATTAGCCTCAGTCGTTCATCTGTTTCTGTTTTTAACGACACGCTTATATTGTTAAATAGATGAGTTCCGTCATACCGATAAAGCCACGGTTATCGTGCGTTCCTCTCTGTACCTTTCCGCATTTTTCCTCTTTTTTCATAGCCGTATATCACACCCGTGTGACGCGGGACGTGCATCTTTTATTAACCGCGTTACGTTATAAAGCATTTCCATATCCCCGGCGTGTCCATTAATTATTTTTTAATCCCATTTTTACGCGCGTCCGACATGCACAACCGTCTCGCACGGAAAATGGAGTAAAGGAAGCAACGTTTTATCCACGAACACCCTTTATTATCGTGACCGCCCATGGACGAATTGACACTCCTGTCCTCGGTAACAAGCCGGGAAACGATAATGCATTTTAGCGTGAAGCATTGACAACGAAGACACAACGCGTGATAATATCACGAAAATTAGCGGTAACGTTATGCAGAAAGCTATGGAGAACGGAAACTCTCTGTTCCTTTGAACCGGCGCGTTACGCTATTATAACGTTATCTCGGAATATTGTTATTATATGCGTGCGACTTTTGTTGGAGATTTGAATAAAATATAATTGAATAATTGCGCAATTAATTACCGAGCGTGCAGTTACCTGACGGTGTAATTAATTTTATTCGATAACAGGAAAATCACATCTTGGCCCGCCGAGAACTATAACTAATATATAAAGATTAATTATTAAATTGAGTACACGACGCATGAGCATCAAGATCGCAATTTCTTCAAGTATTTTGTATCGTGTTTTATAATTTGATATGTATATAATTATTTTCACTTTAAGAATACTTTATCGATGTAGATAGAGGCAGGTAGATGGAGAAAGAGGAACGTGTGAGAAAATTAAAATTAAAAGTATAAATATATAAAACTATCTAAATATGTAATATTCTAATGCATGTACATAAAATAGAATTGCTTGTTTTCTTCTGCGTGACATGCGCATCTCAATTATTTAAAAATTTATTAATGTCTGGCGAGAAATAAGAGAGAGAGAGAGAGAGAGAGAAAAAGAGATTATGCATTTTGATAATATTGGATATTGTCATTCCTTAACGTGCATAGGATCGTACACGTGACGATCATATCAGCGACACGTGAAGCAATCATGCTCACGAACGTTGGCTTGGATTATTCCGGAGATATTTTTATCTCGATGATGAAGCATAAATGGAATGCAAACTAAAAAAATTTGAAAAAAAAGAAATTGCTTTGTATTGTTGTGATGAATTTTTGTTTTCTTTCCCGATCCTCACCTGCTTTCATTAGCCGTATGAACGATCCGCGACATCAAGGAGAATACGAACGATAGCCTATATAAGGATGATAGCCACGCGTGTGCACCTGTACAAGTTCGCGAAAGTCACCGAGGATCATGCTGGTGCACGTATCGTCGTCATTAAAGTATCTTAAATGAGTATCGTAAATGCTATGTACTAATGAAACAACATAAATATCCGTCTATGCATTACGTTTTCATTATATTAAACGGGATAATTCTTCTGCGAAGTATACATACACACAAGGCGCGCCCTATTTTAACAATACTTTTTATACATATTTATTATATTACACGTTGCGTTGCAGTTTCTGCGCGGGATAATCGATAATTTTCTGACACGATGGAGTGATATTAATGTCAATATTGCACGAGACCGGGCGCAGTTTTAAAAAATTGTCTACATCGCGATATTTTTCTCGCATTGAATCGCACCGTATCCGCATTAATTACGGGCGATTTTTAAGAGCCAGGCTATTATCGGAAAGCTGCTTTCCGTCTGGTAACGGTTATTTTTATCTCTCCCAACGAATATCAATATGTTGCTATGAGAGCTCCGCGTAATAACCGCGTAGGAATAACAGACGCGACGTAAACTATGTTCGCGCGAATGTTTTTCTCCGGCGTGCTGCAAACGTGGTAGAATCACGATGGACGCTATTTTTAAATGTTAAAAATTTTTAAATTAAATTGTTTAATTCATTATCAAGTTCTACTTACTTTCTCGTCATCTAAAAGTCGAAACAATATCGTACATTTAACACAAACGAAACGGAAAAAATGTTTCGATGAAAAAATGTTTATTGTTTTACAAATAGTGCGGTCTATGGGGAAATCATGTTAGGAACGATACACGAAAATCTGATTGAAATACTTTTTTTTTCATTGTACACCATTTGTACAACGTTCCATTGATATTGTTAGATAGGTAAAATGCTTCAAATTAATTTTTTTTGAAAAAATGTATGCATTGTACTATACGATTATAATAGAATGAAAATTATAAATGCAAACGTAATAATAATTTTGTAAAAGTTATAATAAAATGTCCGAATTAAATTAAAATAAATATACATAGCAAAAATGTAGATCTAAAAATGTAAATCATACAGTTTGCAGAAAAAATAAATGAAGTAAAAAGAAAAATAAAATAAAAAATAAAATAAACAATTTTAAACTATAGAGATGCATAGAAATATCTCTCTAGATATATTTCATAAATTTAAGAGTTCATCCTCAATAGTGCCATAATTGTCGCAACCGAGTTACAATTAGAATCGGCATCTCATTCCGCTTTTCTCACAGCGAAAATGGCTGTCAATGGGATTTTATACAGTAGTAAGCGTATTACGTGTCGACTGCTGGAAAGAGGGATGTGCTCGCAAGGCTGAGGGATGAAGCGAGAAGAGGGATAGGAGAGAGTAACAGAGAGACATTCATACTATGCAGCTTTAAGAAAGGATTGCCGTGGGAGGCTGCCGTTTATCAGAAGCAAGCACGGTGCGGCTGACAAGCTATTACTGCACGTGAGATCGCCTTTGCATCGAGATTGAATAGATCGAGGCTCCCGGAAAATAGGTAAACGGAGAATGGGATGAGAGGAAAAAGGAGGGAAGACGAGAGAGAACGGAAAGAAGAACGACTACCGGGCTGAGATGATGTTAAACTCGTACTACGTGGATTACCTACAAGCGCGCGAGTTGTCCCGCTCAGTACACCCGATATTTTTCGACTCTATGAAGATCGATAGTATCTGCCGTGTGGCAGGCAACGCGCTGCGCACAATCGCAACGTGTAATCCGCCAGATGTATCATTTTTGGATATCATTCCTTTTCTGAGGGAAGATATATTGAGAGGAAAATATGTAAGATTTTTATGCAAAATTCTTTTGTACGCTTTGTTGGAAGGAAGGCGGAGAAGGGAGTAGCGTGTGAAATATTTCTCTCACTTGCAAGTGTGATTAATCAATCAATCAATGAATATCAATCTCGTTCCTTTTTATATTATTGTGTAGTTGTGTTTTATATTGTTTTATATTATTAGAATAATGAATATCGTAATTAGTAATTAATATTATATAATATGATAGAGAAGAAAGATATATCTATCATAAAATTTATATAAAATTTATATATTATTTTAAACTGCTAATTTTTCTTCACATTCACTGAATGTATTGGGAGAAAAGGGTTAATTGATTTTTTTCTTAGATTTTAGTTAATTACCATTTAATTAACATGGTTAAAAATAGTTGTGTGTCTAATCAATGTCGAAAAATCGCGTCTAGAATTAAAAGTTGGCTAAATGTATAGGTAGGGAATGAAAATTCTAGATGGATAAATGGCGCGTTGAAATATTTCTCGCTTTTAGGGTGGGATTGGTGGGAAAGGGTACGATTGCGTTTCTCTTGAATTACATTTTCTTATCTTAGCATCCCGTTTCCCGTAATGTTCCCGTTTGCTTCGCCCACGGCTCGTCATCCCGTCAGTTACATTCGTTCCGAAAGACGCCAAGAAAATCCAACACGTGCCAATGGTTTACGAGGCGAAAGCCGTACGTTGTTTCGTGGTTTTATGGCCGTTAGTTACTCACGCTTCGTTACTCATCTACTTGGCTACCTTCTGCAAACGTGCCTTCGTTTCCTGATGTCCTACATCTCGCTCGGAATGGTTTAAAATTTAGCGTGTTGCTTTATCGTCTTATAATATATCATTTCGAGATAGCGCGATGTTTTTCACTGCGTAACTCATACACGAAGAGAAAAGATGTCTTATGCAAACTTATTGAAAAGCGCCTGTTTTAATAAGTAATTGCATTGAAATAAAAAATATGAGGGATTGAATTACAATATATCCTTATATAGCAGAATCTTAAGGATTTTAATTGAGATTTCAGAGAGAATGTCATTCAATTATATTTTTTTTGTTAAAAACTATTAATTTGGACTTTTCAACTCTGGATTTTGGAACGTTCGGATTTTCTCTCAGCATGAAAATTCTTTCACGAGATAAAATTATTTCGGAAGTGTGTGAGCGTCCCATTCGCGAAGACTGACGGTGTTTTCGCTCGTACGCGGCGATTGTGCGCGAAAAGCGTACGACGGTATCTCGCGCTCGACGACGCGTCTTGTCTCCTCTCGTTGTACGTTCCGCACGGTTGAACATTCGTTTCTCTCGTGTCGATAGTTTCGCATTTTTCAGTCAGCTTCTCTCGCCGGTCCCATTCGAAATCTCTTGCAATCCCCTGGGCATATTACGTATCCATCTGTTTCCCCATTCGGTTTTTCCCTCCGCGAAGAATATGCCAATTCGTCGTTTATGACGTCTTGTTCTTAATTTTGAATTTTATACGTACAGCTTTAATAAAGTCGTCTTTAATATAATTATCTAGACCAAGATATACAAAATTAAATAGTATATATTCGAAAAATATCTCTTTTTATATTCTCATAAAAGAAAAAAAAAATAATAATACTTTTTTAAAATAGTCTAAACAGATTGATCAACTCAATTGTAATTAAAACAATAATTAGAATAATTCTACTAATTAGAGTAATAGAATAAAATAATAATTTAATTTTAATTATATTTTTTTTTCGTGGATAATCTGTTGTCTAAATCGTGACACGCGGTGCAATGTACTTATGAAAAAACGAGAAAAAAATCATATATTTCTATAAATTTATAAAACACACATTTTAAAAGTTAAGTCGTGAAATGCGGAGCAACGACATTATTGAATACGCTGTTCGACTTGTGGTGTATGACCAAATCTAAATCGCGGTTATACGAATTTCTGGCACATTGTCATTGTAGGAATCGAGCGAATCAAGACGTAAACCGGTGTAATATCTGGAGTCAAACGTAAACTTTACCGCGTTGTGCAGGCTCAACATCGTGGGAAACGTAAGCGCATTATGTACGTCGCCGCTGCCGCCGCTAAGACCATTTCGATGCATGTCGCCGTATAATTTCGTACACCGGTGTTCTGACCACGGTATCATCAGCACAAGTAACAATTGAATCGAGCAATTAAATCCCTTTGGCGCAAACGTTCGTGTTTGTAAGCTGATTCGGCCTTTTCCCGCGTTGTAACTCCTCGCCAAGTGCATAAACTCTCGCGCTTATGTATGCATTTGCGGAATAATGCCTGCGATGTGTACACGTTGAATTAAATATTAACCACGTACGATCTTTGTACCACGTATAAATGCGGGTTTTTGACAAATCTACGGTACATTCTGATTATGCACCTACGCATTTTGGTGCGCAGTTTGGTTTACATTAATGTGTAAATTAATTAACATAATAATTTATATTTCAATTTATATCTATTATTAGTGAGAAAAATGGTTTTCATTATACATACGTGATATCTTTCTTTATATAGATATTTGCGTATTTCTCTTGCGTTTCTCGCTTTGAGAAATAAGGCTTTATACATATAAATAGTATCTTGGAAATGATTGATTCAATTATTCAATTATTACATTGATCCTAAAATATTTTACATATATGCGTAGAGCTTCCTTTCGATCGAATCAGCAAGTTTGGATAAAAATATCATCATCTTATAATATCTCTTTTAGTATAATGTATATATATGTATATAATTGATTTTTTATATGTTGTGTGTGTATGTGTAAGAGAGGGGGGAAGGGGAGAGAGAAAGAGAGAGAATATAACTTGATGAATAAAATAATTACGCTACTTTAAACGAAATAAGTAATACGATCTGCAAGATAACAGCCACGTATCGGATGCATGTTGCAGCGAATCATGCGGTTGTAGATGACACGTACTCTTGCATGTGCATTTGTGCACAGGTGCACAGTTGGCGCGCGTAGTGACAGCGTCTATTTACTAACGCGCTTCTATGCATTTGCGCGAAGATGAAAGGATAAGATAAAGGAGACGGTGCAACTTGGTTGAACAGCTGAAACGCCTTAAGTCATTCGCTCAACTTGATTTACTCATGTGCGTTCTATATCAGGTTGCTCAATTAGACAGCCAAATACTCGACGGCATATGCCAACAGTAAATATCAATTCGACACTCACAATCAATGTCAAATAATCCTCGTTCTCTGTATGTGTGTGGGTATGTGGGAATAAAATGATAATCTAATAATTTAAAAAATCACGCATTTCTCTTACAATTCCCGAATTTAAAAACCGTATATAATCTAAACTATAAGATAATTAGAAAGCCAATAATTTAAATATATCAAAATAAGGTGTAAAATTTAATGACACAAGATGTAACCAAAGTCATATTTAATTAAATTTAAAAAAATTCCTAGATACTTAATAAAGAATTAGTTTCGATGAATATTGTTAGAAGTATGCGATCATCGATGCAGTTTACATACATGTAACTCGCCTAAAGCTTGTTCGCGATTCTCAGTGGAATATGGCGCGGTATCAGCCGGGCTCTTATCCCTAGTGTCTCTTGGAACGACCCTATGCTCGAAGCTGCTGGTGTTCCTAACGGCGAACAGCCAAAATACTTTATGCTAAACTTAGTTTATGCCGCAGGCGTTATTGAAACTCCGAGTAGGATTACGCGGCGCGGGGTGGAGATACGAGGCGCACCCCTTAAGGTCAGAAGCGAAACACAATATCTGCAGGCTTATTTATCACTCAGCGCACCTTATACCCCTCTCCCTACCTGCCCTCCTCCGTTCTCACTCTCCGCATTCTCGTCTCCGTTACCACCACGGACTGCTTTTCATTTTCGGAACTTAAGCTCGCATCATTCAAGCGGCCCTGGCAGCTCTCGCAAAATTTCCTTCGTATTTAATCCAAGGCATAGACATATTAGGCTGTGCAATGAGAAACTACTACGTTTTTACGCCAACATTTTTCCTCACTTTTCTTTTCTCCAACTTCTTACGTACTTTTGTGGTTATTATTTTTGATTGATGGTCGATGGTATGGAATTTAATATCTTAGAGTTACGAATTCTGACGTTATATCATCACACTCTCTCTCTCTTCAGAATTATTTTATTTCCTATTTTATCAAATTTTAGAAAAATAATTAACTATACATATTATATAACTTGATTTATTTGCATTAAATCAATCATTAAATGAATTTAATATTTAATAATATTTTAGCACAAGTTACTTCATTATTAAACAGGATTATAATAGAAAATAATAGAAAATATAACAGGAATAATATATATAATTTTAAGAATAATATAAAGAATTTTATAATCAGAGTTCTTCTCTCAGCGAGAATTTTTTGTGATTTTCATTTATCACAACTTTCCTTTTCTAAAAAAGATATGTAAAGTCGTACTCGCAAATATCGAAGTTGGCTGTCAAGATTCGCGTTGTGCGTTATATTTGTAGCATCGAGAGGCTGTCATCGCGAGGGTTAGCAGTTTGACAGTTTGTTCAAAATAAAATTAAATAAAATAATGATATTAGTTTTAAATAATATGTTATAATACTTTATCCGCGATTAATATTTTCTGACAGAAATCAGCTGATAACTGTCAAAAATATTAATCGAGTTTAAAGTATTATAATATTTTATTTAAAACTAATATCATTATTTTATTTAATTTTATTTTAAACAAACTGTTAAACTACTAACCCTCGCGATGACAGCCTCTCGATGCTACGAATAATGCGAATCAAAACAGTCAATCAGTATCCCGGAAAAAATACAACAATATTTGCGAGAATCGACTTTACATTAATATGCCTTTTTTAGAAAGGGATGTTATAATATTTTAAATTCGATTAATATTTTTGACAATTACCAGCTGATTTTTGTCAAAAAATATTAATCGCGAATTAGATATTACATAACATATTATTTAAAATTTTACTACTTCAATATTTTCAACATTATATATTATATACCCCTCCATATTACCGCTATAGAAATATTATAAAATAAACAATTTGTCACTCACCAATACGTAGGTACAATAGCGGAGTTGTAGTACACAGCATACATTGATCTGAAAACAAAATATTCAAATTATATATATACATATGTGTGTGTCGAATATCTTATACAATGCAGTTATACAATGCAGTGTGTCGAATATCTTAACAATGCAGTTTAGAAAAAATGTTTTCATATTGCATACCTCACAGTTGTTCCATTGTCGCCCGATGCCTCCCCGGGCCTCCTCCTCCTCTCTTGGACCGTCATTGCTCCTTCGTAGCACTCACGACACTCGCGAAAACACGAATAATTACGATTGTCCGACACTTTACACGCATTTCCGACACGCGAAATTTTACATGGCACTCCCGACGCGCGATACTTTAAACGACACTCCCGACACGACGCGTGAATCGCACTGTGTATCGCAATGCTACCTGTAACAAATAAAGTACATACATATATTAGAATAATCTTATTATTTCGCATTACAACATACACAATATAAATATGTAAGCTAGAATTAACGATAGATATATCCACGGATCGCAACACATTCGCGCGCGCGAAAACAGATTAGGTTGGGTTATGTTGGCACGAGATTTTGCATCGAATTTTTCGCGAAATATGCGTTTCGAACAATTACGACTACATATTAACGTTGAAATTATGATATGCGATTGATAAATATTACAATACAAAGGTTAGAAATCGTTTCTAACGATTATGCTTACTAATTAATCACAGCGGGACGCAGCTCCGAACTGCCTGATACTCGCGGCGTTTCGGTAATGGCCGCGGCTACAAACATCGGCAACTTCATGCTAATAGCGCGCGCGCGTATACTATATATACATGACTTAATATTAATAATTAATTAAAACTCGAAGGAGATTCGTTCGAAAAGATATAGCTTTAGAAAAAAAAATATTAATCGAGAATAAGGTATTATACCATATTATTTACAACATATTACTATTTTATAACTTTTACCATATTATTATTTTAAAAATTAATTAGCCGATTATAACATACACAATATAAATATAAATAAGTAAGCTAGAATATTTAATTAGCAGATGTTCGCTTTATTAATATTTTGTGACAGAAATCAGCTGATTAATTTGCTAATAAATTTTTAAAATAATATGTTATAAAAATTAAAATAATAATAATAATATGTTTTAAATAATCTTTATATATAAGTACCGTCAGTCTGTCTATCTGACCGCAAACTACTCTTTCATTAATGGATCAATTTTCTCGAAATCGGTACCAAAGTGTTGCAAATTTTACGAGGATGGCTATCATGTGGTTTTTTTAATTTAAAAAATTTTTTTTGTTTTTTACACACATTTTTCTAAAATCACTTCTTGGTTGTTACATAAGTGTGTGTGTGTGTGTGTGTGTGTGTGTGTGTGTGTGTGTGTGTGTGTGTAGAGGGTTTTTAGTGGGTAAGGCATTTATTTATTAATGGATTGATTTTTTTTAATCGGTGCCGAAATTTTTTTAATTTTTTTGTATAGCGAGATTTTAATTTTGTGTACAAAGAGGGTTTTTAATGGGTCAGGGTCCTACACTCCCCCGCAACACCGAAAGTGCATTACATTTTTTCCATGTATCGTAAAAAAAATGATAATTTTGAAGTATTTCCGCGCGTAGCGCGGTCTAAAAAGCTATAATAGTATAATAATAAGTAATAAGCAATATATTAACTAATTTGGACATCATAATTAAAGGATTAAATAGAAAATGGTGATATAAAATAATGGTATAGTAAATATAAGTAGTATAAGTCAATGAAAGTAGTGTAGATCGATGAAAGTAATATAAGTCAATAAAAATACTACCAATCAATACATATAATATAACAAATAATAACCAATATTAATTAATTTGGGCATCATTAAATTAAAAAGTTAAATGCAAAATGGTGATATAAAATAATGTAGTAAATGTAAGTAGTATAGGTCAATGAAAAGAGTATAAATCGATAAAATATTACAAGTTATATAATATATATAATAATAAGTAATAAGCAATATTAATTAATTTGGGCATCATTAAATTAGAAAGTGAAATGCAAAATGGTGACATAAAATAATGTAGTAAATGTAAGTAGTATAGGTCAATGAAAGTAGTGTAGATTGATGAAAGTAATATAAGTCAATAAAAATACTATCAATCAATAAATATAATAATAAATAATAAGCAATATTAATTAAATTGGACATTATGAATTAAAAAGTTAAATGCAAAATGGTGACATAAAATAATGTAGTAAATGTAAGTAGTATAGGTCAATGAAAGTAGTGTAGATCGATGAAAGTAATATAAGTCAATAAAAATACTACCAATCAATACATATAATATAACAAATAATAATCAATATTAATTAATTTGGGCATCATTAAATTAAAAAGTTAAATGCAAAATGGTGATATAAAATAATGTAGTAAATGTAAGTAGTATAGGTCAATGAAAGTAGTGTATATTGATGAAAGTAATATAAGTCAATAAAAATACTATCAATCAATAAATATAATAATAAATAATAAGCAATATTAATTAAATTGGACATTATGAATTAAAAAGTTAAATGCAAAATGGTGACATAAAATAATGTAGTAAATGTAAGTAGTATAGGTCAATGAAAGTAGTGTAGATCAATGAAAGTGATATAAATTAATAAAAATACTATCAATCAATATGTTATAAAAGTTAAAATAATATAATATGTTTTAAATAATATGTTATAATTCATTAAACTCGATTAATATTTTTGACAGTTATCAGCTGATTTCAGTCAAAAAATATTAATCAAAAATAAGGTATTATAACATATTTTATTTACAACATATTACTATTTTAATTTTTATAACATATATATATATATATTATTTTAAAATTTAATTAGCAAATTTTCGCTTTATTAATATTTTTTGACAGAAATCAGCTGATTTAAGCGTTAATTTGCTATTTAATTTTTAAAATAATAATATGTTATAAAAATTAAAAGAATATAATATGTTTTAAATATTGTGTTATAATACTGTAAATTCGATTAATACTTTTGACAGTCATCAGCTGATTTCTGTCAAAAAATATTAATCGAAAATAAGGTATTACATATTATTTACAACATACTACTATTTTAATTTCTATAATATATTTTTATTTTAAAATTTAATTAGTAAATTAACGCTTTAATCAACTGATTTTGGTATCAAAAATATTAATCGAGTTTAAATAAACTTTATATTATTTTTTTTTAAATATCATTTTTTTAAATACAAAACCGAAGAATGGCGCGCGCTTGGGTTGCTCTAGTTTATATAATTCGATATTAACTATCTTAGGGCCAATTTCACCAACGTCGATTAACTTTAACCTTCAATTAAGTTATATCTTTGTCTCTTTTTAAGAACGTATATGAAAAGAGACAAAGATATAGTTTAATCGAAGATTAAAGTTAACTGACGTTGGTGAAATTGGCCCTTAGTAATTAAATCTCAAACTAAAATTTTTAGAAAACTGGATTCATTAAAAATTAACAAAAACCTAGATTAATTCATGTATTTTTTACATAAAGTTGCATACAATATTTAAAAATTTTTTGAACTTTAAAGGAATATTTATATATTTATATATTTATATTATGCACATTAAGCAAGGAATAAATTTTTGACACGCATAAAATATTTTTCCAGTTACCATTTTAAGACAATTTAACATATTATACAGCATTTAAAATAAACTTGCATATACACGGAAGAAAAATGATACTATGTTAACAACCAATCGCAAAAGCCACGAGATATCGAATGAAACACGGAGAAGATATCGAGAGACAAAATAAAGTGATGAAAAGAGAAAAACCTGAATTGGTTTAGTATGAAAAATGTCCGCGAATGCTAAAGAGACGATGCCGAACGAGCTTTTATAGGCTAAAATAAAAAGCCGCTTCTTCTTCCGGTCACCGACTATTAAAACCATACCATTACGAAAAATATATATACATGTGTGTGTGTATTTTATGTGTTTGTGTGTGTACATATAGTATACTTCTATACGTATATGTAACATTATGTCCCCTGGTCGGTTCTTTTATTTCATTACCTCGTTTGTGCGGCTAACGAAATTACCGCAATTTTGCGACTCGTCTGGCTGCTGCTATGGAGCCGTAGCATTTCTTTATATTCACATGAGAACTTTGAAAAAGTTCATAAAATCATGTAGATTGTCACAAATTTTACTGAGATCTTCTTTAGTGTCTTTAATTATGATATTAAAAATTTATTAATTAGTGCCGTGTTTTGTCAACTCCAATTTCTACAGTCTTTTTTAATCATGGCAGATCTTTATGGGAAGAACAATTGTTTCGAGAAGTAATTAGTTATTTTCTTTAAATATATAAGATAATTTTGTTAAAAAATTGAAAATATCCAAAAACGTAAATTTATATAAATTTTTCAAATGTAATAATAACACGATGTAGAAAATAAATACACAGACGCACACATGTATGTATATGTATATATAAATATATATACTGAGAAAGAAATATGTACGCACAGTTTTTAATTCAATTTACGTCAACCATGTATATACGGTTGCACGAAAGATTTAATCAACGTGTTCCATATTTCACGTTTGCATCTCACTTTTTCCAGAATTGTTTCACTTCTTCACTCGTTAATTCCAAGCATGCTACATCGCGATATCACATAAAAATTGCAACTTATCCGGATTTTCAACTGCGGCGAGTGTCGTCTGAGACTATCACCTTTTTTTTTTTTACATAAAAGCGTTCGCGACCGCGCCAGGCGGATATGCAGCAAGTCGATTCACGCGACCGTAACTCGTAAGGGTGGCTCGAATATGAAAGAATATAAATTATAGGGACACTGGAAGCCGGCGCGGTTCGGAACGAATCATCGAAAAGGTTTTGCTGACTCGCGTTCGGGCGCGCGCGAAAGCCCCGTAGGGCTTTTAATACGGCGTCGTGCACCTACGGGGTCGGCGGGAAATTAGTTTTTCCCCGGCCGACGAACCGTCCCTCTTTCCCCGCCTTGACGTATTACCCTTCAACCTTTTGTCGCATGACCTCCTTTCTTTTTCCAGGTAGTGTCGAAATACCACTGCTGATATCGGTCTTTCTACCCACATTTCGATCTATTACACTTGGGGTAGCCCAATAAAACTTGCGAGCCACAAATGTGGGAAATGCGAGTCGGTTCTGTCAAATTCTTACCTCCAAATAATATGTCATACGTATCATCTTTTTATATTAATTTAAGAATTTTCTGTTTCTGTGATAGAGACTTTTTTATATTTATGATAAAAGATAACAAGAGAACAAGATAGTAATATAAAATATTTCTTCACTATTCATTGGCTCTTTATTAATCGAAATGTGTAGATAAAAATATAATAGTTATAGAAGATGATGTTCTTTAACATTTCAATAAGGATCATACTTTCTATTTTCGTGTAATTGCTGTAGAAGGATATTACTTCTGCATAATTTATGAAATATACAGACTATAATCGTACGTATTGTAAGATAATCGCAAATTTGATAAACTTGCTTATTGCATATGAAAACTAGTGTAGCGTAGATCGTTCGAGATGAGTGTCGACAGAAATCGCCGTAACCCATCCTGGACGATGGGCTATCAGCGTCATTATCCTCTTCTTGTCGTCCTGTCACCTCCACTATCATCGTTGTTGTCGCCGCTGTCGTAGCCATTGTCGTCATCATCGTCCTTACAGCCCTACATTACGTCCCCCCGTTGTCGTCATCGTAATTATCATTGTACTGTGCTCGTAATCCCCTCGCGATATCGTCGAGCTTGAAATGGACGAGGGAAAAGGTGTTACGACGCTTAAGTCTCTAATTACTGCCGTCCCGATAATTGCAAGTCTTACGGGGAGTTAAATTCGATAAACGGGAAAAGAACCTTTTTAAAAAAGAAAGTATGACACCGGAGCAAACTTAACATCATATTTTATTTACGAATTTGTTAGGTGGCAACAGCTAATAAAGTTTGCGATAATTACGAAATTTTTGCCGCTATTTTTGACACTGTTTTTTTCTTGTAAAAGACTGATTCGCCGAGATCAAAATAAATTCCCTAAAATGTATATTACTCATAAAAACTGGATCACTTGAAAAAGATGTCATAGCGGTGTTATTGCAGTATTAAAATAAAATAGTTTTATTTTTTTATGTAGCATTTATCAATCACTTGAAACCTACTTACTTTTATTTGAATAAAAAACTTTATTCAAATAAACATAGTATTAAAAATTCTTTCCTTGAATTATTATTGTCAATATTTTTCACAATCTTTTGATAAAATAGTTTTAACGAAAAAAAACACAAATACACATTTTAATTATTCATAAAGAGATATGATTCATGATAATAATAGGAATATATAAAATATAGTTTATATAAAATCAATAACTCTACTAGAAAGTGATTTATATTCCTTTAATAATGGAAAAGTAATTTTTATAAGAGAGAGAGAGGGAGAGAGGGAGAGAGTGAGAGAAAGAAAGAGAGAAACGAATGCTATCAACCTAGAATCAAATAATCAGGTAATGTTGGAAAAACAGCATAATGGCGAAATACACGGAAAGGTGCGACCTCAATGAAGGGACATAAATCGTCGGGCACCCAGGATTAGGCGCGGCTCGGTAGGTTGCTTGGAATTGCATCAACTAGATTGAGACGGGAACTACCTTTGAAGGGGGACTTGGAAAAAGATATCGGCCCGTTGTGGCACTCCACTCACGGATAAAAACTGTTGAAACTTTGGGCCAAATCGACTCGCGAGTAATTTCACAAAGTGCACTCTAGTCGTGCCGATAAGGGGAAAAGACGCGGAGACGCGCATACGCGATATAGTTGAGGAATCATAAATCATTTGACAGGGCGACTTTGCTCCCTTTCTGCCATGCCGACGCGAAGTAATACGTCCGAGTCTACGGAATGTCATGAAAGTAGCACAACGCGTCATATTTATCTTATCGCGAACGAGACTTGACTAAAAAGGATTCGCGAGAAAAGCAGAATATATTCGAAGATACGTATTTATTGTCATATATAAATTATTTCAAATGCAGTTCACGATTATTATGGTTTAGAGTATGTTTTCTTTAATACTTTCTCAGTGTGATAATTTTCGAAATTGTGCAATGAGTAAAAATTGTAATTCCTACTTATTAACTAAATTTAAAATAAATCCGATTTATAACATTGATGTGATATAAAATGTTTGCAAAGAAAATTTCAGTTTCATTTAATTACGATGCGCATGCATGTAGAAAACATATACGTTCTTTTTTTAATTAAAGTATACAGGCACATATGGTTCGTGCTTGATGAAGTTAAGGGATTGTTAGTTGATGAAACTCTCTCTCTCTCTCTCTCTCTCTCTCTCTCTCTCTCTCTCTCTCTCTCTCTCTCTCTCTCTCTCAAGAGAGTGACAGCTATTAGCACAGTTTTCACTCAAAACAGTCACTAATTGAACTTGGAAAAACAGCGTACGTTGGAAGTAAAACAGACTTCCCAACGAACATTGTCGCTTGTTTATTCTTCAAAGTTTATTCTCGAGAGATTATCGTAGCGGCAACATTCCGATAATTACGAGACGCAATGTTTCATTATCCATGATAGGGATTATCCAGGGTAATATACAAATGTATATATAAGACGTATATTGTGTGTGTAGCATAACATACATGTATGAAGGAAGCGTAAAATATTTTCGAGATCAATCTATTCGCTCAAAAATTCCATCAATTCATGCATTTGCAATATTGCAAATATTGTGTATCCGAAATTTTTCTAGAGAGAGAAAGAGAAGAGGGGAGAGAGAGAGAAGAAAAAATATCGAAATTAGTTCAATGTTCAATAGTTTGACTTGAACAGTAACAATAAAAATTTATCTGTTTGTTAATTTCCACTATAGGTTTATTTTAATGTATAAAAATCTATAAAAAATATTTCTCTCTCATAATTTTAATCTTTATCATATACTATGTTGAATTTATATCTGATAACAGATGTGTGTTCTAACAATATTTTTTCAACATTGCGGAAAAAACATATCGAACACAGACACAGACAGGACAGGACATTTCTTTTCACGACTATGCAAATCGCAAATCGGTTAATACGCCTGTTTCCCTTATCCGAAATTAAAAAGTTTCAATTGTGTAATGGCTCACCTGTCTAATATATGACACGTAATTTTTTATAACGCCATAACAATAAAGATACAGTATTAATTTCGTAGAAAATTGTGTGCAATGGCATCTTTAATGTACATTCGAATAAATATCGTTCCCAGAAAAATATTCCAGCAGTCTGTAAGCTTCTGATTCAGCTTTGTTTTTACTGCACGTGTAAATATTTTTATTGAAACTCGAAGGAAATTGCAGATATAGGCGAGAGCAAACTCCACTGAGAATTTAACGCACAACAATCAGTTTTACTCGAAATCAAATAAAAAATCAGCTATGAAAGAATAATTCTTTCACGAGCATTCTAAGATGCGATATAACGGCGCGATTACTATTCGAATAAGGCAATAAGGCACAGCTAAAGAATTCAAATTGGAGAATAAAGAAAATCATCGAAAGAATCGTTTGAGAGAACAATTTGCAGAGGGGTTTATATTGAGAGAATGATGTTGTGTGCGTTCATGGGTTACGCTTAAAATATTGCTATTGGATCGAATGGGGTACAAACGCGGGGTACAATAACCGAGGGGATGGATCCAAATAGCCGAAATACATAGCGATCCGTTTGGCGATTCTATAGTCGTCCGGTTCGATCAATAGGCTCTAGTTTCGAGAGGCTGGCGAAATTGCAATCTTTTGAGCGATGTCAAGTCATACGAAGGAGGATTGCATATGCCACGGTCGTGAATATATCAGCCGTTGAAAGCCCAGTGATCCCAATTTCGATTCACTCAGCTCTCGGGATCGCTCGAACGCCACATTGTCCTCGAGATCTTGAGGGCTCTTTGTATTCGTCGGCCCTCTATCGATGACCGTCGTCGTCGACGTTGTCGCAGTGTAATAATCGTTCTAGTTGTCATATTCGCTTGTAATAACAAAGACGAATGGTCGGGCGCGAAGTCACGAAGTATATACTAATGACGATGGTTAAAAGGATATTAATCGTCTCGAAATGTTTAAATATTAACTTATCTCGGCACTATGTAATATAATGGAAATGGGACTTTTATTTTTAAAGTTAATTCTTTTTTTAAAATCGATTTTTTTATCTAATTTTTTTATAAATTATTTGAACACACACATACATAAATTATGCGGTTATTTTCGGAAAAATTTTTAATAAATTTTCTAATCGATAATCGTCAAAATAATTGGGAAAATGTTTTTATGATTATATTATCTCTTCATAATTATTTTAAGTTTTACGTAGTATATTTTGTTATTTGTAACTTTTTTTATAATTTGCGATGAGCGGAATATTCGCAAAAGTATGAAAATATTATCGCTAAAATCATGATCTATAGATAGATTATCGGATAAAGCTGTATTTATATTTTTAGAAATACTGGATGTGTGATGTAATGATTGACGATAACAGATGAAAAGAGCAAATATTTCGGCGGAGATGTGAAGATATGGACTTGTCCTGACGGAATAGTGTTTCCGAAAAAGTCTCCGTGATTTATTACTCAGTCATTTATTAGGGAGTTTCATAAAGGTCCGCGTATTACTGGTTGAAGTATGACATTCCGGTACTTACACCAACGAAATCGAAATCAGAACGATGTTGCGCGGCGACAGATGCCGCGACTCTGCTCGTTAAACTTAATCAATTCTTTTCCGCAATAACGGCGAATTAAATTCACATTTTTCCGATAACCGATAGAGCTGTCGCGTCCGATTAGGTACGTCGTTTGCGAGTATTCGATTGGGATGTCAGCGAAAACGTCCATATTAATCATTTTTACCAATTTGAATATGCATGAAATTTTACAACAATTTTAAAACCTTTTTATGTAAAATTAAACTTCTTCATAATTAAAACTTTTGTAAAGTGACGAAAGTAAATGTGGTGGGTAAGAATTATTATCTCTCATTTGGCGAGAGAATAATAAAAAGTAATCTTTTAAAGATTTCAGATAAAAGTAATGATAAAAAAATATAGACAGATATTTCGTGATTTTAATTAAAACAAGGTACTCTATTATCCTATAGGAAATTTTTACGTTATTGGTGTTAACGTTAATGTCACGGATGGAGTAAGAAAAACGAAACAGAATCATGTTTATTCGGCGATTCGTTCAATGATATCGGAAACAACTTTGTAGATTGGAAATAAATCCGAGGCGGCAACATCCGGCCGTGGAACTCCATCCGCGGAGGTAATCTGGCAGTGACGGCGCGCTGACGAGCTGCCAAGTAGGAGAGAACTCGCGAAAATAAAAAAAAATGAGCGATCATCGAAAGTCCGTTAATCTTTCCGGGAGTGAAAACGTAACGCCATTCTTTCGCTCTCTCTTTCTCTCTCTCTATTTATCTTTATATCTCGCTCTTTATCGCAGAAAGAGAGAGAAAGAGAGAGGCGCCTCATCATTAATCACTTGGCGCTGCTTCTTATCGGGTGCGCGGCGCCGTAACGGATTCAATAAGCAGCGAGCGTAATTTCGCGGGGTTATTAGGGACACCCCCTTAGAAATCGTTAATCGAACCCTCGTCGATGGGGATGTTGCCGGACGAGGGGGTCGAAGACTACGAACGTCGATCCGCCGTTCCGACCATAACGAAGCGCTCGGGTTTCTTCTCTTCGCGTCGATCGAGCTGAAAATTGCTGACAGCCACGTATAACACTCTCGATCACGTAGATCGTTCTTATGACGGCGCAGATTGAAAGGCGGTGCAGCACCTTTTTTTCCTGTTTAAGGGCACTAAACGAATGAATGCCGCGCACAGTATGGTGCTTGTTGCGCGCTCTTAAATATCGTTAATGTAAGGTAATTTATAAATGCTGAATCATTAAAATATTCTCTCCTTTCTTTCAATTATTTGAAAGATAAATTTAATTTGATAGATAATAAAACATTATTGATTATTATTAAAATTGCGCTAAAAAATAAAGTAATCCCGTTTTGTTAAGCGAGAAAACTAAAATTTATTATTTGTTCATATCCAGGGGACAATTGAACGCGTTTTTTTTTTTTTCGGAAACCGCTTCAAACTTCTCACTGGTCGGCGAGGAACACTGTGATTCCTTCCTAAGGAAGAAAATCGGTGTGCGGAGAGTCAATTTGTACTTCGAATGTCTTTTCCTTCCCCTACTCTCTACTTTTTTCCACCTCCGGACATTCTTATTCGCCTTTTTATCGTCGCGGCGTCTTTTGCTCAGTTTTTCTCGTAAAAACCAATCGAGTCTGAAAGCCGTTTCCCGATGATTCTCCGAGATCGTCGGTGGAGTGCAACTCGTGGTGGATGAAAACTATTTGCGGGTCGATCGTGGAACTCGGAACTTGGAGAATGAAAATCTGCTTAAACTTCGACAAAACTGTCGGCAGGCGCGCCTTTTCCCAGTTCCTTCGATAAGTAATAATATCGCCGCAGTCGTTACAACACGACACCGAAATTACTATGATGTTATAAAATCCGAGAAATCGCATTAGCGAAACGAATATATAGTAAAATCCGAAATTTTCAACTAAAACACGAATTACATCCCGCGTTTTTCCGCAAAAGTATAATGACTTTTCTTTTTTTTATGCAATCGAAGGATAAAAACTAAATTATCTTTTACAAAATTATTAATTTTGTTTAACGTTGCGTATTTAAAGATAAAATGTTACTGTTCAAAGATTTTAAATATATGTTTAGGAAAATATCGTATCTCTATTATACCATGTATATTTACATGTGTGTGTGTGTATAAATTTGCTAAAGAATTTATCATTAGACATCGATGGATTTGAAATGTTATGTGTAAAGCTGCTCAGTCGGAAACGGGACGCGTTACAAAGTCGCAATAAGAAGAATGGAATTCGCGACGAACGGAAGCGGGAAGTAGTGGTCACGGTTCTCCCTCTCTTTTCCTGTCAGCCGGATCATCGTCATCGCGGTCGGCAGGCTGTTTCGAGGTGGTTTCCATGTGGTTGAAGGAGGCGGCCCCGCGAGAAATGCGGTCGACGATCGCGCGCGTGTTCTATTCCCGTGGAAAATGCGACAGGAAATAGCCGAGACACGAAAGTAGCCTCCCTCTTTCCTACTCTCTCTTTCTCTCTTCACTCGGTTTTAACTATGCAAATCGACGAAAACGCGTGAAGAAAGAATCCGCAGATGCGGCGAGTCCAGACGAAACGTACCGACTAGAGTAGACGACCAGGGCCAATGCCGAGGTTGTCCGAGACGGTTGACAACCTCGAGAGACGGTGAGGGAGAGAGGAAGCTATTTATTCCTTTACACGGGGAGTTATTTATCGTCATCGTTGAGATTATGCTTAATTAAAGAAGATGCGCGCTTATGTCAGTTGCAGCGATCAGATAAAACGATAATAAAAATTGAATAAATTATTAATATAAATTATTTGTGATAATTTATATTAATAAATGTATATTATTAGAACGTTTTAAAATAGATTTAGGAAAGTTTATACTGTTATAGAAGAGACTATTGAATACTTCTCTTTTAGTAGATTTTAATAATAAATGTATTTAAAAAATCCTTCCCTCGGAGATATGGTAGAAAAAAAGAGAAATGGGAAAGAGAAAAGTTTTATTTATTACAGCTACATAGAGGCATATGCTACTAAAACCCAGGATTATATGAGGATGCTAATGTATGATCGCGTTATAAATAAATGGGCATCTCTTTGCTCTGAAATAACGAGAACGGTAAATAAAATTGAGACAGATTTATAATGCTAACAATAAATATAAAATTGATTTAGACGGTATTAATAATTATTGGAATATTTAGATATATCGATTTATAAATAAATCTATTTTTTACAAAATATATTATGTCTCTGTAGATGTACCAATTGCATTAAATATAAAAATTGCGTGATTGTCGAAAAAAATAACAATGTTGGATGGATTTATTAAAAACATATGCGGATTATATATCGGAGATATCTGTTTCGTTTTCTGGCTGCTACTCCCAAAATATCCGTTTCTCTCACGAAATAAATAAATAAATTTGCGGTCGTCGGGAATAAAGTACATAAAATCATCCGATGTTATGACGAGACGCACCAAAGAACAGGTCCGAGAGAGACTATACTTTATTACGAGAACGCGTTCTTCTCATGATAACGAGGGATGAGGGACGAAACGCGAGGGGAGTTAGACTAGACGACGAGGGCCAATGCCAAATTCCCCCGACACGGTTGACAACCCCGCTCGAAAGGAAAGACCGGGAGAAAGACGAACGGCGAGTGAACGGATGTACGGTGAAAGTTTTAAGCCCCGTTCACATTGTGACAGTTCGCGCCGACGAACGGGATGTCTGCGACGGCGAAAGAAACAGAAAAGAGAGGAATAAAACATCGGAGGATGGAACACCGCGCGACGATGCGGAGAACTTTTCTCGAACGTTTCCATAGACGCGGCGGCCTTTCTGTTAGGCGAGAGAAACCGACAAAAAAAAACGAGCGTGCGAAGCAAACGCGTCGTCGCGGACGAAGCTTCGACCATCTGGGAAATGAAATGCCGGGGAATTGGAAAAGTTTAAATGCGCCCGTTTGTGAAGACGCTTACGGAAATCGCCGCTGCTCCTCTTCGCTCCTCGCAAGGTCGCTTCCGCTACCCCTGTCCCTTTCCCTCCCTCTCTCGAGCACATAACGGAAGACGAATTTTTTGCTTACATTATGATATGAATCGCGCTTCAATCGGGACACCTATCGAATCTCGAACTCGTTATAATCTTGAGGAATTGAATGCTTAATGCCGCTAGTACAAAAAAAATTTAATTTAACTTGTCAATTACGTTTTTATATCATTATAAAAATAGAATTATTTTCTGTGATTTGTAATATCAAAAAAATAAACTCAATAAGATTATATATATCGGTTTTTCATTAACCAATTTTATATTTTAAACCAGCATTAATTAATTTGTCAAGATTCGTCATTTGTTTTAAAATTAAATTTTAGGTGTAATCACGTTTGTCATTAACATTAATAATGTATTATTGTCGGAACTTCTGTTTCCCTCTTTCTCTCTCTCTCTTTTTCATATGTAGCAATTTGTAATTTTCCAAGAGATTGTCAATAAAAATGGAGATCATTTTCATTCGTACACAGTCACAAAATGGCGATTAAAATTATGAATTTGTTGAAATTATGCTCTTTTGGTTCTTAAGTTAAATTACAACAAGCAGAATGAATTGTTTTATTCGTACTATTTATGGTATAATAATTGCGCTTATGGTAACTGTTAATTTGGGTCGCATTGTAAATGCAGTGGATCGTAATCATGATGTTTATTCAGAGGGAAATTGTGTCGCGATGACATCGTCGAGTATGATAATAACAATAAAGTTGAATTATTAATATTATTGACTATTTTGCTTTACTGGACTAGCTCATATCGAAATAAACGCGAAATGCAGTTGTTGAATAGTAGTCATTATATAGGTAGTTAATCTCACGTTTACGAGATAACGCTTTTTATATCTTTCAAATCTAACTTTTCTTCACCATATAACTGTCATATATTTCACAATGTGCTTTTTAAATTTTCCTAAAGAATATGTAAATTTTCTTTATTTTATTTATTACCATAATTACTTGCTGTTTTTTATAACAGAAATATTATATTAACCCAACAATAGAGTTTTACTATCTTTTATCATACACGATAATTCCTTGATGCACAACATAATCTCATTATAATTTTAAATTTGCTATTTTGACATTATTGGATTTGGCATTAAATTCTATGAAATCTTTCAAACCCTTTGAACGCAGCTTAAGCTACGCTAGAAGGATGAACGAAAGCGTCGAACGTAAAGAAAGAAAGAGACTCGCTAAGGAGAGCGACCGACGAGTTGGCGCGAGCACGAGTTCCAAAACGGAATCCTCGCGCCTGACTCAGAATCTCCACGACTAAGTCGCCAACTATATAAGCGCGGGTATCTATTCCTGGCCAACCCGACAGTCGCGGACCCCCATGGACTCTCACTTCGCGCGTTCTCGTTATGCGCGGTGCGTTGATCCAGACCTAGAGATTCTTTCGCTGCAACGATCGTTTGCAAGTTTGTGAAACAGTGCTTCTCAAACTACTTCCGTACGATTCTTTTTACTTCTTTCTTGTTGTTAGATAACAATTTTAGAACACAGATACTTTTAGTTGGGCAGATAATTCAGTAAAGTGATAAAACTGACGATTTAAATTAATTAACATTTTTGCCAATAAAACACTTTTAATTTATAGTCTTAAGATAGACAAAAGAGAAAGAGAGAGGAGAAATACATATATTTTTAAATTAGTCCGTTTAAATAAAATTAGTTGATGTGAAGTTTTTCTCTCGCCCATTCTTGAAAATTTCTCTAGTAAAGTAGATTTCACAAAAAAAAATAGTTAACAAATAATATATGGAAAATTAATGTAAAATCACTTTTTTGTTCTTTCTTTAAACTCACACAAATGATGCGCATCCACACTTAAATAAGCTATTTGTGCACAGAAATGTCAAAGAAACTGTTTACTGTTATTTGCCTCTTTTATAAATCTAACGAAATTTAATATTTAATTACTGACAACTACATATCTAGATGAGTATTGTTTTGAAAACTTAAAAATATAATTCAAAATCATATTTTAATCTTCCTATAAAACCGAACAAGGAAATTGATAGAATCGACATAAAAAAAAAAAAAATAAATGTTTTCTTATACAAACATGTATATAGATCTGCTGATCATTTATTATATTATAGTTTGTTAATTTTATGTGTTTAATGTTTCATTGAGTTTGTAATTAACTATATATATCGATTTCCCAAAATTTATTGTACATCTATTTTTAAACAATAACGGCATGTATGCGACGGGCGATAATGTCGAAAATGTTTTCTGCCGTAAAAGAAGATGAATGTCGTTTAGCCACCAATGGAGTTACGCACTCGAGAAGGTTCGACTCGATTGGCAGCCACTTGACCAAGTTGGATCGATGGCGTCCACTTCAATGAGAGTTACGCCGACGGATTCCGCGAATTCCATCGATAGAGCGCGAAAGTAATTGGTATAATTTGTCCGATGAAAAAATCTTTTCTGCTATTCGCTATTTTTCATTATAAAGAAAACTTGATCTTGCGCGTAGATTTTTTAAACACAATCTACAAACGATTTTCTCTCTTCTACAATACAAAAAATCTATACTTAATTTATAATGAAGGTAATGAAATGCTGTTGTGCGATTTTTCAAACGATTTTTATCGACGTTTGAATACTAAATATCTAAACAACACATTAAGCATTATATAGTTATGATAAAAATATTTTCGATTAAATTTTTTTTGCATGGAAAATAATACTTTTAATATTCTTTATACCGTTTCACTTTGCTTTCATAGTCGATGCAATAAAGATATTTGCTATTAATATATTCTGTTTCGTAACAACAGCTCAAAATGATGAATTATTGTTTCGTTAAGATCGATCTCGATTTCCAGCCGCGGTTCGGCGCCACGATTTCTGCTTATGCTTTTGTTACTTTATTCATTAAGATTCGACGCCCTACGGTGCTCTACAGCGGACGTGGAGCTTAGGTAGAGAGCTTCCTCTTGCTTCTTGCGTTTATTTTTAACGGAGAGATTCTTTCTTCGAGCGTGGATCGAAAGAGGGTTTCTGTGCTTTCACGGATACGTGTGGTAGTACAAGATTTTCTAATGTTTACACTGATATCAGAAAACGATCGTTGCTCTTCGTAGTAAGAACACATTTTTTTGAAATAAAAGATGTTCAGAAGACAATTCTGAAGAGATTTATTTTTAAAAATAATATTAGGATTATATCCACGATAATTATGTACCATTATTTGTTATTAGAAACAATTTTTAGCAGATTTTATTTATAAGAGGAAATGGAAAAGCAATTTCCTTTATATAAATTATAAATCATATAATGCTATATTTTTGTAAAGACACGTTATGACAAGCAGAGCTATTTCTATATTTAATGCAATATTTCTATGGATATATACATATATATATATATATATATATATATATAAATTTTATTTTACTATACTGTTTAATATATACGCTATGTAACGAAATGTCACAGATTTGTAATTATCAGATTTTTGTTATAATTATTTTAATATTATTATAAAATGTATAAGTAAAGTATTAATTATAAATTTATATTATTTGCTTGTATATTAATTAAAACATTTAAATCGTAAAAAATTGTTCTATTTTTCGAAATAGGTTATCAAAAATGTAGAACGTTGTAATATATATATATATATAAACAGAAATGAAATCAATCTTCATTGAAACTATTTTATTAAAATCTTTCAGTTCTCAAGAATTATTTCACGAATATGTACATCTTCGTAAATATCAATGAAAAAATTTCGCTTAAACCTATGAAGGATACACATAATACAGAAGCGTGTTCTCGATTGGGAAATGTTTTAGTAACCCAGTTTCGAATCGAAAATAGCTCTACTTTTCTCAGTTATACATCAGAGCAATGGTTTTTCTCAATTTTTTCGAGTTTATCTTTTAACAGTTAACAGGTATATTATTATCTATTTGATGACTATACATATCTATAATTTAGAATCGAAAAATAATATTTAGAATGTTAACTACTTTAATTTTTATTCCACGCGCTGAAATTGTCGCAAAACTTTCAAGTATCAAGAATAAAATTTTTTTCCTACATAGCTTTTATATATTGCAGTTTGTGAATTATTATACCAATGGGATAGTAAAAACTTTGTGATCTCACGTTTCTGACGACCATATATGCTGAAAATGCAGAAATACTAGTATCTATTATATGCAAATAAAAACATTGTACGAACATCGCAAAAAAAAACGCATTACTATATTTTGCAACTAACAGCTGAGAGAGATTTAATTTTCATAATTTTTACCTTAATTTTTACATATTTCATAGTTCACACCACGCATTATTACATCTCGCGCTGATCGAATTCGTTGCATAGTGTGCAACAGTGTATGGATGCACTTCCTGAACGAGTTCTCGATTTTCAGCGTCGTTTCCCGACGAGATATAGATACCTTCGCCCAAGTGAATTACGAAGTCACCTAACCGGGATATTCCCCCCTTCGATTTCCATCTCGATATATTTTCCGCTTTCGATCGTTGTTTCATTTCTGCTCGAGCTAATGTGTCCGTTTTAACGCTTCAATTTCAGAAGTCTCGATTTTCTATCATTACATACGTTTCATAAATACGTGCACACAAGTGCAATAGCAAAAGTAGCGATAGCTCTTCATTATACTTATTTGCAATATTCAAACGAATCAAGTGCAGTTCGAAAGATATCAATGTCTGAAATTATTATCACAAATCTCGAGGATTTGGAAAAGTATTAACAATATAGTAATTTATAGACTGATTATCTGTTAAAAAAAGTATTGAAAGAAATTATAAGATAAGATTTTTGTAAAATAATGTATACTTATGTATCAATATGTACTTATTTTTATGTGAATATATACATCTCTCTTCTGAAATTTTGTCGCAAACAAAAATTTTCACGCTTGGCATCAGGTATTCGTTATCTCGCGAAAATATTATTGTCATCACTGCGTTCGCAGCCTCTTCTGTCGCGCGATCGTCATCACAACTATCGGACATCGAGAGAAATAGAAGATCGAGAGAGGAAAACCGGCACGTAACCGAATTACGTCTCAAACGCCACAGGCTATTCGAACGATTACTCATCAAATCCTTTCCGTTGAATTGGCCGTCGCACCGTTTACCAGCAAAACCGATCGATCGATCTATCTTTTTCTCTCATTCTTTCTCTTTTTCTCTTTTCATATATCGTAGAGAAATTCATGAGGCACGAAATGCGATTGAAATGAGAAACAGGCTTGTTTTTATCGATACGAGAATAATGACTCTATATTTTTGCATGTTTTTCGTACGCATTTTTTAAATCGCTGGAAAAGCTCATATCGACCTCGAAGCGTATGACAATCTGTGTGTGAATGACAATCAATCGCTTGGCTATGAGTTTGCGATGTTTTCGCGAAAATCTAGTTCTCCTGTGTATACGATAACGTATTACTTTTAAATTAAAATCAGTATAAGATATATCAGTTGATTTTTTTTTACTGCGATACTAAAATTTTTAAGACTTGAAAATTTTTAATAGCAAACATATTTTTGGAGCAACTTTTTTCTTGTAAAAATTACATGTAATATTGAATAACTTTTTTCTGTATGATAAATGTGTGTTTAATATGCAGTAAGATAAATACTAATGTTAATTAGATTCGGAAGGCTTGCTTTTAAATTCGGGAGATATTTTATTCGTACTGCATTCATGTTTATTATGCAGTTAACGCCATAATCAGCTTCACGGTCATAAATTTGCGACTGAAATTTATGACGATAGGATAGCCAGCCATCGGCGAGTACTTATCTACAAATTCATCCGCGCCAGTGCTTAGTTACAACCGTTGTTGAGAGGCCAAGCGGATTGTAATGTGTACGCACATAACGTATGTGCGCGCACGCTTGTGTGTGAATGAGGACTCATGGGACTTGTACATAGTACAAATGAACACTTGAGTGTGTGCTACGTTTAACCATGTCATAATGAATAGGTGTACCTATTTGTGCCATTTCGGTAGACACAAACATGACTGACATTTTATCATTTGAAAATCTCGAGAATTGTATACGAAAATTATTAATATTATTAATATTGACATTAGAATATAGGGAGAGTATCAAAGTCTAGAAATTTAATTTTTATTTATTAACAGATGCTAAGTTTTAGCAACAGGATATAAATCGATGAGAAAAAAATAATATATACGAAAAGCTATAGGATTATATAGATGTAATATTTTTGATTTAATATAATTATAATTTCTTGATAATTTCGTAAGACGCTAAATAATCTCTTTAACGATTTTATAATCATTGTTGAGTTTTTCGTGTCGAAAAATATATTCTAATGCTATCCTGATTTACTTCACTCGCGATCTATGAACGTGATCTGAATCAAGATAGGTCGGTGTACTTCTACAGACGATTTGATTTACGACTTCGCTCGTACGTACGAGTGCTTCGCCTTCTCACGCACCGTTGAGGTCGGCGCCCTTCCGTACGTGTATTGGAAGGTAGGACATTTTTCTTCAGGGGTCTCCACCCCTCCCTCTCGTTTCTTACGCGTTTCGGTCCCGAGGTTCGGTTCGAAGGGGTGGTGATGATTGGCGCCCCTTCCACGAATACAAAGTGGCGAGTCAGCGTTTTAGTCGGCTGAAAAGGTATGAAAAGGGACGATAGTAGCCGCTTGCTGCGAATAGCGAGCTAGCAACGTGTAATGTCCATTGTGTGCTAATGCATCTACCGGGAAGAGGATCGTGGCGCTACAGAGAAATCTCTGTAATACTGACGAGCCGCGAGCTCATCATAACAAAACGGATATAGAGGCGTCAAACCATCACGCGGCTATCTTCGTTTCGCGAAAGATTATGAAAGGGCTGTACGGGCTGTTCTAACATTACCGAATGTCGCTTTGAAGCATAATATACTGCAGGACAAACTAAGAATATTTTATCATTATTGTTTTAATAATGAGGCATTGATTAAAGATAAATAAATTATAGCACTTTTTAATACAATTATTAATAATGAAAAGAATGTCTATCTAATTACATATCTTAAAATGTACTAAAATAATATATATATTAAAGTTTTTTCTTTGCAGCAGTTTTAATAAAAATAAAACACGATATAAGAGTGGAATGATAAATTAAATTAAGTTACTATTTATAAATTACTATTTGGGTTATCACTATAATTTAGTAAAATATTCATCAACGAAAAATCACATTGAAATAGAAAACGTGGCACAAAAATTAATTAAATTGGAACAATGTAAGTAAAGGAAGGATACCCTGATAACGCAGAACCCTTAGCGTGTGCTACTTCGAGCCCTCTTTAACGACTTCGCCTATCGGCTTGTCCAAACATATTAAGGCAAAAGTAATTTATTTATACGAGCTATATTCGGTTACTCGGTAAGACTCTTAACCTCGAAAACTAATGCTTGTCATTATTGTATTCCTGCGATGACATCTTTCTTCGACCCTAATTCTACCAAATACCCCGAATTGTCTTCCGCGCTATTGTGTGCTCGAACATCGCCTTGCTGGCTCAGTATAGCCTATAATTATATACGCCACTTAGTTGTATATTCTTTAATGTTTATAGACGTCATTATACGTGCGCTATCAAGCTCATGGGCTAAACTAAATAATTAAGCGAACGGTAAATGCTATTTGCAGAGTTTAATTGGAATACATTAGTATTCGTCGGTGACACCATAAGATATCTATTATATGTGGATAAAAGAGTATTATCTTCTATAAATACAGATATATTTCAATTCTTTTTGTTATACTTAAATATTTATAATTACGATAATATAATTATTTTCGCAGTATTCGTATTTTTAATTATATTTTTATATGAAAATTTCATTCATATTCCCTCTCTCTCTCTCTTCTTATTTTAATTCTCAATTATTATATTTAGAAATAAAATAAAAAATTGATTAATTTATATAATGATAAAAAGTATGTTTCTTATTTACTGAAATCTGTCAATCTGGAAACTATGGGAAATAACAGCGAAACAAAATGTTTTTTCATGTTTCAAGAAATCTCGAACTAGTATCAAGAGTTTGCCGCTTGAAACGCCTCTAGTTCTACTCCAAGTATAAGGGCAAACTTGACTCATTGCGAACAATCTCGCAAAGCATATCGCGCACCTACATATGTATAAGCCGGAACACGTTCTGACCGAGTTCGCCTCTATTTCGCCAGTTAGATAAAGTAGACACAACATAATTTGTAACACGGAATATTTTACGATAACGCGCGACCGCAGCGAGCCTTCATGAATTTTCATTAGCCCTTTTACCGCCATTTCGACCTTCGCCCAGTCGAGGACGAGACCCAGATATTTGCCTCCTTTACGCCCACGTAAAGTCACGAATTTTTTAGTTCTTGGGAATGCGAGCGCGAGCATATGCATTGCAAACGGAAAAATACATTAAACGGCTTTGCAGAGGTAGCAGGACGTGGCGAGAGCCACCGCGTTACCGTCGCATATCTGACAAATACGCTTCGTCTTTTTATCCCTCTTTGGCACGAATTTTTCTCAGAAACGTAATTTAATTTCTGTAACATTTCTCCCGGCTTCACCCTCCCATCCTTCTCTTCTTCTTCTTTTCGTTTTCTCGCACGAATTCCTTCTACCGCCTCTGAACTGAAGAACGCGAGTTTTCGATAAGCGAGCAAGGGGTGTAAAGGTCGCGAGGTCGGCCGGAGGAAAATTTCACGCTGATCTTTAATAACGACGAAATGAAGAACGTGGGTGGATGGGTAAACGTCTGACACGGGAGTGGAGTATCGTTTAATCCAAATAAATCACGTTGGAGTATCCATCGAAAGATGAGATTACGCTGGAGGAGCTCGACGTCGGATCCTTCAAAAGGTAGGGGCGCGCCTCAAATTTCACGGGGAATGACTCGCCTCAGAGTGGCTCTCGAGGGGATAATTCTCGCCACCTTCGAATCGGATTGAGAGATTGCCGTTTTCGCACGATCCTATCAATCTTCAAAGCCGTCGACAAATATTTAATCGGATCAACGATATGTAGCGCGGATTTGTTTGCTTGCCTGTTATGTGGCTCGTCGAGCATGACATGTATTTCTTCGATATAGATTATTTGCTTTATCGTACAACTTTCTACAATATCATGATAAGAACGATCTTATCCGTATCATCTCGAAAAAAAAAAATAAATAAATGAAACATTGTTCGGAGGAAAAACTTTTTCCAAGAATTTTAATTTTTACAGTCAATTGCGCGAGATCATTTTTCTTTGCCGAACCTTATCGGCCATGATAATTAAAATCACAACCTGTCGAATATCAGCGTCGATGTAATTATCGCGTGCATCGACCCGGAAGATTTGCCCATCTCGAGCCTTTCGGGATAGCAAGAATCCGATGGCTATAGGATCACTTAAGAAGCGTTCTCATTAACGTTAGCTTATTTAAACGCGACATCGCATCGTCTTACGCTACAAGAGTTCCGACTTACGCTGCGAAGGACCCATCCATTAGGGCTCCGTACGCCCGGTCATTATCGATTTATTTTCACCAACTTTATTCTACAATTCTACATTACGTCACGACACGATAAAATGAAAAATGTCAAATGCCAGGTTTCATTAATTAAATATCTCATCGATATGACATTTGATGATTCTGTATATGAAGTTATTACATTTCTCGCTTTTACTCGCTTCTACGTTGATGAGAAATATATTTTAATGAAATGGATTTCGGACAAATAACAAAATGAGATATATATGAGTAAACAGAGGAAAGCTGTTTAACTAATGAGAGAAGAACACTGACACGCGACAGATTAACCCCAACTAAATTGTTTCCGTCATTTGCAGAAGATTAAAATCCATGAGATATCTTTATATTTCTGTCAAGTTACTATATTACACGCTTAAAATAAATTAACATGCTAAATTAAAATTTATCGCGAATTGATAGCGATGCAAACAAATAAACAGATTAATCATTGCCACATGAACAAACGCGTGTAAAGTTTCATTTGTTATTTAGTTTGAACCGTTTTAATTGGATTTTAATTTAAACGTAATTAATAATTATCTAAAATTATTTTAATCTATGATTAAATTATCGAATATTTATAATAAAAAATTGACAAGTTGTAAAAAAAAGTAATCAAATTTCTGACGTTGAAAAACTTCAAATTAAACTTGTTCAAAAAATACATTCGCAAATTTTGTTTCATTAATTCAGTTCAATTTCGTACGTTTGCGTATAACAAACGGAAGGGAAAAGTGATATTCATTATATTGAATACTTTGTGTCAACGGATTATGCAAAATTCATTAAGTTAATCGTTCATGTTTTAAAAGGTGGATTGCGTTTGCCGATAATCTCACGGGAGAGATTAATGGTCCGCAGTGACCGGGAGAACCGTAGAGTCTCCGGGATGATGGTAAAAGAAAGTGGGCGATAAAAGCGAAACGGGCGACGGATCGCCACCAAACGGTAGCACATCACGTCGGCAAGGTTTGCTTTTAATCACGAGCGGATCGCACTAACTGATTTCACAATCTTTATTAAGGCTCGTAATTGAGCCCCAGCGAGGCGCGAGTGCGCACGTCCGTAGGTAGATATAAGTGAGTAAACACGAGCGTATGTACGCACATCCGCACGCGCGTAAAAGAGGAAGAGAAAGAGAGGAAGAGAGAGAGAGAGAGATAGAGAGAGAGGGTACGATCACAGCGAGCGGGAAGTCGTGCAACTGCTTCCGAGTGTTTGCCGAAGGTTCGTTTGAGCTGGCTGTTAATTAATTCCTCTAACGCTACCGGCGGTTACCGACGAGATGCATTAACGTCACCCGGGTAGAGTCGACAGACTTCGGAAGAGCGTACCTACAACGGTTGTACTTGTTAACGCTAATGGAATTGAACGAAATGCCGCGCGACCACAATATTGCGTCGCCGTGAGTAATTACATTGACGCGGCAGGTGATTTAACCTAATTACGGAATTAATACGCTCGGCTAGCCGGTCGCTACTCTGTGTTTTTGCCGACGCGGTTCACCAATCGCGAAAGAGTGGGGTTATCCAACGTTGTTATAATTATTAATAGATACGCAGCACTTAAATTTTATTGTCAGTGCGTAATAGCTCCGAGAGCTTAATGCTTCGTAATAGTTACGACACATAACCGAGATCATTGGATCAACAAAGCTAATATCGCGCATGCAACTAACGCACGAACTTGCGTTTTATTATACTTTATGAATCAGGATGGAATTATATTAAATGTGTGATTTATTTCAAATCAATCCGTAGGATTAAATGAGATAATTATAACCTTTTAATAAATGAAGCAACGCGATGAATTCTCAATAATGAAATTAATACGATATTTAATTAATAGTTATCTCAATTTTATAATGATGATTTGTTGTGAATTCTGTAAACAGATATTTTATACATAACTGATAATACTTGGTTTATATTCACGATCGTCATTAATATAGCAAACTTCTAACAATATAAGAGGGGAGACTCCATAAAAAAGAGAATAGAAGCCGCAAGGAATACACGGAAATAAATTTGTGCCAGAAAATTAAGCCTCGACATGTGCGTGTCGCCGCACAACAAAATGATATTGTCGCGATCAATCTTACGCTACTAATAATCCCGAAAGCGAGCGCGCAAACGTTCGATGTCAACTCGACTCGCGTGGAAAATCAGGAAGCGAAAAGGTTCTCCGTATAAGACGAACTGTCACGAGCAAGAAAAGGGGGTTGCTAGTCTCCTGCCTTTCCCCCGGCGCGCACCCTTTATCGTGCAACGACAAGCCGGGGGTTGGACGACCCCGGGCAAGCAGGCATTCACCCGACCTTTTCACCCACTCCCCGAGTGCCCCGCATCGGAGTCTTCCCCCTCGATTTGACACCGTGCTCAAAGTCGTACTCCCGTCGTCCTACTTGCCCGTCGTCGTTCCATCACTGCCAACCACCTCCGTTACCACCGAGGAAGATTCTCTTCCTACTTCCCCAAAGGGTCGCCCTGATACTGCACCAATGAGGATAAGTCAGCAGAGCTAATACGTCGTACGCGCTGCATTATCGTGTCTGTCTTGCGCAGCGTTGAACGGAACTCGAGATTATATAAGTTTCTGACGCGTACCACTAGGTGATCAGTTAAAGCCGGTGAGACTATTACGGGAATAGAAATAATAGCTGCCATGATTGTGATGAAGATATTAATGTAATATCTTATAATGATAAGTTATCGTTTCTCCAAAAATAAATAGAGGTAATTTTTAAGCGTACATTATTGTTTTCATCGATTTAATTCTGATGTATATGCTTGTTATAGCTGACATCGAATTGTAAAAATAAATGTAACGAATATGTGTAATACAGGGATAAACTGTTATTTGACAATTTAACTAGAATATAGCACATTGCGAGAGATGTAACGATCTTAATTTTACGCGAGCTATGTATACATATATATGTCCGCCGGGCAGAACAATTCATATTTAAAAAGATATTTTAAAAATGTTCGCGTATACGAGCCATTTATTTTGAAAGTAATGTACGTTAGATTATGAAATGCAGTGAATTTAAAAACGAAATATAATTAAATAATTAAAATCTAACCAACGTCACAAAATCTCAAATTGAATGATCTACATAGCATTGATATAAAAAAAAGATCAAATTTCGCGAAACACGTCTCGCCGACTTGTTCTCCACGATACAATTGTGTCGTTCCAATTGTGCCACGAATACCTTGTACATGCATCGATCTATGCATTTTATATCGCCCGAGAGACGAGAAATCGAAGTCGCGATGATATTCCTGCACCACGAATTCCCAGAGTGCCTCTACAGCTGAAAGCATTTACAATCGATACCCGGCCTATTCCGACTTTTCCCGCGACGTTGCGCCGCTGAAAGGCATCGTTCTCATATGCATAATTTGTCCTCGTCGACACACCGTGTTCTTCTATCGAGTGTGTAATCAAATCTCGCGCGCAGCATCCACATCCGCTACGCGAAATCACAGGAAGGTGATTGTGAAGACTTCGATAGCCGTGATATATCGGTAAAGAAAGAGGAAGGAGACAATTTCTTTTACTCTTTCGAAATTTCTGACACATGTATACGTCAAAGAGATATTTTTTATCATTACAATAAAAAAGAAAACTTTAAAACCGAAACAAAACCAGACTGTGTTGAACCGAAGGGATGTTTTTTTACTTTACACGCCGCGGAGAATGGCGTAAGCGCGGATATTCTTGCCATGTCTTTTATCGAGTCGGTAGGCGCTCGTGACAATATCTCTTGGTCACGACTCCCGTGGGAACGGTGGGAAGCCTGGAGTCATATAAGGAGTACATTTGTCACACACACCAGGCAGTAGATCCTGTCCGCCCATATTCCACCATAGTTGTCTTCTCGACCGCGCTTCTCGCGAACCCAGCAGGTATCCCGTGTGCACGTGCTACGTCCTATCCATTCCTAATGTATTCACCTAACCCGTCCATCCGTCTGATTCGCGAATAAATATTCCGTCGTGTGAATCCCATATCGCAACGAGACGGCTTTTAACGCGCCGACAGTAAGACAAACGATCGAACGGATATCCGATAAAATATCAGCCGCGTCGATGCGTTAGCGATGGTCCTCGATAATGTCACGTAGTTGCTTTTCGAAGTATATAGAGCGTATATATAAAATATATTATTTCAGAAGATTGATAAGAAATTATTTCATCTATTATTCTAGCATCTTTTTGTAATATATAATAATATGTTTGTCGATGGAAGAAAGAGAGAAAGAAACTCTTACAGAAAGATAAGTAAATCGAATCTACTCTGAAGTTACACTTTGTATGTTCTGATATGAAAACTTGTGAAAGATTGATATACGCTTCTCAAGAGTATTTCGAGATGAGGGTGTTCGATATTTTATGAGAGAAAATCGATATTGTCACTTGTTGACGCTCGATTGCGTATACGTATATGTACGCTTTCGAAGGGGCTTCCATCAAAGATTCCTCTGGCATTTGTTAGATATTAGTTATTAATTTTTCATGGATCATCAGGAACTCAACGTAAAAGTTTCAAGAAATTATCCGTGTGTTGACAGAAGAAATTGAAAATGACAGTAAGACGATCTTGTCGAAGAAAGTTTGAAAACAGGAATATTGCTTTATCGAACGTTAGTGGCAATAAAAAATTGACGTAACTCATTATTGTTGACTCGATATGATTTGTCATCCTTGGCAAAAAATTTTATATTTACTTTTTGTTATATGAATATTTTGCCGTGTATTAAATATTGATTTTTTTAATAATTAATTTTTTTAACACATATAGAAAGATCCATCTTATATATAAGAAACCATTTAAATTACAAGATTTTTAATTTTACCTAAAAATAATACGTCGTCACGCACACACAAATCTCATACGGTGATATATCGATGTGTTTCTCGATATTTTTATTAATATTATGCACTCGAATATTCAGTCAATGATTAAGCATCACAATCAAATAATCTTTGACCTCTCTTCGTTAAATATAACGAAGCGATTGTCATCGTGCGTTTCTCCGAATTATCTTGGTTAAGATTGTAACGAGCGTCGAGACGCCTCTGCAGACGAGGAACTCGTGTGTCGTACATTTCGCGACATAGCAGACACATAGTCAGACGGTTCATTCTATTTATAGTATAGGGAGACTTTGGTGAAACCGCGGCAGATGCGACAAGAAAGCGAAATAAAAGAACGAAAGAGATACCTATTCCTCGGTATTAAAGCCAATTTATTTGTGACTGATTGTAAGATACTTTTCTCATCTACGATAAAAATAATTAAAATTTTTATTATCGAGTGATCTTACTAAGCAAAATTTTTTCGAATAACTTACGCAATTATAAAGCAAATTTGCTATGGCAAATTTGTTCCTCTATAACTTTTATTTTCAGATTAAATTATCAATTTATAAGCAGTTAAAAATAAAAAGCTTCTCACGATTAAATTTTGCAAGGTGCAAATAGATAAAACATAATTTCTGATTCATTTCAGATGCTTTAAATAAAGTTGCTTTAAATAGATTGCTTCAATGAAATATGAAGTTTACGGGATATAACCTGGAAATGTACCTGAAAGACAATATACATACATATATGTATGTCAAAAATTGAAATATTACAAAAAATAATTTCCCTCGCGAAATTTTCCTGGAGAAAAAAATATCTGCCAATCTGTCATTAAAATTAAGGTCAAAAGTTTTGTGATGTCGCATACACCGCATGATATAGTGCCATTTCACATAGTTTCTTCCGTACGTTCCTCACGTCCTATGCCTATTTCGTGTTACTCGCATACGAACACAGGCAATCAGCTCTAAGGTCGTCCAAAGGTAATAGCCGTGCGATCCCTCGCCATCGGCGATGTGAATCGGCCTTTATAGCACGGTCATACCAGCAATTGCGGCGCCAAGTGACGGACCCCCGACATCGCTCGATGTCGGTGTCGGTATTGCTGGCGCTAACCCAAATTGTATACCTCTAACTCTCTACCTGTTTCTCCCTTTCTCTGTCTCTTTCCGTTTCTTTTCTCTTCCGTCCCGTTCTACCATTCGAACCTTCCTCTCCGGTGTATCTTCGTCCGGACGAATTATAGACTGCTCGCCGGAGATATATCAAGTCGCCGCCAGTTGAACTTATTTCGCGCCATCGCGCCGATCGTTCGATCAAATTGACTTTCGATGAGGCGAAATCGACCTCTCGATCTGCTGAATGCAGTCGCGTTAGTAAGGCAAACACTTCTTTCTGCTTCAAATAGTACGATAGGAGAGATTTGGAGGTAAATAGAGAGAAAGAGAAAGAGAGAGAGAGAAAGCGAGTGCTAATTTAAAAATTATTTTTATGTGACAGGATGTCATATCAAGCAACTGTATTGTGGACTGATACGTAAAATTATTTTTGTAACTTTTGCAAATAGAGACTGCGAGATGCTTATCCTATATATGCTCTTATTTATAGTATAAAATTATTAATATAACGTATAATATTATTAATATAAATGTTATCTGAAATCTTACAATAATTACACAATAATTCGCTTACTTTATATAATCTCTCTGATTATGATACTGTTTCTCAAATGCAATTCGGAAAGATAAATTTTACAGTTGTGTGCTAAAATCGCGAAACTAAGCATTCGTAATCAGACTTTAGTCGTATGTTCCGCACTTGTATATCCATGTGGTAAATCTGCAGAGGGGGAGGTCAACCGGTAATTAAATCCGCCGCCGACCTATTTACTGTCGCACGATTTATAGGGCGCGAGAAAATTTCGGGGCGAAAATTTCGCGCGATGATCGAGCAGCCGAATTCCGGGCTGGGGCGAAATTCCGCGAATACGCGATAAATAAAACCGAGCGAGGCCGCCGCTCGTTTTTGGGCTATGGATTGAATGAGAGTGCGGCACGGGTAAAAAGCGCGTACCTCATGATTTTTCGGTCCCCGCTACCATCGTTTACCAAACAATTCCCAATTGCCTTGTCAAAAAGTTCCGGCCAGAAATGGCCGCTGATTTATAGGCCGCGGATTTATCGTTCCGCCTAGCGAAAGCGGTAAAAACAAAAGGGAACTCGAAAAGGACAGGCGGAAAGTCATCGAGGTGGAGAGGAAAATGGGAAATACGCGTACGGGAAATGTGTACGTGTATGCGATTGACAAGTGTCATAGCTGTCAGACGATTAAAAGTTGCCTAATATTAAAGTAAGACGGGAAATACATTTTAATATTGCTTACAATTTTTGTATTTAAAATAATAATTGAATAAGAAGTTTTAAACTAAAACTTTTGAAAAAATAAATAAGATAGAAAAACTGTGTAAAAACTATGTTCCCATAGCTCAGAATCTTTTTTTATTGCGCATTTAAAAAAAAATCACTGCTTTATCTAACGCAACATTCTCTTGACGTGGAAGCCACTCCATTTTTATGTGGGTCCATTGGGCCGACGATACGTCACTGGAAGGAAAAACGTGTCCCACGCGTGAAACGCCGCTGCGAGCATCGGATCGCTTCGTTTTCGAGAGTATTTTAAACCCTGGCCGGTCATTAATACACATCCGCTTGGTGTATACGACCGGTTGGGGGTGAGGTCAACTGTTATATAGCGCGCGAGTGTGCATCCACGAATGAATTATCGGCAGCGAGCTCGATGCAACCGGCACGAAATCGCCGCGAAACTCATTCGTCTAGTCCACTTGCGCACTTGCGTGCATCACTTTCGGCCGTGTCTATGAATATGTAATAAGTATGAACACGCGATAAAATTCCTGCTGCTCGCTCGTATGGAAAGACAACGATCGACACCGCGGAGATGAATAGAACGGTTTCAATGAAATTCCATTCGTACACAGTTGAAAAATTTGTGTTAAATTTAACAAATATTACATGTCCCAAACGGTCCACAGAAATTTTTGTGTTAATTTAACATAATACGGATATGTTAAATGGTGACACGAATATTGTGTTAATATTTTAACATAAAATAAATGTAAACTTCAAATAAACTTAAAATAAATTTTGTGTAAAATTCACATAGTTTTAATGTAAAAATTTACTAAAAAAATTGTTAATTTTACATTTTATCATCCCCACTTATATTATAAAGTAAAATTAACATTTTTTTCTGTAAATATTAACAGATAAATCTTGTAACTAATAATACGCAACATATTTGTTGTGTAAAATTAAAAATAGATATACATTGTTATTTTTACACTTTTTTTTAGTTGTTTTAATAATTTAACATTTGAATTCAATTAACATAACAGCAATATGTTAAATTAACACATGAATGTGTTAAATATTTAACACAAAAATTTTAACGGGGACCGTTTTTAACAAGAAAACACAAATTTTCCAACTGTGTAATTGCAAATCGCTTTCGTTATTTATACATCGTTGATCTCGTTGATTATTTTTTTATTTCTTTATTAGGCGTTCGAGAATTCTGCGCGTATAAAAATTATATTAAAAATAATATTCGAAATAATATGTAAATACGACACAAAAGAGTGACCTCTCATTTGCGCGAATGTCGTTATTATAACGAATTAAATTGTATTACTGTGTTGAGAAATGTGTGCACAATTTGATTATTTGTTAAGCAAATTATATCGCATATAAATTTTCTGATTGTCATATATTCAATTCAAATTGCAAACAGTCTGCGGAGCGTCTAGTACTGTAAATTATGGAATAATTTAGTTGGGCTTCTACTAACTCTCGGATCATTGCAATGCGACGTCGGCAACATTATTTCCCGTATGTGCACCCATCTACATTCTGGCAACTAGGAAACGAAAGACTGAAACTGTTGCCGTTAGTTAATTTTCCTGAATCGCGACGAGATCCAAAGTCAAACTTTCTCGATTGCCCGCAGCGGTTGACGTTAATTCCATTCGTTCTCACCGGGAACGAAATTTGCACGTCGAATATACCGGATGATTTCACCCAGAACAGCTTAACATGTTTGCTAACAGATAGTAATCCTTTTGTTAAAGGAAATCGTGGCAAGATGATGAGAAAAAATAGCGATTATATATTTATAGGAACTGAAATAAAAGAGCACTTGCCCTTTCTGATTAGCTATCACGAAATACGGTTAAAAACGAACTTGACAGCTATTTACTTTTAATTGAACCACTAAATAAATTAATACATAATTAATAAAATATTTAGCGGACTATATATAATGCATAAAGATTGTATTAATAGTTGAAACAGCAAATTTTGAATTAATGAAGATATATTACATTTGAGTTATTTTAGAATTCTCGATTTTCAAGTTAATTAATATCATATATGATTATTCATTCAATATTAATATTAATATTAATATTAATATTCAATATATTATATATATGTCGTTTTTAATGTATTTCACGCGATATAAATATAGATATAATGATTGAGCAAACTTAAATTCCTTTTATAAAAATATGATATATGCATTTTAGATACTTATACTCTCATTGCTTCATTTATTAATACGATAATTATGCAAATCTCGTAGTTTCGCGACACCCATGTAATCTGGCACTATTATCGCCCGGTGCAGTCGACAACAAGAAAGTGAAGACGTCGCGAAGAGGATGATGAGTGTCGAAAACGGCCGTGAAAACGGTGGTCACGATAAAAGAGAGAGAGAGAGAAGGGTGCGAGAGATGGTAGCAAAAACGACGCGGCGGACATCTCGAGTAACTCGGAGCGGACAATCTCGAGAGGGTGCGAATAATTTATGCGCGCAATTAGGTGGCGGCGGGGGCGTGTAAATTAATTGGGAAGATGGTAGTAAAAGTTAATTTGGTAGGTAGCCAGGACCCTGGCAGTCGTTTGGCTCAGGTGGCGCGCGCGGAGTGCTTCACCGATTCGAGAGCAAAATTCGTGGGAGGCAAGAACCTAAACGGGGAGAGAAACATTGAGAAATAGAGGCTCATTTGGGTGTATGCGTATGTGTGTGTGTGTGTTTTCTAAATGTGCGGGTGATCCTTTTTGAATGTGAAACGGTACACATTTTATTATAGGCAAGCAGAGCTAAGATGAGTTGACCTCTTATGACGTCTTTTGTATATAATAATCTATTTTATATAAAAAATAATTTTGTTATTTTATATTCTGTGAAGCGCGCGTTGTGCTTTTACTTCAGATAATTCTAAAACTAATGATTCTCTCTTTCTCTAAAATTTGGCATGTATACACATATATCAGTATGAAATAGGAAATCGAGATAAAGCACGCGCGGCATGCTAACGCAAAGTGGAAGAGAGTGTTAGTAACAAGAAGAATACGCGAAGATGACGAAGTGAGAATGACTTACTGAATGAGGGGAGGCTAACTTGATATCTCGAACGTTTTATCGCTAATCGGATCTCTCTCTATAAGTGTTGAAAAAAACACTAAAGATGTAAATTATACATCGTATTTACATAGTCTCTATCTCACGTAGTAATATACATTTGTCCGAGCATTTGTCATATTCGGTAAAATTTATGTCATATTTGCAATTACATTAGTAATGCTAAATTCGTATTATGATGTGGCTAATAATTCATGTCAAAATCGCGGATTCGTTTCACGGAATATCAATAAATTGCCAATACTTTTTCATTTGCGGTAAGCTTAATTATTCTCTAAAGTAAATCGATTCCATTTTCACAATCGCGCATGCTGGAGTAGACAATTTTCATGAAACCGCTAATTTATCTGGCGTCAACCGAATAAATGTCGTCTATGAGCTTTCATCGCAAGCTCTCGATCTCCGAGCTTTCGTCGCTGATGTACTACATCTATCTTTCTTTAAGTCATTTTCCGAGATTCGCGAGTTAGCAGAGAGATAGTGAGCGGTTGGTCGATAGCGGATACAACGTTGATCCCTAGCGATGATATATCGACCATACTCGGCTCATCTCTCGCACGGTTGAATCTTTTCTGAGGGAATAGAGTACGGCGCAGACAAGGTGCTCTCGATCTCTTTCCATTTCCTCGTCATCGAATAGACCAAGAATCCATCTCGATCACGGATATTTTTTTCATGCGTACGACGCAGACACGATGGACATCGGAAACGAGGTGTTTCGGTTAAATAAAATCGCGGATTTTTTAATTTTTTCTTATCTCTTTAGATTATAGTTTTATTATCCTTTGAATAATAAGTATATATTAAGTATGTATGTAGGTATATTGCGCATAATAATAAAAGATCTAGTATTTAAGATTAAAAATGGAAAAAAGTCGCAATAAAATGGCAATAATGAATGCTATTATACGCAAAGGTAATTTGCAGCGATGCACCGGTTGACTTAATTACTTTAATTTCCGGACAGACGAAAGGGAATATTTTCCGGTGGAAGTCCTTTGTAATTCAAACTCTTAACTAGAATAGAAATTAATGCGACGAAAGACGATAAAGGCGCTCGAATACTACTTTAAGATCTCGGGAGTTTTGCGGAAGATTGGCATAAAATACAAAGAAAAGGTGGAAAAATTAAATTAGGATCATCCAGGAAGACTTCTTACAGATACGCTCCGACAATCGGAAAAGAATAGATTACAGAGTGAGATACAAAGAATATAAAGAATATTAAGTAGACGCGACGTTCTCAGACAGGAAAAATGAACTCTCTTCTTTTAACGTATAAAAGAAAATGATACATGCCATAAAGCATTATTATCACATGAAAAAAATAATAAATTAAAATTGTCTTAGCAAGAAAAACTTTTCCTTGATTTTAAAATAATAACCATTCGCTTGGGATCACATACTTATTGCCATTATGACATTCTGTAATTATACAAGGTGTCCCAGAATGCTTGGGATTAAATTCGTCTGCAGATAGAGCGAACTTATACGCTTCGTACGATCTTCCTATTATAAATCGCCATTAATGTCGACTTTCGGGAATCGCGAGTGACATATCGAAAGAAAAAGATGAACGTTAAAAGTACGCTTCGAGGGTACTGAAACGCACCACTTCTTTTCGCGGCGCCGTGAACCGAGAACGAATGTAGAAACTTCCGAGAGCTGGAAGCCAAGAATTTCTCGGGAGAAAGGAGGCGCGCGGCGCTGACGGAGAAGTGAGGAAAAATTTAGAGCTGGACCGTTCCCATTGAAATCCTGGGTCTGGAAAACCGCGAAATCGTTGAAATAACGTCGCGGTACCGGCGAAAATCTCGCGGAGATTCGATATCGGTCGCTCATAAAGAAGAAGCGCCAAACGTAACCAAAAATTATTATTATTGGGGAGAACCGCACGCGGTTACCACTCGTTTATTCTTGTTTCGCGATATCCGTTTATAAATCATGTTACAAACTCGCGCAAAGTTGAACAATTTCAAGTGCGTTGGCCAAACTATTCACCTTCCCCTAATTTATTAATGATTTTTTTCGATTCGGAAAGTTGATTTATTCGATGAAAGAGAGAGAAAGAAAAAGCATTAAAAAATTTAGGTGAATTTATAAACAGTTATGCATATAGAATATAATTAAAATAAACATATAATTTTAAACAATTTACTCCCACATATAATATAAATATACTTTCTATTATTATAATTAAATTTTATCATTTTATCTATATTAAATTATTATTTATTAAATTATAAAAGCAAATTATATATCATTGTGCTCTCTTATATTATTTTATTTTAAAAATGACGAAGATTAAATCGACCAATTCTGGCAAAATTGAACTTTATTAATTCACGACGTTTCGACCGTAGATTTCGGTCCTTATCAAGTGCTGTGTTCTTAAGACATTAGTCAAATAAATAAGTTATTCGATGTACAGAAGACAACAGAAGTCTAATGATGACTCATCATTTCTATCATATACAACACAGTCGTTTCTCTTCTCTAATTATTTAAACATGTTATCTTCTGTACATCGAATAACTTATTTATTTGACTAATGTCTTAAGAACACAGCACTTGATAAGGACCGAAATCTACGGTCGAAACGTCGTGAATTAATAAAGTTCAATTTTGCCAGAATTGGTCGATTTAATCTTCGTCATTTTTAATTATTGTCTGGTGACCCTACAGTTAACATTTGTTATTTTAATTAAAATAACAAATGTTAACTGTAGGGACTATACAAAATTACTATACACACAATATATATATATGTATCTGTATGTATATATATATATATATATATATATATATATATATATATATATATACATACAGATACATATATATATATTGTGTGTATAGTAATTTTGTATAGTAAATATATATATATATATATATATACATACAGATACATATATACTGATAACAAAAATATGTGTTAGAATTTTAGAATTATTAATACGCGGTATTATTTTTATGTTACTTATTTTTATCACAATTTTTCAATATAGTATATTGTCGTACTTTAGTCGTAGTTTTTGCGCCGCTTCTCCCATCATTTTTTTTCTTCGGCGCGGAAATACCGATCTGAGAGAAGAGGTCAGAATTTGTACTTTCTCTATTCGTTTCCAGTTCACAATTCGGCCCAAGAGGAAGTGGTGCATTTCGGTAGCTTCGAAAGCGCGTCAGTCTTCCGCATGAGAGACCGCGCGATTTCCGTGCATAACATTTCGCGGGGCGTGAAACGATTCCGCGACCGAGCTGCGGGGACATTCTGTGCGCTACACGTTTCACGTTTCGTCTCGAAAACGTAAAGTTTCCGCGAGGATAATTTTATGGAATATTTACAACGTCGCTGTCGCCAAACCGCCGTCATCTAGCCGCTCGCTGGTCTGTGATGTGTAATGTGTCTCTTGCGTAAAAGTTATTTCCGCTTTGGTTTTCGCAAACCCGACCGCGAGCGAATTAAACGCTTGTTAGGGTGCCATGTAAAACCGCGGAAAGTTTTAGCTTTAAATTTGTTTTCAGCGTTATTCTGTCATATACAATGATAATTGAGTCCAGGTTCGTATTTACTCCATGTTTGGACAAAATTGATTTCCAATGTTGAAATACGGGTCTGCAATATGTATATCGAAGAAACGCGCTGTACTTTTTCAAGCTCAGGCTATTAAAACTGCAACACGCTGTAATTGCTCGCGCTACAATTGTAAACAAATGTGGTAATGATACTTCCGTTTAAAAACTTAGTTGTTCTTTCTTTACAAGACATTTCCTTAATTTCTTTTGCGAAAACAGCTTGCGTTTTTCCCGTTCCTCTGCTCCATTACGGCGAGCGAATGAACGGCACTCCCCGAGGACGAAATTAGTGCGGAGGATAATTGTGTTCCACACCCGCGCAAATGTCCAGTTTGTTGTTTCAGCAGCCACCGCGTTGCTGAATGCGCGAAAGAGCTATAGTGGTCGTTTATTCTCGCACGAGCGGGGAAGTGCAACGCGTATACGCGTCGGGCTTGTGTTGTATTACGCTATACATTATGTACATCGCGCCGTATACCGGTGCCGTGACGCGCATCTGCATCTGAAATGTACGCGTCTCCGTGTATACGCCTACCTAGATATCAGGCTCACGTTCAAACTTGTCCAACTTCCGTCGAGCGGACGTCCCGTGCTAGGTCCTAAACTTCCGCAACGCGCGCTGAATCGTCGTTGCTGAAGTTTGGCCCCACTTTGACCGTGTGGCTTCGCGCGCATTTGGCGCCGACCCTATCGCCCTCGAAACGTATTCCGGGACGCGGCTGAACGCACGTAAACTTGACGATACAGAACAGCAAGATTGCACACCGGCTGTCATAGTAGCTAACTGTGTCTTTCCGCGTGCTAATGTAGCGAAATAACACACTTGCCTACATTCCCCCCCGTTATTAATCTTGTATCGCGTGAATCTTTCTCTAGTAAAATATATTTTACGTGTGAAAATGTCTTGAGTACTTAATCATTTAACAATAAAATAATTCTAGAAAAATAAAAGAGAAAGAGAGAGAGAGAAATAGTTAAATTATTTCGCACAGTCTTATATTAAAATTTTATTTGTGACATAATTTTATTGGTTTATTGGGAGGCATTTAAAATTGCATATTATTAAGATAATTTAGAATTTCTTATATGTTAAGATTTCAAGTAAATTTCTGTACATCTCTTATTTTAAATTTATTAAACTTGTTAAATAACACCTCTGTCGAGTTACGCTTAATATGACAGTGTATTAACAATATGCTATTTGATTTAACAACTATAATAATAAACTCGAGATCATTTAGTCTCTATTTATTTCTTTACTTTCTATCTTCTTCGCGTTTCTTTTTTATTTTCTCGGTAATACCGGTCCAATTAGACTTTAACGCCCTTTATCGTCGTTTATTCACATTATAATAGGTCAGTCTAATGTAACGTAATTTTATTACCGCTGTACACATATATACCGACTATCATCCATTATTTTCGTCCCCATTCTCCCAATTAGGGCAGCCGCCAATTTGATCTCTTGGACAAAGCTCCGCCGTCCGATCCTTCTTATCGAAAATTACTAATATCCGGCTACGTACAAGATAGGGATTACCCCGGTCGACCAATCAATTTGCCATAGCCCAACCCTCTTTTTATTCAGATTGGGATGGATACGTGCAACATTCGTTCGTGTCGGAGGAGATTCCGACCAGCGCGCCGCGCTTATAAGAAGCAATCCACCCTGAAAATGCGACGCGGTGGCCCACTTTTTCTGCCCTCCTGCCTTCTTCGTGCCAGTGCCGGCTACGTTCTCTTCGTCATCGTGCAAACTGCGTAAATATAGTTCAACCACCGCAAAATTCCGCAAACAGACAAGATTGCATCATCAACGACGCGGAAGAGAAATTAGCTTCGACTCGCAACGCGTTTCTCGACTTATATATTTGAACAGTTTTTCGAATAATAATATTTCTGATTTTTACAGTGCAAGAGTTTTACCAGAATTAATGTAGTTATATGTAATATTTCAGAATAGCCGACTTTATTTTAGTGAGTTTAAATTTTCACTACAATTTATTTGATTTAAAAAAATGACAAAAATTAATTGATTTCATAAAAAAATGACAATAAAATTTATGTAAATAATTTATAATTTATCTCTAGATTTATTCGTCCGTTCATAATTTATTTAAATAATTTATTTGTTTATGATTCTTTACGTAAACGTGCGTTGCACCTTCGATTGGGCCGTCGCTGTGCTTGTGCGCACTTTTTCCCTCCATAGGGGATAGGGAAGAAGGGTCCTTGTTGCCCGCGAGGAGTTTCTTGTGAAGGTGAATTAAGTCGTAATGAAGTACGTAGTGAGAGAGCTTGGTTCCTCTCTCCCGAGGTAATACCTCTCCTTCCCGGAGGACAAGCTTTCGCGCAAGGGAAGACGGTCTGAACTTCGCTCAGCACAGCGGTCGTGCGGCGCAAAGAAAGCATAAAAATAAAGAGCAAAGAAAAAGAAGAAGAAGAAGAAGAAGAAGAGAAAGTTTGCGCGCAGGTGGAAGCATTTTTTAAAAGACGTTTTACGCGCGATTGATCCGCACGACCGTCTGCGTTCTCGCGATAATTTTCCCTCCTTGAATTTTATTCTTCTCTCTACGTTATCTCTCCCAGTGATTTTACTGATCGTGGGCAAATCGGAAATGCATACATTTCCGATAAGATAAGAAAGACAAAAACAAAATCATATTGTTTTTATCTTTCGTGCCATTTGTGAACTTTGCGTTTCAATATTTTAAGTGATTTGATTAATAGTTCACACACAAACGTTGTAACAAAAATAATATCATAATAAATTGATTAAGAACAATTTAGAAATTTAATCGGGCAGCTATATTAAATTGAATTATAATCAGAATTAATTAGAATTTTGCACATCGATTAAATATAAATTTTAAAAATATATTTCGTTTTTTTTTAAAGAAATTTTATGTCATTGAATTATCATTGATAATTGCGTATATTCATTTACAAATTTTCCAGATGAAATGTCAAACGAAATTACAATCGTGTATACAAAACATGTATCTGCGTTCAACTAGTGAGCGTAGATAGATAGGTTCTCGCGTATCTGCTCGGAAATAGCACGGCGCTTCCAGGGGAGCCTACGTTATAACTCTGTTTAAGTATCCCGGCATTATTAGCGATAATTATTGTTGCGGCCGACCGCAGCGGAAAACGAGAGCTACGAGTTTAACTGGCGGCAGTGGGAGAGCAGGTGTTCCGGTCTTATACCAACCTATATACTTGCCGCGCATCGTTGAACCTTGACGCTATTAGCCGCCGTTATGCGGCGGTGAACGCGATTTTCATTAACCCGACCACGCGGAATATTATCAATTCTTTTTACTTTCTAATCAGTACTTTTTACGCCGCGTTGGGTCTTTGAGGGAAATCCTCGGAGAAGATGGGATTTCTCGTATCCTGCGAACTTTATAGCAGCTTGCTATCCACCTGCACCATCCGGACACTTTATTCCTCGGAATAAATCGGTATTATGGAACGCATATTGGCATGCAAGCTATTTCATGTTCGCTCTACTTCGTAAATCATAATGCAAAAAAATGTAAGATTATGGTCTGCTTCTGTACGTGCATCTGCTATGTTTTTATGGTGATTCAATGTGATTGGCGAAAAACGCATAGAAATACTTGTTGGATTTTCATTGCATTTGTTAATATCGATTATATTGTTAATAATTTAAGTCGTACAAGAACAAGGGAGACGGAATAACAGTATACGTCAGAGGAAATAAAAATGGAACAAGTAAAACGAAATATATATAGCAACATAAAATTTTAAATCTTTCTCTTTATAGAGAAAAGTCGTAAAAAGTAATACAATAATATAATAGAATAAAATACTTTTTTATGTTACTTATATAAAAATTTTTTTCCTCTCAAAAAATGATTAATTTTATTTAATAACTTTTTTATTTCGCAATGTTTCTTTTCCTCTCTCCTTCTTTTTTATTTTTTATGCGAAAATTGTTTTTATATCTAATCTAATATCAATAAAACAGCTAAATAGCTATATTTAACCGGATTAAATGTAATTTGAATGTATATATTTTGCATGTATATATTTTACGAATTGCATCTTGAGCCCTTCAATGCATTCGCAATTAATAACAGGATTACTACACGTTTCTGCCCTATGACTAGCGTAGTGCAATACTCACGACCCGTAATTCACTATGACTTATAGCGTAGCTGGGTAAACATTCAAATAGTAATTATTAAATTTCTGGACATAGTTTAACGCTGATCGTGCGTGCATCAGTTTGAAATACATGTGCAATGTGCATTTCGATTACTGTTAGAGAAGCTCTCGTCCGGAAAATCATATCACTGGACCAACTTTTTACACAGTTCTAAGTAAATAGCAAACTTCCATCGAGAAGCCAATATTTTCCCTTCAAACAATCTCATTTAGAACTCCAAATGTTATAATAATTTCTTTTTGTCCGTATATTGGGATGAACGTTTTACCAATATTGAAATTTCAGCGTTCTATATAATTTGAGATATCGTAGAGATTATCCTGTTATCACATAATTAAATCAATTATTTGAGCTATCAGATAAGTAAACCAAAAAATTGAAAGAAAAATTTTAAATAAAAAAAATTAATTATGTAGTATTTTTACTTTTATATTTTATTTAGATATAAAAATTATATATATTTATGAACATATTTTGTAAAATATTGTATGAAATTTAATTTTATAATTTCTTGTCTTGTCATCTAGCTAATTTCAAAATTAATTTAAATACTTAGAAATTTATCCTTAAAAATAAAAGAGCACCTTAAAGAGCACGGCTCCTTTTGCATCTCCATTCTTTTGGCATTAAGAAGAAATATATTCCAATTCGCATTTCCGTTTTGAATCTGCGTGCAATTCGATCGTTATTACAATTTCGGTCAGTGTGCTGAATTCTTGCCACAATATAATCTTCCAACAATTACCGAGTAATGCGGCTTAAGTTGTTAGTCCGGCCGCAATTAATAACACGCGCAACGTAACGAGAGCGTTTGCGGAGATGCCGGAAGCGCGCAGCGCGGTGCAATAATCACGGGCGCTCGTAACTCACTATGACTTACGGGCGATAACGGCCAAAATCGCAATTACTAAATTTCTCACAAAATTTCGTACCGCGGACATCGGTCGGAACAAAAGTATACGGGCAGAGATAGGGTCAATCACATGGACGCTCGCAAATTTTATTTTCGTCCTTTCCGCTCGCGCGGAAGTTTTCAGGCGATAAGCAGGCGAACGACCGGTAATTTCGTCATCGCCCCGTAATATTACCGTGTTCTCGTTACCGTAATCTCGTAAATCGTGGCCGTCAGTGTGTTGCCGACACGGTGAAAGAAAGAGAGATGGAGAGAAAGAGAGAGAAAGAATTCCGTAATGCCGTCATAGTGGCCCGGCGGCCTCCTCCAGGATCGGCGAAATTAAATTTTCATCCGACCGCTTTGGCCTTCTTTCCTTTTTCGATCCTACTTGCGCTGCCGCTTCTATCGTTGCTTTCTATCCCCTTTTATTTCCCGTTCCTCCACCTTTCGCAACCTTTCTCTTCTGCGGATGCAGCGGCAAATACTACTTTCATCTTCCTCTCTTTCTTCTATATTTCTCTCATAACTCCGTCTCGTTTCGAATTTCTTCACCCATCGATCGCGCGAGATCTCATTTAACTTATTTTTTAAATTGTGGCTGGATTATTTGTGCCGCGTATATCACCACTCTGATAATTTGAAATAAATAAATATATATCTTATGTATATAGAAAAGATGCTATCGCAATTATGAATATATCGTATATAATCATTACTTCAAATTACTTTAATAAAATGACAAGATTGAATTAAATTAAAAACAATCGTTACGGCTCTGCTAAGTTTTAATAAATAGTTAAATCTCAAATTGAGTTGGCTATGAGAGCCCGGGCGCAGTTAATCAAGCGCATGCTTATTGGATTGAATATATTTAATATAAAATTACATAGATGATGATAGCGATTACATAATTAATAATAGCGAACGTTTCGGCTCTTTCTTTGAGCCTTCTTCAGCGCATACAATAGACGAAGGTATGAAAATTAACGTTCGCTATTATTAATTATGTAATCGCTATCATCATCTATGTAATTTTATATTAAATATATTCAATCTAATAAGCATGCGCTTGATTAACTGCGCCTGGGCTCTCATAGCCAACTCAATTTGAGATTTAACTATTTATATTACTTTATTTAAAGTTTCTATTGAGAAAAAAAGGATTCAAAGATTAAGTATATAATAATGAAGACATTTTGCGTCTCATAAACTCCAATGCTGAAGAACTTCATTATGTTCAGAAATACGCATTGAGATTCTCTATCATTAGGTTTCTCCTAATTTCTCCCTCTTCGTACGAATCTTACGAAGTGGTTCCTCATGCCCTTTATCAACGTTCTCACGAACTAATGTCGCGTTCTGAATTCTATCGCTATCTATCGTGCGATCTTATTTCTGAAATTATGGCTGAATTATTCGCGCGATTTATCACTCGTGATAATTCAAGTACGGAATAGAGAAAACGATTAATGTCCGTTGCCGGCAATAGCTTTCGCACATAGAGACAGTTAAAGTGCAGTGCGTGCGCAATAATGAAGACTTTACGCGTCTCTACAAGAATTTATTACTATATACTCAGAATTGAGAATCTATCATTATTAATGTTTCTCCTAATTTTCCATTCGCCTTCGCTCGAGTCTCACGGGCCATTCTCTTTACGATTTATGCTCTTTCTCACGCGAATCAAAGTTACGAATCAAAGTTCTGTATTTTTTCTATTAGTAAAAAAAATCATATAAAAAAATGAAGAGAATCGCGATTCCTAACCATGCTCCATGGAATTCGCGAGTGTGTTATACAAAAGGGGACATAAAGCCGAGAGAAGCGCGTAGAAACGTTTATTCAGCGTAAAGTTTTGCGAAAGCAACGACCATAAATCGTACTGTGAATCTCGACAGAGGGTATACTGGTACAATACACAACGCGAAGAGAGAGTCGCACGTCTGTAGAAATTAAATAAGATTAAATTAGGGAGACGAACTTGGCGTACTCTGTAAGGTACTGTAAATAATTGCGATGCGCGCCGACAACATTCCAGTCTCTTTCTCTCTGTCTTTGTATGACTATCATAGGGCTGTATAATTTATTTGTTTACCAATTTTGTGGATTTGTCCGGTCGTGGCAAAAGCGGATCGCGAGCGAATTTAGCCGGTTAATATTTATACTTGTCGTTATTCATCTGTACTTAGCGAAATTCCGCAAAGCTTTCGACGAAGGAAAGCAATGCGTGTCTTTCGTGTTTGAATAATAGTATTAAAGTGAAAAGACGTAAGTAAAATATACTATATACAAATTAAATTAAATCGCATTCTATTCCATTCCCGTAGAAATAACATGCTGAATCGAAAAGACAAGCGAATGTTTCTTTTTTTTCCAATTGCATCTCAACACAGTCAAACAATAAGCATGAGCACTTGAACGAGACCAGAACGGAACCGTCATCGACTGCGAAGAAAGTGCATTGCGCGCTTCACCTCCGTCTTTTTTCCTTCTAATTACGTCGGCAATTATGAAAAGCACCTTATTATTATCAGCTCGCTCTCTAGCTCGTCGGTTTGGGTAAGCACATAGATAGACGGACGGACGGACGGACGTTACGTTATTCTATAACTGTTTTTTTTTTGCGATGCACGGGGAAAGAAGTCAGCAGGTTGCGCGCGATCGATCGATCTCGAAAAATAACATCGACCTAACGCGCGGGACGGATTTTGCGATAACAAAAATACAGAGAGATAATTGATAATTGATCGGTAACCGAGGATATTTCAACGCGTAAATAGGGCGTTATTTGTGTCGTTCATTCAATATTTTTCATTCGGTAAATTTATAGTTGCATCAAATAACATAAACAGAAATCCTTCTTTATTTAAAATTATATTTAAAAAAACTAAATTTATTGAGATATGATAAGGCGATATTAACGATAACTTTTTGGATTGTTATTCATGATCGCGTTATTTTATATTCTCTTGGAACCAATATTCTTTTTATCTGTATCACGATAATGTCAATTCCAATAATCAATTCCAATTCTGACATTTCGATATAAAATGACAACGCGTTTTCGTGCGAATATCATAAATAATTTACACTGTTCATCTGCCTGCCGAAACGTTTCCTTGCAATATATCATTATGCCTTTACGCGTCTCACACGAGATGATTTCGAATTTTATTCAAAAGTCGAAAAAAATTACTTTTATCAAATTTTATAATATCCTGTAGAGTTTTTACTGTGATAATATGATATATTTGTTTTATAATTAATATTATATATTTAGTAATTTTAATAGCTTGTATAATAATGACTAAAGTTACAAAGATTTAATACATATTATAATTGCATTATATTAGACAATGTTATATTATGATAAAATCGAATATCCGAAAATCGAAAAGTTACTAGTAGTAATTATTTGCAATCAATTTATTTCGCGATATTAGAAGAAATAAGTTTTAAATTTTAAAATTATTTTTTTCTTTATATTAAAATTAAAGTTATATGTGTTATCGAGTATCTCTAGCCGATAATGTTTTAATGCTAAATAAATCTTGATTCTAGAATACTCTGCCAATTAGATGTACTTATCCGAAATAGTTTATATGGCGTTGTGACGTACCGCCAGATCGAAGCGCTTTAAACAGACATCTGGACATAACAGCGCTGTAATCCGTATTAACGAGGGATTAGTACAAATGTACTATTCGAACATTGCGCAATTTTGTGTATGTGATTTTTTATTTTGTTTGTGTATAATAATTTTTCTCTCAATATATTTTTTAGTAATTTTTGATATTATTTTCGCGTTAATGAATATAATATAACATGTGACATATTTTTTTTATATAATAGTGCAATATAATAGAATACGAATGTGCAATATAAATACACAATATAACCTTTTCGTGTATATATAATTTTTGGATAAATATTCTCTGCCTCTAATCAGTAAAAATTCGTAAGAATTAATTATATTAATCAAAAATTAATTCACGATTTTCTTAAAATTGAATGATATAAATTTTCATAGTACGCCTACAATATCCAATATCAACGATCTTTTGTACAGCGCTGTATGAGGAACATAGAAAACAATCTATACTTCCTTGTAACATTAGAAACATTATTTTACGGAATGAAAACTTTTCATTGGATAGTATCGTCAAATGAAAAATCTTGATGACCATTCGATGTCGACTGGCACCGCGGAAAGAAGGAAGCTTTCTCGGCGCAACGTCCCACAGCGCTTATAACTCGGAAGCTTATTTTCGCGGCAGTACGTGTTCTCCACGAGTGGGTGAGCACTCGTGGAAATGGTTTCTAACGGTGCTATCCTGACCCCGGTCACGCATCGCGAGGGCGAGGGAGCATTGTTAGAAGATGGGATCTCGGGGAAGTCACCGTGCTGCGTTCGTGAAGCGCAAACGAACCTTTACATAGGTGTACCCCCTCCCATACTTTTTCATCTCTTTTTTTTTCTGCTCGTCGCGCCAGCATAACTGCCGCCTAATTATTGCGCGTGTTCTCTGCAGATGAAATTAAATGAAAGCGGTTTACGAAATTTTACGCGAATGCCACGCGCCGGTATGCGAAAATTAAATTGTATCCTAATGCGTTGGGATTCTGATCCTGATCTCTTTGACTCCATTTGTCCGCCACGTACGGTGTGATACATATATGATAATAAAATTTAGAGTAAAGAAATATTATACTGTACGTGAGAATGAAGCTATTAAATAAGTTAGTCCATTAAATGCGATTAGTTCCACATCGAAGATAAGTTTAAATTATTATAAATCTATAAAAATAAATTAAAATGAAAATAAAATCATTTAAAATACGTTCTTAATAGCAGCATCGGTTCGAGATATTCTGCGTGAAAATTCAAAAAACGGGATAATACGTTTGTTAATATCTTCTGTTTTTCTTTTCAAAAATTGAACAGGAAGAAAGCATTACTTATTAACCATTGTGCAGTGATAAGCTATCATTATCATAACTTTTTGACATTATTGTTATAATCTAATGCAAATATCGTTAGCGGGGATATTATGAGAAAAATAATAAAATAGTCCGGTAAAAGAGGATCTACATATGCTCACTGCACTTTAATCCGAATCTCGAAACGCTATTTCGCATAAGATCCGTTATATAGTAACCTCCGTTATGCAGATCGGAGCGCGTTACATACGGCGGTGCATACGAAAATCATTTCCTGCGACGTATGCGTGTAAATTTCGCGGCACTTCTTATCGTCGTTGCGATTTAAGTTGTACTCTTTTCCTGTTCTTTAAATTGATTTCTTCATTGCTTTCGTTTTGTTTACTCAGTTGCCTATTTATTTGTTTTATAACCACAAACTCGTACATTTTTGCGTTCACGAAGCAGAAACATTCGCGAATGACTTCTATTGTTTGCGTAAACTTTCATTACCCTGTATCGATATGTTCACAATATTTATTCTTCTTATTTTATTGTTTGTAATATCGCTTTTAGGTTGACCGTACGTCAAGGGTAAATAGTTTTTTGTTTATAAAAAATATGCGGATTAAAATAAATAGAAAATAGAAAATCTGATTCAAAAATTAGAAAAATGTTTATTTCAGCATATCTCAAAGCTAGGTAACTTAAATTCGATATATAAAGCAATATTTATTTTTACTAGTCATGTTGTCACATTCGTGTACTTGGAGTTCACAATATTTCTCTGCATTGGAAATAGAATTTGCATTCTGCATGAAATGATATTGACATTTTCGTAACATGAATTTTTGGCCGCTATGATTTGTTTAGCCATCGGAACAACAGGATGTATTATTTTAAGCATTATATTCCACATTATAATTTTTAGTTTGTATTATTATTATTTTATATATTTAATAATACTTTCGTACGGCTGTCACGCCGCCCATTGAAAATTAAGGCAACGGATCTATATGTCATATATATAATTTCTTTATAATAGCTTTATGTTGTTACTATACGCATCCAGATATACATAATTCAAGATACAGTTTTCATAGATCCGTTACCTCAAAATAAAATAAAAAGTGTCACTCACCGGTCGATGCGCACTAGCGGAATTAACTGCATGAAGCTACGTTGATCTGTAACACATAAATATAAAATCCAAATTATAGTACCAATTAAAATAATTAATATTTTAAAAAATTATTATTGTAAAAACATCGAATTTTATATTTGATTATTCGACGCATACAATAACAAACAGATATTTAATGAAATTACTAATTAATAATTTCTAAAAAAAATCTATTTTATTTTAAGCACAAACTTCTTTGTAGATATATATATATATATATATATAAGATAATCTATTGTATATAAAAATATTTTTTTTTACTTCTTGTTTAAGTTATTCAAATAAATGGATCAAATTGATAGGAACAAATATGTGCACGTGAAAAAAAATATAATGAAAAATAATTAATAAATTATTCACCTCAAAGTTGCTCCATCGTCGCCCGATGCCTTCTAGGCCTCCTCCTCCTCTCAGGTTGTCAGCACAATAAACGCGCGATACTTTGCACGGCACTCCCGCACTCGGACGCGTAATAATTTGCACGGCACTCCCGCACTTGGACGCGTAATACTTCACACGGCGTTTCCGCAATTATTGAAACGTAACAAAACATACGCGGCACGTGAATATTTTGCGCGGCACTTCTAAATTTCGCGATCACAAACCAAATTATTTCGCGCGATGAATCTGCAGGATGCTGAAAACAAAAATTATTTATGATTTTACATCAAATATTTTGTTTTTTCCATTTCTAATTAATTAGCAATAAAAATTTAGTATATCATATATAACTTTCTATTGTTTAAATCATTTATGTATTATTTCACGCTCTGTATATCTCTCTGGTTTTTCGTTATTTAAATTATCGTCTCTATCTCGGACGATTCATATATTATTCAATTCTCTCAATTTAGAAACAATGATAATAATAATATATCGGCGAAAAAAGCGTGATGTAGGATACATATGAGTTAATATAAAAGCTTCATTAAAGAAATATCTAATTGTTGCTCATAAATATCACGACATAATAAAATAAAATTCTCATTCTCTTTTCGTTGTGTAATTCCTATTTTAAATGAATAAGTCGCGCGATATATACATATATGTTTAATAAATAGCCTTTGATATTTTTATTGAATCATTTATTTATATAGAGGTTTAAATCATTTTGGATTAAACTTATTCATGTAAAATTGCTAACGTATTATTGCTTCTAACGCTATATTTAATTTACTCAACGATTATATAAGTTTTCATTTATAACCATTTCACTTTTTACAGATTAAGTAATTATAAAGCGATTAGCAAATCGTAATGGTTAATCGTTCAGAACCGAATTTCGCAGTGGATTGCAATTGACGACGAAAAGAGAAATTCCAAAGGAAAGAGAAAGGCCAAAGGTAGATAGAGCGGTCTTGGGAGAAATTCACATAGCGCTGTGATAGTTATCTGATTCCTGTAGATTCACATACGCCGACACACGAATACGCATATATGCATACGATGCACACGATGTTGGAGCGCCCCGGTATGTGCATGGACTACCGTTAACCGCCCTTTACAGAAGCTAAGCACGACAATGGGCAATATGACTATAACCATCTTGGGCGGAATAGTAAACGGGCGAAGCGTGTATTTCTGATTTCGGTCGGATGACGGTGGAAATTCCATTCTACACGTTACTATTACCTTCCCTGTCCAAATAATAGTTAATTCGACCAAATTGTTATTGGCCGCTTTCATAGAAATACAAAATGTGAACATAGACGGAATAATGTATTTGTCCTAGCCGATGCCATTATCGCGGTATTGTTATGAAACATTATCTGAATATGTTAAGCGATTAGAATTACTCGAGAGATGCATTGAGGTAAAAATCGAGTTCTCCAAATGGCAGCAGAGAACGTGTATATAAATACTTAATAAATTGCTCTTACATTAATATAAAACCTAGAAAGTATATTTTTGAAGAAAATGCTTCATTGTATTTAGATTTTAAAATTTATTTTAAATTGTTAAAAATATTTTGTACGCATCTTGCTAAGATTTTTCAACAATTATTCTTTAAAGGTAGACATAAATTGTATATATCTAAATTAACGAAAATTTATCAGTTCTTTATAGGGATAGCCATAAACTTGTGTTTTTCGTGTCGCATTTGAAGGAGAAACGTAACTCAGAATTATCTGATGGCTGTCGAGTTTCAGAAGTAGGAGATATCTTGCGGGGGTTTCTCGCGAAACTTGCGGTGACTGTTGTTTGTCTTGCTATTTGCATGAACACCGCGTACGTTCGCGCAGTACGTACGTATGTACATCATGTCGCTGTCCACGTTGACTACCGTTGACATCCCGTCGCGGCACCTTACTACGAACCGTATGACTTACAAACTAGAGCTAAGCTGGAGAACTCTCGTTCTGTCAGATGACGATCATCTTGTGTCATAGTTCTGTCATTGTTATGTTCGCAACTAGAGCTTTCGAAACTACTGATTACTCATTTCGCACCTTGAAATGTAAAAGTCAACAAATACCTTTCACAAATGCTTACACGATACTAACAAAATATGAGAAAATATATAAAAAATCAAATATCTATATTACGTAAAAATATTTCAATTTGTGTATATATGTTTAGTTATAGAATTGTTATACTCATATCTTGTATAATTTAGAAAGATACACATATTATCATTTCTTATCTCTATATCTTGATAAAATTTTAATATCAATTTTATACATGATAAATTTATCATAATTATTATAATTACAAGAAAATCTTAGCAAAATACTTTTAAACATTGACCGAATAAATTTTTCAATACGCTTGTCTATTCCTTGTCTATTCCTGTTGCTAAAACGATTTAGAAAATCGGTAACTCGCACGTCGTCGATACCGATACGCGCACCGATTGATATTAATCCGTAATTGTTAATTAAACAGCGGGCAACCGCTAGCTGGTAAGCTCGTAACCGCAATGCTCTCTCTAGTGAACGTACCGTACATCGTCGATGGATTCGATTGCTTTAAAATTACAATTAGCGCCTGTAAACGGATCCGCTTTGCCTGCGGGCTTTATATAAAGTCTCGTACTTTGACCGAGTCGACGAGAGATGCCCTGCAGTGATTCTCCGATTTCTGATTTATCCGGTGTCTAGCTGTTACCGCAGGCATTCTCAATTGCCCTATTCTCGACTCTCACAGACATTTTGTCAAAGTTTTCATTGACACGGCAAAAGAAATTATAATACCTCATGTTTCTATTCTGCATACTCGTTACGTAATACGATTCACTTCAATAACTTTGTTACGCATGTCGAAAGAATTACGCATTATCTGTTAATAATTTGTGTAATAATTGGTTTCTTTTATATATTCGTGATAAAACGCGCATAAGAATTATTCTAAATATATTATTTAATCTGATATTAAATATTTAAAATATTTTATATTTTTTGTGATACAACAGATCGTGGATTTTAGGATACTTGCGTATTGTTATCGTTAATACTTAAATACACAATTTATTGTGATTATTATGAAATAAAATGATGAAACTAATGTATTATACTAATGTATTATATATAATCTACGTTATCCAATTTTATAATCGCATTATTAGCTCGGATTCAATGAATTTTTAGTAAATCGATTACAATGATGTACCAGTGTTGTAAGCACATGCACAAATATAAATGGATTGCTATTTATTAACTCGGAATAATATCGAAAATTCATTTGCCGAAGCGATATGACATTTTGAAAGCGTGAAGTGTGAGTGAGAAAAATGATGCGCTAATTCGGATCAGAGAGAATCATTTATAATATGCCACGTATACGAAATATTAATTTCCTGATATATAATACAACACATAAAATATATTATATTAAATTTGATAAAATCTCTTTGAATACGTATTTTACATTGACGACATATTCTCGTTTTTATTATCAGATTATACGTTGATAAACTCTTATTATATATTTTATATATATATATATATATATTTTATATTTTATTAAATAAATAATTAAAATGAACTATATTTTATTTATTTATTAAGAACAACTTTGAAACTAGATGCCGTTCATATTTTATTTAAACATTTTATTTCATATAGTTTCCGAATTAAATTTTAAATTGTTTTCCTTCCTGCGAAAAACACGATGTACGATAAAAGAAAACAAACATTTCCGTTCAGCGAAAAACAAAAACAGTAGTACGGTCCGATTGCGCCGAGTAAACTTTCGTCCACAATCTGTATATTGACGCTGCAAGGAAGTTAAAATTTAATCGACTTCCGCAGTCTAAATCGGATTCAGTGAATATCCACGGTAAACCAACGCAATTATCGTAAAAGCTTAAGATGCATCATTGGCTACTTTATACGGTATATGTTCGAAGACGATAATATGTAGAGTTTGTAGTTTATCGAAACACGGAATAATTGAAAATTATTCCAAATGTAAATAAATTCTGTGTATTCGGATTTAAATCAATAATTGCATAGCAAAAAATATATATTTAAAATATTGTCAAGAAAAAAATTATCTCTTGAAGAGAATGAATAAAAATAGATATAAAATTTATGTAATAGAAAATGAATAACTTTAAGTTTATGAGTGAATAATGGCATAATTTTCTAAAAGCTAAATTAATAAATAAATTGCTCTCTCTCTATAAAACAGAATATAAACAGTATAATACAATATATATTTATTAATATAATCACTGAAAATTTATGTTTTACTTATTTTATCAAAATATGCTTAAAATAATTTTTTTGCTCACTCTTATTATTTTGTAAAAAGAAAGAAGAAAAATTATAATTTAAAAGTTATAACTTCATTGAGTGATACATTCAGACAACAGAACTAGTTACATATTGAAATATCCCTCGCCATTGTTTCGGTCATCTCCCCGTAATAAACAACCTCGAAGACTTACGGCGCGATCGCGTATATCAGGATCTTGTGAGTTCCCCACGTTTTCCATTCGGCGATAACAACCGGGATCGATGAGGAACGCGGAGCTCGCACGTATCACTACTACGGCCATTCCGCCGGAGGATGGTATTGGCACCACCACTACGTGCGCGTCCATTATCGCGCGAACGTAGCAAATCCAAACCGACGAGTCAGCCCGTAAACACGGGCACAACCGGCGAGTTTAATTCGATTAGGACGCGATCATCAGATTGCTCGATCGTCCGGCATCGAATTCCCCTGGCGCACTCCCGTGTGGCCCCTATCCTCTTTACCTCTCTTTACCCCCTTTCCGGCCTCTTGCATGCAACCCTCAACCCTCTTACATTACCCTCCCTTGGTCCTCTTACACTCTATGCACGCAGATACACACGTTCGTAGATAGAAACGCAGTGTGTTCTCCCGCTCGTCTCTATCTACCTGTCCGATTTTACTTTACCAGCCTTACGAAAACCGAAATGTACGAATATACGCCGTGTACCGAAAGTACCGTTTTAAAACCGAAAATATTTTTAAGGAACGTTCGCGACAAAAAAATTTTGCGGATAGCGTAAAGAATTTAACCTGCTTCATTTTAAATATCCTGATATTCTCACGAGACGTCAAGCAGACGTTTCGCAAAGTCGTATATTCTTGCATTATACAAATTATTAGACACGCTACAAACATTTAAGTATATAAACATATTTGCTTAATTAAGCATTTAATGATATAACTTATGATGTATGTGTATTCAGAATTTCAATGACATTAAGTCGATGACTAACGACGTTGTTTCACGAACACCGTCTAGATGTATATACGCAAGACTAGAGAGAGTTTTGCGGAGCATTGTCGAGGATCTCGATTCTATTCGATTCGATTCGAGTACGTGCACGCCGAACGAGCCGGAAACCGACGTTTGCGCGAACACGAATTTACCCTACTGTCCGGCCTAATGGCACGGATTTCATTATGCCAGGGTTTGCACGAACGTAAACCCCATGAGGATGGACGAGAAGGATAGAAAGGGAAGGAAGGTAGACAGTAGAGAGGGATGAAGCAGCGTATGTTATACACGACATACACAGAGACGTAACCGATTTGGAATGCAAAACTGTTGTCCTAGCAAATTTGCGACGCCGTTACTGCCGGAAATATTATTGCCATATATATTATATCCCGTCGTAACGCCGAGATAATGCTGATATAATATCGTTAAGTCGACTTTCGACGCGCGATAAGTTTACGCGATTCGTGAGTTAGATGACTGTATCTGTTTCGCGATTGCAAGCATTTATAACTGGATAACAATCAATTTCGCGTTCGATGATATCGCGAGCAATAATTACCGGTATCATTCTGGCGTTTCTGTACACTCGGTAGCAGGGGTGAGATGAACAGCGCTAATTTCTCGCCGTTATTCTCTAAATAACAGCCATTTATTCTAATCTAACAAATCCTCTGAAACCTCGTGGAAACGCTAAATTAATGACATGTTTTAGCATTGTCGCAATATAATACATGATATTTGAATACACGAGTTTGAAATTATCTCATTGTTATATAAAAATTTTCTAGTGTCTGCATTTTATTCCGTAATATTGTATAATGATCAAAACATTATATCAGAATTTTTGTATTCTTCTGAAAACTCATTATTTCTCATAAAATTAATCTAATCAAAATCTTTTATCCGCACGTGCGATTTAACAGTACTTGATTCATCAAATCTCTCATTATAAAATTATTTTGTTAAAGAGGATAAAGAAACAATGTGATGTTTATATATGTATATGTATATATATCAGATTGTTTTTTATCTCCTTTAAACAAAATAATTTTATAATGAGAGATTAATTAATTACTATTAAATCGCGTGCGAGTCAAAGATTTTGACTAGATTAAAATTATAAGAGATGATGAATTTTCAGAAGAATACAAAAATTTTTATATATAATGTTATATATATGTATATATATAAAATGGAGAGAGAAGAAAAACTTATCTAAAATTAAGGTTCAAGTGGTCGATAAGAGAGAGTTGGAAGATTCTCAGTACACATATAAGGCATAGACGGTAACCTTCCTGCTTAAATGTACCCGGTACTTTGCGACGGACGATAAACTTAGAACAAACGATCGAGATTAATAGAACGAAGCTTGGGGTCCCGTCTGCGATACTATCGATCCACGCCACGGCATGGCGAACGAGATACATGGGTGACTCCCTGCGGGATCGTAAATCTACGTCGAAGATTTACTTACTTAGCGGAGTCGGCACCACGGACACGGCCGCGACGACGACGACGAATCTGACTTTTTTACAGGAACAGAAACAAGTATATACGGAGGGGGATTCGTTTTTTCTATTCATCTAGTATATAAAAATCCTAATACCTTCTCTTAGAATATCGATTTCGATAATTTAATTCCAATTTTTGTCCGATTTTATACGTTCTGTTAAATACATGCAACATATGCAAGGAATGTTTTGTATTTACACCATGTATGTTGCTAAGATACACATTGCAATAAAGTTGTGTATTTATATACACGTATTATACAAAAGCAAGAGAAAAAGCTGCCATTGTCTTGCTTGAATTTCGTCGCACAAATGATTAAGTGATTACGTATACATAGTAATAAACTAACGGCATTGTAAAAAGCCATATGCCAGTCAATTCATAACTGCCATGAAATGTTTAATATGATATAAAATTAATATACCCCGAATATATGCAAATACATATTATATAAATAGGCTTTGAGAAATTAGCACACACACACACACACATAACATTAATATGTATATAATAACCAAGATAATAACAATAGATTTTAACAATTTAATTGTTAACATCTTCTGTTAAATAAATTAGTGTAAATGTACTAGGTGATTGTAAAATTGTCATTTGTTCTTTTCCTTGTTTATGACATATATCTATATATATAAAATAATTTTCAAATATTGCTTTTTTATTGCACTATTCTCTCTCTCTTATATAACTTTTAATCTTGGAGGAATATGTAAAAATATCCATAAAGACATACATGTTAAATCTTACTTAAAAAAATTTGAAAACGAAAAAGAGAAAACAGTCACAGATACTAACTATTTTTTCGTATCGCAAATGTTCTATAAATAAAAATTTATTTTTATTTGCTATATATAAATAACTTGTTCTGATCCTTATTGTTTATAACATATGAATACTTTGAAGAAAGAGAAATAGAAAGGAAGAGAGAGAGAGAGAGAGAGAGAGAGAGAGAGAGAGAGAGAGAGAGAGAGAGAGAGAGAGAGAGAGAGAGAGAGAGAAAAAGAAAGAGACATAAATAAAAGTTTTATATTTGATAGATGCATTATTTTACTTGTTTATTTTATTTCTTTTTTTTACTTTATCTAGCTAAACGATAAACTTGGAAATTTTATTAATTGTAATATATTTATATTTTATATTAAATATATATATACAATATATATATATATATATATATATTCATTTATATTTTATATATTTTATACCAAAATTGCTAAAGTATCATTATTTCGATATTTAATACAGATATCCAACATATAAATATGTAGATAAATGTTTTAAAAAGTTACATAATTTCCATAAAAATACTTTTATATAAAATTTTATAAAATAAAATTTATAAATATATGTTGTGTGTGTGTGTGTGTATAACATTATATAAATAAAACTGTTATATAAATAATCTAAAAAATTATAAATCTAAAATATTATTTATTGAAATTTTTAATATTTTTTATTTATAGAAAAAAATATATGTTAATATAATTATTTTATTAAATATCTTAAATATTTTAAAATATAAAATTTCGAATATTTTGAATTATACATTATATTATATTTATTGCAGAAATAAACAAGCAATTAATTTTAAATAAGTAAGCGAATAAAAGTAAAAATAAAAGACAAACATAAATAAAAGAAATTGTTACAAATTGCTTACCTTCCACTAAATTAGTTGTTTCATCGTTGTCAAACTTCTCTCCGATTCTCTTTGTCCTTTCGTATTCATTCTTTGTCGTTCATGGCACAAAACTCACTTACGAAAATCCATCACTCATTGCTGTAGCAATTCTATCTCTGCTGTTAACAAACAATATACATATATCAGAACAAAATTTTGCTACATCGTAACATAACATAAATAAAATATATAATTTAAAATTAAAGATAAATATCAGCGATATTCGAAAATATGGTTAGGTTTATCGACATGAAAATTTTGTTTGCACGACAGATTTTGATTGAATAAATCTTGCGAGATACGCATTTTGACAAATCACAACGATATAGAAATGCCGAAATGATGTGCAGCTAAATGAATATTAAAATCACATATCATTTCGTTTCCTATTTCAAGTAAATATATTGCGCGAAATATCTGTTTCGATGAGTACTTAGTGCGATACTTTTACAAATAATTTATTGCGAGGGTTATAATCGATCGCGCAGACTGATAATTGTTAATTGTAATAGTTGTAGAGAATGATCGCGTTTGTGTTACGTTGATTATATAACGATAATTACCTGCTACTTCTCGTGACCGTGTTTTTCGAAAGATATTACGACGACACTTGGCCTGGCTTGCGCCGTTACCTTCCCGTACGAACCTCGCCGTGTGAATGACGTCATAGCAGTCGCACGTAAGCAATAATAGCGCACTTCACGCTGTAAAAAAAGAACGCCGAGCGTCGTGTGATAGTTCATTACCGTTACGAAATATTTAACGGATTACGACATATATTCATACGATTTATACTCTGTTTCTTGTAATTTCAAATCAATTATTAATGAACAATTGATGCATTTAACGACTTTTCATTATAATCACTCGTATATATTACTGCACGTTCTCTTGATGCCAAAATAATGAGCAAATGATATTTAACAACGAAAGATCCAAAACGCATACAAGATATTTCCACAATCAAGAGAATCGTTATAGAAATGATTATTTATAAATATCATAATGAAATAACAATGCGTGATTAGCGTTCGCCCGATTATCGTTTCGACTTTTCGTTCAAATAAATAAGTTAATGCGAAATACGTACATATTTTCGATGAATAGTTGTTGCCGTCGTAAATTATAGATACGCTAATGAGTTGTTAATCGTAGATGTCAATCAGTCACGCAGGCTAATAATGGCTAAATACCTATTAGAATTAATCGTGTTCTCTTCCAATATTCGTCGTATGTAATTGCGTTGCAATGAATAGTGGATACACGGAGCGTCTCACGCCGCGTCCTTCTCGTTCGACTCTCGCCGCGCGAATGACAACATAGAAACCGCCTTAAGGCTCCTGGCTCCTTTCCGATCACGTCGAAATCGTGACGTCAGAGGCGAGAAAACACGCTAAAATTTCTTAGATGCCATTTCGAAATAAAAAAATATTTTGATGAAACAGCACTTCAGATGGCTTTAGCACACTCTTAAAAAACCCCGAAAACTATCCTTTCCCCTTTATAATCAACAGCTGTAAAATGTAATATTATGAAGCCCAGTCCGTCTGGTCTTTGCACATGCGCAGTCATTCCGCATGTCAAAGTCTGATATCTCGATCATTTTACAGATCAATATTTAACGTATTAAATATTGATATTTATACAATATATGTTTATGATATTCATACAATACATTTATACAATAATGTTCCTCGTTAATTATAAATTTGTTATTATTAATATTATTATTAACATTTAATCTTGCATCGATTAAAAAAAACCGCTCGGAAGCAAGAGGAAAATGTTTCTTTCTTCCGATTGGTCGATGAAAATATTGTTCCAAGCACTTTTCTCACCTCGAGTAAAGCCCTCTATATTAATCGATCCTCTCAATGATCGATTAGTCGCGAAGGGTTGGGAATTTCTAATTAGACAGTTGGCACCACTGCGACTTCCCGCGTGAATTTCCTGCGTCGCGTCCCGCGGATCGTAGATCGTAGCTCCGTATAATTATAATTGTCGCGTGCTGTTCTCTCAAATATGCGTCGTATAATTAACAAAAGCGCATAATATGCGTATGATTAAAAGCGGTAGTGCCGTATGAAAAGTCACGTACGATTAATGTCGGGGGTTCTGCACAAAGTATCGCGTGATTAAAATCGCAAGTGCCGTATAGAGTCGCGTACGATTAACGTCGGCAGTGTCGTGCGATTATTTTATTTTGCTGATTAATCGCGATTGCGATCGTATTTTCGCGAGCGTGTGCTGTATAAGTGCCAAAAAGACGCTGTAAGTACGAAGAAAAGAGGAGGAGAAAGAGGAGGGCCGGGAAGGCATCGAACAACGACAGAGCAACTTTGTCGTAAGTAGATTATAACTTATTTCGTTTAGTATTTATTACTTGTAAAATTATAATAATTACTCATCGTTTATCTCCGCGATTCATTTTACATGAATGTATAATGTAATACACAGGATGGATATTAACTTATTCGACGAAATATAATTTATATATAATTTATGTAATTTATTCGATTAATCGCAAAAGACTCTAAGGTTGTTCTTTAACTTATTGCAGCAGGGCTGCGTTCGGAAACGTCACCCGAGTGCATTCCCTCTCTTTCTATATCACTGAGAGAGTAGTGATATAGAAAGAGAGGGAATGCACTCGGGTGACGTTTCGAACGCAGCCCAGTGTGCACTAGTGCACCAGTGCAGCTAAAAAGAACAAACCTCTAATCTCTTTAATTATTTTAACAGGTGGCATCATTGCGCCGACTTCCCGCGTATTTTGTCAGTTGGCATCATTGTGGCGACATCTCGCATTCCCGCGTAAATTTCGTGGTCGCGCCGCACGGATCTTCGTAGCTTCGTATAATTATAATTGTCGCGTGCTGTTCTCTCAAATATGCGTCGCGTATAATTAACGAAAGCGCATATACGTACGATTAAAAGCGGAAGTGCCGAAGTATGAAAAGTCTCGTACGCGAATGTCAGGAGTTCCGCATAAAGTATCGCGCGATTAAAATCGCAAGTGCCGTATAGAGTCGCGTACGTTTAACGTATTTACGTGTCGGGAGTGCCGTGTTCAAATTTTCGTGCGATTGTTTTATTTTGTTGATTAATGCGCGCGCGTGATCGTATTTTCGCGAGCGTGTGCTGTGTAAGTGCGAAAAAGACGCTAAAAAACAAAAGAGGAGGAGGAGGCCCGGGGAGGCATCGGGCAACGGCGGAGCAACCATGCAGGTTATAATTAAAACAAATTTACATAAATTAATATATAAATACAATATAAATGAATATATAATATTATACATATATTCATTTATATGTTTACACTACCGTATCTCTTGATTATGACATTTTATTTGAAATATATTATTATTTTATAATTTTTATTACATATTATTTTAAAATTTAATTAACAAATTAACAAATTAATTAGCTGATTTCTGTGAAAAAATATTAATCGCAGATAAGGCATTATAACGTATTATTTACAACATATTACTATTTAAAATTTTATAACCTATTATTATTTTAAAATTTAATTAGCAAATTAACGCTTTATTAATATTTTTTGACAGAAATCACAAAGTGATGAATTTTCACATATCACGAGATCTAGTATAAGTATTGTAAACCGAAGAAATATTTATGTATGTAAAGAGGAAAGGAGAAAGTGCGAACTTGTTTTTATGCCATTGTTTTGTTTTTTTTTTTTATTAACGCGATCAATGAAAATTTAAAGAATATTTTATGCCGTTAGATACAATTACAAGTAGTACAAAGATTTTTCATGTTATTCCATATTCGCACGTGGAAGGCGTTTCACGTTATGATCTTATAGAGAAAATTTTACATTTTCAGTGATAAAAAATGATAAAGAGATCTCTTATGGTATTGCATAAATGTACATTTGAATTAAATGGAAAAATAAGTACGAATATACAGAGAAATGAGATGAATGTACATGGTACTTCAGGCATAAAAGATTCATTACACATTCGGGAAACGCGTAATGAAACATTTAAAGAATGAGAGAGAGAGAGAGATTTTTATGGTAAAATCTTATTCGAAAAAATAAAATATTATTTTTATCATTTTTGTACGCGATTATATTTAAAAAGATATTAAACAAGGTTGAAAGAACATATTTAAAGAAAGAAAAAGTTCGCAATAGAATCCGTAAAGGCAAAGTAATACAAAGAGTTAACAATTAATTTTTTTTTTCTTTTTCCCTAATAATAACTTAACATTTACCTTTGAGAAGATAATTGTTTATGCAACTTTTGTATAAAAAATACTTGAAAATGCAGTGTAACGATAAAGAGAAAGAGAGAGGAAGAGAAAGAGGGAAAAAGAAAAAGTACTTCTTTCTGAGCACGAAAATAGAATTTAATTTTTTACAAGAGAAGAGAACTTGTCACTCGATTATGAAATTAAGCAGTGCATCGAGACATCGGAAGCGGAATTTCTAATAAGATCTCTTGCAACGCGTATTTTTATGATTTATTACAAATTCTTTTCAATGATGAAGAGAACACTTCGACATGTAACAATGTTGTCTGCGGTTGAATTGCATTTTTCACTAAGAGCATTTCATCGACGGAAATCCAGCGATCAGGAGCACGTCATACCGTTAATGAAAACGAGCGCTGAGAGAAGAAGACCACAAAGTAGACGTCGCGATAAAGTCGCCGTGAAGTGGATGCTCGACAACCCTGACGACGACGACGAAGGACGTCGAGCGCGGAACAAATTAAATTTTCCTCGTTGACTAGTCCGAATTTTCCTGTCGAGCCTTTCATTCTCTATGCATTCTTACTCCTTGCTTCCAGCTCGTTCGTCTCTCGATGGTTTTCTTTTTGACAATTAAACGAACAAAAATCAAACCTGTACCATCATCGTATTTTTGAAAGCAAGACGTTCAAAATTCCTGCGTTTTCCATTACCACTTTTTTATCACGATGACATAATCGATAGCCGCTTCGACAAATTGAAGAGCTACTCTGAAAAATTGCATAAACATACATTTTTTGGCAATATGCATTTTATTTCATTGCTAGATACTTTTGGTGGAAGATATGTTTTTCTTGTTTTCTACATCTTTCTACTTCTTTATATATTTTATTTATATAAGACAGATGTATTAAAGTGTTTAATTTCATGACAAATATCAAATGTTAAAGAATGTCACATTTTAAAAACCTCGATGGATATGAGCATTGATTATTTCCTGCACATGAGAAAATTCGCCTCAATATACTATTTTCCATTATGAAGTGATCATTGTTAGAATGGAATTGTTAAGAAAATAGAGACAAGTATTCAAAATATTTTTTTTTTTAATAGAAATGTCAAAATGCAAAGGTACATCAAAATCATACCTGAAAGATTTTCCTTTAATATTTTAAGCAGGTAACATAAAACGGAAATCACATAACAGCTAAGAAACATAAATAATTAATAGATGAAAAAATTAATGTCAAATAATTTTTAAGTACCTAATATATCTGATCCACGCTATATCTATGCCTGGCTTGTATATATCTTCAATTTTTCCATTTTGATTTTTCAGATCCAGATGTACAGTTAAAAAATGTTTAACGTTTATAAAATTGCTTTAAAACAAAAAAATAATATTTTGTAACAGGTAAAACATAAAGAATATTAGTTTGTAATAATATTTTTGAAATAATCTATAATAAGGTATTAAAAATGAAATGTTTTATTAGGAAAAAAATCGATGTAATCATTCTTGAATGATCTCTGGCGTAAATCACAGATAAAACGTAAGAAAGCAGAAAGAAAGATAAAAAGTGAACTGTATGTAAAATCTCTAAGATGCCGTCGGGCCGAAGATATGAGGACGCCGGCGGCTTATCCAGTTTGCATGAAAGTGTTCTTTGTGAATAAAGAAAAAGTGTGAAAGTCAGGAAAACCCGTGTTATATATATCGCGCATATTTCTCACAAAGAGCAAATGCATTCGGAATGATACGTTGCATAAGAAGGTAAATCACAATGCAGGAGAATTAAACTTTATTGACTTGCGTTATGCGTAAAGGTGTGGTTCGTATTTACATATTGAACTATAATAAATTTACAATTATAAATTGAATTATATTAAATTAAATGCATAATTATAATTAGACATTTGTTAGCAAATTAACATTTCACAGAGAGAATTTATCCTGAAAATCATGATAATTGTGGAATAATATGGTATGGAAAGAATTTTATGAGAATTTTATTATATAGTTTAGTAAAATTAATTAAACATATTTTATATTTTATTATGATAGATATTATTATCTTTTATTGTGATAAATCAGAGAAATTCTCATACAATTCTTTCCATACCACATTGTCCCACGATTACCATGATTTTCAGGGTAAATTCTAAGAGAAAATTTTCTCTGTGTAATACAATGAAAAAATAATGCGATTTATCTTTTTTAATACTTGTTAATTTATTTATTAAGAATATATTTTGAAATAAACTTGTATTTAAAACAGAGATTCGAATAGATTGGGAGGAGGGAAAGGCATGTCCTCATTTAAAAAATTGTAAATAACTATTCCGCTTAATTAACGACTTTTAAAACAGATTCTGCTCATATACTGTTATTTTACTTTTTGTTCATACCTTCATCCCTTTGTTCATACCTTTATGTGTTTACGAAAATATTATTCGCCGCAATTTCTAACAACGTTAGAAATTTGATTCTACGTTGATAATTGATTAATTTTAATTATCGCATTAATCCTTTGGCTATGTCATTGCGTGCGCTTATACCTGTGTAAACGGACTATAAACTACACGTAATATAATCCTCAGTTGTATGTGTGTATATGCATGCGTACTTGCGCGAATACAACGGGCACACGGTAGCCTAGCATAGCACTCGTCTACGTATACACAACTTACCTCGAGGAGTTTGCCGGCGTTCTTGCTTGCATTTGCCTAACCGCGTTAACGGATCCCCCGATCCAAATATCAGCTTCGAGGAAGCCTCTGCGGCTCGCACTTCCCACATACCTGGTCGGTGCCAAGACCGGCAACCAAAACCTTTGTCCTTACGAACTACCGCAAAACAAATTTCGAGTTTCGCGATTTATCGCCTAAATAGAAACCCCTTTTCAGCTGCTCCCCCCATCGCGATAAAATAAAAAAAATTATTATGATAAAATTAGGAGTAATTTAATAGCTTTTAAATCTCTCAAATTAAATATTTTTAGCTTGTCATCTCTAAAAGCAAATATTTTAATTCTTGAATTTTCTAATTATTGAAAGAACCGAGTGAACATCTACTTAAAAATAAATATGTCGAATTCGGTGTGATTGCAAAATTAAGAGCTATTTAAGAGTTCTTAAATTTATAAAATTTAGATTTTTGAGCTGCAAATCTTTGGCAGGAAAATCACTCCAAACATCTTCGACAAGGGAGAATTGCGCTTAAAACGCAGTAAATCTATAATCTTTCTACTGATTATTTTTTCTCCATTTAGGAGCTCTCATAAAATACATAAATAGAAATTTTTGAACTGCAATTTCTTGACAGGAAAAGCCTATAGAGAGAAGGAACTATTTAAAACTAGTTAAATCTATTATAACTAAAATTAAATAAAATTATCTATTTACTAATTGGATTTTTTTATATTTTTGATTGCAGATGAGCGGCAAACGATCCAGAAGTTTTAAGTGCGCTGTACACCATCGGGACCGTGAGATATGTTCCGAAAACGACTTTCATCTGCTTGTGCATGAGCCGCCTCTGTTTCGCAGGTAGGATAAATCACGTCCAATGCATTTTTTCACGGTCTATCCCGAAATGTGGCAGTAGTGCTTTGGAGCACGTATTTTTCGTTCTCCATTAGATTTTCACGAGACATTCTTTTTAAAGGTTTTAAAACTTTCCCTATGATAAATTTTACAAACTAAACTATTGACTTCGGTGATTAATTGAAATTGATGATTCTGATTAATTTGAAATTTAGATTATTTTCTGAGGTTTTAAAATGACATTTTGATTTACATTATTATTAATTACTGATTAATTAAAACTATATAGTTATAATTAAGCTTATTAAATTAATTAAATAGAGAGAGGAAACTTGGTTGCAAACTCTCTTACCAAAATATATCTTTCGGAAAATCGCATATATCCGAGTTAAGATAGCACGACAGATCGAAATGGGAATAAATCAATTCTCTCATCTTGTGATACGAAAAGCGAGAAAGACACACTAAGATGTAGCGAATGTAGATAAAACAAAGACACGAGGCGCGAAGAAAGTCTTGCATTTTATTATTCCGGTGGAATATCCGACGTGTATACGACGACGACGACGACGACGACGACGGTGACGTGGTTGAGGACGACCGTTCTTGCAGTATTTCTGTTGTGCATTTTATGCTGCGCATCGTTACCCATGCGAGAGAACCCCGAGGAGGCACCAACGTATCTCGTACATTGTACGACCTGCGAAACATCAACATCTTCCTGCTTCCTACGACCCGCTCCTACGATCCCACACACTTCCTTCTTCGTGCCTTTCTCGCGTATTTTACGCTTCGCGAAATTATAAGAGCGTAAAGATATCGTTATTTACCGATATTTATTTTCATACTTTTAAATTCTACAACAATATATTTTTCTTTTCTGGAAAGTAACCAGATTCAGTATTGAAATATTATGAGTTTCTGCGAAAAAACTATAAATCGAATATAAATTGTTTGAGAGAGCTATAAATCGAATATAAATTGTTTGAGAGACCAAATGAGAGAGAGAGAGAGAAAGAAAGCGCTATTGGAAACAGATGAGTATTATAATCGATATGGTAAATATCGTTCGTCGTTAATCACGCATTTAACGAGTCCAACAAATTTGTCAATATAACTTACAGGATAATCGCTATTACGCGTCGAGCTTAATAACACAATTTATCGGACGTCCCCGACGCGAGTTTCAACTGTAATTTGTAAACGTACGTGACGAAATATTTGGGACGCAATTTAAATAAAGACATCTCACTTTTCCATCGTTATCCATCACGTCGTTTATAATAATATCGTTGCGCATCGATGTCGTTTTTCGCGATCTCGAAAGCAAAGTTCGTTTCGCCGATGCATCTCCGATGTTAATGTTCCTTTTTTTTTGCGGACCAGCTCGATAAGATGAATAGGTTTGGATATGTATCGGAGATCGCAAGAAAGTGTCGGGTCTCTCGAGCGTGGTCGATTCGACTTGTTCCTGGATGCTATTCATAAATAATTCATCGTATCGCGAGAGAAGAGATGGAGAAGGTAGTGTTTGACGGAGCGAAAGCGAGAAAGAAGAGGAAGAGAAAGAGAAAAAAAGGAAAAGAAAAAGAAAAATCAGAGACAGAGAAGACAGCGACAAAAGAGATAAACCACGCGAGGTAGACTTTAAAGTAAACACAAGAGGGGGCGGCTTTATATGAAAATCATTAATAGTTTCATTAGTTCCAAATCTTCAATTGGAAACATTAGATAATAATTTTGTTCAAAACAATATTTGTATTCTTAAAAATTAACTATGGTTTCCAAAAGTCAGCGTCCACATTCCTGGATAGAAAGTTGAGCGAAAAGAGGTTGAGAAAAAAAAAGACTAAAGAAAAAAGTGAGTGGAAAGGCAAATGAAAAGTAGAGAAATGAGATGTGAGAGAGGAGAGAAAGAGAGAGAAAAGAGAAGTTGAGCACTGTGAAATCTGGGTGTTGCAAAGCGCTGTGCCGAGGCGAGAAATTCCTGTGCACACAAGATAAGAAGAAGTGGCAACCTGCAGGTAGGGCTTTTTGCAAATAAAATATCGTCTCGTGTCAAGCGGTCGGCGGGGGTAAGGCCGATGGGGAGATTGTTCGGGGGGCGAGGATCCAACGCGTTACGACAGAAATATGACGAGACGATATTCTGAGCAGGTACTGGGCGCATGCTTGGAATTCGGTGCGAGTACTACCCTTAAGTCTTGGGTGCGACAGCCTCGCATCGTCCTTCGTCTCACCCCTTTTGTCATCCCTGACCGCTTTCACGATCTTGCATACTCGCGTAGCTCTTCGTCTCTTTCTTTCTTTTTTTTTTGTTCGCACTCCGTTACGTTAACGCGACGAGGAGTATGTAAATTTCACCGCTGACTCGCGAAAAGGTGGGACTACTTTGTTTGTACACCCCCTCTCTACTTCCCTTCCTGCCACCCTTGAGACCTCGTACACTCGACATACCTGGAAAACTGAGCGCGTACGCGGTGGCGGTTTATGGCAGACGATACATCTTGGAGAGTCGTATAGGATACAAGATGATGATGGTGATGGTCGATGAGAGAGATGCCGAGATCTTTCAGATACCTCGACGTGAATCGCAACAATTGTTCAAGCAGAGCGTATTAATATTTAATCTTTAAACCGCTAAGCTGGACCGTGCGTGTAATTACGTTAATGAACACTTTTGACGAACTTTAGTATATTTTCAAGAAAGCGAATTTAAAATAGCACACAGTATGGAGAACAGTATGAATGGATTCACCCTCATGAATCCGGCATTACACCGATTCCTCTGCTCGGGCAATATTTCCGTTCGCCATTGTCGCGAAAAGAAGAGGTGAAACGCGAAGCGTCGTTTTTCCTTTTTTTCTCTCTTCCTCGGTATTCGTTCTCGCTTAACAAACTCGAAGCGGACATTTTGCAAGGCAGACCGGGACAGTTACACAAAAAGACCCGATTACATACATGCGGAAATTTGCCGCGCCCGAGTTTTCCTCTTGGTCTCGGCCCTTTGTCGACCCGCACGCTTCCATTTTTCGCTTCCGCGAAAGCGTCATCCAGCCGTTATGCGCTCGTTCACGCTCCTCGCCGACGTGACGATGAGCTTCTGCTCTCGCGGAAAACCACTTCGCTTCCCTTCCCATCGCATACATACGTTACCACTATAACGAACCGCCAGCAGAGCGCAATTATTTCGCGCTTTTAACGCGTTCTCCACGGCTCTTCCAGAAAGAGCGCGAGCATTCCTGTCGAAGCCGCGAAACCGTAACTTCGACGTCGACTCGCGAAACTCGGCCGCGTTTTGTGATTAAAAACTTGAACCGCAAATTACTAACAGCTTGCGAGAACATTGTTGCTGAGTAATTAAGGAGAGTCCGTGCAGATCTCGTAATACATTCCGAACTTTTGAAGGGTTCAAGAAATAATTCATGGTAAAAATTTTCTCAATCGAGAATGAATATCTGAATTAAGCGACAGGGGGTTTTCTCTTGCGAATATTGAAAATTATGCAAAAGTAAGGTTCATAAATTCTATTATAGGTCACGTTTAACTATAATTAAATCCTTGAATGGGATACTTCAAGGATACTTAATGCATCACTATTTTCAAATTTTGAAAAATAAAAAAAATAAGTTTGAGAAAGGATTTAATATTGATATAATTAATTTTATATTGATATATAAAATGTCAAATAATTATTTTGGAACCATCTGTTTCGTACGTGCCTAACCGCATAACGACTCTATTACTTCGAAGCGGAACCCGTGAAAAAATTCGATAAACCGATTTTCACGACAATTTTACCCAGTCAGTTTTTCGCCTTCGGAATAGGGCAGTCCGTTTTTAGGGCGTGAATAATACCTTTTCAGGAAAAATTACGATATTTTGTCGTTTTTGAAATATACCGACACGCCATTCAACAAAGGCCGCCCGCGTTCCAAAAGTGCGCTCCTGGAATCTTTTTCTCACTCTAACTATCTACCTACCGCACGTCTCAAAGACGCTTAGCGACAACAGACGCACGTACTCGTTGTCGCCGTCGACTTCGTCGCTGCACATTGTGAAAGACCGTCGTTCATTGTTGACCATCAAAGGGCCGCACCTCGCGTCGAAAATCGCCTGGAACGACAAAAGAGAAACCGGCAAATTGGAGGCTGGATCAACGACGTGCTGCTGTGGCCTCCTCTGTCAGAGCTACGGCTATTTCTTCGATATTCGCCTAAGTTGGTCATCCCAGTGACATGTAATAAAAAGATTTAAGGATCTGAAGCGATATATGAGAATATGAATAAGATAAAAAGTAGACGAGGAAGAGAGAAATTAGTAATTCGCAATTAGTACAGAATTTAAAAAAATTTATAGCAAGTATTCATAGTATGCTTTGAATAATATAAAGCTATATTATTTATTAATATTATTGATTCAAATATAGAAAATATATTTCGTTTTCTCGAATGTTTTATGAATTTTATATTTCAGGCGAAATTATTTGTTTAATTCGGCGAAGTTTGAATTTCATTCAAAAATATTGAAAAATAATATATTCTTATAAAATGTCAATTATAATGATATAAATAATTATTTATATAATTCTGTGTTAAGCTAAGAACTAAGAGAAAGTATAAGCTTAAATTGATGCAATATTTTAATAGTACTTTCATATAAAAGATAATGTTGATTAGTAATAAACTTTTTTCTCCAAGAAAATTGTTCCTTTGTATAAAGAAAGATCGTTTAAAATCACGCTTTCGAAACGCTTTATATGTATCGCTTCTCAATCCCCCGTTTAATCACCGTGTAAAATTTTTACACGTGATCACTCGTCCGTCAAACAATCTCGTTAAATCCAATTTTGCTGTCGGCATCCGTATACGATAAGATCTGGCGAGACGCGGAGCAGACCCACATTGTGAACAGTCGAAGTTAATAGGTGATATAAAGGGGGACTGTATGTGGTAAAGGGCGATCTACTGAATCGTGAAAGACGCATTTAGGGGGGGCAATGGAGGTCGCAAGGCAGGAAGAGGTCTGGAAATCCGCACCTGGTCAGCTTCGGCCTGCGTGCGTCTCTGGAACGTTTAAGAGAAAAAGAGAAAAGAAAAGAGAGACTCTGTTCTCTGGCAAGTATACACAAGAGTTCTATCCAGATGTGTCGACGAATCTCCTGAAGAAACCTGCAAGAACTTGCATTTGACATTTCGAAGTATTAATTACAGACCTTGGGTTTGTAATTTATTTTGATTCGTGCAGTTACGCTGCATATGATTTACATTCCCGAATTATTTTTTCAAATGCTCGTGTTTAGGTCGGATGAGCGATCGCAAAGTATAGTTCCATAAGAAGAACATCGAGTTCTGAGGTAAACAGCGGTCTTTATTGTATTCGAGATCTGGAAAATTGCGGGGACAGCCGCGTAATTTGTCTACTTATTGCATTTATATAATTCTTTTATGTTATCTGTATCATTACGTAATTCTCAGAATTTTCATGTAGTTCTTTGTGATATTTGTTGTAATACGCAACAGGGTAAAGTGTGCAATTTATTTTATTATTATTAAAGAAACATATAAAATAATTTTTGTAAAAAAAAAACTCGACGAGAAAGTAATTAAAATATAATATATAAAAATTATTTTAAATATGATTTTAATTACTACATTACTAACAGTAAAATTGCGTACGATATATTCAATCGCGAATAATTTACACAAATTATTTTTATAGTTAAATAGAATTTTTTGTTATGTTTTTTTGTGTCTCATAATTCTGATATAAATCTCAGTCCTATTGTGTCAGTGATAGAGAAATGCAATATAACGCGAATAATGAGGAGGAAACTTTCATATAATATGCGAATATGTCACTGTTATCAATATATGTATATCTTTTTCCCATCTACATTTCAATCGGCGTTCACAAAGCGATGCGCTCGATGATGCGTTGCGCGCAGAGATGTGTATAGAAATCGCGGAATTAATATCCCCCGAGATATTTTCGCATATAGGAATCACGAATATAAATTGCATGTGTGGAAATGCACCTCGAGCTATAAATCAGAACGACCTTACAGGCGACTAGCCTGCACGAATGTTGCTGTCATTTGTTTTTTGTACATTGTGGAAATTTCGAAAACGAGACGTCCAAAATTTCTCCAAAGCCTTCAAATTGCTATCCAAATATTAATTGTTTATAAGCGTATTTAATTATATTGCATCCTATAAAATGCGAAATATATTGGCTCTCTCTCTCTCTCTCTCTGTCTCTCTCTCTTTTAGCGATAAATATTTCTTCTAAAAAATAAATAAAGAAAGAAATAAAATGAGTTTATGATTTAAAAAATGTATATTTATAAAAGTACAAAAGTTTAGTTGTTTAGAGAAAAAATCTAAAAAATTATTTCTATTTTTTCTTTATTTTCTCATTTAAATTTCCATGCATCTCGAGAATATTCTAAATTTTTAAACTCGACGAGTTTAATAAGTACTTGTCCGATTTTAACGATATGGACATCCATTTAAACTATGCGAAACTGTATATCAGCGATTGAAGGAACAATAAAAAGTTTTACAGAACGAGACTCGTAAAATATAGTGATCGTAACACGAAGGTGAAACGTATCATCATAGTACAAGCAACATTTGAATCGAAAACAGGTTAAATTCGACATGAGCACTTTTAACGCGGATGACACGTGCATCTGTCAGTCAGCGCGACATCGATCATTTTCATGTGCTGAAAGAAGGATGGCGTTTTGTATCCAATCGCAATAAATATCGATGCAATATGACAAACATGAAAATTCAGAAGACAACAATTTTGATAAATCCTCGAATGGCATAATATTTATAAAATTGCAAATCGCAAGCCCTATTGAAGAGAGTGCGAATGAAATCTAAAAACGCAAATGAATATAAAATACGATAATATATTGACAAATTGCGTTAAATATATGACAGTATTGATGAAAATAAAAATTGTACATTCAATGCAATTTATCGAAAAGTACGAAATTAAATCACGCGGCGTGTAGAAACAAGAACGTAGTTATTTATACAGTTTTATTTATACAGGTTCAAGTCACTTGCACTATACCGAGCAAAAAAATATGAATATAACCGAAAAAAAAACTGCGAAAAATAATCGATCGTATATATATACATAATAATAATCGACGTATTATAGAGCGACACTGACACTATCGATATTTAAAACATACGGAGATATCGATTAGTATTACACACGCGAATGTAAAGATGAGCAACCGAGGATTTCGAAAAAAAAAATGTTTTCTAATCGCTTCAGACACTCGGATATTTTCCTTCTATCTCATATTCGATCCTTCAATGAGACACTACATACACCTGATCGCACAATCGCGAAGTTCGTTCTTCGATAAGGAGTAGAGTAAGAAATAAACCTTTGAACATAGACTCGCTGCGGAGCGACACGTAAAACGAAACGCACGGCGCGACGGCTCGCGACCAAGTGCTGGCTGAGACTCGCAAAGAGTCGCTCCGACAGCCGCGGCGCCCTATTGGCTCGCAGCGCCCTACCATCTCTGGATCGAGCCAATCGGCGCGCAGTCAGCCCCGTCGTACGCTGGAGACCGCGTGTGCACCCACGCAGGACGGCTCGCGGCAGTCACTCAGTCAATCAGTCACTCAGTAGGCCCGCGGCGCGCCACAAGGAGAGATCTGCGATCGTATATACGGCGTATATTGTATACGCGAGAAGTACATTATTTACACGGGCGCGCGGATTATCATACACGGGCGAGAGCTTCCGTCGTCGCGGCTCGTGCGCACACGTTACTTCCTTCCGTTTTTCTTCTCTTCGCATCGGGCGCGTCTACCCTCCGCGTATTGATGCTCGCTATCGGTACGGACGGATCTGCGAATCCGAGCGGGCGAACGCAGTCTCGTGCACCGTCGCGTCGCGTATGGCGTCGCGTTAAGGTGACGTCGTCCTCGCCGTCATTTCCGGCGTCGTTAGTCCGGATGTCTTGGCCGAGCTGAGAGATCGCGTACTCTCCCTCGCGCGGAGTGTCGAGCTTACAAGCTCGTGGTGTGTGTGATACCGACGAGGTGATATCAGTAACCGCGCGTGGAACAATGTGCGTGACAGCCACGCCGTTGAGCGCGACGAAGATACTGAAGGATAGTGCGAGTCGACAGCCGGCGAGGACTACTATCGCGACTAGTGTACAGGTGCAAGGATTAAGCGGCGGTAATAACCACAACAGCAACAACCATCATCACCGCAATGCCGGCGAGGCTGATAGACCACCACAGCATACGTCGATTATGTAAATATCAGTGTGTAATTCTTTCTCATTCTCTTTCACGAAAACACATTCGAATGTTTTGACGATCGGCCCCGAGGCGCAAAGGAAGGACGACGAACTTTGCGCGATCGATCGACATGTTGTATAATCCTTTGAGTGTCAAGGCCGCCGCGGCAGTGAAAAGTGTCGCGGGCGTCATTCTAACCTATATGCGAATCTAATTGTAACAACAAGAATAATTCTTAACCGACGAATTATAGAAGGTAGTACAATTTCGTGAAATTTCGACGCGAATTAATTTCGACGAGAGAAAGAGTTTAAAGGCAGATTTTCTGTGAGTCTTTATCTTTATTATAAAGATTATTTAAAAATTTAAAGAAACTATCTGAGAGATATATGGTGCAGTTATGTTGATATTCATACACTTTAGAAATCGTTATGCTCGTGGGTTTGACACTCAAAAGATTATTCATATTATATTACATATATTGTATATATATCTCTCTAATAACGTGTGTTGATCGATAACCAAGCAGATATTGCTTGATTGAAATGTCAACAAGAATCTCGAACGGTTAGCGTTGTTCTGGTTCGTCTGGACGCGGGAAGAAAACAATGCAAATTATGCATCGATTTTCGACGCGACACAATAACCGATCGGTATTTAATCGAATATCGTTCTCTTCTGTTAGTCTTTTGGAATAAATATTGAAAAATATCAGTCAACTAAGAAAAACAAGCATTATCTGTATTCTTTTAATTTTGCAAGAAGATGAAATGATCATATATAATTTTAATGACGCATTTGTCGCGATATTATTTACATTCTTTCGCACATATCGATTAAGGTTATATCGCGAAACGCATATAGTTCTTTGTCCAGACATTTCTTTCAATAATTCATATCGCACATGAGCTTATTACTTTCACCGATTCACTGTTGGATTCGTAAATCTCTTTAATAATTCGATCGTACCGTTCCGGACGCGTGTCATTTGATACTCTTCCCTATGGTTGCGCGTTTGCCTTGCAACTTTATACGAATCGTACGCGAAGCGTCTTCGGGAGTATTTTATCTCAGCGCACGTGTGCGCGAGACGATCGTTTCGTATCGTGTCTGAAGACAAAGATCTGAAATATCTGCTCGTGGAAACTAGCGGCGAACACGTGTCCATACTTTTTTACGAAACGCAATTCGTCCCGAATTTCGAAACTGTGCGTCGCAGATATTAAATCTTTATAATCACCATTGCAATGCATTATTTAATTTCACGTCACCTGTGTGTGATAATTTCGTAATTCGTTATAGCTATAAACGTAGTCAATATACGTTTTACTCGCGGTCCATTAATATATTCACTTCGTTACCATGGGTGGGATTAAATTGATCACGTTTGTTTAATGGCATGTAAACTAGTACTCATTCCTCGATGAATAATCCTCAAATAGTCGTGCTGGGCCGCATAGTGCCTAATCTCGTTCCAATCTGAAATACGCGACCGAATCGATCTCTGCTCTATAATGCTGCAAATCTGAGTGTGATATAATTTTTCGAATAGTAAACCCGATTGAAAACATTATTTTGATAAAATACATTATATTTCATAAAACTCTAGCGCATATTAATGCATCTAATCATGTTATTTTTACACGAAAGTATCAAAAACATCGAGGAGCAACGTTAGTTCTCTTATCATCGATTATACCTATTTATTTTAGATACTGAAAACGCGAAAGCGTATGTAATAAACAAAAAAAATAATTTGCCGATGGCAAATCTTTCTGTATAGATTACACGAGCACGAACATGTGCGCAATTATACGTATCCCACGCCTGTATATGTAACGCAAAGTTTGAACTCACGATAAAATATGTAGTATAGTCTTAATTTGCGGTCGTTAGTCGGTTTCGCGATTGTATCGTCGCGAGAGAGATTTAAATCGATAGTCTCGTTGTTTTACGCGATGGGAGCTCTCGCGATTCGTAAAGTACAAGGACTCGAGATCACTATATTTTTTCGACGTCTGTCTCATCCAATTCGGAAAAGTGGAAATGCGTGAAATGATGATGGAAATAGTCAATACATGTGTCAGAATAGTACGTGTCTGCAATTCTAAATTTAACATACGTCGATTTAATAAATGGATGTGACATGATGTGAACCGTCTACGAGATGAAATATTAAATAAGTATATAAATTCTCGATATTCTTTCCCTCTTTCTCTCTTTTTCTTTCTTTCATTAAATTTATTTATATAACTTTATTATAACTTAATTTATATTTATATGTGATCTATTCTATTTATATTTTACATATTTTTAAAAATATAATTTATAAATTACAAGTTGTACTTTGAAATCATAATTTAAATTAGTGTTGCATATATTGATATATCTTTAAATCAAGTTTTTATTTCAACAAGTGATACGGAGAAGTTTTCTACATAAACGTATTTCCAGTCACGTATTTCATTAAAATCTTTTTGTTTTCACAAAATAACAATTTATTCTCATGTGTATATTTGTTGTGATTTCTAAAAAACGGAAGTATAAACGTAAATATTACGAATCAGTCGGCGATATAATTTAATGAACCGAGATTGAAAGGTGATCGATAGCGATAATCGCGTCGTTGAAATTAATAAAAAAATAAAAAAACATACGGGAGAATAGTCAATCACGCAAGGTACGCATTTTCACGCAGCCTGCGCAACCAGCGCAAAATTGACAAATCGCCGTATTTAACGCAATGTTTCGTAGGCATGCGGCCGACGACCGATGCCACGATAGAGTCGCTGACAGTCATTTGTCACTAATGATCAATTACGCTTTACGCACCTCGATTTGCCGGTATTACGCAGATCCGTTTTACGCCGGGACGATATACGTTATTCGCCGGGACGCGCGACGCGTGAAACACGTCAGAAATTATTGCGGCAACCCACATTCCGGCTGACAAACTGTCGATGTTTCGGTCAGTTCGCAATTGACCGCGTACGTTACAGTTTATCGTCAACAATTAATTACACGCTCGTGTCGATAATGCAATGCGCCGCCGTTCGATAATGTAATGCGCGAAAGGCTTTTCCGCGATCTTCGAGGCGATCTTATACACAGAGAGAATTTTCGCTTAGAATTTATCCTGAAAATTATGGTAATCGTGGGACAATATGATATGGAAAGAAATTTATGAGAATTTCTTTTTGATTAATATTAATTTATCACAACAAAAATAATAATATATATGTTTGATTAATTTTACTATGCAGTTTAGTAAAATCAATCAAACATGTTTTATATTTCATTGTGATAGATATTATTATTTTTATTGTTATAAATATTAATCAAAGAAATTCTCATTTTCCATACCATATTGTCCCACGATGATTTTCAGGGTAAATTCTAAGAGAAAATTCTTTCAGTGTATAATTGGGAGTATATTTTTCGCGTTAAAATTTTCGTAAAGTTTCGATTAATCTAGTGAATTACAAATTTTCGAAATAATTTTTGTAAATTTGAAAGAATCATGGACTTACAATTATACAAATCCGAATGAGATGAAAATTTATAGTGAGGAGAAAATTACATTTTAATAACTCGTTTATTAGCATAACTTTTTACCATGTTGTTGCAACGATAATAGTAATGATAATACAATGATTCCTTTCGCGGTTTGCGCGAATGAAATTACGTGTCATCTACCGAGTTTCTCGATGTTTGTCCTCCTCGTGAATCTTTTAACCGACAATAATATCTATTGTACGCAAAAGTTTCCGTGCGGTGCTTGCGGATTCACAAATTCAATGTAGCACATTCGCATATTTACTTAGTGTCTGTCGAGTATTTTACTTGGATGCGAGACACTGTTATGGGTCGGTTAGGTAACGCTCGAGAGAAGAGGGCAGGAACATACGAGGAAAATACGGAACTTTTATTCCAAGTTGTTGCTCGCCGGGATTGAGGCTGTCCCTCGAAAACACATAAAATACATGTCTGTAGTGGTGCAAAAGTGTATGTTCGTGCGCGTGCATGTGCTTGCTTTGAATTTGCATTTACACAATTTTTCTTCACGGTAGACTCTTTCTTCCCCTTTATAGAAAATTTACGGATGACGTACATATACAGTTGCAGAAATCCAAATATGTCGAGACGCATATATATGTGTATATTGAATAATATGGATATCGATTTAATATATATATATTTAAGAAAATATTGAGAACAATAGAAAATTGCTAGATTTTTTAATGTTTATAATTTATTGATACTTGAAAATGTATAATTTGAATTTGGCATTTATGGCTTTCCTGTTCTATATAACAATAATGTGAAAAAATTCTGAATAATTTGTAAAATTTTTTAAAAATTCTATCATTGCCAGAGTGATTTCACATGATATTCCTCGCGTAATTAATTATTTCCGCATAATTCTTGTTACATTTGACTACAACCTAGGTTTAGATATGCACTATATTTGTGTGAAGCAGTTTCCTTTACGAAGGAGAGAATATACAGCTGTGCCGAATCGATTTTATATGGTCCCAATACGCGGAAGTTACAAATATTTCCGAAGACATTAAATGCATCATATTTCACGAAGTCTATCGATGATAAATTTAGAGCTCTGCAAATGTTTCCGCGGTTGATTTCGACGATTCTCTTCGAATTTCTTACTTATTGTTAGTAGTTTTTTTACACTACTAGCCTTAGATATCTCGTACAGCAGCTTTATAGGTTGCTTATTTACTTTAATGCGGAAGTTTGCACTTTTTCCTGCTTTTAATCCGATACAGAAAACTGTTCAAGTTTTTATCTTAAACCGAGAGAATGAAACGTCAGTTTTTTTGGGGTCACATTTCGAGTCACAGAAACAAGCGGATATATTGTCGCGCGACGTCATTATTGCGGTTCTCGCTTGAATCGGTTTTCAGCTGCGTATGAATCTAGCGATAATTTATGGTGAAACATATTGAATGCGAAATTACGCTCCAAGTACGTCTCCGCCCGATGAGAGCACGGCGTGTGCGATCCTAAATATCGAATTACAAAAACGTACTCCATCGACGGCATCGCGGTAATTATTATGCGTGCGGTCATCGCAGGCCACGCACAAATAATCCCGAATTACGGATCGAGAGAGACAGAGAGAGAGAGAAAAAGATAGAAAAAGAATTGGAAACATACGTTTCTTTAGTCAATCATATACGCGCGTTAACTATCGTGAAATTCCGATAAATTTCACGCAATGCTTATCTAGGATGCAAATATATTTGAGAGAGATTTTTTATTATTGATCCATCGATGTCGAGTTACATATCGCATGATATTTGATTCCAAAAAAATCTAAACTTGTTTACTGATAAAATTTATATCAGAAGAATTTAGCTAACGATGAAGTTTTCTGCAATTGCAGAGTAATAATTAAGAGAATAATGAGTATAAAGTTAACAAATTCATATCAAATATAACGTAACATTTTCCTAGTTTGATTATTGCATGACGTCGAGGAAATAAATAATAAATCGCTCGAATATACACGAACGTCATTGCATTTTGTTTACGATCATGCTTTCAATCATCGCTTCGTCGCTCAGGCTAATCACACTAATAATTTGTCTCATTACGAGCGCATCCCTGAAATTCATTTCTGTTAACCTCTTCGTATTTAATTATCCATCCCGACGCACATGATATACGAAATATATGCATCGACGGTAAAACAACTAACGTAACGCAGCATCCAACGATATCTTTGAGATGGACCATCCATTATGTCCGTCAATTTTTGACGCGATCCTGATAAACGAATATTTTTAATTTCTAGATAATAAAAGACATAATAGATAATCTTTAAATACTATATTTATTATACTAATATAAAATTTTTAATTGTGAATAAAATAATTAATTAATCTACTATCACACATTCCGTCATGTTACTCGTAGTTCAAGATTTTTGGCTTATTCAGAATTAATTGCGATTCGCTGTAATGTCGAATAAAATCATTTGATCTACCTACTTTCGCGTACGCCACATTATTCCGTCATTAATGATCGGAATATTGGTGCATACATTATCGTGATTACGACGATTGTTAGTGCCTCTTCGGTCCTATCCCCTGCGTCCGCGTCGTTGGGTCGCGTATTTTCCCGAATGGCGAATGATTTTCCGCGGGGCATGTGCTGGCGATACACGGCGAGCAAACGTGTCGGCGAAATCGCGCGCGAATCACGCCGGCCAAATACGAGGAACGTTTTACGGGCGCGTGTTCGCGCGCATAAGTACTCAGAGCGACAATGGTGCGATTTCGCGTTTAAACACGTTGCCCCTGTATGCGGCAGGGATTGTAAAGGGGATCGGTGCGGGGCTGGCAGAGAGGAAACAACGGCTAACAAAATACGATTTGTGTGTTCGTGATAGCTTTCGTTCTTGTACGCGCAAATTATTGTGATGGCGCATAAAACGGATAATCTTGCGCTTCTAATGTGTTACTTTAATTTATAATTGACAATGCTTGTCGTTCGTTTTATCGGTAATTTATTTATTTTTCGTGTCTATCTAATTTTTTTTTATATTATTTGATGTCTTTTTGCCATTTTATATTATATTGTTAATTCATTTTCCTAATTTTGCTTGATATCGTTTATTTGGATTTGCCTCTGAGAATCGTAAACTAATTTCTTTTCTTTTTTCTTTTAATTTTATCTTTGTTTAAAAATAAAAACGTAATACAATAATTACGTCTATATTTATATTAATGGTTTACTGATTTAACCGGAATAGATCATTGCGTGATTCTTTTTGTGCTCTTTTTTTTCATGAAAAGAGAATTCGCTTCGCAAATTTTTTACGAGACGTATTATTGCATGATGCTGAAATGGATTTATTAAATTAATTCGCCGATACGTTTGCTTGACGTTCCGTAATATTTTATATCAAATTATTATATTTAATTCAACGTTCTCGGATATCTCATAGGCCTTTGAAAATTCATATTTGCGGCAATATCTTTTGTTCTTGAAAATTATGGCAAAAGCTCGCGTGTAAATTTTCTGCTTTTTCATTGGATACATAAGCTGTATACTTATAATTGTTTGCATCATATATTTTTCATTAGCTTTTATTTTTAATTATCTAGCGTATTTATTCGCCACATAAAAAAATTTTTTGCAAGCAATCTCTTTATTTTGTCCCTCAGATTTTAATATCACTGCCGAGCAATAACAATTATCGTTTGCGCGATTGCGCATATGTTGAAACGCGTATTGCATTATTTTTTATTCGCCATGCTTTTTCCATTAAGGCAATATAAACAGGGAAGCACGACGACTATATCGATACTAAAATTGCGTTTGATGTTTACCGAAGGACGCGGTAACGTATGAATCCGTGAATATTTATCACTAATTTTTCACATCGGAATAGATGCTTCTGGAAATGTACGCATTTGTTTTGAAAATATTTCTGTATCTTGAATAAGGAAACATTGAATAGGAATGCATTTCCTTTGAATTGAAAAGAAAACATATTTTGACTAAAGAGACACAAGAGACTATAAAGAGACACAACGGTAACTAATTAAATTTCCTTTCTTTGCTGTTAACTCATTAGACTCTACATTCTTTATTTTAGACTTTGTTGATTTCAATTACTTTGTCTTTTATCTCAGTAGTTAATAATAGTAATATATGTGATGATATATATTTGTAAAAATATAGAAAACATAAAATGTACGCAGATAATATATATATTCTTTCTCTTTCTCTACCTGATATGAAAAATTATGTCACTGACATAGCGCAATGTAAAAAATAATAAGTCCGGAGCGCGCCTAATTCTACTTTGCAGAGATTACGCAATGTTACTTTCTTGAGTGGACGAGAACTCTTTTGAAAAATGCCGTTTTCGCTTGTCATATAGATTGTTACATTGCAGAGCGACGGGAGCTTTAGAAAATCGCGTTTTACATTCTGTCAGAAATTCATTCCGAAAGATTCTCTGCGATGAAAAATTATGGAATCATGCGATTTTTCCGGGAATAAAACTTTCTTTTCTGTAAATTTAAATAAACGATTCATCTTAAATATATCTTTTTATACTAGTAGTATAATAAAAAATTGTGATTTCAAAATTATATGGCGGTTTGCCGATTTTTAATACTTTCAAACAGTTAATATAATCGTCTAAGCTTAATCGAATCACTTTTATTCATTGATACACGATATTCTTAATTTCAAGACCACAATGATTACACAAGAAATTTGTTATTCTACGTATTACATTATGATCCCTATAGTATATACTATTATAGTAGCGCATCCCTCAATAATCTGCCGAGATTTAGCCACTGTATATCCCATCGCAGGTGTGGCGCAAGTTCCAAGCATTATTGTCGATCTTGTCGAGTAAGTTCGATCATGGTAATATTCTACCAGTATCCTGCATTCCCACCCCTCATCTTCCATGCATCTCTCACGCAAACGAGTTAACATTCCTCCAACAAATCAAGTACTTGGCCGAGAGTGTCAGCGTTAATCGATCGACACCTTCGAACAAAGATCGTTGCAAGCGCTCACTTTTCTCGATCTCGCAATTTTTCGCACAATCGTTGCAACAAACGGGACATATATGTATATATAGAGGGTTGGAATGGGAAAGAAAGAAAGAAAAAGGTAGCGACGACGGTATGGGGATAAATAGAAGAATTCGTTGGTCTCGAACTAGTCTCGAGCTTTCGACAGTGAAGTGCTTTCGAAAAAGCTCTCGCCTGTGTCGGGGCTTTTCGAGAGTCCGTTTGGAAGAGGGGAAAGGACAGATTGCATAAGCTGGCAACGAGAGAGTGAGAGTGAGAGTGAGAGGGGACAGCAGAAGAGGGACGAAGGACGTGGCACCTAACAAGTGACAATTACCGGTGCTAACGAGCACCGGGATGCCCGTAGTGTATAACCAGTCTCATAGCGGGCTCTGTAGGTCCGCTTTCGAAGTCCCAACCTAACCTCTGCCCTTTCTCTCCCCTTGCACGTTTCCCTCCCTTAGCCTCATTTCCCGCCCCAGCGACCCTTCTCGAACCTTCCGTTCTCCATTGAGAAACATTCGCTGCCGTGTGCTGTCAGGTCACCATCGAAGGTTCGGACGAACATCGAGTGTTCGGACGACTCTCGATTGGCACTCTATCTCTTTCTCTCTGTCTCTCTTTGACTCTCTCCTTTGTTCCGTTTTCGGCACCGAGTGACGTTCCGGTTTCGCTGATGCACGACGAAATCTGACACGCTCGCTATCCACGCTCCGTGTATCGCTCTTCTCGAGTTCGTCACCGTATTACTCTCCTGTAGCCTTCTCCCTGTGCAATTTGTGGAGTGATAAAGGTTCGGATAAAACCGATCTTTTTGATTATAATCAGGAAAGAAAACATTTTTACTTACATAATTTATCAGATGTGACAAAGTATCTCAATATATTTAATTTTTATATAACTAATATTCGTGTTATATTAAACTTAAAAATTTTAAATTATTATTATATTATTTATAAATTTGATATGTACATGATATTATATATTTTTATCCCTTTTTTTTGTAATTCCATTTCCATTACATAAGAAATATTTTTATGAGAGTTGCGATGAGAATAATTTTGATTTAATTTGAAAACAAAATAATAGTTTTTATAAAATAAAATTTTCTTTGAAAAAGAGATTTTCTTGCAATAATATCAATATTTCTTGCAATAGTGTCAATTAATCTATTATTAGATTGTTCTTCTTTTACTGGAATGCTTTCTCGCCGATTGGCTGACTATGTATACGCTTTTACTACTACTGATGCACATTGTCAGCGAGGAATCGAGTTGTCGAGTGTCAGTGACTGAGTTATTCACATCGTTTCTCTAGTACGTCAGTGAAATAATACAATACCATAGGCAAGGACAGTATTCACTCCCATTAATCTTGCAAATAAATTCAACCTATAGTCTTTACTAAGAGAACACAATTTGCACTAAACTACTATTGACTAATCCAACATTAGATCGTCCTACTATTGCTATTCTGTTGTTTTACATTATTTTATTTTTTATTGTGTTCATAAATAATACATTATTATGTTTTTATATATTTTGTCCCTCCCTTTCTTTACATATATATATATATATATATATAATTGTTGTACAGTTTCATCGCAATCAGTTTCAGCTTCGAAGTTTATACATAACATAATATTAATCAAAGGGCGGCTGTAACTCGCGATGATGAATCTCACATCTAATATCTGTACGTTGGACATGCATACATCTACGAGTGAACTATTTAGCCGAATAGAATATTTCGTGAGATAATAATGAAACCAGATTATAACTTGACGCGCGGGTGAGTAATTCATGATTTGATTCCGGGCAACATCGGCAAAGCTAGTGATGATTACGGCTCTCTAAAATTTTCTCCTAACGTTCTCTCAAACGAGTCCTTTTCGGCTTTTCTCGTTATCGCAATTCATGCAAATTTCTACGTGCCGTGAGTAGTGAGCCCGGAGTTTGAATGAATTCCGCAAATATTTTGTTTCCTCGCCAGACAATTCTCGTAAAAAATGTATAATTGTTATTATCATTCTAATTATTTCACGTTTATTATGGTATGCATCTGCATTGAATCGTAAAGGTAGCTTGTCTTCAAAAGAAAGAGAGTTCCAAGATCGCATATATTTAAAAATCTTAAAGATGAAGAAAAAAATTATCATAAAGAAAAAAGCTTTTATTTAAAAAAAAATTTTAAACCAAAATATTTTTTTGCATTAAAATCCTTTCTTTCTCTCACGAATTAAAAAAAAATCATATATCAATATATTTAATTCTGTGTGTGTGCATAAATATATTTAAGTATTTATATAAAATTATAATTTAATGCTCTAAATTAAAATCTGGACGGACATTTGTCTAATCATGTACATCCATTCTCATTAGCGATGTCTAGTTAATATCTGTACGATTTTCGTCATTGTTAGGCCAGTGATGTCGTTTACCACAAGATGAGGTTACATCACACGATGAAGCTTGTCTGACGCAAGACTGACAGTTACTACTGAAATAACTGATAGTGCTTGTTTGTAATTATTGCCATATGTATGGCTACGTAATTAACTACGTATATTATTGCAATATTTATAGTGCTTGCGATTACACTTTGAGTACTGAGCATTTGTTTATTTATATGCTAGAAATAATTTTTGTTCTTTGGATTAGAATGATTATATTATTATAATATAAAAAAAAATCACATAATATATAGTATATATCCCCATGAACCGATGCATTGGCTACTTCAATATTATATTTCCGTGCATCGCAAATGAAGAAGAAGCATATACATTATTGAGATTGCCGCGGGCGAAAGGGTTAAACAGGCACACGTTAAACGCGCATGACGCAATTAGAGCCAGCGCACGGACGCGTCCAGATTTGCCGGATTAATTAGCCACCTCGTACGCAATTCCGCGCTTGCACTCCGACAGCCACTTACACGCACAGTTCCCCCCTTTCCCTTCCTCCTCTTTCACATCAGGATTCCGCGGGGGAGATACGATGGCCGCCGACCGAGAGTTGCGGAACCTGCCGTAGGCAAGCTGGCCTGGTAGGAACCATACGGCAGCTTTACGCTACCGTGTACCAAGGGTATTGGACGATATGTCATACATTGCATAGCTACGCGACCCCAAACGAGCTATTGTTCCTCGACGACGAAGTGTTCTCTCGGTCCCCTACCGTGCCCACTCCCGCCATGTATCTCGCGACGTGTTATGTCGGTAATTTGGGAAATTTCGACACACTAGATTAATCGTGCCGCGCGTCATGCGTTCCAATTATCTAAAATACGCCGTAATACTTCTCAGAATTATTAGAAATATTATTTATTATTTTGCATCCGTACACTTTAGAAGAGGAATAGAGATGTGCAATTTTTATTTGAATTTATTATTATTTATGAAACAAATATTATTTTAAGATTTTAATCTTTTTTACTTTTTTATAATTATAAATATTTAAGTTAACATATATATATATATATATTATATATATAGGCGCATGTATAATTAAGCGATTTTATTTTAAATTACTTTGACGACTTTATGCACGTTATATTGGATTACAATATAAATATCGGATTCATCGAGTAAAATTAAAAATTAAAGTAGCCTGCTATCTACCTATCTATGCTTAACAAGGCAGAATTAGGACATAAGCGGATAAAAAAAATTTCCGATAAAAATGATAAAAGCTTTCTGATTCATGTGCTATAGCCAACATAGTTGTGCGATTCGAAATGAATTATTATTTTCATTTCAGCTCATATGTCTGGTCCTGGTGTCTTTTTATCCGATAGTTTGCGAGACCGACTTTCGAAATTTATTTGCACATGTATACATATAGACATTTTTCGAAATATTGGACATCTTTGCTCGATAATATTCTTATCAAGTTTTCGCAAGTTATATTTCCGAAAAAATAATTATTTTTTTACTGCAAAATACATATAAATAAATACACTGGTGGATTCGGGGGGGGGGGGAGGTTAACCCCCCCCTGCAAATTAAAAGAAACAGTTTTGCTGAATTTGTTTAAAAAATATAAATAAAGAAAAACAAACATTAAAGAGCTATCGACGTCAGGATCCGCTAGTGTATATATATATAAGTATAAGATACACTGTAAATTATACTAATTACACATTCAAGGAGTGAAGTTTAGATTAAGTCAGACATAGGACGAAATAATTAGATAATTTCATTGCACGAAAATAATTAGGTGAAATTCTTTATATCTATATAATATATGTATATATATATAATATATTATATCTATATAATATATATTATATAGATATAAAGAATTTCTCGCCTAATTATTTTCGTACAACGAAATTATCTCATCATTTCGTCCTATGTCTGACTTAATCTATACTTAATTCCTTGAATGCGTAATGAGTATAATTTCCAGTGTATCTTATACATACATATTGTATATATATATAGATATAAAGAATTTCGCCTAATTATTTTCGTGCAACGAAATTATCTCATCATTTCGTCCTATGTCTGACTTAATCTAAACTTAACTCCTTGAATGCGTAATGAGTGTAATTTACAATGTATCTTATACATACATATTGTATATATTATATAGATATAAAGAATTTCGCCTAATTATTTTCGTGCAACGAAATTATTACATCATTTCGTCTTATGTCTGACTTAATCTATACTTAACTCCTTGAATGCGTAATGAGTATAATTTACAGTGTATCTTATACTTTTATATATATATATATTTTTTATATATATATATTTTATATATATATTACATATATATATGTATATAAATGTATAAGATACACTGTAAATTATACTCATTACGCATTCAAGGAGTTAAGTTTAGATTAAGTCAGACATAGGACGAAATGATGAGATAATTTCATTGCACGAAAATAATTAGGTGAAATTCTTTATATCTATATAATATATATATAATATATATATTATATCTATATAATATATATTATATAGATACAAAGAATTTCGCCTAATTATTTTCGTACAACAAAATTATCTCATCATTTCGTCCTATGTCTGACTTAATCTATACTTAATTCCTTGAATGCGTAATGAGTATAATTTCCAGTGTATCTTATACATACATATTGTATATATTATATAGATATAAAGAATTTCGCCTAATTATTTTCGTGCAACGAAATTATCTCATCATTTCGTCCTATGTCTGACTTAATCTAAACTTAACTCCTTGAATGCGTAATGAGTGTAATTTACAATGTATCTTATACATACATATTGTATATATTATATAGATATAAAGAATTTCGCCTAATTATTTTCGTGCAACGAAATTATTACATCATTTCGTCTTATGTCTGACTTAATCTATACTTAACTCCTTGAATGCGTAATGAGTATAATTTACAGTGTATCTTATACTTTTATATATATATATTTTTTATATATATATATTTTATATATATATTACATATATATATATGTATATAAAAGTATAAGATACACTGGAAATTATACTCATTACGCATTCAAGGAGTTAAGTATAGATTAAGTCAGACATATGACAAAATATTGACAAATAATTTCGTTGCACGAAAATAATTAGGCGAAATTCTTTATATGTATATATATATATATATATATATATATATATAATATATACAATATGTATGTATAAGATACACTGGAAATTATACTCATTACGCATTCAAGAAGTTAAGTATAGATTAAGTCAGACATAGGACGAAATAATGAGATAATTTCGTTGCACGAAAATAATTAGGCGAGAAATACTTTATATCTATATAATATATATATATATATACATACACTGGCGGATTCTGGGGGGGGGGGGGGGTTAAACCCCCCTTTGCAAATTAAAAGAAACAGTTTTGCTGAATTTGTTATAAAAAATATAAATAAAGAAAAACAAACATTAAAGAGCTATTGACGTCGTTGATCCTGGAATAAAAGCTAATCATGAAACTAAAAATATTAAATAAAATAATTTTGCAAACCCCCCCCCCCCTCCATTATCGAGGTCAGGATTCGCTAGTGAATAAATATGACTCTCTTTCTTTCACTACTTACAGTTACAGAATCAGAAAATACAATAGTTTTATAGATTCTTTGGTGAATTCAATTTTCACATAAAAAAGAAATTGACGAATTACGGGCATTATTTAATTTTAATTTTTCTGCGTAAAATATTATTTCTAATTAGATTGTTATTAAAAGTAAAATTAGAATTCAATAATGTTGAAAGCGCAGAAGATCCTTTCCATAGAATCGTTTTGTACTTAATGAGATAATCGCGAATCATATAAACTTATATTCGGAAATGTTTAAATATTAGAAATATGCTTTTCGTGTGTAACGAGGCAGCAATTTCGAATTCGGCGACATATTTTTGCTTGACTTAATGAAGTGTACTTTATATGGCGTTGTAAAATTTACGAGCGCTGCACATCAAATATTATTAAATTTTACGGGGTTGAACCTCTCGCCGCGGATTATTAAGATTCTCATCCTGAAGAGTGATGAGAGAGAAGATACGAAAGGCGATTCTTAAATACGGAAAATTGTCGGTTATTAATTTCGCGTATATATTTTCTAGTTTTCTCATAAACTGATGATAAAATCATCGCAATATTGTATTTAATTAGCGTGCAAGTTAGCCACATTAGCGTTAGTTAAGAATCTAATTTTCTAAGGATTATATAAAATGTTGGTTGATATACTTTACTTGTTGATTATAAAAGAGACATTATGATGTAATTGTCTCCAAATTTACTTTACCCTCTGGTTATATTAAATTATTCACATCTAACTTCTAACTTCTAAATGTAGCAAGTAAATACTGCTTACAACCGTAATATAACGTCGATAAAATTTAATTAAAATTTAATTAAAAAAACGTCTATTCATATTATTATGCTTAATAATTAAATTAAAAATTCTTAACAAAATACACTTTTATTTTTATTTGCTTTTTTTAAGCTTAAAAACTTTTAGATATTATTATTAATTGAATAAAAATTAAGTAATCTATCTTTCAAAAATATTCTATAGCTTTAATTTTTTGTGTGTTTCTTTCTTTAATTATAAGCTGAAAAAGGATAGAATCGAATTTGAAATTACTAAATGATGAGACGGGGAAAAAGTTGACAAGAACGAAAATTACCGAATAATACTCGTGACATGCATGCAAATGTGTGCGAATAATTAGGTCGCGCATGTCGGCGTCGCGGTGGCTGACGACGCGAGGTTTTGGAAGGCGCGAGGTTTTGGAAGGCGAACAGGGGATGGGACGCAGGTACATTTAATGCGCGCGTGGTTTACCATAGAGTCGTACATCATCGGTTGGATTTGTGCCGGTCTAACCGCGCCCCGGTCGCACCGGTTATCCAAGTCTGATGATCCCGAGCGCCACGACGACCGCACAATCGGATTCTGCCTTCCGCGGCGGATTGCCGTCCCGTGATGTGGCAGAATGTAATATCGGAAGTGTTCCTTAAGAAGTAATCCTGTCCGGAACAGTGACGGCGCTATAAGGATCGCGTAATATAGCAAAATAATGCGATAATCCTTTTTAGACATGTTTCCGATGTCTGACAAATATATATTGTATTCAATTATCTGTTATTTTTGGGAAACGGTAGCGTGATCTTCGTTCGACATTACCAAAATATGGATAGAGTAGAGTATTCCTTCAGAATTCAATAACTTTGTTACTTGAAGTTTTTCATGTTTGACAATGAGTAATATTAGCTATTATAATGTGAGAAGATTCGAGAAAAGATTTCAGTTATATGATATTACCTTCGTTTAATTCTTCTCTCTTTATTTAAAAAAGTTGGAAATATTGTTTGTATAAGATTGAAAATATCCTCGTGGGAAATTCTTTCGCGTGTACAGACGAGCGCATAATCGAACGCGACTCGCGGAATTTTTCCAACAATTCGTTCATCTGCGATCTCTAGATGATCTTCGTCCCTTTTTATTTTTTTCTTTCTTTCCCTTTATCTCTCTACCTCTCTTCGATGCATGGTAAATTTTTGTAGTAGCGAAAGGTGATTGGATGAGCGAAACTATTGCTCAAAGGCATCCTTTGAGATTTTGCTCTCCTTATAGGAAGCGACTCCCCGCACGCTCGATTGCGCCCCCCGTGTCCAGATAGTATTTGAATATTGCCATATTCGGACGGGATAGTGAGATTGGGAAGCAAGGGATAAGAATGATAAGAGGATGTCGAAGATTGAATGAAAAGGAGGAAAGATTGGTGAAAAAGCGGAGGAACAGAGAAGATCAACGTGTATAGGCACTCTTTGATCCGCTCTTCCTGCACTATTTACCGAGCAAAGCCGGACCATCTAAAGCAGCGAAAAATACGGAAAATTTCAGCAATCTCTCTATGTCCTCTCTCTGTTTCGGCTTATTTTCTTAAGAGCAGACGAGTTCCCCTCTCAATGTATGACTACTCAAATCGTATTTGCATCTTTCGAAGCGGCTATTCGCTCTGAAATACGCGTTAGCCCTTTGATTTCACATATCAAAGAAGCGGATAAAAGATTAAATATTGAAAATTTGTACATTTTTATTTGAGTGATAGAAAATTAATTAAAAGGATAAAAAGAGATTAATAAGAGATAAATTATTGATTATTAATATATATACCATTCTTAGAAATAAAAAACGGGAAATAAAATTTCGCGATTTAGTTCAATGACAATTTCTAATTAAACGAGCAAATTTTAATCTTTTTCATTTTAGTGAGGATTGAATTTTTATTATATCTATTAATAAAAGTCTCGATAATCTGTCGCCATCAAATTCGACTGTTGCGGATGCGCATTGGTAGAAATACCGTATTAATTAATGATAATTGAATTTTCGAGTTCTTTCGCATTTTTTATTGCAAGTTAACAAGCGCAGTTGCGATGCACCCCAGTTGTTATGGGCGCGGTGCATCGAAACGGTCTCCATCGATGTGCGCGCGTACTACTGATCCTCGAATTCCTCGGACGCACGCTTGGTCCTTTGATCTTTGTAGCGGCAAGATAGTTTCGAAAAGTTGCCAGGCAGTTGTTTAGCTCGCCAGGCTTTGCGAGTTTAGCGTTACGAGTGAAGTATCGGGTCGAGCGAGCGCTAATTAATTCCCGTTTAACGCTCGGCACCCGCTCTCTCGTTGTTCGGCGCGATAAATACTTGCTCACCGACCAGCCAACAAATGCCGGATATCTATTTATTTACCTTCAATTTGCTTTCCCCGGATCGATCCCGCGATAAATTGCCCGGCAGAAAAACCGATGCCTTAACCGCGTAAAAATTGGATATACGTCTGCTTCCTGTGAATAGTATCGAGATTACATTCGCGCTCTTGTCGTCAATATTTGTTGTCGATACAAAACGTAAAAAGAAGAAAAAAATCGGCCGAATAGTGCGAGCGAAGTACCTTTCGTACGCTTCGTTTTACCTGCGATCACGTATCGAAGATTCAATTGACTACGGGGGGATATTCTCCGGCATAAAGCAAGCCGCGTTTACATAAGACACGAACATGACAACGTCAACGGAGAAGAAACGAGGTCGGAGCTCAACTCTGATAATTTTTTTTTCATTTGGCTGCTACCGATCGATAGGATATTATCCGCATATAACAACCTCGATACTACGTGAATATCCTAACATTATTTTTACCGCGAAATTTAATCGCTGTCATTTTCATTACGCGATAATTGACATTGATTTGCAATAGAAATAGAATAGCGAAAGAATGTAACTCTTCTTTATTATTTATCATTTATTTTTTATTATTTAGAGCTTGCAAGTTTTCCGTTCGCTTTGTTCGATTTTCTAATTCGTCGCGTTTCTCTCACTCGTATAAATATATCGATGAAAACTCGAGCACACTCAAACTCATAAAAACCTGTTATTTTCTTCGATATGTACTTTTTTTCTCTCGTGTCTCATCAATCGACATATAAAGTTGACATAAAACAAGTTATATCTCTCTCGCCATTTCGCAATTCTTTTCAGTCGTTTGTCGTTGAATTTCTGCACGAACATTCATCGATTATCTTTTGGCGTCGCGTTCGTCGTGTTTATTTTCGATTTTTAACAGTTTTCCGTTAATTAAATTGCACGAAATTTTAGAGATATTATCATTTAACCTCTAACAGAATTACGATGCGATAATCGAGATTTGGATTGAGTATTGAGGAACAAAGTGCTTATTGAATTTTTGAAGCTAGATTTTTAATTTACGTGAAGAGTTATAGCCCTCAAACACTCGAAAAATTAATTAAATTTTTATACGTCATTTGATTGCACATTGTTTGCATATGTTTTTCGTTCTTGGTTTTTTATTTTGCATACCTCTAGAAAAATAGTTAAATAAAGTTTTAAGATACATTTGCGCCAGCTCCTATTAACTTTTTAAAATTTAATTTTAATTACACAACTTATCGATAGATTTTTGTTTGCATATGAAGTGTTAGTTGAAGTTATTAATAAAAAACTCTTGAGGGAGAGAGAGAAAAGGGAGGAAGCTAATTTCATTCTCTCCTCATTCTACTCTCTGGATTTGAAATTCTCAAGGATTTCTTTTGTATCTCGAAAAATCAGGGAATTCTCAATCAGGGAATTTTATTGGAACTCAAGGAATTTTTAAAACATTTCTCTTTTTAATAAATTTGCTCGCATGAGAGCTAACTAGCCTCACAATTTTTTTTTGACTGACTGTTTTTTTTTTAGATGTGCAAATAAAAATTGAGAGAAGAATGACAAATGTGCAAACAATGTGCAATCAAATAACATATTGAAATTTAATTTTTTTCGAATGTTGAGGGAGCTAACTTCACGTAGATAAATTCTTGTTAAAAAGCGTGTCGATGTCAAACTTTAATCATAGACTTCTGTAAAGTAAATAATTATTTAATTAGAGTTACTTTGTTTTCTAATAATTATGTATGTATAATTAATTACATTACGCAGCATTTCTTTTTATGCTTATACTAATACAGAAAATATTTTCTTAAATTAATTTTATTATTACACTTAATGTTACTTTACAATTGATATTACTAGACATTTTACAATTATATTGAGATCGATAAGCGAGACACCAATTGTTTCGTCTATCTATTATTGTTTTTTTTCTCGATCGAATAGAAACGGGTAAAAATTGTTTTATATGATATGATACGACACACAATAAAATATTCTTTTATAATATAGAAACATCTTCTTTTTTACATTAAATCTGCAACGATAAATAAAGACAAATACGTTTAGACTAATAAAAGAATATTTTATTGTGTCGTGTCCGTATTGTTGATATATGTATAATATGAATTAACATATTAATATTTTGATATTATTATAATACCTTCATATTTTCGAAGAACGAGAGAAATTATTATTTTCATTCTTTATATCTAAATATTTAGACAGTCATGTATACATCTACTTAGCGATCTTTATTATTAGTTCGAATCTGTTACTATATCCATATGGTCTTCTTATCACTCCATATTATCTATCCGTTTATGTGCTCTCTTTCTTTCTCTGCGTAACTCTCTTGTACGAGAGAACGATTTCTGTTCAGAATAAGAAGTAAGAATGGATTTTCGATGAGATTAGGCAGGCAGATATTAGTAGGATTTTGTCAGGAGTGCTCGCAGTTGCGAGAAAGAAAAAAGGAGATAAACTCAATGTGGAAACGTGACGGGGCAAGAAGTGTGTAAGACGAAGGGGGAAAGAGCGGCACCGTATGTAGTGAGCTTTTTTACGAGCAGCTCCGAGAAGCGAAGTACGTTTATGAGCTTATGGCACGACGTGCACCAAGCGTCGTCGGCGGCGTCGGCGACAAGAGCACCGACGACAGCGTCAGTAGTCCAAGCACGCGTTCTTACCTGCCAGAAGTCAATTTCCTCCTCTGCGGAGAGGGTCCTTTCCCCGTTGGTTTCGCCATCCTCGCCCCTCTGGGGAGAAGCTTGTCTTTGTCCTCGTTGTCCTTGTCGAAAATCGCCGCTCTTTCCCTCGCAACGCTCCTCGGTGACTTTGCAATTTTTTCTCGTTGAGAGCTCTTCCATCGTCTGTCGGTTTAATAAATTCGGTAGTGCGGCTACGATGTGGTTCGGTTATAGGCGAAAATTGGAGCTTTATTCGGCTTTCCGTGGCAGCAATTCACGTGGATTTCCCGATGAATGCGGTAATACGGTGATAGTATACGTATAAAAATAACTCGCATGAGACGCACGATATAAATTTTCGCTGACGGGGTAATTATGAATTCGCAACAACCTTGCAACCTTCAATTGCAATTATCTTAGTGATAACAAAAATTTTGTTAATCTGAACAAATATATTTAAGACAGGATTTAAAAAAAAAATATATATATATATATATATATATAATCTCTATATTAAAATGTAGAGACAGGATATTAAAAAATATTACCTATATATCTCTATATTAAAATAGAGAACAACATATTAATAATTCTTTCTTTATGATCTTTTTTAGCGTATAAAACAATAATTTTTTTTCTTCTGTTTAAACAAAAAATTTTTTTTATATCGAATTTTAAAACTATTTTCTTTTTATATTTTTTCGAAAGTATAATATACCTTCTAATAAATATTCGAAATTATTTAGAACGAATTAGAACACCATCGCGTCGCCAAACGATTTTACGGTTACTCGGGCGAAAATTCTCCGTTGCCCCCAACGGACCCTTAGCCATCGTGACTCCGTCGCGTTTGATTTATCGCGAAATTTGCCCCGCGCTCCCACGAGGAATACCCGCCGGGGACGACGTCGGTGGATACTCGCGCGTGGATTCCTAATAATCTAATATGCCGCGACCTGAGCGCAATTTCATGCCTCCTCGGCCACGTGTGGCGTATAGTATTCCCACTCCCTATCCGTGTGATCAGAGAGCGTCGTCTTCATCCTATACGTAATCCTCTCTCGTTCTCCCTGCCTCTGTCACTCTCACGCTCCCATCCTTACCGCATCGTCTTGCCCGTTCGTCGACCACCTAGGTGATCATAGTGACCGCTGGTGACTGGAGACCTGGAAATCCGATAACGGATTAAATTCTCCTGGTGGCTACGTAATTCGTGTTTCTGATGTGTATATATGGAACGCGCGCCACGATTTATTGAAAATTTGATCGAAATTCGAGAGTATCACTCTTCCATCTACATACAATTATATAATTACTAATTTTAATTTGCTGTTCGATGTTTCGTTAATTTTTCGATTATTTCATCTTTCGCGCTTCTCTATCAATGAAATTCAAAATTTGTTACATAGGAATTGAGTCGCTTTTTTCTTGACTTTCTCGTGAATTCGAACAAAATGGAGATTCTTGTTCCGAATCTATCAACTGGATAAATGAATAAAAAATGAAGTCTACTCGATAAGCCACATTTTCTTCACAATCACGCGGGCTCTCGTTTTTTTTTTTTTTTTTTTCGATTCGACGCGCGTCGCGAAGCATTAAACGAACATATGTAACGCGATGGATACGAGCTCGTACCGCTTCACTCTAATCGGCTTTTATGCACTTTACGTGCACGGCGCGATGGATATCAGCGTGCGCGCGATAGGCGCCTTCCATATTCTATTCCATTCTGTCAGTACGATACCCAATCTGCACGCGAGAGCGTGCACGATCGATCGAGAACTCGATTCCGTTTCTTCCTTTTGATCGTTCATCGTCTCGTTACATGGAGAAAGATTCTTCTCGGTAGAGATGTATACGATCTTCGAAATTTTTCACTATTTTTAGAAAAAAAAACAGCAATTAACAGACATTTTATTATATTATATTGCTCAATTTAATTTTCAATTGTTTACATTGAAGAAAGTTGCTTTTATAATTTTTATTCATTTTTACGAAGTTTAAATTTTTGACATTTTTATAAAAAAAATTACTGAAAAAGAAACTTTCAATTTAATATTTTTTCGCTATTTATCGAAAATTTGTACGGTTTTCTCTTTCTATAGAGTTCTCATAGATTCTTACCTTTGAGAAATCTCCCGCGCCAGAATAATATAGAATAAGCGAAGTATGAGGGTTGTTGTACGCGTATCCCGAAAGGATACGCTTGAGCGATTTTTACAAAGGAAGCGAGCTTAGCCGAAGCCACTTGATCCAATCTTTCCGGGTATCATGTTTTTCGAAGGAATACCTTCTCGTTTTACAACGGATAATAACATGGAATATATCTCGCGTTGTTATATAATATAACATTGTATTGCGTCGGAAACACATGAGATGTGCCAAAAAGAGGAAAGATCACATATAGAGAATTATTTATTTGCACCTTGCATTCGTAATTTTGTTTGTATCGCTATGCGCACATGCGATAAATAGCATTTTAATCTTGCCGTGCAGCAATATGTGCGACGCAGCAGCTTGATATCGCTCTGGAATTATTTACTCACGTTTTACGCGCTCGCCAGGATTTATTTGTTTTCGCAACATAAATACTTTATGTGCAGCACACACAATTTTAATAATCCTTTTGAGATATTACTTCTATTAGAGGTAATATCGCGAAAGGATTATTAAAAAATATTCGTCATGTATAATATGTCTTATGTCAAAGAAAAATCATTTTTTAAATCTAGATTCTTGAAAATTATGATTTAATAATATTCATGATTCATTATTATAATGCTTCAAACGGAGAATTGTATTTAATGCTATTTTGCATAATTTTAGCAACTTTTTCTAAACTGAAAGTTTTGATGATACTTTAAAAACCTATTGTATGTTTTTTGTACGATATGATATCAACACTATGATTTTACTGTCGCGAGTTTTCGAACTCACTTATGCATTAGGGAAATTTGAAAAAAAAATTCGATGAGCGCACGTGAAGTTTTCGGAAATTCGCGCCAACTCATCGCATATTCTTTACTTTTCAAATTGTAATAATTTATAAACTTCTAAAGAATTAATTTGATTCGACTTCGTGACTTTGCGTGATATTATTCTCGCAGTAAGATTAAAGCAGTATTAACACGATAGTAACGCAACAAGAAGCACGCGATGTCCAGCACTGGCGATGAATCGTCCTTTTGCCAGACTGCACCCTCTCTCTAACTTTGTCGAGTTTTATATCATTTTGACAGACATATATTCGCGGAATCCATATAGCCTCGTATATAAATATTTTAAATTGTTCTTTCTCGAAATGAAGCACGCGTGTATCTCAAGGAATACTCTTATGCGAAAAACAACATGGACATTTATATATATTAATTGAAAATTCAATATGACGACACACGAGAAAATTTATTCATTTCTCAAATTTTGTAAATAACTTTTTTCGACTATAATTAATATTCTTTCAAAATAGAATCATATATTAAAGTTACGGCGATGCGTAACTCGCAGTATCGGATCGGCGCAAAAAGGCGAAAGTTTCGCGATTACTTTAAAAAGCAGTAAGACACACCCGCTCCTTGTCCGTCCGGTAATTAGAGGCGATAGCTCGACGAGATAGTTAAGGTTGTTACCGACTCTTACTTTAGCCGCTCTCCGGTGTGAGTCAATTTCTTACTTCTCCGCCTCGACCGGCGACTTTGCGGAAACGCCTTACGGAAAACTCGCGGAACCAATTTGATAATATCGTTGCTCGCGCGCCGCTACGCTTCCGTGGCCGGGCTGTAGAAACAATAAAATTTCATACACACGTATAGACATAGCTGCACATATATGTATATCCGCGTATATGCGTGTAGACGTGAGCGGCGAGTTATGCTCGCGAAGCTCCCGGGACACCCTTGCCATCGTCGTCGTAACGCGTTTTCCGCCTCTCGTCTTCCAAGTTGCCAGCGGACAGAGATGCTGCGCTGACGCTGAGAAATGGGAAAAGTCACTTTTCCACGTGCCACTGCGCTAGAGTCGCTCAACCGCCACGACACGTGCGATCTGAATAAGGATGTTATCTTTGAAATAAATCTATATATATATTTTCAATATAGACAGATAAATAAATATAAAATATAATAAAATTAAAAAATTCAACGATAATAATTGAATGTCATGGTTTTTTACTTCTTCAAAAAAAATTTTCCAACGCATTTGAAAATAATTTTAAAATAGTTGGATGTCTCGACTGAAATTTTCTGTATCGAGTTGACAGTCTAAGAAGATTCTAAGAATTGAATTTTCTCTGGTAGCGTTTATTGTAGAGTAAACGTATTCGAGAAATGTTACATTACGAAAGTGACATGGCGGGAAAACTCTTTAAAAGGAGTGACAAATGGATGCGCGCGCGCGATCTATGAATATTCATCATGTCAGTATGCGGATAACGTGATGGCGGAACAATGTTTCATTCTTCAAAAGTACATCGCGTCAACGATGAAACGAGAAACGCTGCGTTAGAAACATTTTGTTGAATTCGATTCGCGCAACTTGCATGTCAGTCAATACATAAATTGCTGATCTAGTTTTGCTTGCTGAAAATGATCGAAATAAAATACGATGTTTTGTCTAAAGGTGCTTTCCGAATCACGCATGAAGCGACAGAAAATCTATAATATATCTAATGTGTATACATTTTCTGTCGCTTTATGCGCATAATGTGTGAAAGAACCTTAAAACGATATAGTACAGAGATTTAAAAAATTCTACATTATTTTTATCATTTCAAGAATATTTGATTGTGATATTTGATTCTGATATTTTAAATTGTTGAACACACGTACTCTACGAAAAATCGAAGTTCTATTTTGCATATTTTCGTACGTATGCAATGGAATTTTTATTATACTAGAATTGTTTTTGTTTTAATAGCTAGGAGAGATCTTTGCGCTTATCATAAATAAAAATAAAAGAAAAAAAAGCATCTCTTACAGAATTCTAATAAGAGTGCCAGTTATGAAGCTTTACGGAACGTTCGATTGTGTAATTTCGAACTTGGAAAATTAAAGTACACCATGTCTCCTCTTTGCAGCGCTGCTTTACAACTTCATAATAATCTCATAATTAATTTTGTTTCTTCTTGTTCTTATATAGTAATTATTGGAGCCGGTAGTAGCTCGTCGCTAGATCTTTAGGATGCCTTAATCACATTTATTAGACCCTGAAAATTCAAGGAGCGTATAAAATTCATACTGGAACTTGGGGCGGGAATAACTCGGCGGAACTTCCCGATAAAGATAGCATGCCGCTTCTTCTTGTTGCAATTTCCATAACTGGCAATTTTTAACGGGCTCGAGAGAATATCGACTTATTCTTAACCACGCGTACTAATTACTGCGAATAATAGGTGGTCTCGGACCGAGTTCCCCGCGCGAGTGAATTATTTACTTGATTCCGCGGATCGTTCCTCCAGTTTTTGTCGCGATCCCTCGTAATTAAGGCGCCGAAATTGAATGCCGGCCCGGATATAAATACGTAATAGGTCCTCGTTATCGTGTGGCACCGTCGAACTTTTTCCCCGAAATGCTCGGCTCGCCTCGACACACTCCGGTGCATTCAATCAATTCGGCGCAGCTCGTTTGCAATTCTACAGGCTAACAGACGAGCCTCGATACACCCCGCTAGTGTAATTAATCAGTATCTTTGAAACGGTTTTCTCTTGCAAATTCGATATTTCTCTCTCACTTTCTCTTTCTTCCTTTCTATTTTTTTCTTCTGCCTTGTTTTCTTTTCTCCTCCACTTTTCAACCTACAAGCGCAGCAGACGTCGAGCGTGCGTTTAACCACCTGTACTTCGTGTCGATGCTTCATACGCGCGGACGACCCCTTTCTTGACCCGTTTCCTTGAACCCTGCTATATCAGTCACATCGCTAATTGGAAATCGCTCGTGCGATCTACAATGTGTCTCGCGCGGCGCACCGGCATTAAGTGTGCGTTTACCGCGAACGACCAGTCGTGTTAGTAGACCTTTACATTGGGAGGAAAGTTTCCGGTTTCTTTCTCTTTTTCTCGTTTTTTTTTTTTTTTTTTTTTTTTGTGTTGACGGAAGATTCCATTTGTTGCTTTATCGCAGTATAGTGCACATTTCTTCGCTAACTGTGTGTTACGCATGTAAAAAATTGTATTTATGTAGATATGATTGTAATATATACATTTCCTGCTATTTATTTTTTATACTATATTTTTTTCATTTTATTTTGTATTTCAAATTTTCGTAAAAATATTTGTTTCGTTTTTTTAGCGTATTTAAAAAAAGTAATTTTTAGTTTTAAAAAATTTGCATAGCTTGCAAGACAAATTAATGCATATTAAAGGTAAATTTTATGATCGCTGCGGACACGGTTATATTGAAAAGAATTATTATAAAAGATTTGTCGAACGTGTTCCCGAAACGTAATTTTTAGCGATAAATTATACGTTTACAGTACGATAACAGATTTCCATTAACATGAAATAGGGTAATTAAAGAGATTAATATGCCTGCACCGATGAGATACAAAGATATCTAATATTATACACATACAATATATGTATATTATATATCTATTATATGTATACATATATATACCTATATATATATATATATATTTTCATCCCCTTCGCGGATATTATATACCTGATATGCGCGCCTCGAGCAAAATAAGTTTCCGCGCTGGTGCTTTTTAATTGGCGCGAATATTGTCGCGATTATATCGCCATGATATGAAAATAACATATTCATTACAAATACAGATTTCCATTAGTTGGAACTGTTTAATGAATATTTAATAAAGCTTAAATAATATAGCAACATAAATATATTCAATGTACTTTACGTTTATTTTTTCATAACGCTGATATTTTATATTCGTGACATTTTATAAATGTCGTGCACAATAAAGTAAAATTTTATCAATGTCGCAATGAAATGAGCAAGCGCAAATTTGTAAAATGAAGACGATGTAATAACAAACAAGAAGTTCTTTTTTATTCAAATTACGTTATGAATTTACAGACAGATCTTTTTGAACGAATATAACTTTTATTTCTTATTGTAAGTAAATTAAATGAATTTTCACATATATTACATCAATTAATAACAAAGAAAAAATCGTATATATTGCAATACACACACATTGCAATATTGTATTGCTCATTGTTATAAACTTCATATATATACCTATATAAAATATAAATCAATTTAATTGTATTATCTAATTTTATATATAATTCGCTGAAATCATTAATTTTTCCTTTGTTGATAGACACAAATTGAAACTTGTAAAACTTTGATTTAGTTACTTACACTTTTACGTTTATACAGCAGAATTTAACTCTGCAAACCATTTACTTTAACGTACAAAATGTCATGAACACTCGTGCCTCGACTAATAGTCGATCTATTCGATCACGATGTTCGTGCACGTCGCTTAAGTCACGTAAATACACGTGGTTGTTGATACTTGGTGTGAACAGGTATTCCCACTCACACTTTTCGCCAACGAGAAATCGAAACGAAACCTGGAAGCAAACCGAAGCGGTACGTGGTCGCGCACGCGCCACTAGATAGAGCGGAACGGGGGATGGTTTATCTTCCCGGCGCCATAAACGTTGCAGATATTATGGATAGTGGACTGAGTTACGGGCTAATATTTCTTCGTAATTATTCTACGCTCTTACGCAAGAGGGAAAGAGAAAGAGAGAAGGGGGGAAAGATAGTATCGCGGAAAAGGAGCCGGGTATATAAGGGCGCCTATATGCGACGTACCATCTTCCCGCGTGATTTTCCACCCTTCCTTCGCGACGTCCGAATTTAGATCCCGTTTTTTTTATTACCCACCCTCGTACGTGATATTGGATTTTTTTCACGACCCGCGATCAGCGCAGTCGATTTATCGACGCCGTTTATACGTTTAACCGATGGCCTCATTTCATGCATTGTTTTATCGTCCATCATTGTCGTTGTTGTCGTCGCGATTGAAACGAGGAAAAGCAAGAAAAATGAGTAGCGTATAAAGGTGCTTTCATGAAGCAGGTTATGATTTTACATAATATTTTTTGAACGCAGCGATAATAATAATAATCAGCATGATTATTTGAAGTTTTCTCTCTCGTTATATTGCCATTTTTTAAAATGAAACTATAATAAGGTAGCTGGATTTAATTTCAGTTACCTTTTTTAAAACCACTATCTTTTTCTGTAGCTCGATATGAGGAAAATACAACTTCAAGTTAAATTTATTTTGTTAAAATGTGAGATTGTGTTTACATTTAATTTATTTTTTATTCAACGTATGGTAAAGTTATTTTGCAAGGAACCGCGGTCTTTCTCGCGTTTCTATAAAGAGCACCGTTATTTATTGGATCGACATTTTATCTCGAATAGATCGCGGTCGTCTCTTCACGAGACTAGTAAATAAGTAAGATGGCCAATAGAATAAGGATGAAAGAGTCGATAGAAAGATCGGGGAACGCACGAAGGAATGAAATAGGCATGCGAGAGTTATTTCATTGGTGAAGCGGAGAAAAATTCGACAAGAGATCGTGCAAGAATGTGCATATCATTCATCAATATACATAGTCTATTTATTTGACGTTTGAAAGGACACTTAGTTATCACCGAAGCAAATATCTCTCTAGCTCTAGCAAATAGCAAGCGAGAATTGAAAATAAAAAAGGAGATAAAGATAAAAGCAAAAAAATTATTCATACATTTATATTTATTTATTTGTCTTTTCTTTATTGTTTTTGTGAATATATTTATTTGTTATATCGTGTATATTTGTTATATTTATTTGTTATATAATCGCACACAAAGCTTAACACAAAAACTTATATAGTTTTGTGTATAAGAAAAGCACACTACTAAAAATCAAAATCCAAAGTGATTGACTTGATAGCACTATGAAGAGTATTGAGAATTGAAACGTGTTAAGAGGGAATGACTAACATTTGTATGCAGAGTATCTTTCATTGCTGTTCGCTGTTCTTCAAAAGAATTTTCCGACGATGTTTTCGTCCGGCGTGTTCATTCGTAACGAAAGTCGTAAATGAGAAGAAAAGAATACTTCGAAATAATGAAGGTTATGGATAACAGTGAGTTTGCGCGTAATTGTTCGCGAGAGTGTTTTTCCTTTCTTTGGGGATCGACTGGCAGAAAGATTCGCCGAAGTTAATTCCTCATTATTTTGCTACCCCTGGCGACGATTAACGAAACGTACCGTAGCATTAAAATTGCTACAAAGATCGGCGATTAATTCGAGAATATTGTCCAGAAAATCTACGAAATTAATTTCCTAAGTCTTACAAGCTTTTACACAAAATTTTTATTTTTATTTATTCAGTCATGTAAATAAAATTCTCGCATGTGATCATTATTATAATACTTGAATGAAGAGAAAGAAAGTATGAGAGAGAGAAATGAGAAAAAGTCTTTTATAAATAAAATAAAAAATACACTTGTGTGAATAATTTTTTATTTTCACGTATACATGACTAAAAAAATATTGATTCTTATAAAAAATTAACTTTTTTTTTAAATAATCTGAAATTGTTGGATAATTTTTCCTTGTAACACTATCGTTATCCACATTACTTTTAATTCGTAAATTTCTCTTTTATATGTCTCAAGAAATACAATTACATGCTTTTTTCTTCGTGGTGTTTGTCTGTTTCTGCACTCATTAAGTTTTTTGTGTTTATACTTTTGCGTGTCTGTTCTAGAAATAGCTTCGTAAATTCAAAACTTTATCCAATTATATTCTCATTAATTAAACTCAATTATGTTACAAATTTCAGTTCACTGCGAATTCCGCATCCAACGAGTGTTTTAAAAGTCGGACCAATTTTTCTGTTTTTTAATTACTTGAATGTAGCTCGTTACTGCGGCTGAGCGTTTACCGATTACGTGCACGTCTAACTGCGAGTATTCGCTCGTTGGTAGATGCGTTGCAGAATCGTAGCAACAATAGTGTTACGAGCTAGGCGTTGTTATCAACGAAAAGATACTTTTGAAACTGTTAACGTGACTTTATTGTTTGTTTTGCGCCATTGTATCGAGTTATTCCCAATCGATGGAACAAGATTCGAATTAATGAAAGCATTGTAGATACGTATCATTATTTTTCCTATATATCACTGTCTTGAATTTATCCGTATTTCTCGTAAATCATCCTTATTATTAATGACAAACAATAGAACGGCTAGATTTTTCTTCGGATCACTCGTATTTCACACGATGTAATAAAATACGTTGCGGCTCTTGTTCAATTAAAAAACCATTTTTAGAGTGCAGAAATTATTTGGGCAAAGAACGAGCGCGCGCTTTAGGCAAATGCGTAGATTACTTTGCGAGAATGACTGCGTTTGCATCCAATTTATGGATTTTTTTGTATTTTTTAATGCCTGACGCACATGTAAACGAAGTCATTTCGCGAAGTTTGGCTCAAAAGGTTCGATTGCATGCATTGCAGGCTATTTTTTGTGTCGAGCACCTCTATTTTGAAGTGAAGTACTATGGCAAAGTTTAATTGGAAATATCCGATCGCGTTTATTGGCGTACCGCCACCAGGAATAGCGTAAATAAAATACTATTATGAATTTAATTTTAAAAAACATTCGATCTCATCGAGCTTGTTTGTTATCCGGCAAATATCAATTATTTGTTAATGTATAATGATGTTTGTACGGGAGAATATTCTTATACTCTATATATATCATGTTAATAGAAAATTATGTATCGCATTTAATAAATGTTCCTCGTATATAAATTCGATCTACCTACAGCCAAACAAAAATTACCATTCTCCTATATGCGGATTATTACATCTTTAATAAATACAAGACTCGAAATTATAAATATAATTCAAAAATTAAAAGATATTCAATATTCTATCATAGATTTTTTCCACATCGAGAAAGAATATATAAATAAAATAAAATATATACATGTTATTTATTTTGTTTTTATTTATAAACCGCCACACATTTCGTGCGACAATTCGTTTAATACGCAGATTATAAATTTTTTATTATTTTTTAATCATTGCAATATATGTTTGTGTTTTCAGGATGGTCCGCATGATCGGCGATGAATTCCTCACAGAGGAGCGGGACCGAAAATATTACGCCGATCACTACACATGCTGCCCGCCGCCTCTCTTCATCATTCTCATCACCCTCGTGGAGGTAAGTAGATAGAATTATCTTGTCTCGTAACGAACATACGCGGCGCGTGTAATAATGCACGTGTATAGTAGTAGCGTTCTTTCTATCCGAAGTTTTGAATATTTATCGATGATCAATGATAGAAAAGAGATACCAGATATAATATAAATTATAATTACAATTATAAAGGTTATTACTTTCGCCATTTTGAAAGTCCATCTTCCTTTGTACATGTTTTTGTCATGTTGGGCGGGTATACATTAATTGCAAAGATCTTTATTTTTTCCATGGTAGATACACGTGCGTTTGTATGCGTTATCAAAGATTACAGTTTGCTCAGAGAGAGTGATAGGGAGCAGTCTAATATTTGTGGTCAAAGAGTTAACCGCATGTCACCGCTTCTCTCGCTCTCTGTTATTTTTTATACTTTTACCAAGATGAATAGATGAAATAATCGTCCCTCTTGTAATGAATGCGCCAGATATTACGCGTATGCATATTAGCTCACCTTCCTTTGATCTTCGTGTACATCCTCGCCTGATATCTACTTTGAGCCCTTCCTGCCTATCCGTTTTTTCTTTATCACCGCTCGTTCTAATGATTATTCTGTTACTTTTTTTTTCTTCCCTTTCCCTCGTAGCACGCGCGGCGTGAAAATCTTAAATAAATTCATTCTGTCAGCCGATTTCTTTTATATATATAATATTACTTATTTTATAATTTTATTTTTATAGTTAATATATCTTTCAGAATTTATCTTTTTCTACATTTCTTAATTAATTCTTAAACATTTCTATATATCTTGTGTAATCTCTCCTGTAATACCTATTTAATATTTGCACGAGAAATTTGCGTTTGCAAATGTTCTTTTCAACACACTTCGTTTTGCGATACCTTGAGCAACTTTGCACGTCTCGACGGTCGTGTGTACTTCTGAACGCATATCTCACGTCAGTATCCTGACTATGGGAATGAAAGTTCAGACGGTTGTATTAGATGTTTATGTATTTAGGGTGCGCGAGAACACACATTGTAAGAGAGAAGATCGAGGAGAACTTCCGTTTTGTCTTACCTTTTTCTGGCGAGGAATGGACGTTGTCGTTTCGCCCCTATCCGCCCGATACTCGAGAGTTTCCGCGAATAAATGTGTATCTGTTTTGTAGCGCGGTGTGTAACCTGTGTAGCGAAGGAAAGTTGTTCTTCAGGTTTCGCGCGAATTTTCGTCCGCTCTTCTTTTTCATTCTTCCTCTGTTGCGTCCGCTTTCTCGATTGCCCGATTTTTTTTAAATATATTAAAAAATCATATTAAAATATCAATTTCATTTAATATATGGTGCTATAATATGTAACTGATTACATTTTATTACATTTTCTTTTCTGCTTTGCTTAGTAATTCATATTTATATTGTCCAACATTAATTTCTGCGGTTGCATCTTTGAACAAAATTCTCCAACTTGTTTGAGAAGTTATATCAGATAGTATTGTCAAGAGAGAAGAAACACTACAAGATGATATGGGTAAAGAAATACTGTCTAAAAGTACGGGCCACCTTAGACCTATGCGAGACTACGCGAAACGTCGCGACGTCAGAATAATACATCACCGGCGCTAAAAGATAAAAGTTCGCGCTGTGCTCACTGCCGCGCGAAATATGGTGGTAAGCGTACAGAATAGAAAAGTGACACGTGCGGTACATAGTTATTGAATAAATAATATATTTTAATGCACCTTGCGCGTAATAATTGTGACGGAATCGGCCTTTATTTTTGATTGTCGCATATATTTTGCCCGCGACGCGTTCGAGAGAGGGGGTGTCGAGTCTCGCTCTTCTCCGCTTCAAGAATCGATAATCTTGATCCTCTGTTCAGTCTATGCTGTGGCATCTTCTCTCTTCTCTCTCTTTCCTTCTTCTGCTTATCCCAGTTTTGCACTCTTGTGATGTCACGCGGATGCACGGTTATCTAAATAACTGTGAGGCTTTATCGATCGATGCATTTTCTCTTTCTTATTTTTCCTCTTTCTGCTGCGATAGCGAGTTATACTTTACACCGACGTAAAATGCCTCTTATATTCCCGCGTGTAATGTCGTCAGAATCTCATAGTTTGTACTGATAAAACTCGAGTCACATCGCGCATTATACTGGGTTGATTTTTATGAGCATTACGACGCGCATTAGTTTGTCCCGATCTCGTGACACCTAAATTTACGGCATTAAGCAAGACTTATACACTTAGGTGACAGTATATCTACCTGATATGAAGGCAAAACTAAATTTTGTAATATTGTGAATTAGTATGCGTAAGTGATAAAACTTACTTGATATTAAATGCGCCTGACTCTGACAGTTGGTTTAATCTCTTTAATATAAGATTTATTCTCTCTATTTTTGGAAAATATATCTATTCAACATCAATCATTATATGCAGTACTTCCGTAAACGTTAATGATTCAGTAAATAAACGTGATTTCTATAATCACGATTTAAATTCTCTTTTTTTCTTCAAAAATAAAAATGAGCAGAAAATTAGCCAAATTTTACTTTATTGTAATCTGATAGCCTTATATTCAGCTAATAATAAATTTGTAGACTATATTTAGATAGAACACTAAGCTTCTTTGTCATAATCCTTTAACGATCGTGTCTCGCTGCGTTAACTGACGTAAAACTTACGTAAAGTTTACGGAGTCGATAGGATATCGTGTCGACGACGCTTGATAGAAAAACACCACGCGATCTGGAAAACCGACAGAACGCAATAACCGGAAGCTGTGCGACCTTGAGATAAGGATTCCGGATATTACAAAGAACGTCGAAGCGAACCTGGTCTTCCCCTCCCGTGTTTAACGGGAACTTCCTCTTCTTGCTCGCCATTGCACTTTGCTGCCGTTACCTATCTCTGCCTTAACAGCAAACACCTACTATCCCTGTACTTCCGCTCACCCTTTCCCGTACCTAACTATTCGCCTCGGCTAAACTAACGTCGTTACGCTGAAACGATATTACGAGAAAGCAACACTTCACGATCGGTCTCCGCAAATTGCGGACGTACAAATATTACGCGATTATTTGAAACACTAGAAAAATACTGTTGGCGCAAATCGTTTGCGGGAATCTCGTTTGACGAAATGGTTCGACGGGGAATGTTTGTGAAATGTTACGGCACGCGAAGTAATACAGTGAATCGGTGAAGAACGTAAGTAATTTATGTCGCTGCAATTTGATCGAAAAATTCAATGACATCAATGATTGAGATATCGACATTGAAAGAACAGTGAAAGAATGTTGTAAAAGATTTTAATGCGGGAGAAATAATCGGCCGTGGACTACTAATTAATATAATAAATTATTCCACAATGCCAACAGTCCAATTGCAATAGAAAAAGTTTTATACGGATACTTTTATTTTGAGATATCTTCTTCTTTTATCTTGAATAAAATTTATTTAAAAAATTTATGTAAAATATGTAAAATATGTAAATGATAATAACATAATTTTTACAATATCATTAATCAGGTAATCATTAGTTTTTTAATAATAATTAACACGGACAATAATCGTGTGTATGTGTGTGTGCAAAACTTTTACGCGCCGTTCATATGTAGTTATTGTTATTTGTAGTCTTCTAAAGTTTTGATTTGGTTTTGACAAATTTCGGCACGTGTTACCCGAGAGACGAAGAAAACTTAAGCTCGAGGATTTCAGACGTTATTTGAAACAGCTAGACGATACATGGCGGATATGAGAAGTGAGAAGAGACGAAATTCGAGACTATCTGCAGCGAAGCTGAATCTCCTGGATGTCGGAAATCCTGCACAATCCCTCGTGAACACGTATATTCCATCGGTCCCTCCAAGGCCGATTCGATTGGTTCTCGGTTGAGCTCACTTATACATTAACCATTACTGGCATAGTGTGAACGGAAATTGATTAATACGATTCTATTCCCCTAATTGTCTTTATCGTATTTGATAGATCTCGTAATGTGAAATTATATATAAATTTCATAAACGTGCTAGAATGCAATAGTTTTTTTAAATCTTAAACTTAATTAGAGAGATTTCTTCGTTTACAATAATATATGTGTTTGACACAGATTTTACATAACTTTTATTTAAGTAAATATTTTGTCCGTATATCACACACATACACACAATTTAAATTATTTCCTCATTTATCATTTAATTATTATATTGTTTAATTTAGTGAGATCGCGCGATCAGCTGATATATTCGTACAAAGCGTTAGCAGTATAATTTGCTTCACATCTGTCGACGATTTTGCTCTTACACACGTATGTTTAATATACGATTCTAATCTAATCTATCCAGTCTACTATATACTTATATACTCGTAGAAAAATTTGTCTATAGGTGTGTATATATATTTGGCATATAATACTATTAAATATCTCCTCCCTAGTGTGAAATACGCATCGAGAGCGAGAAGTCGCTTACATACGATCGTATACGTGCGCGCACAGTGTATTCATGCATATGTAGTATATATAGGATCCTTCAAAATTCAATTCCGCGACTTCGCCTACTCTGTTCGGTCCCGCGATACTCGACCATCCTCTCCAGGGAATTAAATTTCCATCCGCTTCGATCACGTTGCCAGAGGTCAGGCCGAATATCTCGCGCACAACCGTTCGCGCTCGCGCGGCAACCGATCGCGGATTATTATTTGGTGGTTGACCGCTCACGAACGAACTCTCCCCTTCCTCTTCTTTTCCTCTTTTTAGCTTCCCGAGCGCAATATTGAGATGTAACTAAATCACCTCTTTCATCTCGTCGTGCGTTCCATTTGCCTGTTTGTCAGTATGAAAAATATGTAATTTTGCATGTATTGAAAGGTTGCGTGATTTCATTTCTCGTCATTTCTCGTCATTTCTCTATGGTACACCAAAATATTTTATGTTTACCTTACATTGCTATTAGCAGATTACATTGCTATTAGCAGCATTCGCGTATCTGCTTTGCGCTTTTAACTTTTAATGTTAAAAAGTTATCTGTTTAGTATACAGCTGCCTCACTCAACTCGTACTTACGAAATAATGCAAAATGCAGATATTATTATTACTCTTCCGTAATAATCCTTGCGTAATGGCAGATATAACAGTGTAGTTATCTCTGGATTCACGATTAACAATGAAAATGGACGACAAAGCGGTAGAGCACTGTCCGAATCGGGCGGCGGACGTATAGAAATTATATAAGCTATGTGACACAACGCGAATAATGTCTCGAAATCGCGGAAACGAAACTGCGACGCGACACACGTATTTCGAGCGATAAATTTTTACGGTTCGCATATATGCTCACACATATATCGCCGACGATTTCATCGCTCATTCGCGACCGAAAACAAAACACTCATATCTACCGTCGCGCGGTTTATGCGGGTGCATTTTTTTCTTTTTTTAATTGTTATTCACCGCGTTGCCGCGATATAATGCCTTCTCCAGCATGCGTACGATGCGATATCTCGCGTATGGAAGCGGTTGCATTATTTCTTTTTTTTTCTTTTTTTTTCTTTTTTTTCCCGAATTACTCTACAACCGCGATGACGGGCTTTTTACGCCATCAGCTACGAGCCGTTCGAGCGATTATTCCGCAACTCAACATCCGGGTCCGCATAGGTCCGGCTATTTATCCGACCATACACAAGAGAGAAAGACAGGAAAGAGCGTGCACTTTCATAACGCGGCATTTCCTTCGACGTTGCGCGTATTAATTATTCTGTCGCGCATTATTATTGCCGTGTTGATCGGCCTAATTATTCATTCGTAATTCGCAATTCTCTCTGCATTTCGAGCGCGGAAGAATAAATCAGTCATCGCCCCATATATTTCTCATATCTCTGATCATACATATTGATAGCATATTGATAACACCGTGTATATATATACATATATGTGAAGATTTATCTAGTTATGTTGTAGGTGATACCTAATTCTTGTGAATTGATGCAATAAATGTGAATAGTTGCAATGTAAATATCTATATGTTCAACTAATCGTGCGGCAACGTATCAATAATTTATAAAGACAATTGAGAGAAATAAGTTAACACATACATCATACATATATACATACATATATGTATACATATACATATCACTATATAATATAATTCTAAATATAATTCCTAAGAATATTTAAACAATTTGGTATCATATTAGGAATAAGGTTGAGAAGTTTTCTTCGTAAGAAAAATATCGTCCCATAATTCCAGAAGCGGATGCTTATTTTTTTCTTGTCTAGAGATCCTGAGCTCGCGGTTGCATAATCACGCGTTCCTGATTTTTCAGGAAGATATTCTCTAGTTCCCCTGATATATACACACCATGCTTTCGCGGATTTCATAATATTATATTTAATGGCGACATACGAGTCGTCTATATAAATTTCCACTGATTACCGCGCGCTCTAATAATTTTGCTTGCTAAGCGGAATTCGTAGCTGCGCGAATTTTGCGAAATTCTACTAGACAGTGCGACAGAATGTCTCTCGACTGAAAATGAAGTTGAGTTAAATTCTCATTGCGCTACTGACGATTTTCGCTTTATCACGTTGCCTGGCGTTGAATTTTTGAGGATTCGGATTTCTATTTCGTCAGATTTTTGTTCCGTAAATTTCTACATATTTCGCGAGAATTTGCGAGATAAAAGTGTTCACATTTTATTCATTTTATTACAAAATAGTGTATAATAAAAATTAATGTATGATTTTTTTTATAGATAATTATACGAAAATTTTATCTCTACAAAATTATGTAAAATATTTACATTGAAACATTAGCGAATATAATTTTATTTTATGTAAAATAATATAACTTATTTTTCTTATTTTCTTTTCTAATTTTTAATAACTATTATAATAATAGCTAAATTTAATTTTTACATTTTTTATTTAAAAAATATAATTAAACTTGACAAAAAAAGATATAATTAAATATTATTCTCTCTTTATAAAATATTAAGTAAAATTAAAAATAAAAATTAAATTTTAATGTCTTTAATAAAAAGTTCAATTATAGTTGATATTTTATAATTATCTATTTAGGATACAATCATTCTATCTTATTTTTTTCTCATTTTTATCTAATATAAAATCAGCAAATATGCTTGTAATCACACATTAAAATACCACAATAGCACTACCTTAAATGAGCTGTTCCTATGCGCATAATGCTTATCGACAAGCTTACAGAGCTCGCGTAACTGCAATACGCAATAACTGCCGCGGCTAATATGCAACATGTAACAACAATGATAGAATATTATGTACATTTGTAATACACCATGTGTATATAAATGCATTATGTATTATTATATTCTATGTAAGCCATCACTCTATCATTTCTCTATGTAAAAGAGAGTCTCTTTCTTAATCTATAATAATATTTTCATGATAATATATATTTCATAAATCGCAGACATATGAAGTAATGTTATATAGTAGGTATAGCATTAATTTTTGTTTTATTTTCGTTTTCTCTCTTTCTCTTCATCGCTTCTATTACTCTCAATATTTTAGATTTAGATGAATGAAACATCATAAAAGTGCTTTTCCGCATTACGTTTATTTTCCTTTTTTTTTTTACGCTCGAATTAAATATCAAAGTTGTTGCAGATAATCGCACAAATTATATTGTCTTTATATAAATCTCATTAATATCCATCTCATAAAATCATCAACTATTTTCTCTACACGAATTTATATTTAATATATAAAAAAAAAAAAATGATTATTCTGATGTTATAATTAGCCGAAAGAATAGACCAAATTTTCATAAATAAAATTTCGTTTTATGTATTGACTCTCTTCGTATGCGTTGAAATATATAAAATATTAAGTAATGTGCACAAATATGCGCGATCTCGTTCGTAATATCCAACACATCACATTGTAACTGAAACTGAATGAAACATTGCTGTTCTTTGTTATATAATGCAAGCAAGTGCTTCATCATGTTGCCTAATGCAATAAAATTCGCGTTGTTAATTCGCGTCTCCGACGCGAACGTCAGAAAATCACTTTGCATCATTTAATGCTTCAATGAGCGTGTAATGCGTATTTTTCGCTTGCATTCCGATCAAAATTGCAATTAAACCAAATATAAATATCTCTCATCATTTCTGTTTATTATGCGAATGAAATACACACGTAGTTTCTAATTGTCTATTTAGAAAAATAATTAAAGCATAAACGTGTAAACTTGTCTTTTACACTTTAGGCACATCCAATCAACTTTGTCTCCAAAAATCTGCCGTTTCCAGATTATTCTACTTCAGAAAGCAAACTTTTCTTACAACGATTAATCGATCTAAAGGCCTCTTTAATCCCATTTCTCAATCTCGTTCGCATTTATCGCACACTCTTAACTTTTATCGGAACTGATATAACGCATCTCTACAATCTATGGTTCCCTCTGTTTTTGTCGCATCGATGTTTTAGAGAGAGTCTTCATCTAAAAAAGATTTTCATTTTCCACCAAGTAGCTCGACGCTGCTTGTCGCTCGTTAGCAGGCTTATGTCCTCATGAAAACCTTCGTTTTACACCCTCAGCCTCCGCGCCGAAATCGCGTTACTTCTCGCTTCACGAGCACATTAAAAAGGAGACGGTGAAGAACACCTCACTCATTTCGCCTTTAAGAAACCGTATTCGAAGAATAAAGCGAACAAAGAGAGAAAGAGACAAGACATTGTGTATGTTTCTAGCGTCTTCAATTTACCCCGCTGTGCAACACAGATGCATTATTGGCTCATTCTCGCGGCTAATCTCTGTTTATAAGCTGCACTTAACTTGGAAATGTTTATTGCACAGTGCAGTTGTTAATTCGCAATTAATTTTTTGTCCATTATAACGAATAATTCATAGTCACTCTATCCATGTGGAAAATAAGTTTATTCTGCATTTTTTAATCTTTCCTTTCAAGTGGAATAAACGCGCAAAGATACGACTGCCTGAGGATTTAGCGAGTATTGAATAATGAAGCCAATAACAGAATATACATATATAATAATGATTGCGCGATCACACACAGATTATCGAAATGGGAAAGATGCCAAAAAGCCCTGATATGCCTCATTCATTTACACTCGGTTTCGCGATAGGCGCCCGGTTTCGCGCGATAGGCGATCTCGATGGAGGCTTCCGGTCGATGCACGTGTGAATATTGCGTTATATTTACAAACTGTCGGATTTATCCCTCGCGTTGTAATGTTTATTTACGCTTCGAGCGGATCTGCACATTTCGCGGCGAAATATTCGTTTGATCCGAGAGCCTGATGTTTTTTCCAACTCGATTTCTCTATGCAACCGTAAAATGCATGTAAATCCTGCGATTAACAGCATTCTGCATTCTGCTTAATCCTCGCGTTCTCGTAGAATATGTTTCAGAATTAACATTTGCTCATCCATCCATTAACTTTTTGAATCGAATAATAGCGGCAAATATTCACGATCCAATATAATAATTTCTCGAATTAATAATTATAATAACGTTTTAATTATGATTTTCTCTGTTATGATTACAAAATAAATCATTCACATAAGAGCTCGAAAATCCAAAAAACATTATTGCGCATTAATTTATGCAAACTCGTTATCAACAATTACGTCCCACGAGACTACCGTGGCCTATATTTTAAAAATATGACGAAATTCCGTGGTCCTTTCACATAGTAATAAATAAACTTAATCGATAAGCGTGAAAAAGGCGAAGGCTAAACATCATCTCATTCATTTTATGCGGGTATGATAAATTCGCGCGATAGATCGCGTACCGCAAAAGGTTAATGCGATGCCGTCGGTCATTTGATGTCTATGCGCGCCCTTTACTCACAACAGTAAAGCTCGCGCCGCGAGCCGACGCCGACCGACCCCCCCGGGGGACATAAAGTTTACGGACAATACGCCTATTTCCCCAAAGACCCGTTTCATGTCGCCGCACGCGAAATTGACGTCTGGACGTATTATAAGGGGTCGCCCAGCGGCGACGACGTGGCTGTTGTGGGTGCGTTATACGCCTATATGTACATATATATATCCATCTCGGCTGTACGTCATAATTCAGCTAAACGAGCAACGGCACATTGCACATATGGTAAGGGATAGACGGACTGTGTTTGCAGAAGGGACACACCGCACACACTCTATCTCTCACTACGAGAGAATGACACATACACGCGTGCCGGATCGGGGAAGATCTGTAGCAATAGCAGCAATTCTCCTCCCCCTATACTGTCGCCTACGCGTTGCGCCCACTTGAATAAATATCAATTTGATAACGCTGGATATTGTGTCAAACGTGCATTCGGCGAAGCCGCTCACGTCCGCACCTGTGCACTATGCGGTTGCAGTCGCAGTTGCCTGCGGCCAAGTAAATATCCCCGTCGCGGTGCGTTATTTTCTAGTAGCTGCGTTGTTTTGTTATCGCCTCATACCGAGGGCTCCATTAGTGGAGTATCATTGCTGTTATCGCAGGGCAAATATATATGCGGGAAATGTACGGTTATATATATATATATATATATATATATATTGAACGCGGCCCCCGTTTTGTTCGCTTTTCGCGCATTTTCCGCGATCCGCGTTATCGCGCTGGTTTATCGTTTCTCGAGATCAATTCGATTCGATAGTTTGGTATTCGTTCAAAAACAGAGAGAAAGAGAGAGAACAACTATTTGACTATACACGATTATGCCCACACGCGTACATTTTGCTAAAAGTATCACGTTCTTTTCGCGATTTTGATAAGTGAATTAGTGCTGCGGCCTCTTAATAGTATTTTTGATAACCGTACACAATATCAGAAAAAAAATGCAAAAATACTTCGTTTTGCGCATAATGCATAATGTAAATAATTACGACGTTCGTCAACATACGAAATGCGGAGACAAGGATTTCGCATCCAGCTAGCAGCTATAGATACGATACTCTGCAAAGAAACGCACTCGAGATTTCTCCTCGACGTCAACTGTTGAAAAATTCACGAGTATTTCGTATTCGGTACTTTGTTGGTCGTTTTACCGCTCGCCGTTCATTCGTAAAAGCAAAGTACCGAAGCACGGAATCATATTTACGGTCTTTTCGCGTCGCGAACTTAGTACGATGCAAAGGTTTCCACTACTTCGTGCATTTTATGAGCATCACTTAAATTATGTTTACTTGTTAAATTATAGTCCTTCAATCTAATGTTCCGTTCTTTACGACTATTTCCTACGATTCAAGAATATATAAATTATGGATGCAAAGTAAATTTTTTTAAAAAAGAAATAAACGCATCTTTTCTTCATTTCTTATATTATTTTGCGCATTATTAGTATCATCTTTGCTAAAATACTTGTTGATAATTTTGTCATCACGAATTTGATCGTGTTATTAAAGTCTCAGCTTATTACACACATGTTTGATTTTATATTATTATACATAAGAAACATCTTTGGAAAGTTATAGCTAGACGTGATAGTTTCAAACAATAAACTCTCTTCAAGGATACATGTGGTGCTACGAATGAAGGCTTTTTAACGCACTTTGATGCCCAATTCTTCTTTAGACATTTATCACTTGGCTTTTCGACTCGCTCAAGTGTATCTGGTTTTTTTTTCTCGCTATACAATGCATTTCTAATGTGTTTACATTCGCGTCGACACATTCGTGTATAGACATTAATGACATCGCTTTCGAATTGTCAGGAAATCGTAATAAATTTTAGAGTAAATTATGTTTTCATACAACATAATAATGCGAATATATCGTTAACATTAATCGTGTGATTATAATAATAAATACGTTCTATATAATATATATATTCTTCTATTTTTATGTTTAAAATATTTTCATATAGATATTATACACATAACATATGCACCACTACATAATTAGTCTGCGTAAATTAGTCATCAAAGAGTTCTTCATCAAAACAGATATATGATATTCTAATATTTGTTAACTGTTATAGAATTTATGCCTTCGTATTTGTATCGCGAATCCAATACTTGCCGTCGCTGGTCACGTGCTAGAGAAAAAATTAGTTTTTAACTATCTGATTATACAAGCTCGCAATTTCAACCTCTCTAATTTTAATCACGATTATACCGCGAGCGCGAACGAAAAAGCTTTCATCAGTCGAGCGGAATTTACGTCACGAGCGAAATTTTATTTTGATGTGTATTTCACGGTGCAAATAAATTCTACAAAAGATACATATATATCAAAATATTTTACTACATAATTAATACATCTGCTTTAAATTTAACAAATACTCTCTTCTGTACTTAATTCAATAATTTTATATTTAATAATTCAACCATATTTAATGATAATCGCGTTTCTAATCACTTATTAATCGTATTATATTCTCGAGAATCTTTATTTTGTGTTGATCTTTAAAATATTATAAATGTATATTATAAATATATTAATATTTAATCTATAAAACTTATAAAATCATGTATTTTTATTGTCGGACAATTAATAGACGTATAAATTACCACTGACAATGAGACTCGAATAGTGATATTTTGATTGAAAGATTAAAGATTGTGTTGAGTTAATTCATATCTATTCCTTACCGTGTTAATTACGGGGCGAAGCTTGCGCGTGAATATTTCGCGACTAATTCCGTTTTATTGAATTCTTATCGTCTCGCTGATTAAGACGGGCGCGTGTAATTGAGACTTAATTACATCTGCGACGAGTGTGGCGAAGAGAAAATTATAGTAATTTTCACCCTGTCGCTTCTTCGCCGAAGCGAATGCTTAGAACGCAGCGCCCGATAATTGACAGTACAATCCGACCTCACTTTGATCGGTCGAGCTCAGATGGAGTCTTGTTTGCAACTTCGAAATTACTCGGATCGAGTGTACAAAAGCCTCGATGGCTTAAATTAGCTTTTATGACGATGAAAAATTATCGTCGAAAGTTTTAAAACGTAGTTCGTATTTTTCAAATTCTTCTGCCACTGCTAACGAAGACGGGCGGTGCTTTTAATCCGAGTTTGATTACATCGCCGGCAAGTTTGTCGCCCGGAAATAATTACATGCCATTCTGATCCGTTTAACGCACGAGACGTAACGTTTTAACTATGTGCCAGCGACGAAAATTCAATTCGCATGCTTTTTTTATATGCTTATCTGCACGAAAATTTTGCAAATATTTATTAATGCGTTCCATAATTAAATTAAATTTTTCTCACAATTATAAAAATAAATAATTTTTTTTCTCAAAGAAAGACAATCTTATAAATCATATATAATTTCTTTTTGCATTGTTGATTTGCTATTATCTTTACCTGGACGCAATAACGTATCATATATAGTCGTATAGTCTCTGGTATTTTGGTCTCACATTAAGCTGCCCTTCCCCTCACATTTCGAAAAAATTATATTAATACATGTGTGTGAAACTGGCTCATTCGTTTCTACGAAATGAGACATCAGCTTTACACACACATAATCTAAATTTTAAATTATCGATGATACTATTTTATAAAAGTCTGAAAAAGAAAAGAAAAAAAAAAAATATATTTTTTAAAATTTATATAGTTTCTGCATTATAACATGCGCAGTATTATCGTGTATATAAATACCAGTCTGAATTTTTTCATGATTCGAGTGTGAAAAGAATTCTGAAGCAGTTCCACAACATTTCCGGTTCTAAGTGTCACTTTACGTTAAATTTGTCCCCTCTTGTATCTACTTTTAGTAACACTGCTTGAGGGACAGCAGATGGTCATCTTTAGTTTCCCAAATTAACGACGAGTTTTTCACGCGTTTAATATTCCACACGTTTAATGTTTACTCTCTTTTGTTTTGATTGAGCTAAGATATGAGATGATACATAAATTTGAATCTTAGTTTCTATTACTGTAAAATAGTTAAATCGATCGAGTAAAGAGAAAAATATGTCTCTTCCATGTAAGCAAATTGAATTCTCTCATTTGTATTCGTACGTTCGTCTGACGATCATGTATTGTACCTGCAAGGCTCGTGTGTGTCGTAACTCGTGCCACGTTCGTGTATTTGTTCAGCACAAAGCAAACCCGCACATTTATTAGGAGCATTGGAAAGCAATCGATTATCCGCGCGCACACTTGCGTTTAACTTTTGTGAAGGTACAATGTGTATCGTGGATCAACAATAAAATTATGGCTTCCATAATTGTTGAGTTAAAAATCGAAAAATTAATCGATCGCATTTGATCTTTTCTTTTACAAAGAAAACGAAATTCGTTGAAAGATATTTATATATTTATACAGCAAATAAATTTTTAATTATTACTTGATAAATGTCACACAGTTGAAAAATTTGTGTTAAATTTAACAAATATCACATGTTCCAAACGGTCCACAGAAATTTTTGTGTTAATTTAACATAATACGGATATGTTAAATGATGACACGAATACTGTGTTAATATTTTAACATAAAATAAATGCAAACTTCAAGTAAACTTAAAATAAATTTTGTGTTAAATTAACATAGTTTTCATATAAAAATTAACTAAAAACATTGTTAATTTTACATTTTATCATCCCCACTTATATTATAAAGTAAAATTAACATTTTTTCATGTAAATTTTAACAGATAAATCTTGCCACTAATAATATCGAACATATTTATTGTGTAAAATTAAAAGTAAATACACATTGTTTTATTTTTACACTTTTCTTCAGTTATTTTAATAATTTAACATTTGAGTTCAATTAACACAACAGCAATATGTTAATTTAACACATGAATGTGTTAAATATTTAACATAAAAATTTTAACGGGGACCGTTTTTAACAAGAAAACACAAATTTTCAAACTGTGTAAAAGTTAACTCGATTTAGAATAAATAAATATTTGTCAACGATGAGGAAAGATTCTGAAAATGACAAGTAAAATTATTATCTTAATTTACATAATAGTTTTTAAATGTTCTAAAACGCTTCCTTTTTTACAGATTTTTTTATCTTCTAATTATGAACTTTATTGTCAAACGCGAGTATATTACAATGTTCTTTTCCATAAATCTTTATATTATATTCACATCAACATCTTTAAAATATTTCTAGAAATATAAATAGATTAGAACGCAAAAATTCAAGTCATATTTTAGAGTTTAAAATTTAATTTATATTTAAAGAATAAAGAAATCGGAGAGGAAGTTACTTTTTTTGATTCACCAAATTCTCTAATAAGATCGCATTCGGTTGAAATGTTTCTCTCGTCAGTCCATGCCAGCTCGCGTGCATACTAGACTACTGTCTGCTACAGCTGTGCCTGACTATGTTCCCGATTCCGTGTTCCCCGTTATGAATGTATTCGGCTTGTTCAAGCGAACGAACGAACGCGAGCGTCTCGCGAGCTCTGCCGACGTCTCTCTTTCTCTCTTTCGTCATTTATTCGGCGATTAATCAATTTCGAAAACGTCGCATGACCTACCGCCGAAATAGAACGGCCATCCTGCGTACGCTAATATTAGAGCAATGCAATTAATCATTCTGCAGTCAGAAGACTATGCGTAATTCTATGTAATTATTTGACATCGTCGCGAGAATTGTGCGCGATCTCGTATCAATCAATTATCGACACATGTCCATAAAATCACGTATCACCGAGGTAAAACCGATATTACGCAAAATCGAAGGACCATCAACATCGATGCGTCGAAAATTTCACTGAGATATTTTACTCTTCAAAAATTTTGAACATTTTATTCAAATATAATTTCGATTATCTTAACATCATTTGTTTCCGACATTCAATAACGATTATACTAAATTTAATCACGATTTAGTTATTTACTATCGTTTTGCGAAAGGAGCAATTTCTGTGGTCTTGAATTTATTTGATACGACATTCAATATCGACAACTGCGTAAAGTTTCGCGATATCGATGCGCATCTTCTAGTGTAAAATTTCGAGACTGTGTGCCGTGCGGAGCCGATATAAACTATAGATAAGTGAACCAGCGCGTCGCCGGCATAAAAGATTCAACATCCTGGAACATGCGAGGCGGCAACGCGAGACCTACGACGGCGCCTCCCCGTCGTGAGCCCCCTCTTCTTTCCCTTCTTTTTTTCTTCACAGAAAACGACACTGTCGTGCGTGAGGCGCCCAATACGCGAGAATGAGAAAGAGAGACGAGAACTCTCGTCGCTTACAAGAGGGTGGAATCGATGCCGCTTTTTATCGAGCGACTACTTCGCATGGCACGACGAGTGGTAGTTTTCCTAACTCTTTTGTCTTTTCCGCTTCGATCGTTTTCTCTCTCTCTTTTCCCCCTTTCCTTCCCTTCCACCTCTCCCCTTTCATCTCATTAAGCCCGGCGTCCAATGTTGACCTTTTTCTGTTTCCATTCTCTAAATACGCGGATTACTCTTATCTTCACTACTCGTCCGCTTCCTCCTCGTTATGTACAGACGACAATACGGGGCTGTGACGAGAGCGAGAGATAAGAGATGAGGATGAACGAGAGAAACTTCAATAGTATCGTTAGAAACACGGTTGATCGGAGCACTCGAGGAAATTACGTTCCTTTCGTGTTTTTCTTTCTCGGCATTGCTCCACAAATAAAATTTTTATGCAGAAAAGATGGAAAAATCTTACACACAAATTGATTGATAAGAAAGAAATTGACGGTATCATAAATTTCGATTGGAACCTTTATTGATTATGGGGGAATTATGAATAGTCTTGTTAATTTAACACACACAAGACGTTTTATTCAAATATCAATTGTTACGTTGAGCATTTTACGACAATCAAATGCACGGTTGCATTTTATCAATTTGACATATGATAAAGCTAATCATCATCTATAATATGATATAATGCTATTAACGCAGTTACATAGGCTATTCGTATCGAATGTAATTATGTGAATATTGATCTTGATTATTGTGTTTAGGCGAAGTAATGGATAATAGATAAAACAAAGGACAAACGTACATATAGTACATATACAGTATATTGCTATCTATCTCATGCATCTTTTATGAAACGTACATATACGAGGGAGGAATTTATTGTACGCGTTTCCCTTACCGAACAAATAAGGAAATTATTTTAGGGACAAATATACATATAGAAGGTGCGTAAAGTAGATTCGAGGAAGTGGCAGATGAGTAATTATTCGAGAACCGGGTGTGTCTAAAATATCTTTAATTTTGATGGCAAATATATAATTAAAGTATTTACCTCCTATTTTCACTATTTATACACTGAAAAAAATTGTTAACTTGACTAAACCTTTCAACTAAATATTATTTTGTTAATTGAACATATAGAAATATTTAAATTAAATATAACATTAAATCTAACAAATATATTTCACTTAAATACTAATATTCAATTAACAAATTTAGTTGAAAGGTTTAGTCAAGTTAGCAAAATTTTTTTTCAGTATACTATTCGTAAAATTATTAACATTTACATAGTAGAAATAAATATCCGCGACCAATATCCGTTTCACGCAAATATAACGAACGCGCAATATCGAAATTTATTTCTTGTACTGAGAAGAAATTCTGTAAAGAATAATTCAGTGATGTAACTCAATTGTTGGCGAGACACATATATCTGCATTTAGTACATATACAGGCGCGTCATTCGTTCTCCATCTTGCGCTCCGCACAGTACTCAATTATACATGACTTCATCATGTTAATTTCAGCGGCTTAGCGCATCCCCAAAAGCATCCCATTACTCTTGCCTATCCAGGTTGAAGCCGCGCGTCGTCGATCGAGCACGGTATGCTCGAGAGGAAGAATTCACTAGGGAATGCTTGCGACATGCGTCGTGTGTCGGGCGAAGTTTTCTCGACGAAAAATTCCTTTGTGCTATTGAGAGGAGAGTAACGGAGAGGACGGAAATTTTCTTTGTACAAGACTTTCGTGTATTACACGTGATACCTTCGAAATACCGGATATGCCCTTTTAAATATGATTATTAAACTAGTTAAGAAATATGGCGATTTTTTTCAACATCGATATCTTGATGAGATCTCAAAATAATTGCATTCTGTATGTATATGTGTGTGTGCTTTTCTTTTATTTTTATTCTTAAACAGATTTTAATTTTAAAATTATCTTGCATCGGTGGAAGTGTTTTTCTATTGGTTTTTTTATTCTTGTATTTTGGCTGATTTCATGGTTACATTATATCTTCTTATCATCTAAAGTTTAGACGTATGAATGACGTTAGAGTTTAACACATTTTATTTCGCCTGTCCTTTCAAAAGTTTGATTTGATTTTCTAGAACATTATTATAATTCACTAAGAACGTAATAGGAAGCGTTCGCCTTTATTTCTATGATTCAAATGAAACTCTATGCCGAATATAACTTCGCTAATAGCTTCAAAATACGTCAAGTTTAATTAGCAACATTTAAACAACAGCTAATGTTGTAGATTCAATTAAGTCTCGTTTACATTAAAAGTATACTTAGAACTTGTTTTTATATTATCTAATTTGATATGGGCAAGATTTTCGCAATTTTTTTATACTTATTTTTTATGTTATCTTCAGATTTATTGTTTTTCCATTTAGATTTTAGTTTTTGTCTGGTTTTATTTTCGAATAAATGATTCTAAGAACTTAATTTGCAAATATATCACTTTTATTGGCATTTTTAAAGTAAATGATATTTGAAAAATGAAAGTTCTGTATGTATTACTACAAAAAATGTTATTAGAAGAACAGAATATATTGTTTTTTTTTTAAATTACGAATTCAGAAGACATTTTATTTGATATACGTGTTATCCGAGAACCTCATCTAATCAGTCTCGAATCGAATCGAGTTTCGAAATATCTCTAACGGAACGTGATCTTTTCCTGGTTCTCTTCCTCTAGGAAATAGTGCGATCTTCGCAACGTAAAATAAACTTTATGGAGAGAAGTTATATGTTTTAAATTCTAATATCTACTTAACTTTTTTTCTGTAATAATTTATATTAATTGATTTTGATTAGATAAATATTTTCTTAGTAATATGAGCAGAACTGAGCGATATGAAATTAAATTTAAAAGGTCAAATTTTTATCGCCGAGATAGTGATCCTAACGATCTTTCAAAGGATTAAAGTGAGAAAATTTAGGCGTTCTTTGTCGCTCGATTATCGTAACATTCCAGTGAGTTTTATCCAACAGCTTTACAAAAATTTCCAGCTAACATCGATATATCGATCGCGGATATCGGATCGCAGAGTTCTAACATTCTCGAACGAGACGCAATCTTATCCATAGGGTCATCCTCCGCTCAAGGACGATCGAGACGATCGTGAAAGGCGAAGCGCGCAGACGGTCGGGTAAAGCTAGCGAAAGGGTCGATCGAGTTCCATCGAGAGATCCTCTCTTGGAGGGCGAGGGCTTCACGGATTTAACCAAACGTGGAAATAGCGCGCCTCGTGTTAACGAGGATTCACTGCGAGCTTTTCCATTTCGGGATCGGTACATCGGGTGGCCTTCGTTTGACCTCTCTCTATCGTCGGCGCCCTTCTCATCGTCTTTATCATGTCCCCCTTCATCCCTTACGACGGTTTCGTGAATTTACTGCTGCGCACTTTCGCCAAACTGGGAAATACCGAGGAGAATCCCGTCTAAGCTCGAGGACGCGTCGAAGATCTTTCAAGATCTCTCTGTTGGATTTTGGTCCTTGGGATATACACAAGGTCTCGATTGTCTCTATCTGATAACGCAATGGGAAAGGGACATAATTTTTTGGCCAATGCAAGTGTGTCATGTATGTGTGTCGACGTAAGAGCTCATTGGATTCGTGCTTTCCTCATCGGTTCTTTTTATCGAGACAAAGAGATTCACGTGGTCCTCGAGTTTAGGTAAGGGAGCTAATCTTTTAGAAAAAGAATGGGGGTTACTATTAAACAAGATAAATTGTCGATATAAATAATTCCGCGAATGTAAGATATCGTTCGAGATCTTAATTATCTATGGATTTTTCTCTCTCTTTTTTCATTATATTTAAAATTATTTTCTTTTTGTTTCGGCTGCATTTTTCTCCTTTAGAATTTTTTGCGCTTTATATGAAAAACTTAGATTTTATTGAAAATATTGTTCTTCATTGACTTTTTATAATTGATTGGACACAGATTCAATTTTTTACAAATTTTAATTAGTACCAATTAGAGAGCATTAGTGCAGATTGATTTTCTGCCACAACTGCTTAAACTATATCAATGTTTCTATATATATATGTATATTATGTTAGAACAAAAGAGAAGGATTTATATTTGCGCGAGATATTAGATAGTTAATTTTTCAAAGCTATTTAAGATTGAATATGCTGTAACTTCCTTTCAAGTAAAACTAAAAAATAAAATTAATTTATCAATGAGCATTTAGTTACACTGCTGGTTTCTAGTGCATATTTTGATCTCTTTCTGATAAAAGATTGAGTCTAAAGCGATACGCGAAACTCTCTAACAACTCGACCGATTTAGGAGGAGAGACTCTCGTTTTTTTCTGTCTTTTTTATCTCGCACGAGGGAGGGACGCCGCGGACTTTCTGTCTTCCTGATTTTCTTACGACTTTACCAGAATCGCCTTATCCTTTAATCCGATCTTTTTCTTGGTCACACTTTCTAGTTTCCGTTACTTTTATCAGTTCTTCGGGGAGTTACGGCGTGGCGCGCCGTCGGTGCGGTTTCTGCGTCGTGTATATAGAATAAGTTTCAGGATAAGTAGACGATGACTGTAAAAAGGGTATCGCAAGTTTATTTTTATACTTTTCCTTTTATCATTGCAATGATCGTTGTAACGAAGACATATCTGAATAAAATAAAATAAAATACTCCGATACGCGAAAACTTAGAATTATCATAAACGCAAAGGCGAATATTGATAAAAAAATGCAACAATTTGAAGATACATTTACTGCTATGAGCGATACAATTTGTCATTTCAAACCTCATCTTCAGCATTATTTTTGCTTTAATATAATAATGGATATGATCAAATTACATCTTACCTTACTTCGAGGTCCAAGTACTACATCATGTTGCTCGTAACTTAGTATCGCAAGAACGTAACGACCAACCGGAGGGAACAAAACAGCATTAATACCTCATTAGTCCGAGAGCCGGATCTGTGCCGTTTAATCGAATTTTAGCATCGTCATCGATGCGACCGCGGAAAAAGCGTAGACGGGGCCGGCGGGGGATTTCTCGTTCAACCCGAACTATCGATAAGCGTCTTGATGTTTCATTAATGAACCGAACGGTCGACTTAATGACCTTGCTTAATTGGCAAAACTTTCGTGGTTCTCCTTCGTCGCGGCAAGTAACCGAAACCGCCACCCGGTAGTGTGGCAAGAGCCACCAGCACCTTAAGCGGGGGTGGCAAAACGTGCCCGCGGTGTTATCCGATATTCTCTCTGCGGTTAGTCCGTGATCTCGAAACCGGCGGTATCGCGGGATCAAACGAGAGAGAGCTTGCGCTGTGCCGCGTAGCCTAGCTACCGTCTTCCCGGAAGCTTATTGGGCCCATGTGGTTTACGCTACGGGATATACAAAGAGAAAGCGAGAGAGATAGACCTTGAGATGCAGACGAGGGATGCTGCGCGCGAGAGTTGCAGTATCACAACCGCGTACAGATGCAGTCGCGATAGCAAAGTCGGTCTCAAGTCGCTATCCCGCATCCCGTCTAGGGATGCTTACAGAGTATCGATATACATGCTTGGCCCATATTCTCGATGCGTGCTCAACGCTGAGAGAATATGATCGCGTCTTTATTAATTTATTATGTATGTGTATAATCATGGTACAGAAATTTGTAAGAGAAATGCGCGATGAATTAACCAAAATAGCGCGAATATATTAACATTACCCTAATAAAAATTATAGATAGAAATACGATAGGTTAAAATTAAAAAGAAAAAAAAAAAAAGCTATCTTATATTGACTTAATTTAACGAGACGCTGCGACGAATTAATACGGTGCTTTTGGGCATAAAATGTTTTTCCGTTACGTGCTATCAATATTTTACCGGAGCACACACACACACACGTACGTGTAAACGATAGGATCTATTTACTTGCCTTTCCATTTTCGCTTCGCTTCGAATTACAAAATAAAATAGAAGTGCACATACGCGGATACGTTATCACTCTTCTTTATTAACCGCGTTCGGGAACGAGATCCGAAGGGCGAGGTAATATCTGTCCTTTTAATTTCCCGGCACATTCGCTAAATGATATTAAATGTCAAAGTTCGAAACTATCGAGTCAGTGAATACATGATGGATAAACAAAAAAAGTAATTGAAGCGTCGTTAATTTAATTGGTTCGCAATTTAATTACGATAATGAACGTAACAGTTTTGTTTTTTTAACTTGTATAATCATTCGCAGATAATTTTCGATCTTTTTTTGGTTGGCTATGAGAATTATATGCAAAATTTGCAAGTATATATAATTTTTATAAAACATTAGGTAATTTTTATAAAACGTGAGGAATATAGATCTATAGATCTATCATGTATACAATTTATCATAGCCTATAATTTCCAAAAAATATAAATGCTTGTAATTTAAATTTTTACAGAAGTGTTAAATCAAAATTTGTTACATATACAAATAATATTTTTATCGAAATAATTTTACGTTAAAATGGTTGTATTTTTTCTCTTTTAATTATAAATATTAATATTTCAGAAAATAATCATTACTTGTTATTTCATTCGCTTGAAGGACCATAGGGATTGCAACAACAATTGCCATAAAAAGTCGAGTTTGTTAGTGCGAGGCTGTCTATTTTTACGGCGCTATATCGTCCCTCTCTCTCTTTCTCTCTCGTTTAATAGAGCACCGAATAACGTCGCTAACAGAGTGCGCGCGATAAGTGCGCGTCGTTGTATCACAACACGATGAAGCGGCCGTTCGTTCCGTGTCCAAGCCGCCGTTACCGGAACCCCGGCGAAGTCATAACCGCGTTATCGATTAACCCTTTAAACACCGGACAATTGTGCCGTTGAATTTACAGCGGCGCGCCCATTGACGTTTTTGCGCTTTAACGAGGAGAACGGAGGAGCACGGATTGGCGTAAATTTTCATCGTGCTGTCGCTACAAATTTTGCCTCTCCCTCGCGTATCATGGATGGTAATACCGAGGATCCTCGCTTGTCTCGATTTAACTAACAGATCCGTGAAAAAATATATAGTTATATCATTCGATTCGAGCGCGTAAGTAATTCGTCCAAATAGAAATGACACATTGAAACGTCATTATGCAAACTAGGTGAAATATGACACAATAGACGTCACATAATGGAAAGTGTGCCGTATGAAACTTTTAGTTTATATAGGACATTCATTATATGTGTATGTCGTCCTATATAACTGTACACCTAAGTTTGATAATTGATCCCGTTAAAAAATTGATTTTTTTCGACATTAAATGACAAATATCTACATTATAAATATCTACATTAAGAAACTATCGATTTCGTTGATTAATGGTGCTGTTATTATACGAAATATCTACGTTTTTTTTTTTTTTTTTTTGAGACATTTTTTAAATGTTTTGTTTTGTCGCAAATCTATAAACAATAACGCGTAATGTGAATCTGTATTGATTTATGAAATTAGTACAGCATATACATATAAGTCGAAATTGTGTGGACGCTGTTTTTCATCCAAATCGCCGGTCACAATGGGTACGATATTCATTATTTCGGATTGGTGCATTGCGATGAAATAATAATTGTGTTTTCTTGAACGAGACATCCGCACGCCGAATCAAAGCGGAGCACGAGTACTTCCGGAGTGCTGTTGGTTGAATTTGTTGGCGGTATATTCGATTGTAACGGTAATGAACCGCACACCGCGAAGTTGATTTTCATTACTTTCCCATATATACACAAACACACGCGCGTATCGAACGAAATACCCGGCGATGACGCCGGGATCTTGGAGAACGCGCGACAGTATTTGATGTTTTTATATTATTTAATTTGATATGGTTTCAAGATTTTGGCAATTTTCTTATATATATTTTTTATGACATTTTCAGATTTATGGTTTTTTAAATTTAGGTTTTAGTTTTTGTTTGGTTCATTTTTATTTTCGAATAATGATCGATTCTGATTTGCTAGCAATTCGTAGAATACTTGTAGATTTGCTTCGGTCTATTATTACATTGACTTAGAGACTGCACAAGTTTTTATTCAATTTTTTTATTTCAAATTAATAAACTAGTGCGCGCAGTGCTAGAATTAAATTCTGTTTGCCGGCATGGGCGCGCGCGTTGCATTTTTAGAGAAGAGTTGCATTTTTCTACAGGAATTACAGTTTTATTTTCTGGGAATTTTATTGTCAACCGTTTCGAATGAGATATGCGTTTCCATGAGCGCTCTCCACGGAACCGGGATAAAAATCGCCGGATAATACGGGGGATTATTAACACGGGCCCTGCCGCATATTCTTTTCCGTTGTGTACCTAACGCACGGTATATATGATACATACACGCGACATACGCGATGCACAGGTATATATCCGGCGCATCAACGTGTCTCTATTCCGTGCGGATTTGAAAATCCATGATGTGTGCCGAAGCATATTCGGTTATTTATTAAAATATTTTTATAGACTCTTTTGGTCGCGTGGTTTATCGTATCGGAGGTGAAAATGTCAGAAGGTAGGATGAAATGCAGAAACCGTAACAGGGATGATATAGAGGGTATGAAATGTTTACTTTTCAACATTTAGTCCATTATTTTACTCTAGACATTGTTTTATGAAACTACAATGACATTTGCGACGTCAAGTAGTGACAAAAAGAGCAAAATATAATTATTTTATCACTGTGATATAATATTGTAAAGTAAATTTTTTATATATTTTTTTATTGCATATTCTTTAAATTTTTTCATCATTTAAGACACAAACATTTTAAGGATATTTGCTTTATCAAAACACCACGTTTTTGTGATTAATGAGATATTGAACTTTCTCTCTCTCTCTCTCTCTCTCTCTCTCTCATATAATATTAATATATTATAATTATATTTATTATATATCATTATTATCAATGGCACTACAGTCCAAATAGAGCCTTGACCTCTTCAATACTCCACTCGTTTCGGTCCTCCAATGCTCTCCTCCAGCTCCTCCCAGCATCTCCTGAGCATCTCTGATCACGCTGTTCTCCATTTTGTCTTTGGCCAGAATCTCGTTTTCCTCCTGTTTCGTGAAGGATTTCTTTGCGACCCTGATTTCGGGCATACGTTGCACATGCCCAGCTCATCGGAGGCTTAGTTTAATGTATGTAGAGAGCAAGGATTCTCCTTGTGCAGCTGGTACAGCTCATGGTTGTATATATTATTATAATATATATTATATACAATATTATAATTATGTATCATAATTATAAAATTATGTAACTTTGCAAAACAAATTCTGATATATTTTTATCATAGAAACCAAAATTGATATTTTTTTTTATTTTTTTTTTTACACATATACCGAGTCTCATCTTCTATTGCACATTTTTTTTGCGCAACATCGTACGAGCCGTCTAATTTGTCAAAACGTGTTTCCCTCTCGTCGTAAAGTTTTCTTGCGTTTTTTACTAGAGAAACACATGTCGCGAGTGAATATGTTAGGAAAGCAAGGGAAGACACACACCCTCGAGAAAAGAGCTAAAAAGAATTAAATTGCGTAAAAGGAAAATATTGCCAGAAAAAAAAGTGACGAAGTCAGTATGATATCGATTATACGAATTTTTTAACCTGCGTTTAACATTTTATTATCGCATAGTATTTTATAAAATAATGCATACGATAATGAATGAAAAGTAATAACCAGTAAAAAAGATATTTGCTTTATCAAAATTGTGTTGTATCAGTAACAGAGCGATGATTAAAGAACATTCTGTTACATAAAACATTTTCGCATATTTTATACGAACATATAAATACAGTAGATTATTTATATTATAATATATATTTCATAATAATATTGCATGCTTTATACTTGAGTATACTGATGAAATTAAATTCCTCTAACACATTCAAAAATAGAAGTACGTGATATTACACGAAATTAAAAATTGATTTTAATCTTCGATCGTTAATATTTGTATAAACTAGATTTTTATATCAATACACACACATTTATTAAATAATAAATACAGTCTCGTAAAATAAAAAATTCATAAATCGTCAATTTCTATTAAATTATATGCAAGCATTTTTAATATATATTAGTATTGATCATGTGTCTCCACTTTTTTCTAAATATAAAGAACTGTCATTTATATGACTGTGTTTTTCCTATAATATATTCAAAGTTTATGAAAGCATACATGCGACTTCGGATCTCGAGGCGAAACACGCTACATGTATTCGAATAAAAGCAGCAGCCACGCCTGGTGCGAGGTCGTGTCGCGTGTATCGTTTGGACACGAGACATGGAAATCGTCGTCACGACGACCGAGGGGGAGAATGGCACGAATTACCCTCGGCCATATGGCGTTTCCCGATGTCCGTGGAAACCCGTGGCGAACGCGGGCACGTGGCGATTTCGAAAACGCGGTGTTTCCCCGATGTGTAGGAGGAAACCCCTTAGCTTATACCTTCGCTTCCATCCCATGTGTCTCGCTTTTCTTTCCTTTTTCTCTCTCTCTTTTTTTCTCTTGCTTTCCGAAGCTTCCCGTCGACGTCTAATTCGGGGCATAAACTCGGCACGCGTGACCAAAAATCGTGGAGGGGAAACCACGCCAAGATTTACGATGTCTCGGTTTCCCTCACGCGGGATTCCACGTTGCTAACTTATTTTCCGTCGTGTTGCGTGAAATTTCTCCGCACTTCCTCGATTTAGAAATCTTGTCTGAAGCCAGCGCGCGAACATTCTCTCGTGCTTTTCTTTTTGATATAACTTCTATATCAGAGTCCTTTCTTTTTTTATATAAACTTCTATATCAGAGTCTTTTCTTTTTTTATATAAACTTCTATATCAGAGTCTTTTCTTTACAGCGAGGCAAATGAAATGCAATTAGTCGCGATCGTGTGCGTTTCTCATCAATCGCAATGTTAATTCTAAAGGAGAACGCGTCAACGATAAGATAAAAAGCAAAAAAAAATGAGAAAGAAGCATTATATATATATTCAATAAGCTCGATATACATGTATCAATTCTATTTGCGAAGTCTTTCTTCGATTATATGAGAGAGATATATTTTTTTATTTCTATCGATTTTATTCTTATGACTCTTATTCTATATCCCGTAAGGAACTGGTAATATTACATTTTATTCTTTGTATGTATATTTCTTCAAGATTTATTTGAAATTCTCGAATATAGCCTTATCTGGAGTATTATTTTCACAAAATAAAAGAGAATAAAATTGACGGAGTATTCGTTTTTTAACGTCGAGGAAGATTGCATTATGTGCAAGCTACAAGATTGCGGAAATTCGACTTCGTTTCTCCGCGTTGCACGCGAAGTACGTTACGAGATGTAAAATTCTCATATAACAAACTCGCGTCTTTACTCATCGGAAGCGGTTAGCTTACGTTAACGTCTAGCGCCGTAATGGACGATAGCGTGCTGTGTCAATGTGTTCTTTCTTCATTTGTCATTGTGGCCGCTTATGTTCGGTACTTCCCTTTCGCGTCAACGTGAACAAATGCACGAGCAAGCACGTTACCATTTATAATTTATACTATTGCGCACATGTGTATGAGATTATGTATATGACAGCTTTAATAATACAGTGTCATTAATACTTTAATGCTAATATAGATCGCGAAAGATTTCCGTCTGTCATATGCAGATGGTGTGCACGCGAACGTACATTTCCATTTGTTAATATTTTTAAACGTTATACAAAGGAACGTTACATATTTAGAACATTGTATTAATTTCCATGATAATGTTCTCTGGTGTCAAATACTAATATTTTATATTTGATCGAGATGGGAATTAATAGATATTACTTAATTAATATATTAACCTTCATTTATTTAATATTGATGTATCTTTATCAGCTTCTTTCGCCAAAAAACTCGCTTAATCAATAAATGACAAAAATACATAAATTATTACGCCACGCAAACGTCAAATTATTATGTCAAGGGGCTTGTTGTACCGGGCAGAAAAGTTTTCCAAACTTTCAAGACAACTCGGAGATAGACGGCATAAGAAATACGCCATCGCGATGCAATATTCTTAAAGTATTAATTAACGCGCGAGGCAATTATCGTGGCACTCGGACATAATTCTCGGTCCAAGTTTTGATAGAATACGCGCGACGACACAAACAATCGGGCAACCGGCATGGTGGCCGTTTTCCCGCATTTTCCGCGGTGAGATTTAGCTTTGATATATCGTCCACGTGGTCATTTGTCGAGTGGCCGCGGTGAGAACGAGGCGGGAATAAATATAAATCTGATCTCGCGTTTAGATTGTACCGCTGCCATCCTTTGGGGCGAAACGTGGCGGAACGTCGCGATAAAAAAGAAAAACGCGGGAATCCGACTGGACCCCCCCCTTTTTTTCCCCCGACTTTCTCCGTCTCTCTTTATTTTCCTCGGTTTTTTTCTGACAACGTTTTCGGAATGGCTCGCTTAATTGGGAAAGAGGATGACGATCGAGTCGAGGACATCGTTTCCGCGCAAGGACTTTTCGGAAGGTTCAGCGAGACATGATGCTCGTTAATTAGGAGAAGTGGATTATTGGTGGTCCGGAAGGCGAGTGTAAAAATAAAAATGAATAAGAATCGCGCGGCCGAATGAAAGCGGGATTCTGCGGGTTTTCAGGCTTGTGGGCATCTCGTCTGCGAGAACAATCGGAATGGAAGGAAAATTGCGACGGGAGGGTTGGAAAAATGATATCGAATCTCTCGGTGAACTTTGTCGTTAGATTGTTGAAATTGAAAGAAAGTCGCGCACATGCTTGAAGCTATACCTGCACTCGTAAAGATCACTTGTCAAACAATGAAACGTATGAAAAATTTAGCCGTATGTGCCTTTGCGAGAAGTGCATTCCAGTGTTTTTCCGCACGGTTTGTCAGGAGAAAATCAAAATGGTACATAAAATCAAAATCGAATCTTTCGATGATTTCTATTACGAATTTTTCTGAAAATAGGAGGAGATCATAAATATTTTTCAGCATATGTCCTCTCTTCGAGTAAATATTTTTAAATTTTTCCCTCCCTCTTTGATATATGATATCTATTTTTATATACTTAGAACGTAAAATCGAAGGGTGAAAATTAAAGAGATGGTAGATAGAACAATCTCAATATATATATATGTACATACACATAAGAGCTATTGTATAAAATTTTGCACAGTCCGTCAAAAGCAGCCGCGTCGAAGAGTCGTCTGTACTTGAACATCATCGCATTCGCTATCGTCCGACTCAAAATTTCCGGAGCCGTGATTGCCCACGTCCATTCCGTCGTAGTTGCGTTAGTGCATTACGTGACAAAGTTCGTTGATTCTGTACAGAGCTGACTTCGACGTTAAGGGGGAAAGTAGTAGACGGGGGATGCGAAAAAGGATTGGAGAATGGTAGATTTGATACGGAACCGTCGTACTTTTAATTCGTCGAGAAAATGAAGTCCGGACACCCGGTTCGTTTGTGGATCGGGCCCGATGGGATCGGTCGAGATTTTAGGCGATTGGCATCCTTAGGATTTCTCTTTCCTGTCTCGCTGGAAAATTGCGGATTGCCGTAAAGAACAGAATTAAGCTCCCGAGTTCTCGAAGCGTGGAAACTTTTGCCGCTTCCTTCTTTCCGCGTTTTCTTCTTTTTTTCGTTTTCTTCCATCGCGCCTCTTTTCTCTAAGGTTTTACCCACGAGATCCGGTCTATCTATTCCATCCACCAGATAGTCGATTGACATTGAGTCGCGTTGTCGGTTTGCTCCCTCTTTTCTCCCGCGCCACGTTACATTCTTTGCTCTTCCTTTTGTTTTCCGTGTTATCCTGTTTTTCTCGTTTCGCGAACGTTTGCAAAGCACCTATTCACCGCAAGTTATCCATCTTTCTCTCCCTTACAAACCTCTGACCAGAAATTCGCCCTCCTCGTCCCCAATTAAAGGGGCAAACCGGAAAATTTTCCACCAGGTTCTTCTATCTATCTATACCTCTTTACCTTTCACTATACCGCGTAGGTTTTGCTATTTCCTTTTGAAGGCGAGCATTCTTCAGAAATTAACGACCGCCCTCAAGGATTCCCCGCGATGGTTTCTTTGATCCTTTGATCGTCGAGCAAGTCCAAAGCGCGCTTCAATATTCATCAGATGATGTTGCTGATGTATTGTTAGCGATAGCATATATATATATATAATGTATAATGTATTTTGTAAAATAATTATGAGTTATATAACACACATAAAATTATGATATTACATGATTTAATTTAAAATTATATAATTTATTGATACACAATATGAAAAGTAAATTAAAACAAAACCGTGCAAAATTTTATCTTTCACGTCGATTTTTCTCGATGAAATAATTGTTTCCCGTTGAAATTTTTACGTTAACGGTAATGTAAAGGAAATTGAATATGTATTTGCTTAACATTATTTGATTCGTGATATCGATCTGTGAAATCGTTCTTTCTCTTTCATTTTTTTTCACATCGCATTTTTTTCGTGTTAATTTAATCTCGCTCGCTACAATGCGGGTCAATTGTCAAGCTGACGTCGCAACATATAACCCTCCTTTTCACAGCGGATCTATTTTTTTCATCTCGGCTCGTTTGATGAAAATGCTGGCGTGTTCTCGCACGGACGAGTTAGATTTCATATCTGCGAGTCGTCACGGGACGGCCGATATCCGCGAGATGAACGAAAGTTAGAATAGGGTGGATGAGAGATAAGGTCGGCAATAAAGGGAGAGGAGCAGTAACTGCTCGCGCGGTCGATGCCTTCTGAATTATGCAAAGTCAACGAGTCAGACCCGTGTCAGCGAGACGAGTGTTCCGAACTGCGACGTTTCCACTTCTCGTGGAATCGGAAGGTTCGTATGCGCGATAGCATTCTTTCAGTTTAATCATATAATTCGATTGTGGCGCCGAGTAATAACAGTAAATAATAATAGTAAATTCATTATTATACGATGAAAAATAATAGATATTATTTGACGTTAATAATTATAATATGACGTTTATATATTTAATATAATTGTTAAAGCTCTAACATTTTTATCATTCTTCTCGAAAAAGTTATAGAAATTTTCGTTACTCGAGACTAAATTATTACACATTTTATCACTTTCTCTAACAGTTTTTAATTTCGTGTAGAGTTTTGCGGATCCTAAGAGCGTGATTTCATAAATTTACACGAAACTGGGATCTCATTAAGATTGCACTGTAATACAATCTTCATACATCATAAATAGCAACATTCTTTTACGGTATTTTATTTGTGAAATATTTTATTTTATTGCAATAGAGAAGAGAGAGTATTTGAAATTGGCGAGAGAAATCGCAATATATTCGTGATCTTCGAAAGCAACGTTTTCGCACGTTTTAATTAAAATTTCGTGATTATATAAATAATTATCATTATCCTTGCCTTTATGCTTCCTCGTAAAAGTAATTTAAATTTGCATCAACGTTATACGAATGTTTCATCTTTACATGGAAAATGAGTTTCGCAATAAATACCATTATATGTATATACGGAGAATTAACTTTCAGTTATAGTGTAATAAATAATTTTTCAAGACGCAAGAAAAAAACTTACATTTTTCTTAATCCCGCAGTTACGTTTTCTAAGGCTTTTTCCGAGCATTTATCCTTCCCGTTCACAATGCGATCTTGTGCCATTGCTTGAAAGAAAACGAGTTAAAATGGAAACGCGCAGAAATAAGTACATAAAGAATATAAAGGAGATACAAGCTAAGCAAAGCACACTGCATCCTCGTTATACATGACAGATACGTTCTTGAAGATCGTTGAAATCGCATAAATGGAATCCTATCTTCCGTACATATTCTCCGAACCATGAAACGAGAGTCTTATCTCCAAATGTTATTTTCGTATATTATAAAGGGAGCTCAATGTGTTGTTGCTAACATAAACTCGCGATTTCCAAATATCAGGTCAGTTATACATTTCTATTTACGTCTCGTGATTCGTCGACCGAATAAAAAGAATCAACGTTTGCACGTTTATTATATGTATAATTGATATTACCGTTCGAGAATTTTCTAAAGATGTATATTTTTGTTATAAATATCAGATCCCCAGATTCATCAAAAATTTATGCAAAGAAAATGCTATACACTCCATGAATTTTATGAAAAACAACAGAATGTTATATAGACAACATTCTGGTCTATTCTTGATATTATTTTCAAAATTCACTTTGCATCCATAATTTATATATTTCTGAATCGTAAGAAAAAATTAGGTTTTTAACTATCTGATTATACGAGCTCGCAATTTCAACTTCTCTGGTCTCTGGTTTACGGTTTATGATATTATTGTATTATATGTACATACATGATGGAGGATAGTTAAATTTTATAAATGCGTATAAATAATATATTACAAATTATATTGTGATCAATGAAAGCAACTGCTGCTTCGAAATCGAAGGTTGCGTTGTTGACAAGTTTTCACGATAGAATCCATCGTCGTAAATTTCTGTGACGCAATTTTGCAATCCCGGAACAAGAGATCATTCCGGCAAATCCTAATCTCTTTTAAGTACGCAAGTATCCGTGATGGTTTCGGCACCCTTTCCTGTATCGGATAATATAAGCACAGTTGTTGCTCTACAATTTCTCTCTCTCTTCTTCCTTCGCTTAAACGTTCGAAATAATTGTCTGTCACATTGCATTGCATTTTTTCTTATTGTTAGTTAAAAAGTACCTCTTTCTTATCCTCGTCATCGCACATCATTCTCTCTCTTTCTCTCCCGTTGCCACCCTCTCGTAACTAAGAGGGGTCTCGTTTAGGGATGGGGGGGACTTGCCGCTTTTAAACTCGGATAAAAGCCCGGAGGACCGAGAGAGTAGGTACCTATCTTTTGCGAGATGCGATTTCGTAAATTCAAGTAAAACTAAGATCCGTGTAAACCTAATCTTCTTAAACGAAGTCTAGATCGTAAAGTCTCGGGCATCCGCCGCCGGCTGGTGCACCGCCGTGGAATAAAAAGTACGACGGGGGTAGATAGTGGCGAGGGGCGGACTTGGCTATATCCCGGGGTGGGTACTAAAACGCGGCTATATCGCGACATTTGGGCTTAAGGATGAGGACGAGAGTCCCGTTCTCGAAGTGCGCGCACCAGCGAGAACGACAATAATTTCGTATTAAAACGGTTCTTGCGGATTACACGTTTCCCGCCTCCGACGTTTCCGTCCGTCCGTCCGTTCGTTCCTCTCCTATACCCCTTTTTGTCCACGTCATTTGCAGATAATGCGGATACGATCTCCGCTTTCCTTCTTCCTCATCCCTCGCTCAGTTCTCTCCTCTTCTCTTCTTCTCAGCGAAAACGAAGAGATGCTTTTTTCGAAGAGGAAAGACACTCTTCATCTCTTTTCTCTAATACCTTTCATCTCCCATTTCACGTTATTTTCGTTCTCGTTATTTTGTTCGAGCCGCTGAAGGTTCTGCGTTTTTTAATTTTATTTACTTTTTTTATTCTAAAACGAGGAACGAATAGAAGAAAATGGGATACTTAAGCGATTATATGTATCATAATAGTATTTTTTTCATTGTATTTATACAAAACCGCGCCATGATATTTCGAGACGTATTCTGTGAATATATTCCGCGCTCTTCGCGGATGATATAAATGCGATCTTTTTCCTCGCGATGTAGAACCGACTGACATTTTGTCGGATTTCGAGCACGCACCAAAGAAAATCCTATCTCTTCTCCCCGTTGAAATTTTCGAGTTGCTTTTCTTGGTTTGCGGCGGTAAATACAGCGAGTAAAAGTTGCCGTCTCGCGCTGCATAACACCGTTCCAATTTTACATTAAAAAAAAAGTCGCGGCCTGCCGCGAAAATATGATCCTTTTCCTCTCGCCCCTCCCTCTTTCGCGCACTTTTCTACGATCTTCTTTTTGTATCGCATTCCTCCTCTCGCGGATGATACAAATACGATTCCTTCGCTGCTTTTCCACCGTTTCCGCGATGCGTCGTCGTCTTTCTTTTGCTTCACGACAGACTTCCTTCCAGCCGGAAACTTTTTCTTGCGGCTTTCTTCTCCCTCTTCCCTTCATCCCTTCCCTCTTCGATGTGCGGCATGTCGCGTCTCATTATTCTTATTTTACGCTTCTATCTCGTTTCTCGGGGAACTTTTCGCGCGAGTTAGTACAAGATATGAGTTTCCGCTCTTATCTCGTTCTACGTATGCACATAGCAGTGCAAACAGCTGGAAACTAGAAGACTATGGGAAGAATGGCAACTACATTGCGAGAATATTAAAAGCTGATTGCGACGAGATTATTGCCTAATCGCGTGGATATTGCTGAATTTTGAATATTCATAGGAAAGTTAATTTGGTAAACGCATTCTTTTTATGTTTCATATAATTTTATGTTTAGTCTTTAATTGAATGCATACTTAATATCAATTAATATGATTACATTCTGTCATCTTAATTATAATATTGTTATTTGTTGAAGATTGGAATTTATGATGCTGATTATTGAATAAGATTTAACTATCATAATTAACTATTACAACATTATACATATATGATTGACGCCATTGAGTTATGTTAAATGAATTATCGAACGATTGTAAAAGTTACATAACAGGAGTGATGCAGCTTTCTTTTTCTTATATAGTTTAATTTCGATTTAAAATAAAATAATTTCGTTATTGCTCAATTGCTTAACTCACACACATACACAGATACCTATCAGAAAAATATCGGTGCTATCCGGATGTTATCGTCCCCCTTCATTCTTAAAGTGAAAACTGGGCTGAAATTAGAACATGTACGCAATTAAGCGAGCTTCTCCGATGCTTCCAATAAAGAAAGAAAATAAAAGCGGGCCCTTCGTCAAGAGGGAAAGCGTCGCAGCTTCACGTTATAAAAACTGACATGTTTACGACGCGCGCGTGCGTACTTTTCGCCTTCAATTCTCTCCAATTCCCTCCTCTTCTTAAAGAACGTTTACATGTAAACGAGAGACGCGTTTCCAGATAATCGCGTTTCAGCGAGCAACTTCATCCAACAATTTCGCGAACTCGTACATATTAGACTATCACGCTCTGTTATTGGCACGAGAGAGGGTAACGAAGGGACATGTCGCATTCCTTTTATTCGCCACGTTTCCAGATAATGCAGAAACGATCCTCGTTCACGAGTCCCCGTCCTTCCTAGGTCCCCCTTTCCCCTTTTTCTCCACGCCAGTATCTCTCTCTCTCTCTTCTCTGTTCTCTACCTTCCAACCTCCTTTACGAGGGACTTCCTTGCCAAGATAGCGCGGACCTTTCCTCTCGCGGTTCCTTTATTCCTTTGATACCCACTGCCTTCTATCGATGGTCTTATTTCTCTCGCTATCACATTCCTTTGGACTTTCTCTTTCTCCCTCCGTCTCTCCCTCTCTCTCTTTTTCTTACCTCTATCTCCGTAAGTATTAATACGGATTTCCCCTTCGTGCCCTCCTTATCTCTCTTTTCTCTCGATCCCATCGTTGAAACTTTCTGCCGTTCGCCCTCTCATCCCTTAAATTCCGGTCATGTTTTCGCGAGCATCGGATATAACGGACACTGCCGTCCGCTTCGTTTGAATCTAACGAAAGAACGATACCAATGCCCGATTTGAATTACACACGATAGAAACTATTGTATTTGATAGAGCATGAAGGAGAGAAAAGTTTTTCTGATAAATTTTTCAAATGCGAACCAATAGTCAGCGAATCATGATACTTTCGAAAATATTATAAAGAGAAAGATTATAAAGACACATAGTTTTAAGCTGAATAATGTCCGGATTTTGTTGAAAAATTGAAAAATTCTCCTAATTCCTATTCAGCTTTTAATAGATCAATGTCTGCATTATTGATTATTGATGAATTAAATAATTATACAACTTTGAAAATTTCGACTCTGTTAAAAGCATTATATAAATATTTAAATGCTTTTAAAATAAATCGAAAAAATATATATGATCTAATTTAAATTGAATTGAACATCGGGTACCATTGATTATCAGTAACACGAAACGCGTGTGAACGCTAATCTTCTTAAAGTGAACAGCAGCCTCGAGCTATTATTTTGATTCCCCTTTTGCTTCTTCTTCCCGGTAATTACAGGAGTTCGCCTTCGCTCTTTCTTACTCGTTGCTTTATCCTCTTGTAAAACACCGCCGCGAAATAAACAGCCCGCTTTCCGCTCGGCGTTGCATCGTTCCGGAAGTTGAAACCGAGCCGGTTCCGCCGAGTTTCCGTCGTAAATATGCTCTAAGGTTCAACCAAAATTTAGGACGTGACTGAGTGTGAGAGAAACTTAAGGGTTTCTTTCCTGGATGGGCCCTTTCGCACGACATATTTTACGAGTTGTCTGTAAGTGATTATTCGGGCGGGACAATAATAGTTTATGGTTTTGTAAATTTTTCCCCCTTGTAATATTTAATGTGATAAAATCGGATGTGTATAATATAGTTAATTGTAGTATAATTAAGAAAAATTATGAATTGTAGAATAGAATAATTAAGGCATATTTTAAATAATAGAACTGATAATTATGATTTTTTAAAATACTTTTACGACGCATGTTGAAGCATTTCAATTTTATAATTATCTCAATATAATTCTCTAATTTTCTAATTGTTTAGTTATTGTTTTTAGCATTTTTATATTATCTTTCTTTTTCATCGATTCTCTTTTTTCTTTCTTCGATTTTATTTATTGGTTTTTATATATTTTTTGGATTTTTCGTTTTTATATTCCCTTTTTTTGTGTTAATTCGGCTCTTTTTAATGTTTCACCCTCCGCAGTTTTTTTTTATGCCGTTTGCTTGCTACTTCCACCTGAAACCTTTTTCTCGATTTCCACTCTCTCGCGCGCTATTCCTCCTCTGCTATCGTGTCTCTACCCCTTCGAAACGCCGGCAGAAAACGAATGCCGTTGGATAACCATCCACTTTCGCTGTCGCCCTCGGGTCGTCCTTCTCTCGGTTGTGCACATCGACTAATTTCGCCCTTCGACCTACGAATCGTACACCCGATTGCCCACCTTTTTCCATCGTATCCTATTTTCCGCGTATCCTATCGGTATCAAGATCCCGATATCGGAATCATTGGCGCACCTAGGGATCTTCTATACTTTTACCCTTTCTACTTGGTCCGTGGATACGATAGACGACACCTCGTAACCGTAAGATTAGAGACTTTTTTTATGTCGTTATCCCGGCGTTTTTTTATTTCTCGCATCGGGGAGCAAGTCGAGAGAAAGAGAATAGCTGGTTCATTTAAGTGTGTATATGTACACGTGCGTGCGTATTTAAAGTTTAATGGTAGACAATAAGCGCAGCGGGTTAAACGCAATGATATGAGCATTGTTTTCGACAATGGCGCAGAGCGACTCGAATAGGCTCTCAGGAAAACGCGCATTTGCGACCACAAAGTTTTTATCGGAAAATACAAACTTTTTAATGAATTAATGTCTGAAATGGTAACAAAAAACCAGTTGTTAGAAACCTCAAATAACTTAAGAATTAAAAAATTCTGAATTTTTCTGTTTTATGTATATATTTAATATACATTCAATTTCTAGAATTTTTTTTATTGATATTGATTTTTATTTTCGAAACACTATATTGATTTTAATCGTCATTAATTCAAATTTGTACTTGCCAAAAATATTGACGAAAATATTATCCAGATTTTTATTCGAGAATATCTTCACTCGATGGTCTTTTTACGACGCGATACTCTATGCATTTAGTTCACCGCATTAGAATAATTCTTGTAGCCGCGCTCCTTTTCTCTCAAATGTCTCTATAGTGCAGCGCGTTTGTATATGAGACGAGATTAGATCTGGAGGATATTTTCTTTTGCGTAATGTACGGTACTCACGACGAAAAATCATTTTTCCGCGAGAGAACTGTCGTGGTTATCGTTGGAAATAGCGGCGCACGCTCGAACGAATGCGAATGCGAAAGGGAGAAAGAAAAATTCTCTTTCGACCGAGCGGTCACGATTAAACGTCACCATTACGTACAGGGGTAGCGAAAAGAATCAGCAGAGTAAGGTCGAGATTGCGAATTGACATGCGAAACCTTTGCTTCACATCGAGCTTACGATCATTGCTATAGCATGAATTATACAGCGGGTATTTGCAAAGTATTTTTAGATGAAGGTAAATACATGAAATGAAAAAGAAACGCTTTCATTAATAATAATGAAGTCGGTACAGTAAATAATAAAATAATTTTATACTGATATGACATGTAAATGAACGATTGCGGAAGTTAGCAGTTTTCAGTATGCAATTTAACGAAAAATACATAAATGGTAAATGAGAGGAAACTAATGATTATTTAATAAGTTTGCTGAATTAACAGGTGACGACGCTTTTTGTGCATTCGTCGCGTTCTTTTTCTTAAACTGCATTTTCAATATATATTTTTACACAGTAATTTTTTCCTAATATAGGAATACATTGCAACAGTATATAAGGACATAGATCTTAGATTTTTCAATTTTGATGATAAATTTGACATTTAGGAACATCGTTAGATTAATTTACTATTTAGATTCAGACGAAAAGTGTAATAAAAAAATTCGAAAAAAATTATACTTTTATAAAACCTTTCAACGACGCTATCTGACAATCGTGGCATTCATTTCTCATACGTCGCAAGTTATCATAGCGACATGGAATTTTCTGCGGCTGCGTTTCGCGGTCTCTCGCGCCGCGTATGAAAAGAGAACGCGCGCGCGGTAATGGAAAACACGGGGGAAACTCTCGGCCGTTACGCCGTTGGTCGGACTGTAAAGAGGAAGAAAATCCTTACAGTGCATAACGTGTACGAACTCGTTTACAGACGCGACATTTCGTTTACCGCAGCTACGAGAAAGAAGGTCGCGTCGCGCTCTTTCGCGAATCGCATCAGAACAACTCTGCGACAAGGATGCGCACCTTCCTTCTTTTGTCGCCTTTACCATAGTTTTTTGTCAATCTTTTACAACAGTCTATCGAGCAGGATTCGTCTCTCGATATAGCGTGAAAACGCGTCGCGCACAAGGGACGCTTTTTTCGTCTACTGTCATCGACGCTATCATCTCTCTTTTTAGACGTACGTAAACTAGGACGCGTATTTTTTACCCGTTCGATGTGAATAACTTTTTATCCAATACAACGTACTTTTAACGTGTTCGTCTTTTATGGAGTTTTTCTTGAATTTATCACAATTTTGAAACAAATTAGCAGTCATAATTTTAGCTATATACTTCGTATTTTCTTTTCTTAGATATCGGAAATGTCATTACGTAAAACAGAGATATAAATAAAATTTAATACTCGAATTTTCTCTACCCGCCTACGCTCATTGAATGTATTTATTTTAATTCATCCGCGATGACACATACTCGCCGCCCGTTTTTATCAGCCTATTAAACGACGATTTTAGTGAAATTTGATTTGTGGCGATGAACTTTTAACGTTCGACGATTTTATCGGGTCTAAAAAAGTCGCGCGCTTTATACTCGCGATAAAATTTCCAATTTTTTATTTTAATGCATTTTATTTTATTGCATTTAATAAGGTAGAATTTAATGAAACAATTAGATAAAGATAGAGGATAAATAATTGCCTTGTACATCAAAATTCTCTAATTTATCAACTTTTATTTCGTGGTTTTGTATTCGAGACTATCGAGAAATTATATTTTCTCTCTTTTTACCTCTCGCAGATTTTTCAACTTATAAATTTCTCGCGGAACGAGTTGGGAAAACTCACATGGGAAACACGTCTGTTTGATATCTCCAAACAGTCATGTTTGCCTAACGGTATTGTATCTACGATGCATTGATATCATATGCATAACTGATCTCTTGGGGTAAGGAGGGAGGGATGAGAGAACTTCAACACGCTGTTATTTAATTGGATGCGTTTTCAACTCGTATTATCTTTTGTTTTTTCTGCCAACGGACAGACTGAGAAGAGCTGATCTCATCGTTTCGTCGCGATCTTGTATGTTTTGCCGTGCGTAATTTTGACGGTCGGCCTTCCGTTCGTTTTTTTCTGTTTTTCATTCGAATATTAACCGCTTTTGTTAGACCGTGAAGAGAGAATGCAGTATTTTTTCTTCAGCGTGCGTCCGTTTTCGTTCTGCGTGTATATGGGCGAAACGCGATTCCAACGGAGGATTCCAACGAATGAACGAACGAACCGTCGGTGAAATAATATACCGGCCTCTTCTTCGCGGTTTTTCCTCGCTTCGCTATGGAATATTTTCCCTCGACTCGGAAATTTTTCCCTTTGACAGCACGTGATTATACGGAGGTTTTTTTATCTCAACAACTCCTTCCCTCCAACGCAATGTGCGATTTTTCTATCGTCTCCTCTCTCGAGTTCTTATCCTTCTCATTTCATCGAAGTGTGTACGAATGTCGTTTAGGTTCTGTGTCGTCCTTCCCTTCCTTGGTGTCGGCGCGATGCAGCTACTCCCTTTTCTTTGCTTTTATTGCTTCCCGAATTCACATCTTTTCTATGTTCAGCTCGCGTTTTATGTTCCACATGGATTTTCCGCGGCTTCATCGAAGAAAAATTCACGTCGGTTCGGCTGGGAAATGACCGCACATATAAAACGTACGCATTTGATGCCGACGATGAGAGGAGTGTGCATTTTCGAAAAAGCAACGGGAGATTTACACCGTTTTCTATCTCGCGGTTATTTTTCGCAGATTTATATTTGATGTTATAATGGCAGATAAATCCGAGAGAATGTAAATGGATGTCTATTTTTCTTGATATATTTTTCCTAAAATTACAGCTTAGAGTTATAGCCATTAATTAAGAGTATTCGAGAGACTTTTTTTTATATACTTTACGATATATTAATATTACATATTAATTTTTTTATATATGATATATAAAAACATAATACATATATTATTTTATTATCCGCTCAAAAAATTAAAAATAAACTTTTTTCTTTCTCTCTCGATGATTCTTTTTACTCTGTTTTCTCTTGTTTGTTATTTTTTTATCTAAAAAAATCTGATAAAACTTGCTTGGTTTTATTACATTTACATATTACATTTTTTGGCTATATATGCTTTTTTCCTCAATTTTTAGATAGAGTTTGCTATAAGATGATATAAATGCTCTTCCCTCTTTTACTTCTTGTTTTCACCTGTCTAACCTTTCTTTTCTCCCTCCTATTTCTCTTTTCTCTTTTACGTTCAGTCAAGTTAATAAATGCAGATTCGAGCTCGAACTCCTCGCTTTTTTTCCTCAAGCTTTTTCTTTTGTTTACCCTAGCTACCCCTCGCGTTTCTTCCTTCGTATTTTCCCTTCCTTGTTCCTCTGTTTATGCAAACGACGAGCTTTGCGGTATCCCATCTCCCTTGAACTTCCATTTCTGGGCCAACGTAAACATTTGCGAAAATATTGTCGCGATAATGAGCGAATCGTAAAACATAAATCACCGAATATTCTCCCTTGATTTTTTCTTTTATAATTTGTCTTATAATTGATCGATGGTATCTCTACAGGATAAATCAAAAATGATATATCGATGCTGAATAAATTTGAACATAAAGAATTATAGGAAGGGGATGAGATTATATGTCCGCGTGTCTTTGCGACAGTATAGTCGTAGTTACATTCGCGAATTGACAGCAAGTATTCGTATTGGCCGAAAATTAGCGTCACCAGCGGCAGTGTAATCCATTAATGCTATTGTCGATCGGAGCACGAATTATCAAATTACGTCGGTATTCGGCGCAATAACGTTTATTATTCTCCGCAGATGTGTACGCGCTGCCTCGCCATTGTGGCGCGTAATATCGGGGCCTCGTCGAATCAGATCGAAATCATCATCGGCCGCCGATTAAACGATCGCTTTGTTGCGCCGTTATATATGCATTAATAATAATGACGCAATAGCCTGCTGCCGGAACAACGCGAACGCAGTGGCGGATCCCATATTGCTCGCGTTTCGACATATAATATCGCGCCATGCACCCTTCTGCCTATTGTATTCGCGCGAGTGTTCATCCAAGTGAATATCGATAATGATATTATGGAGAGTATCGCGATAACTTTTTTCTGCGCGCCGTTTATTTGGTATGGCGTATAATTTTCGAAAGTAATTCGTATCGTGCGGGACATACTTTGTATTTATAGAAATATACAGTACGTTGCAGCAAGCAGCATGTTTACGATTGTAATAATCTATTAAAACGTGTTTTGCGTTGGAAATATACAAAATGCAAATAGCGAAATAAAGTTATTAAGCGGTATTATTATCCGAAAAAAAAAACACGTAAATTATTGATTAATATAAAAATTGTATATAAATTGAATATATAAATTATAGAAAATTTCAGCAATCGATATCTCAATCTGTAAATTCCACATTTCAGTTAGGACGAAATCCATTGAAAATTATACGAGAGATTAAATTTTGTTATCCATTTATACACCCTTGCAATGTAATTCATTCCAGATCCTTTAATTTTCGACGTGAAACAACCATTATCGCCGAACCACCTATCAATTGATCAAATGAGTCAGGTACACATTTCGACTGTCAACGCGATATATATGCGCAGCGTGATAATTGCTAGACAATACGCGCACGCGGATACAGTACCGATGAATTCAATTTTCGATGGCACGCAGAAACAATCTCTGTGTTTATTCGCGACAATGATAAAAAGCACTTACCTATATATATTTCCGTATATTTTTTGATGGCGCACGAATCTTTTAGCAAAATTAATTTTATCACAAAATTGTAACGCGCTTTTTCCATGGTTGATTCAAAGAGACGGCGTCAAAAGCGCAAAGCGCCGTAACACGGAGTGCAAAGAGAATATTGCGATGGGAGGAGGCAAAGGTAGGGATTGGAACAGCGCGCAGAGAGAAAGAGAGAGAGAGAGAGAGAGAGTGAGGCCTCAGGTGCATCGTACGTCGTCCGGTCGAACATCTAAATGGCTTTTCCTCCTTGCCCGAGGGGCGCACGAGAGAGTACCGGCGCTCTCGTACCTCTGAAAAGCCACCGATGTAGTTTGGTGCGCCGGTGAATCTCGAGCGAGAACAGGATGAAGAGGGAGAAGGGGGTGGCTGGCGGCGACGGGTTGGGTGGTCGGGACACGTAGGTGACGCACGGCGACATAGCATCGTAAAATTAGCATGGGCCAACGCCGTCGGGGCTTTCCCTACGAAATTTAAAGTTTCGGCTGTGTCCGCCCTAGCCGCTCGCGCTGGCCGTTGGTGATATCAGAACCTTTCTTCCTACCACAGCTGCGGGAGAGCTTGCGTGTGCATGAGAGTTATATATTTGTAGCGAAAGGAAGAGAGAGAGAGAGAGAGAGAGCGCTGCAAGGCGGACCGAGTGATTTTTTATGCGATTCTTCCAAAGCGCGGCAAGATTTTTGTAAATTTTATTGTGCCGTCATAACTCGTATGTAGTACTTGAAGCCCTGGGCGACCTCGGCGTACTTTGCGCGAGTTTGCATACGATAATAGGAACGAAAGAGGATGCTCGAATACTTAAGAATAGACTAGGGCTTTGCAAGAATTATGGTACGTAAAAATGGGATGTTATTTCGATGATATTCCAATGATTCGATTGATATTAACTTGATTTAAAAATATTGATAGAATTTTCACATTTTATATACATATATATGAAAACTGCAGTCTACATGTGTAGATACATATAACTCAGAGGCACATTCTTCACATCATATACATACATATTATCCGAATATTGAGTATCCTCGACATCGAATATTTGACTAATAAATGGATATTGGATTCGAATATTCAGGCCCAATTATACAGGAGAGATAATTAGCAACTTAGACGATGACAGGAGATTAATTGTTGAATGTGCAAATGGTCTATACTGGAACAACTTTACAAGTTCTCTTGCATCTTTAATCACCGATAAATAGCTCGCCTACTTTAAAGAGTAAAACTTACGAAGTAATGAATTTATTAGTGAATATTATAGTAGAGAATAGATGATTAGTAGAGAATGGATGGTCTTCTAAAATTTCCAAATAAAATATGAATATTCAGATTTTTTTTAAATATTCTTTTATTATTAATATTTTTCAACTAATTTTCTTACATTTTTTATGAATTATATTCTTCATCGAGTTTACTAAATTATTATTTCCGTAATAGAATAGCAGCTCTGTATAATCTGTTTTAATAACGAGAGAGGGAAAGAGAGAGATTTAGACATTTACAAACATGCTCTGTGATTTTACATTTTTAAGACGTTTTTACGACGCTTATACATAAGTTACAACAAAGCAATTGAATGAAATTTCTCGAGCAACGTGCACACACACAATTACATGGTGCGCGTATGTCTCTAATAATACAATGCTATAATGTACACACGTGCGTCGACATGCATTCGTGTAAACGCGTGTGTCTGCAAACGCGCCGAACGCAAAGGCCCATATATACGCATAGATTGTATTTACGCGTGCAAACGGCTCGTCGTACAAACGGCAATCTGTGTATGAACAGATGTGTGCAGCGTATGCCAGGATGTTTCGGACCTCGTAGGTTTCCTCTCGAACGCATTCGTAATACGCATAAGCTATGAAGCCGAGAACGATAATTGTTTTCGCGTTTAGATATTCCGGCAATAGTACGTAGAATTATTTAGTGTCGAAAATTAAAGAATATATATACATACATAGACATTTCGGCGAACCAAAAGAGCCTAGGTCTCGCGAATACAAATGAATAATGCAAATAGACTTTGCATCGCAACGTAATCTAATTTACAATTTAATAAGCAAGGAGCTTAATGTTGGAAACTACGTAATTATAGCTGGCTCAGACAAGAGCAAGTACGCGGCTTTTTGGACACCGCGTGTACACATTCATGTACATACATATATATACATATATACCGTGATAAAGACATACGTACACGGATAGGACCGCGCGTGTGTGTTGATACCGCTTTCGGCGATGTTGACCCAGGGCAGACCGGGAGGAGACGATGGCGGTGGATTGAAGAGGGGTGGCGGACGACGGCGAGACGAGGCGAGGAGGCAGATAGGATCGGAAAAGAGGGGAAGGGGGTGGATGAAACTAACGCTCAACCCGGGTACCATATAAACTTGGCCGCATACAAATTTGCACAGGATCGCGTTAAACCGTTGCAAGCTGCAGGACGTGGACGATGCAAGGGGGAAAGGAAAGACGGGGGTGTAAGCCACCCCTGGACTCTTCTCCGTACCGTCTACTACCTTCTCGGCTGCGTGACGGAGTTTTGCGGTCGTCTGCGAATTGCCGCGGCGGTCGAGAAATCATGAAATCGAGGAATCGTTTCGTGTATAGTCGACTCCGCGACCCAGCGGGGTCGGACGCGACGGGAGGGTGGAAATTTAATTAATGCTATGGGAATAGTTCCGTGCGTTTGCACCGGCCGAGGATATAGGTAGGGCTTTGCTGTCGCATAGTGTATGGAAGATGGGTTTCCGGTGGATTCACGCACATCCTCTACACGAATATGTGGAATTATATGTAATTCAATTACGCAGTTGACGATTAATTCAGATTAATTTGTAAATGATAGTTGGATAATTATTTCGCGCGCGTCGTTTTCGTTTTAATAATCTGCTGATTAAATGGACCGAGGATAATTTGGTTAGTCGCGACGTAGATGAGTTATTAACAATTATATAGTGCGCGAACCGAATGTGTGATATACACGAAAAACGAAAAAAATAGTATATACAGTTATATATAAGTTATATATATACATATATATAGTTTTTATATAATAATATAACTTATAGTATATATTTATAGTGAATTTTTATGTGAAGATAAAAAATATATATGATATTACCTATTGTTATTGCTCGTGGTAATACGCGAATTAATTGAAATGCGAGCGACACGTTTAAATGTGATATTAACTTTTGTTATACGAACATTAATAAATTAGCACAGGTTTTGCATTAAAATCGGAGATTAATATTCTGAGCTTAAAATAACGTACGCGCTTTTATATACGGGCATGTTTAAAGCATCGCAGATATTAAATCAGGACGCTCGAAATAATCGTAAATTAAAGGGGTCAGAAGGAAATAACGTCGACTGTATGCCTGGTAATGAATTCTGTTATCCACCGGTACAGTGGAACTCGTTCGAACGGCCGAGCGTGTCTGATTATTGCGTCGACTCTTACTACTGCTCGCCTTATAAATGAACAGCGGAGTTCGCCCGTTGAATACATTAAATCGGAATGCGATATAAAAAGGTACTCTCAATACGATTTAAGGGGATTGCGCGACAATCCAACGTAATTCTCCCACTTTAATTAACTTTCATTACGGTGGTTTCATTAAATTCGAATTATTTATTGCGCTGGGACTCTACTTAAAATGCACGAAGTCGAGACAAATGAGATTTATACGCGGATAAATTTTTATTTAGCTTTGAAAGGATTCGCGCGATTCGAAAACAAAGAACAAACAACAAAGGACCCCGCACCGGTCATAGGGGGAAAATGTCTTCCTGCGGATTTGGCTAATTTTTGGATATGTTGTAGTTCTCGTCATTCTGAACAAATGTCTCAATGGGCAGAATGATCTAATGAGCCGTTTCCGTGCTACAAGCCCTGAAAGGTCCAGATTTAATATGTAAAAATATAAGTTTTTCGACTGGAAATAAAGAAGGATGGATTTTTCTTCTTCAATTCTTAACTGTACTGATGATAATTATTGTTAAGAGTTGTATAAAGACAACGGATGTTATAAACTATATATATAATATCAATAAATATATATTCAACTTATACATACACATTATATGTCCACTTTTATAATTGACATACATTATAAATCCACATAGATTGGACTGTACTACATACATCCGTTGTCTTTATACGACTCTAAACAATAATTGTCATCAATACAGTTAAGAATTGAAGAAAAAAATCCATCCTTCCTTATTTCGAGTCGAAAAACTTATACTTTTGCATGTTAAATCTGGACCTTTCAGGGCTTGTAGCACGGAAACGGCTCATTAGATCATTCTGCCCATTGAGACATTTGTTCAGAATGACGAGAACTACAACATATCCAAAAATTAGCCAAATCCGCAGAAAGACATTTTCCCCCTATGACCGGTGCGGGATCCTTTGATAAACTAATTAATAAGCGAATTAATGAAGGGAATGAAATGAATTGGTAAAATAAATTGCGCGTGTTACAAAACTTCGTTGCAATCAGACCGCATCAAGAATCGCATCAGACGCGCAGTCTGCGCAACGACATTGTTACGATTCAATCACTCGATACCAATGGGTTACTGTGCGTTCTGACCTATGTGAACCTAGCACCCGACTTTTTAAAAATTAATTTTTGAAACGGAAAATGATAGCATTTCGTTTGTCGTTGTTTGTAGTAACAATAATTTCGTTTGTAGTTTTATCAATTAATAAATAAAAAAAATTTTTTAAATGACTCGCACTCGACATTGAGATATCGCAAATCCGCTTGCGCAGTCTTCTTTAGAATCGTTTGTAGCTGTTTGTAGTGATTTTTCTTTCGTTTGTAGTTGAGCGGTTCAAAAGTTATAAACAATTGTTTATTCGTCCAAGAGGTAAATTTGTTAATTTTAAAGATATCGCAAATCCGCTTGCGCAGTCTTCTTTAGAATCGTTTGTAGCTGTTTGTAGTGATTTTCCTTTCGTTTGTAGTTGAGCGGTTCAAAAGTTATAAACAATTGTTTATTCGTCCAAGGGGTAAATTTATTAATTTTAAAGATATCGCAAATCCGCTTGCGCAGTCTTCTTTAGAATCGTTTGTAGTTGTTTGTAGTGATTTTCCTTTCGTTTGTAGTTGAGCGGTTCAAAAGTTATAAACAATTGTTTATTCGTCCAAGAGGTAAATTTGTTAATTTTAAAGATATCGCAAATCCGCTTGCGCAGTCTTCTTTAGAATCGTTTGTAGCTGTTTGTAGTGATTTTCCTTTCGTTTGTAGTTGAGCGGTTCAAAAGTTATAAACAATTGTTTATTCGTCCAAGGGATAAATTTGTTAATTTTAAAGATATCGCAAATCCGCTTGCGCAGTCTTCTTTAGAATCGTTTGTAGTTGTTTGTAGTGATTTTCCTTTCGTTTGTAGTTGAGCGGTTCAAAAGTTATAAACAATTGTTTATTCGTCCTAGAGGTAAATTTGTTAATTTTAAAGATATCGCAAATCCGCTTGCGCAGTCTTCTTTAGAATCGTTTGTAGCTGTTTGTAGTGATTTTCCTTTCGTTTGTAGTTGAGCGGTTCAAAAGTTATAAACAATTGTTTATTCGTCCAAGGGATAAATTTGTTAATTTTAAAGATATCGCAAATCCGCTTGCGCAGTCTTCTTTAGAATCGTTTGTAATTGTTTGTAGTGATTTACAAACGATTCTAAAGAAGACTGCGCAAGCGGATTTGCGATATCTCAATGTTGGGTGCGAGTCATTAAAAACATTTTTTTTATTTATTAATTGATAAAACTACAAACGAAATTATTGTTACTACAAACAACTACAAACGAAATGCTATCATTTTCCGTTTAAAAAAATTAATTTTTAAAAATTCGGGTGCTAGGTTCACATAGGTCGCGTTCTGCTCTGTGTAAGTCGGCGTTGTCGGTTCGGTTGCGTTGACTCTGACTACTGAGCCGCGCGGCGGCACGTCTGACCATCGGCCGTAGCGACTACTGGCCGGCCAGTGCCAGTCAGCCGCGAGCGCGGCTGACCATCGGCCGTAGCGACTACTGGCCGGCCAGTGCCAGTCAGCCGCGAGCGCGGCTGACTATCGGCCGTAGCGACTACTGGCCGGCCAGTGCCACTTGTCAGCCGCGAGCGCGGCTGACCATCGGCCGTAGCGACTACTGGCCGGCCAGTGCCACTTGTCAGCCGCGAGCGCGGCCGATCACACGGCGACATTAACTACTCCGTGCGGAAAGCGCGACGCGACGCGACGCAACGTTGCGCCAATAAGTGCCGGTTTTACGTACTCGTAACCTATGATTATGGTGTACTTAACTACCGTTTTCTGTACTTTTCACCCCGGCAACTAAAACTAATTACCACTATCGTTGCCATCATACGACCGCACCGCATCTCGTCAAATCACTACCTTGACGCCACTTTTATCGCCTATGACGATAAAGTAGCCATGACATCTCAAACTTTTCGCTCCGTGAACAACCGTATTAGATAATTTTTGCGATGTTTTATGCGATTATATATGAATATGAAATATGTGATGTAATATTTTATTGCATAGAATATTTTATGCACAGAACAAATACGCGAAAAAAACTGAAATTAAGTTTTTACTATTCAAAAAAAACTTCATTAACTATGTGTATATGTACATATATATATATATTATATATACTACAATATATTCTCTCTCTTTTTCTCTTTCTCTTTCTGTAATTTCGCTGCAATCTTTGTTATGTCGAACGTATTTTACAAAAATACTTAATTTTATTATGCTAATTCTTTCCTATTTTTATGTGATGCTTATAAAAAATAATTTACGAATGCATAATTATGTTCAGTGAATTTTAACTGCAAAATAGATTTAGCTATCATTTAGTTCAGCTTTGCATTACGTTTATTGAAAAGTAAAATGAACGCATAACTTTGCAATCAACGAAATTACGTTAAAATGGAAACGCATATTATTGATTTTTATTAGTTTAATTGAAAAATTGAGTAAATAGACTCTTGCTTAACTTGCAATATTACTTGATTATAATGAAATATCACGGAATATGTGTAATGACTTTGTATAAAATATTCTCTTTTATTCGCAAATTTTAATATAATTTAAGGGTAAATTGAAGATTATTATCATCTTACAATAATTATTACAATATCTTTTTAATTATTAAATCACTGCTTAAATATTTATCGGATAATAATGATACGCGAGTTTCAATAAAACCTTATTTAATGTCTCGCTATATTCGATACAGCATACGAAACTTAAACGTCGCTTGGTGAATGTTCTGGCCGGACAATGTAAGGATGCAAACGCGGTTATATCGATTTTCGATAAACAACCGTATGCTGGAATCGTAACTCTACACGGGACGACTCGACAAAAATTACTGCATGGAGGACGATAATTAATCCATGACGTTTGGGGGAGGGGGGACGTTAATGGTGCACGCGAGCACATGACGTATACATATATCCGCTGGATGGTTTGACGCGTATATATCATGCGTAATATCTTCCATCGCGACCAAAAAGCCGCAGTTACAGTAAATTGTCGTACTTTCGAAGTATTTTACGGGATAGCGGAAAAAGAGAGAGAGAGAGAGAGAGAGATAGGGTTGAGGGGGGGGGATGAAGTGGTTTTTCGACAGTCCTAGATGGGCGGACATTCTCTGCAATGTAAATCTCGTGAACGACTATATACGATCAACGGGAGTTGAAATCGGATTTCCTTAACGGGTTGAATTGTTTCGAAAAAAAGAAAAAAAGCTATTAAATTGATTTCCATCGTTTAATTGCGACGTAGAATAATATTAGACGCCATAATAAATTTCTTTTAATTAAATTTGTTAATTAAAGATACAAATTTAGATTTAAAGATGCATTTTTTTTATAGTCACGGAAATTGTTTTCCATTTCGCTAAGAGATAACGCCCGTTACACTAAAATTTGCATGTTAATGGCTTCGACAAACGTTGCAGTCGGATTACGTTCGACAATGACATTATATCACAGATACTTAATGACTCTCTCCGCTTCTTACATTTACGATTTTACGTATAATTGGCAATTATTTTACGTAAGCTTTCTTAACGATCCCAGATCTACGAACACATGTACAGAAGTTTAAAAATTACCTCCGAATTAAATTGCCAAGTTTGTCGGACAATTGTTTTATAGCATTGTATAAACACATATGAAGATACATGCACATGTGTGAGAGATGTTAATCAAAATATTTGTTCGAATTTGCAGAGGAATTATATTTTTGTGTTACACGATCTGTTGCATTACATAATATTGCGGGGATGTATTTATTACGAATGTAAACTTCGAAGTACTTTTTGTGGAATAAAAATAATTTTCATTCTCTCTTGCTTTGGCGCAATGAATGGACAATCGTGAGTAGAAAGATATAAAAAATAGAAATTAAAACCCCGAATTCTTTTTGTTTATATATTTAAAAAAAATTTTTTTAAATGTGACTATATTATTCGAATTTTAGAATTTATCTCACGTTCGAAATCACATTTTATATATTACCATTATTATTGATTCTTTTCTAAGAGATATTGTCAGATAAAAATATTTTAATGTATAGTTTATATTTAAACAAATGATAACGTTTAGCTATTATTTGTGTATATTAATAATTGTTATAACTTATAAAAATTGCTGATATATTCCGAAAACATAAGGTGCGCACTTTTACTTTGCATTAACTGTGCTGTATTATACTTGGATAAATATGAAACCGCGAAAGCATCGCATTTTACATTTATCCAAGATTAATTATTCAAACTCATGCTGATTTCGTCTCCAACTTCGCTCTTTTTCGCTCTCTGTCGCGTTGCCTCCCCCCCCCCGCCTTTTTTTAAGCGCGCTAGAAGTTCCGGAAGTTCATCAGAGCCTTTGAATGGTTTAATTTGCATACCTAACAATATTATACCGCCAACTCGAAGATAGCTCTTTCCACTTCCTTCTACATTCTGCGAAAGCAACGGGCGATGGCGACACGAGCTGCGGACAAAAGATAAAGAAAGAAGATGAAATATGGCAGATGAGTGCTCGCACATGATGAAAAAGATGGAGGGAAAGTCACAGTATTTTCCCTTTATCTTTTTACGATTTTTACATAAGCTCTATCTTATATATCAATTTTATTATCGCGAAATATATAAATTATGATTTAATTATTTGTTAGTAACAAATATAAAAATAATTTACATATTATTTATTCGAGAAGAAAATGTTGCTGTTAATGACAATTACGCGATATATTTGCTTATTAGAATTTTTAAAATAGAGCACCGGGTTTAATATTTTTTTATTAAAGTCGTTATCCTTGTTTTGCAATCTAGACGCTTATTAAATTGTTTGCGCAAGAAATCTTCATTCTTTTTCCTTTTTTCAAGCTATAAGTTACTTCGCAAGATATCGGATCGCATCGACATTCACTTCGGAGAACGTGCTCACATCGAACAATAATAATATTTCTTTGAGCTCGCTCGCACGGCTGGATCCGGCACATTCCGTCGACTCTTCCACGAATATTCCCTTATTTTTACAGACAAGTATTGCATGAAATATTCATAGGAATCTCTCCCTTCCCATTTCTAACAACCGCCGGATTTCGTTTACGATCTTGTCTGCCGATAACAAATTTTTTCGTAAAATTAATATTACATGAAACGCGTCTGGACGCGATTTTATCGGCTAAGAATTATCCTTTGTTTCTTAGACAAATATTGCATGAAATATTCATGGCGCGCGTATACTCGATCGATTTTGGTCAGCGTTTTGGCAATGGTGCACTCTTTGCCATCCCCCTGCTTTTCCATCCATATAGGTTCTTCCCTTCTATCAGCTTATCCACGTCCGGTACTAGGGGGGGTTAGTCCTCGCATTATCAGAGTCCATCCGTTTTCTCACCGGAGTCGGGTGACAAAAAGCGTCTAAACCGGGAAAGATGGCGAGTGCTCGTACAGCGTGAAAGAGGTTTTTTGTCGGCAACGACTGGCGCCATCGCCAACCATCAAGAGCGAAACGATGGATTAAGCATTCGATTCGCACATACGCTGCTAAATCGAAAATGTTTTGGAAAAGAATAACGATGAGAATTTTTACGAATTTATCGCCTTTATTTTTTATCGTATTTATTTGTATTATTTATGATTTTTATAGTTTGTGTCATTTGGTAAATTGCACACATATAATTTATTATAATTTTTTGATTGGATGACTGAAGGCATATTTGATAATATATGAAGAGAGACGCAAAAGTTAATAGATTACGCTAATTCTCCGCTAAGCTTTCTTTCCCGGTCGCGTAATTCGACCAATATCGTGTCATGAATGCGAGAATCGCTCTCTTGTCTATCGCGTTTTTATTACTCCGCCGGATGGATGACGCGTCGCGTCCATCGATCAACGAAAAGAAGCTCCTCCATTAGCGGCGCGAGCCCCCTGACGTTCAACAACGAGAAGAGGAATGGACGCTGTATATTATTTCCATCATTCCTTCCTGCATTAATCAAGCCGGAGATCCCGTACTCGCGTACAACGACCACGGTACGCTGACGTGACCGGTCATAAATCGCGGATTCGAGTGCAAACGCGATTACACACCGGCGACGATTATCGAGGGGAGAGATCCTCCTTCTCCTCTCCTCTCTTACTGACACTCGGCGGCATTCTCGGATGCGGTCCGGCCCGTATAAATACATAAATCCTCCGGGATGCTGACGTAGGTGGAGAAGAAGGGGTTCTCGTACAAGCGGATTCGGAGCGGAAAGCAATACGCGGAAATCCCGGAAAACTCCGCGGAAATCCCGGGTTGCGTCACGCGAGCCACCGGGTCGTCGCTTTTGTCGTCGTCGTCGTCGTCACGCCTCTGTTACCGCGTTCTTTCTTTTTTTCCCCCTTTTTTCTCCTTTTTTTTCGCGCCGTTTAATCTGCTCGCGGTCCAGCACAGAGCCCGTCCCACGTCGGATATGAATATTCCCGCTTGTTAATTAAACGACGAGAGACGCCACCGGACAACATGAAACGCTTATGGAGTAAGATGATGTAATTAAGTGATACGACACTGACGAGCGCAATTGGCCCTGTTTGTGTTCCGCGGAAAAATGAAAGAAGAAAAAAGAAAAAATTGAGCTGTTAAACTATGTTAAACTATATACTATGATGCACCAATATACGTTTTTGACTAAAAGTAATTATGTATTCAAAATAAAAGGTCTACATCGTTAAAGTGAAGATTAATAGCATATACTGTGATGCACCAATACATTTTTGATTAAGAGTAATTATGTATTCAAAGTAAAAGTTCTAGATTATTAAAGTGAAGATTAATAACATAAAAATAAAATACGGCCTCGTATTATACGCTGCATATTTCTGCATCTCTTTAAAATTAATTCTAAAAAAAAAAAAAACGAAATTTTTTAACGCAGATTATCTATCAGCTTAGAATACATTGAGAGATAAATACATGAAATGTTAAAAGATACAAAAATGCATCTTTTTTCTGATTTGTACTCTTCAGAATGCGATCACGTTTTTTGCTCTATTGTGTTAAAAGTTGGGTGGGTACTCTCTTCCTCTCTTTCCATCTTTTTCTTTTTTCTAGCACTTCTGCTTCGCGAAGTTACATCATTCCAAATTGTTTTTGTTTCAATTCCAAACTCATTCACACAACTACATTCAACCTTATTTTGTGTCTAGTCGCACTCGCGGAGCTCAACATTTTCCAGCTGCGTTGTAATTAATTAATTCTCTCTTTAATTTCATCACTCTTTTTTACTATTATCTTGATCTTGCTATTTTTATTCTCGTCTGGATGATTTCCTATGTGGTTCAGTCTCGTTTTATCTCCCGAAACAAAAATGAACTTTATTCGGCAAGAAATATAGTAATATGTTATTAAAATTTGGATATAAAAGTAAATAAGTAAATAACTATATACTAACATATTAAATGGTTTTTATGAAGAGAAGACTTTCAATTTGTTTCCGGATTATGCAGGAAAAGATTGTGACAAAAAAAATCATATAATTCTGTACTCCATATATATTACTCTTTAGTATATTATCATATAAATTATATTTCTTTCATTTTGAGAAATAAAGTTTTACAAAAGTTTTACTTATGTAATATGCAATTGCTTCGGAGATACTTTTTTATAAGAACTTTTATGAGAACAAAAATTTAAAGTCGTCAATTTCAGCAAAAAGAAGTATGCATGATTATTACTGTTTTTCAAAATTACTTTTTTGTGCTAACTTGGATTTACTATAATAAATAATACATTCGAATAATACACACGTTTTGTCACAATTTGATCTGCGTTAGAAGGAGATCGTCGCTTAGGATATTCATTTTCATCGCCGAAAAATCTGTATTTGACAGAGATATATTATAGAAGAGGGGATGGGTGCGCGCGCGTGCTTTTATGATGAAAATTTCCACTTTCTCTACGATTATATCGGGTTATACGGCGAGAGTTCCGCGCCTTACTCTCTCGTCCGAGGGACGAATTCGACCAACCGGGTTACGAACGTAATTAATTAATCCTCCCTTTAATTCTTCCCACCCGACATTATTACGCTGCTTTTTTTCCGATGATACTGTCTTTACAGGCTCTCATTGTGTCGTTTTGTTTCATCTGGCCCCCCTCCCGGGGAGGGACTGTAATAAATTAGTTCCGCCTTTGCCTTTATCATTCCCCATTTTCCTCTCTTTTCCCCTCGCTTCTCTTTTTTTTCCCTCATTTCTCGCTCTCTTTCCTTTACAACACTCGCACAGCGTTCGTCTACCGTACAATCCTTTTCAGAAGGAATATTTAACCGACACTTTAGAAGGCGGATAAAAGTGGCGAGTACGCTTAATTCCTAGCTACGGGCACGCGAGCCTCGTTAAAACTGCAGATGGATTTATGCGACGAGCTCCTCGTATTTTTTTTAATACTTGAATAATCGATAGTCGAGCTGCATGCGAGCGTTCGAATATGAGATTGATGTAAAATATTTAAGTATAAACGTTAATGTTCTGATAAAAAATTTTTTGTGGTTCTATTGAGACTTAAATGAGTTTTACAATGTACAATACTGCAATAATCTATATTTTATTTAGACTTAAATATTATGTAGATTGAAATGATATTCTGTAGACTGAAAATTATATTCTTAATATCGGAAAAAAATAATGAAGTTAGCTAGATAATAATAATTCCCCGGAGAGAAATCCTAAAAAATTCACGCAAAAAAAAAGAAAAAAAAAAACTGGAATGTGTATCAAGAAAAAAAGAACGTCGAGAGAATAAAGAAAATCGTTTTTTCGGTTCGGTAAGAAATAACTTTGCTCCAAAAATATCACATGCAGTTCGCGCTTATACACGGTCTCCATTTTCCTTTATACCTGTGAAATGTGTAGTACTCCATGTGGATGAGAAAACGTGCAAGGAATCTGCGTCCGGGCGGTGTTAATAACTCTCATTGTGACGGCTAAAAATTGACGGGAGAGACTTGTGTGTCGACGCAAATAAAACGTGAAAAAACCGAGGCGTCTCATCAAGCCGCCCGCGGAAAAAGAATCGTCGTCTTCTGATGTAGCTTTTAACGTCGTCGCACTCGCGACTGATGAAAATTGAGCGCGAATAGCGGACGAACGAACCACGAGATTAAGAAACGTACTACACGGTGTGATATTAAATTAAAAATACTCTCTCGTTAGAAAAACGAACGCATTCGTGCAGGGAAAGGTGCAAAAGGTCGAAGACGTCTCACTTTGCGAGAGAACGCGCCTCCGAACACATAACGTTAATTATAAGATGAGAAAACTAAGACAATGGCGACTGTTCATTCCGCTCAGCGGGAAAAGATGTGTCGTTGGAATAAGGGAATATTAATTAAAATGTAGATACATGTGCGCGCGCGCGTAGCTCGGGTACCCTTATTAAGCTTCATTAGCCGATACTTAATTGTTTCATTTTTTTTCTTTATTCTCGAAATAACCCACCGACACCTCGATTTCGTATTTTTCCGCTCCGAATGCTACGACGCCGCAGAATCTTAGTGTAATAAAGTCTCGAGTGCATTATGTAATCGCAAATTATTCTCGATTAGTGAAGATATATATGATGTGCTGAGAATGATATTGCGCATTATTTTTCAAGAGTTTTCTTTACGAAAATATTAAATCTTCTTCTTATTAATTCGTTACAAAAATACATATATGAGAAAATTATAAAATTACTTGATAATACTTTTCTATTTTTAAAATGCAGTTGCAATATTTTTTATTAATACTGTCGATATCTATTACAATTACATGTCACTTATTAATATATTCAAAGCTTTTCTACAGCTTACATTATACCACTTTATATACATGGGATTTGTCTTAGGCTGTCAATAAATAATATCTACTACTATTACTATTGCTATATCTATTGCTTTCTGTTATTAATACTATTGATTTATTGAGCTATCGTAAACATACCTATGTGCGTCATAACGCATTTCCGACGATAATTAACCCGCACTCGAATCTGTCGACGCGCCCAGGCATGTCAGCTTTGTTTTCGTTTAATAAGCGCGCTTATCGAGCGCGTAATAAAGTAATACGGGGCGCATCTCATAAGCTTGGTAAAGTAATGATCGTTATGAGAATAGCAATAGCAATATCGCGGATTAAATCTGGCTGTAATTTTAAACGTGCTTTGCAAGATGAAATTTTTTCGTAATTCTTTTTCAGTGTAAACGAGGGGATGTTTAAGTTTACGCGAAATTATTTCTCTCTATTGCGGATACCCAGGGAATTAAGATAAATAGGATTTGGAATGGATTAGTAGAAAATAATAGAATGTGTGAGATATGTTTAATATACATATTTAACAAGATATCTAAATCAAATATAATATTATAAATAATATTATAAAGATATTTCTCCTGTGTATTTTTCTTCCATAAAGATAAAATATTATTTATAAAAATTTTCATAAAATATTTATATTTTATTGACATTTACGGTCTATTCTATTTTCTTAAGTTTTTAATTGCAAAGAAAGCTTAATTTTTGAAATATCAAATTTTATATCTTCTCAAATTAGGACGGTTTAAGTTTGTGAAATTCAGTCAATGTATTTTCGACATACTGGTCCGCGCGCAGGTATGCGTGTATATGTGTGTTATTTTCATTAGTGACACAGCCGAGTTTGCGAAGTTAGATAGAAGATAACGAGTCGAAATTTCGCGTCGTATCTTGAAAAAGGCGAAATTCGCGTTTCCGCTTAATCGCCGATTCCAGGATTAGATGCGATGTTAATTGCGACAGGGGGCATTCGTAAAAGTTGCCGTTAAGCGACCATACGTTACGCAGCGTGGAAGAGGGAGAGAGAGGGGGCTCGCGGTAATGGAACAATTACCGTACTGTCTGCATAACTCGCGGTGGAATTCGCCGGAATGCACAGAGAAGGGAGGAGAAGACCGGCGAAAGTCACGGCGTCGCGACGCTGTGACGAAGAGGTTAACGTTGTTCACCGGGGATTAGATATCGTCCACCGAAATTGGAAAACTTTATACCGGAAGATTCTGTTAAATGCCTCTATTTTCTTCCAAAGATTAATCTGTAATATCTGTCCAATAATATATAGATGTCTTGTGAAGTTTGAAGAATCAATAAGATGTTAAGGATCGTAGGGGATACTGTCTTCCGTCTATCTTGACATCACAAAATAATATTTATTATTTTAATTAATCAAAAAGATTAATAATTTTAATTCACTAATTTATAAGATTTTTGCGACTTTTATAAGCTTTTTACCGAATTTTAAGAAATGATATAGGAAGTTATAGAAATATAAAATAAATACATATTAGAGAGATAATTAGGTTGCTGTCAAGAATTTTATTTTTTTTATTCTCATATATACCTACAAAAAATGTTTTCCATAAAAACAAAATATTTTCGCGCGATAACAACCGCGTTATTTGCAGAGAAAATTTATTTCGTGCCTGTCAAGGCTTTAGTTCTTGACGAGCGAAAATACGAATGATAGAGTGTCGCTATCAGCAGCAGCTGAGATATTCAACCGTGAAACTCCCTGTAAGCCGGCCGGAAAAGCCGACAACATTTCTCGGCTTTCCCATTGGTCGCCGCCCATGAATGTGCATTTGAGAAAAGTGCATCCACGCGCCGATCCACGTTGGCACTCCGAAGAGTTACGGATATAGGTGGCTTTTTAGAAAATAAAGCGTTACACCGGGCGCGCGTGAGCGCACACGTTCGTCCGCATTGCATCGTTTCATGCTCGATTAAAATGCAGATCGTGGAAATTTTTATAAAAATCTCGAGGGAGTTTTAATTAAGGTAAAATTAGTGCTTACATATCTGAACATTATATTGAACTTACGAAGCTTAACATTTTCATACTGCGACCTCATTAAAATTTTTAATTTCGATATAATTGAATCTCACGTGTTTTTTTATTTATACTATCATATTTTTTCATACGCTGCGACATACATGAATGTAACAAAAAAGACTTTAGAATTTGCTTTACTCTATAAATTTAATTTTTTTTTATTTTTCATGTAGCTCCCAGTCAATGATGCACTTCATTAATTTAATATTCCATCAATTCGTGCTCGACACATTGATAATCGCGAATACCGCGATCGACTTTTCGCGCCTCGCCGATCGGATCGATGAGCGTTATAAACACGAGAAAAGAGATCGATACGAAATTATCACGCAAACCTTACTATTGCGGTCAACATCTCTCTCCGTAGCGATAAAGCCTCGAGATAAAATTCTCGATGCAGCGGAATGCAGGCCGCTGCTGCATCTACGCTGCATTGCATGTCGATGTATTCGCGATGCATCGATGCACAGCCGCCGCCGTTCCTTTGCGGAAGACTCGAGCGATTGACGACGAACCTTATTTCTCTTTATCTCTCTCTCTCTCTCTCTCTCTCTCTCTCTCTCTCCTGCCCTCTCCTCTGATCTCTTCCCGTTTCTTTTCCGGAAGAGGAAAGATGGGGAGGGGTAGAAAGCAGCAGTAGTAGTCTCGCCTTGGCTTTCACGCAATACTCCACGACGCGCACGGTGCAAATATTTCTTCCTTTGCATATCGAGCCGCGACCATTTGCATTCCTCTATACCTGTTCTTTTCTTTCCTGTTACCTGCGCCCTTGCATTGCCCGACTCCCTTCTCTCCCCGGGATAAAGAGGATCGCTGAGGCGACCTTCTTCCATCCGCATCCTTCCATCGATTCTTTCTCCTCTCTCTCTCTAGCCCTTTCTCTCTCTCTTCTGGTCTTTTTTATTTTTCTTCCTGAGCTTCTAACGTCAACCGACCGGAGACGTTTCCAACTTCAGAAACGTCCTTCATGTTGAGACTTCCGCAGGAGCGTAGTTACGAGGGTGTGCCTATGGGACAGTTTTCATCTAAGTTCATCTCTTCTTTTTCTAATATAGGAAACATTTAAAATCCCAAAATAGAATCGAAAGAAAAATTTTCAAATGACTATTTCTCTGTTATTAATCTAATTATTTTATACTGCTATATTTAATTTATTTTAATGTACATTTATACTTGACGTTATTTATAATGAATCATATAATAGATAACGAGTGCTAATTGATGGATTATAATATTGGTATATGGTATGTTGATGAATGAAACGATCTACATAAAAAAATGAAAGGAAATATATAATAGCTACGTCACTGGAATGACTTCTCGGTTCCATTAGCACGACGAAGGTGCATCACTTCCCGCAAAATTAAACAAAATAGAAAAGACGTTGTTGTTATCAGCGCAATGCCTAGCGTTTCTTACCGTTTTCGTTAGGATAATGGATAGCTTTGAATACTTCGAGAATCTGTTTATTAAAAGCATTTTATGGTTGATTAAGCTATGGAGATAGAAACTTTAAAATCCACAGATAACACTTTATCTTAAAACTTATTAATAAGAAGATTAAGAGAAAAATTATTATATCAGATTTTATTATTATCAAATTCTCAATGTATAAAACCGATAAAAATTGATTTTCTTTAATTCTGTATTTTATTAATGTAACTTTGAAAGATTTTGCAATAAGAAAGATAATAAGTTTTATCTGAAAAAGCTTTACTTTACTTGATTTTCATTTAACATTTGAAAGTTCTAATTGATGTTAAGCTTTAGTATTCAGCGAGGAACGTGCAAGCAAGCACTTGAAACTATCACTGTGGTAAAACTGGATCCAACTATTTTGAATACACTGCAATAACAGTATTGATAAAGATAAAACTTTCAGTAATTTCGGGATTGCTCTTCGAGATGTAAAAAGTTAGAAATGCTATCAGTCAATGATTTTAAATTCTAGTTACATATTTTAGTTGATTTTATATGATTTTGTTTTTCCCTTTATACACGGTTAAAAATTTCTAGATGTCGCAACAAAAATTATCGCTATTTTTTGTATCTGATAGAATATCGTTTGTCACAGATAGAATTTGTTAGTTCTGTCTCTGTCATTTAGATTGATTACGTGCAAAATATATACGATATTGCAATATGTGCTAATCATTTGTCTACCTCAGTTAATTTTTTGCACCTAAAAAATTGTTGCTACAATTACAAAACCATTTTTTTGAGTGTATGACTTTATATTTGTAAATAATTTTAATGCCATGGAAATTTCGTTTATTTTCACGTAATAATCGTCTAATTACTTTGGTTTAATCCTTATAACCGTTATATACAATAGGTAATTAATAAACCGTTAAAATGCATTACACAAGTTTGAAAGAGTAATTATTTGCCTGCATTATTCGTCGGAAAAATCCGCAAAGCGCTCTAATTAAAATGAAATTGTAGCAGATAATTATTTTCTGCTGTAGGAACGCGTTTCGATAATTTTCGACGTACTGTTTATTTTCCTTTTTGAACCTACATTGGTATACATATATAATCTCGAATAAATGTCGTTGATCGCACGCTTTTAGCAATTACAGAACGAAGGTCTTGAACAATGGCGGAATTTATTTCATCCTAATTTTAATATCATCTCATACACTGAATTTTAAAACTATAATTTTGGACAACAAAATTTTTAATGAAACATGTGACATAAAAAAATGAGATGTGAAAATAAAATATAATATTTATTTCTTTTCTGCTCTATAATGTAAGATACATCTCACATATACGAATATGTTAGATTTATTATTGCATTGATATTTTTTGCGGAAGATAATATAATAATTTTTTGTGAATTTTTATCGTACCGTTAATAAAGTTTTTTTTTTTCTGAGAAAAGATAACGATATAAAGACCTGGAACGGAGGTGAAACTGGACGAAAAGACGCGAGAACAAATTCCCGGCTAATTAATGCCTCGACCACAATAGCGGAAAGCGCCGAGGCTCCTCAGCCTTAAAACCAATTTGTTGCCCGTTCTCCGGCTCCTTGTTTGCCCGTCGAAACGGGGTTCGCATTATACTTAGGGTTCCGCCATTATGTTTCCCCGGTTTTGCCGAAACAATACAGCGTGTAAGCGGCCGTCTCAACGTAATATTACGTCCGCTGATTTATATCGTCCATTCTTGCGACCCGCACTCGCAACATTACATTCACTCACTAAGCGATTATGATCATTATGGCGTTAATAAACGGAGTGGACACCCTCGATGACGAAGAAGAGTTCCGCGTACAAACATACACGAGAAAGGAAAATCGCGAGAAGAGTGAAAATGCACTTCGGTTCGGGGCATTTAAATTTAAACTATGATAGCATATTTGTGTTATCATTTTAATTCTGATCGCAAATAATTGTTTTGAGATTCTTGACTATACATCTGTATATTTCGTAGAGTTGAAAGCACGCATTAGATGAACATAAAATCTTTACAAGACAAATCATTTGAATTGCTTTTTCGTGAATAAAACAAGTATTTGCCGTATTGCAAGGAGCTCTCGCTCACTCTCGTTTTAATATTTCCGCGCAATATCGCCGCCATCGTTTATAAAACGCCAGATAGTTTGTATAATGCAACGGCAAAGAGTGCCGTCGTATCTCTGTATATTTGCGCAATATGCTTTCACAGAGTTCTTTTAGGAGCGACAATGACGAAAAACATTGTGCGAAAAGACAGATTCGGTCGGTGCTGAGCAATTATCATTTATTAATAATTAATATTTAACGCGGAGAGGTAACATTAAATTGAAATATTAATTAAAATTGGATGAATTTATGATTCACGATTCTTTGTATAAGTATTGCATTACAATGTTGATGGGATATTGGAACAATAGAATTAACTGGATGTCTGATGTATCGATTATGTCTCAGTAATATTTGCGATAATAATAATATAATTTAATGTAATATAATTAATGTGGCAAAAGTGACGCTTAATTATTTCATGGTCTGACTAACAATAAGACCTTATAAAATTTTGTGAAAATTTCAATATTAAAGAACGTTAATCTCGTTCAATTTATATACAAAAAATTGTTTTATAAAATGGAAAAAAGTAGAGTATTTCTATTTTAAAAGTGAAAATTAAAAACGAGAAAAATGTCGGTGCACAAATCTGCTTTGTTCACTCGAATCGAAGTAATGTTTGACAGGACGAAACGAGCGAACTGACGCGACGATGAACGCGAGTTGCGTGAAAGCGCACACCGTAAAACTTTTTTTTTTTCCCCCTTCCATTTAAACGTGTCGTCCGCATTTTTGAAAGCAAATCTCAGATAGATTCGTCAACGGCAACATACGACACACGGGCGGTCTCGCTGCTGCTGCGCCGACCTCGCAAAGTTGCATGAGTCTGAAACGCGAAATTAAATCCGGGCGTATAAACGGGCGCCATGTATACCCTGTCAACGGTTACAAACGCGAGTCACGAATCCGTAGCGCACGAAGCGCGTCTTTCGCTTTTATTTACAGTTTGCCTGCTCGTACCGCGAACGCGTTGATTTAATTCCAAAAGTTGCCAGCGCGCGCTGGGAAAGAGAGCGTCGCCTCCACCCTTCATACGATGCGACACGTGTCTGTAATGTCCGCGTAACACGTGAAACTTCTTGCATTTCGGTTACATCGATATCGTATTCCTTTACAAATTAAGTGGTGGACAATGGAGGCTCCTGAGAGTTGACGTTTCGTGGCTGCATTCGATGCTAAAGTCACGACACGTGACTCGATTTTTACGAAATTAGTAATTTTCTTGACAAAGGTATCGCGATATTAATTAATTTTTAATAATAATATATATATTTGATCGAAAAGTAGCGGTTTTTCTTTTTGCGAAATTGTATTATTTCTTATCTAATTTTGGATTTTAATTTCAAGACGATGTTTAATTAGATTTTCGCAAGAGGAGAGTGAAGAAATTGATCAAATAATCTCTACGCGAAGTTGGTAGAAACTTTCTGCTTATTGCCAGTATATACTCTTTATTCGCGAGGGAAATGTCATGTCGCATAAAATATAAGCACAGCGCATGTCGGAACGGAAAGATATTAATACGCTGCACGCAACTTTGTGCATTCGTGCGTGCTACGTGCGTGCGCGATTTTTTGCCATTTATTTCCATGTGCCTTTTCGCTGGATTATTTTTACTGTCGAGCGTGGACCGACATCTTTATCGCCGCAGTTATACGAGTTTAACGTGCCCTTTGGTTTGCAACCGCCCCGCGCTGATTAACCCTTTCAACGCCGATAGCATTGCGCGGAGAGTTGCGCAATTTATGCGCATACATTTTCACTTGCGCCCCGGATTCCGCCATTTTCTTAGTCATCCCTTAGTCTCTCTTCGAGGTCATACCTACACCCAGGGGCACAGAATATCTAAATATATTTTGTGAGAGAAATGATTTATTTTTATTAATACAGCGCGATCTAGAGACACATATTTCCATACGAAAAACACACACACACACATGCACATATTCACCTTTATGCGTTGCGTGACTAATTCATCACACATACCTAATATTTCGCCGCGCAGTTCGAGTAATCTTACTTGTTTTAACACAAGTGCACCTCTTCTTTTCTTTTTTGTTATTTTCTCGTATTTTCGCTACAGTTGCCCGACTATTTACGATCTTTTTCTCCTGCGTGTAAAAGATTTCTCGAAGGGCTGCTCGGAAAAATATCTTGCAACGTACTATATTTCAGATACGATGGTTTGTTGGTAAAATGTTATGTTTCAAAAATAATAATAATGTACACAAATAAAAATAGTAATAAAGAGCATAAAGTATATATAATAAGTAAATTGTTAAACTGTAACAATATGTAGTATTGATTAAAACAGACAAACAAGACTTATATGTTGACATGTTTCTAAAATTTAACTTTCTTGTATATTTTGTATAATTGGAAAACTTTATAAAAATAATTTAAAATACATATACAAATTTTTTTTCTAGTTCTACTAATTCTTTTTTCGACAGCATCAAACCCAATAAATGCGACGCTTGTTTTTCGCGGAATTTTTTTATTTATCGTCGCATGTCTGTCTCGGATTTTATTGACGATATCCGTGTCCGCTTTTGTTCCAGTTGGGTTTCTTCACGTACTATACAGTGGCGATGGGCAAAGTGAATCCCTCGGGGCCGGTGCCGATCGACAGTGTCTTCATTTACAGGCCGGACAAGCGACTCGAGCTCTGGAGGTTCGCCTTCTACATGTTCCTGCACGCTGGGTAAGTCTCTTTTAATTTTTTTTTTCTTCTCTTTTAACAGCAATTTTCTCGATCTGCATTTACACCGTAAATACGTTTCACATGCATTCTCGTGTCATTTTCGCATCTTTCGCGATTTAGACATTCGCACAGTAGTGAGCGCCCGGCTTATAAATATATAGGTTGCTTATATTTAAGGAATATTTGCGACATCACTTTCATATAACACTGAATCTCTCTATCGAAACTCAATTGGATTCCACGTTATCTTTTCCACTTTATTATTCGAAATAAAGTGAATCAACAACTCAATTCTTTTTTCTTTTGTGATACGCAAGTGCATCGTTAATTTTTTCGGCTATCCCGGAAAGAAATGCCGATGTAATACGAGCACACATTTGCTTTTAAATCACGTACCGCTGCGATTTTATGTAACGTCCCAGACCACCTTTTTTCCACGCTAATGGATGCGAAAGCAAATCTGCGTCAGTGCACATTCAAATTATCGAAGGCATCACCGGCGAATTCGCGACTAGAAAAATACGAGAGAATCGAGAGCAAGTCGATAAAATCTTCGTGGAACATTTGAGCAACGTTGATGATCACGAAGAACACATTTTTCATCCGAAAATTGCATTTGCCAATCTTTTTGACTTCTGACTTATCTCGAATATAAGAAACCTTCTATTATCTGTAAATATTAGTTTCATTATTTTTTTAAACGCGTTTTTAGAAAAATGTAATTACTGTTATTCTTGCGATGAATATCGAAAATGAAATTTAAATGTCGTTACTGTTTGAATATCATTCCTTACTGTGAACGTGAAATTATATCGCGATATTGTCGTGCTGCAATAACGATATTGAGAAAAAAAAGAGGCCGAAATTCTGAAATCGACGACGTTGCGGCACCGCAACGAATTATTACGATTACGCAGCGCGAAAAAAGGGATCGAGATAAAACACGTCTCCGCCGCACATCTTTCGTCTCTTTTTTTTTATCGGACTTGCAGAATCAACGTACCGTATATGTTTCATGCGTGCGTTGCATTTACTTTCTTTCTAATTTAATCCCGGTTCTTTACCCTTCAAGAGAGATGCAATATACTACGTTTTTTGGTCTGTTAAAAATGGAAAATAATGGTTGCAATTTTCGAGCCACTGTTGTGAGATATTTGGAAAAGAGAATATAAACTCTTAGAAAAATAAAAAAAATAAATATATATAATAAAAATATAATAAATGTATAATAAAGAGAGAAAAAGAAAAAAAGTATATTATATAAAATTTGATACTATATAAAATTTTACGTTTATCAGATGTGAAAAATTTTTCTTTCTATTTATAATGTTAAAACATATAATTGAAAATAACACGATACAGACTTTTACAGTTTCAAGAAATGTGTGAGTAGTTTAAATATAGATAATAGAAAAAATTTGATACAAGAAAATTATTTAATTAAATTTACTTAGAAAAGTTGAATGAATTTATAGTTGCAATATAGTATCACAGAATGTAAGATTACTTGTAGGCGCGAGAAGACAGATGTTGGGATTAAATGAATGCGACCCCACGCATCTAACCACCTGCGTCCGTCATGGATGTTAGGCATTAAGTTACTGACTAATTATAGCTAATTTTGGTCCTTGTACTGTCGCGTATTGCATTCCACGTTCTCGGCATTGCGTCGATTAAATTTAAACGACGTCGCAGGAGAAACAATATTGTTTAAGTGTTCCGGCACGTTATACGTTTCCCTACAGGAAAGAAAACGAAGAATAGGGAGAAGGAGACAGCTTCCTCCGCTCATGGTTTTTTTTTCTATTATGTGCTTATTTTTTTTTCTTCTCTTCTCCTCCACGTCGATGGTTTTTGTCTACTTTTCTCCATCTTTCTATCCTCTCTCCGGTTAATTTTTTTTTCTTTTTTCTACCTTCTCTACCTCGACATTTCTCTGAACGCACCAACATTTCTACCCCTTTCCTTCCCAAGATCACGAAGAGAAAAGAGACCGAGATTCTGCAGCCGATTCTCTCTCTCTGTGCTTGGTCTCTCTCTTTCTCTCTTTCGTCGACGGGATAAAAGTTTTCAGCGCGCGAAGCTCTGTAAATTATTCATGGAACGCCAGATAAGGCGTCGTTTTTCCTACGTGCGTATGGAAACGGCGATAAGAGTGACCTTCCGTCGCTGTTTTTTTCTTCCATTGAAATGGTGCGTTCGTCCAATTTTTGTTCCCTCTTCCACACAGTGTTTGTTTCCCTCTTTTTATTATTCTCTCTATTCTCTCTCTCTCTCGTTTCCAATTTCTGATAATATTGTATTTCGATAGCATGTTCTCCTTTCTATTTATCGCATCATTCTTTTTATTTTTCTTTAAATGTTTTACGTGTGTTGTTTCCAATTTCTTTTTATCTTGTCCTTTCTTATGGTGCTTTCTTTTAAATTTGCACAATTTAATTTTTTTTTGTTTTTAACATTTATTTTATTAATATTCCTATTTTTTCGTTCTCTCTCATTTTTTTAATGTTGCACTATTATTAATAGTAATTAACGTATGCATTTCTTATTAATTACTTGTGCGGAATTTATTCATATTCTAACATCTTATAATGCCGCTAGGTACTTATACTGCATCGTTTTATTCCCATTATGTTGTTCAAACGAGAGACTTCGGAGCGTAATAAACTTCATCGCGCTTTCTTTCTCTTCCTCTTTTTCGCGTAAACTCCTTCCCAAGCCGGAATTCACTGTGCATTTGTCTTCCTTTCTACCGGTTACTTCTTTCGTCGATCCGCGCTTCCGCGCGAAACGTTATCGCGGATGTTGGGTTATTAATGCGAACAACGCTCCGCGCGCGTCTATCAAAAGTCATTTCCCCGAGCATTACGTGATCCCGAAAGAGCTCGAGAGCGCGGCGAAATACGTGGCAACGTACGGTAAAGTCGAAGATAAATTTCGTAGAAACTGATGAATTCGTTCGAGAGGGTCGGATATCTCCGGGGAAGATACGCATGTGAATGGGATACGTTTAAAAATTGAGTCTTAGATAAATCATACGAGTAATAAAGCAGTCGCGCGATCTCTTTTTTCCCCTTTTTATTTTTTTATTTTTTTTATTTGCATTTCCTCGATCAATGCACATCAATAATCTTCGGATCGATTACACGCGCGAGCGTTTTACATGTCCGTTACGTTAATTGGCATAAATCGGGGTTGTGATAAGCGGTATAATGCATCGACGATGACACACGAGCTGCCAGGAAAGGCCAGAAGCGCGATCCATAATCGACAAGTAAAAAGCCCGACGCTTCAGTCGGGCGACAGGCGATTAATTATAAAAACAAGACGGCGAGCGCCTTTTTCCATCTCCGCGTAACGCCCGTTACCTCCGCCAGACGTTATCGAGCTTCCTCCGTTATTAATGTGAAAACTGTCTCTGCTGCCATCGCGCTCCCAAGTCGTGTCTCTGTTCTCCTTTTCTTTCTTTCTCTCTTCTTCTTGTCTCTCCCTCTCCCTCTATCTCTCTCTTTCTTTTATGCTGTGCACGATGTCGTGAGAAAGCCGGAAGCGCGGAAAAATCGAGACAATCGCCGTAATTGCGGGAAGTCAACGCGCGACAGCGTTGTCGGAGCGGACACAATGGTATCGCCGAGTCCGCGAAATACCGAGCCGAAAGGATCGCGCGTTGCTCGAGACGGAACACGCTTCCGTATCTCGTCGCCTGTGTGGTACTACATATATATCGACTCGTGCGAATCAGGCTTGAATTCACCAGAACGCTTTGTTGCGCTCGAAAATTGTCGAACACGCGCCACATCCCCAAAATAAAGAAGAAAAAAAAATACTGCTTCCGGAGAAAGGATTTTTACTTGGCGAATAAATGACAGATTAAATTATCAGCATTGTCAACTTTTATAAAAAGTATATATATAATTATAAAAAAGAATATATATATATATATATATATATATATATTGCAACGAAAATGCAAGCAAGACAAGGTATTGCATCTCTTTTTTTTTATTCGTGAGAATGTCGGCGAACAGGTTGTCTTTCAGACTTCGTAAATTATTCCAAAGTTCCTAACCGCGAGGAGGAAGAAAAAAGGAATATACTCCCGAATCTTTCGACTCGTAACTCAATTTAAATAACGATGTCCACCACCCCGTCGTCTTTATATAAGCCTTCGTCACTTGCGCGCTGCCGATGCGATATTATGCATGCGCGACGAGCGCGGTGGCACACCATTATGCCACGAGTCCTTTTAATGTCGCATAAATGCGCCGGGAAGGCTTGCGACTCTTAATATCACCGAGACGAGTCCCTCTCGTCCATGCGCTATGTGAACCGAAACTTTCAACCTGCTCTAATCCAATCTCCGCGAATGAAAATTCTTGTTGAAAGTGAACAAATTGCACGCGCGATTACATTCAGTCTTTGCTTTCCCCTCTCTTAAAAAAAGCAGGAAATTAATTTCATTACGACATCTCTGCTGTAGAATAACTCGTCGAAATAGTAATTACAAAAATTAGTCTGTAAAATATATTTTACGTTTTTTTTTTCCCCCTTGAATATCTTGATAATTACACTCGCAATCATGATTCTGGAGGGGATAAAATTCACAGAATTGATTTAACTGTGTGAAATAAAATAACTTAATTGCACGCTAGAAATTTGACTTATGATGCTGTTTTTACATTCGTTAGCTTACAATCTCGAGAGAATTATCGGCGTCGCGATATTTTAGTTGAAGAGAGATCGTTCTCCAATTGGTCGAAGAATCTGTCATTAGAATTCAGATGGGGATTATCCCGAGACAGCCGTGCAGGATCGTCGACTGCTGAGACATCGTTCTCGACAGGCTCGTCCACGCTTTCGTCTTTCGTAAGTAAGAAGTTTTCGGCGCGTAATTAACTACTAGCAAGTAGTTAGAAGCGCTGACGAAACCGCTTGCGCCTGTGGAACATTAGAGTCAACTTGCTTGCGAACTTTATCCCCTCGTTCTCGCCAACTTACCAGTACCCCCTGTGTGCTCGATAATACTTTTGATCCGTTCACGCGACCTCCAAAATTGCTTTTTCGCAAATTATCGCGAATTGTCGAATAGGATCGAATTAAATGCATCCGGCTGCTAGAAGCGGAAACATTGGAAATATATCATATTACAGCTTTCTTGATCTTATATAAAATATCTTGTCATTCTCGCATTAATTTTAATTTTAATTTCTTTCGAAATTATTTAATTTTCTTATTATGACGAATACAATTATTTATTAGATATTTAAATTAGTCATGTAGAATCTGTTCTCGAAACATTATTCGGTACTTTCGGGATAGCCAATCCATATAAATATCGGTTGCATCGTGATAAGAAGGCTCGTCGATTCTTTTACCGTCATTCGTATTCGTCGAATGGAAATTCAGCCCTCAAACGACGATATTGCCTTCTGCTATCATGGACCGAAACAGATGGCACAGGAAAAAGGTAGATAAGTGGGTAGGGGATTATCCTCACGCGGAAACCGAGAAATCCGTCGTAATTCGTCCGCTGGCACACAATGCCCGAGATTCGTCTAATTGGTATCCAATTAACCGAAATTGGCGCGGTCGGTCTGAGAACCTTATCGTGACTCGAATATCTTGGGAGCAGATTTTGCTGATTGCGAGAGAGGCGCTCGAATGTGCACGGATCGCCGTGCGGAATGTTCAACGGTAAACGACGTTGTATATATTTACATTATATTTTATCGAACATGTCGTCCGACAAATACATATTGATCCTATTAAGGCATTAATTTATGCGACTGATGCTGATTTGTTTATGTGAAGCTCGACAATGCATATTATTCGAGTTAAATAATCTTTGATGAATGAGTTAAAACATATATTACAATGGAGATGTTTAATCTGGTGATCCTTAAAAATCTCTGGCAATTTTTATCGAATTACATGTGTTTAACACAAATTTATAAAAATATGAATAAATAGTAAACTTTGTCTACTTTGAACAAACAATGGAAATTTGTATATCACATATTGTGAGAGAGAAATAACAATTATAAAATATTAATCATAAATTATATGTATATAAATATGTAAATATATTTAGAAAGATTGCGAGAAAGTTTTGAATATTAAAAATCAAAAAAATAAAATCTACGGGGTAGATAACTCTATGAATTTTAGTTTAATATTTAAAACAAATTGAGAAATGGTGGTAGTTTCAATAGACAAAATTGAAAAAGACTATCGCGCAAAAGTCCAGTGGGAATTCTATTGGCGGATGATATCAAGACAGCAGGAGACCGTAAATTTATGAACCTTCTATACGCCCGACGCGACGTCTCCTTACGCGCGTTCCATTCCAACGATTGCATTCTGAAAACGTATCGACACCTATACATCACGTCTGTCCCAACGCGAAGGCGACCTCCGGTTTTCCGCCCTCACGATCCAGAAGGACGGTGGCATCGTCATTTGCATTCGCCCGGCAACGAGACGGCAAAAAAGCCAGTGGAATTCCGAGTATCGATTTATTTCTGACCTAATCACGATTGCCCCTCTCTCTGTCTCTCTTCATCCTTCCCTCGTCCAGATGGACTTTGTTCCTTGCGACGGCCGCGGGAATCCGAGGTCGTGGCATCCATTTCTGTCGATGAGACCAACCGAGTGACGACGCCCAAGCGTTCCATCGCATTCTTTCCATTTGACCGCATTGCGACAGGGCGCACAACGACGATAAAACTCGTACCCGATGCAAATTGGTCGCTTCCTAGGCGCACGTCGCGGCTGCGAGGTTACGGTATACGCAGGCTAATTGCGGCCTACCGCATGGTGCAAAGAGATCTCTGTGACAGAGAGTCGTCTTTTTCTCTCTTTGAATCGAATCTCGTGTCACGAGGATAAATTTGGTGAACGTAAAAAATTCGCATCGCCGGTCAAACACGCTTTTAAAAAAGTATCTCGCTTAGAATTATCAGAATGAATGCAAAGCCTTTCATAAGTGTCTATTTCCTTTCTAGTAAGCACCTGTCAATTTCTTTTTGTCAATTTTCAACTTGTAAGACATGTAATAATTAAATGGGCAATTAAAGATAAAATGGAAAATTATTTAATTATTTAATTAAAATTTTAAAAAATAAAACAATTTTCTTGTGAAAATAAAAAATTAAACAATTTTTAATTTTTCCTTCAAAGTAATAAAGTTCTATAACATTATATATATAATGAGCTACATTTGCAGTACAAGTAAAGGATAATAGTTTTTGCCCCGATCGACAATCTAGATCTCGCGACTGTGTCAACGAGAATCTCTCCGAGATTTTCCATGCTCTCGAGCGCATGACGCGATAGATAAGAAAAACGATCGTTTTCCGACGAGCTTAGAAAGTTTCTTCCTTACAAAGATAATATTCATAATTGCTCTCTACAGCTCCTTTTCTTACAAAGTTTTCTTTTGCCGACAATTGTAGCTGAAGTCTTCCGAATTATATCGAACGACCGCCAATCGCATCATCCTCCGTGGATTCTTATCATTTGCATTCGCGTTTTATCTCGCATTTGCTTCTGTTCCAGCCATCAAATTCTCCCGAAATCCCTCCGGCTTCAATTCTCTAATCTCGGCCCGATGACTCTGCGGGATAAACGCTGTGGCGTAAACGTTTATTTCCGCTCCTATTTTATTCGCGCTTCGCATTACTTTATGAAACTGCGAGAAATTACGTCGCTTCTCGCGAGATTTATCGTCCGACGTCGTCGGCGCGCGTGAGAATCCTCGGCGCGAGATGTAATAATTAGTCGACCAAAGTTTCACGATAACGGCCGGGTATCGGATTTTCGTGCTTCTGTGGCCCAGAAGTCGCTGATAAAACTTTCCTCCGACCGCGGTCGGTATCTCGCAATTATTTCACTCCGCGACGTTCTTTGGCAATCTTCTCGGCACTCTCTTTCGTCGAGAGACGATCCTTGGAGCGAATAAGAATATTGTTTGGTTGCGATTCGCGAGAGAAACGGAGAAGTCTAATTACCGTAATTCTGTTGGCAGCACCGATAGTCATGGATCGACGACACAGAATTCATCGCGAATCGGAATTATCGATTATATTTTCGACTTTTCTCCTCCGACGTCTTGGCCATTTTTGTCTAGTCTTATCGATCGCGACGAGAATATTACTATAACGAGATGTTCCTAATTAAAATTATAGCTGATCGCCCGCGGCCTTGTAATTCACAATTAACGACAATCTCTCCTTTCTCGGATCTACACAAGGTTCCGAAATTTTCGGCCAAAGTTATACGATATGTTAACTTTGCATCGATTAACTTTGGGTTATAGTTAAATTTGTGTTATAGTTTTATGCAAAAATAGTTAGTTTTCTCTGTACTTACTAATTAATTATTTCATAACATAATTGCAATATCGACCCGTAAATATGACATTGCAATACTTTGTATCGATATAACAAATTATAACTTTTTAATTTTATAGTACTTGTTAAGTGTAGATAATTTTATAATCATTGCATTTTATACTTGTGTGAGAAAACTACTTCAGTGTTGCATTTATTGCTGCGTCACTACTACTATAGATGGTTTTACGAACATAGAGTATGTCATAGACATATATAATTCAGAAATTGGACGCATGCAAATCGCGTGCTATTGTAATTAATTTGAAAAATTCCCGGAGTATTCCGGGACTATAACAAAATAATTGACATGACTTAGTAATTTACCGCCTGGTTATAATTTTTTTTCAGGTGGCTTCACCTGCTGTTTAACCTGGGGGTTCAGGTGGTCGTGGGACTTCCCTTGGAAATGGTTCACGGAAGCCTGAGGATCGCCGCGGTTTACATGGCTGGGGTTCTTGCCGGTGAGTAATGTCGTCTGCAATGTGAATTATGTTATGGTGCATCTACAATTTATGCTCCGGGCGTAAATGCTCGTTTAACCTTCGCGTTTTGCCTTTGCAAAAGTTAAGCCAAACACAAAATCTTGTCTTGAAATAATTATTAAGAGCAAAAATCGGATAGCATCGGTTTAAAAAGGGATAAAAGAGCTTGATAGTTATCTAATTGTATAACATTTTTTTAACGAAATACAGTGCAGTTATTTTATTAACGGATTAAATATATGTAAGCTGTATTTATAATTAAATTGCAATCCGCACTTTTTAATTATCATTCAAGTAACTTCTGTCACGTGCAATGACAATCTCAGCCAATGGTACAAATTTATTGGTTCTCTCTTTTTCTCTCTCCCTTTTTCTCTTGCTCTTTTGCATTTTTTCTATGAAACGCGTTTTCGTGCAATCGTTGAAATTAGTCCGATGTATATGTAAATACAAGTGAGATATATCACGAAACGTGAATATTATAACCGAAATGTCCAAGATACATAGGGTGCTAATTATCTGAACATATGCTACCTGCTATAACGAAGCGTTTTAATTAAAATTCGTTGATGTTAATATAAGTACCTTGACAGCTGTATAATGAAACGCTTTTCATTCTCAATTTTGCACATTTTCCAAATAACCTCATATCATATCTCTTGACTAATTTGTTGGTAATAAACTGAATTTTTTGCGATTTATCGTACTAAAGGATACATTTTTTTTTACATACGATTCTCTCCTTTTTATTGTTGCGGAATATAGCACAAGAATTACAAACGAAAATGTTATTTCTATGTTTATTCGTATCGTTTTCTGATATTTGATGATAAGCAATTTCTGTCCGAAACATTTTTGCATATTTATCGAGACAACAAAGGCTGCCGAGTAATTCCGGTAAATTGTTCCATTCCATATATATGTATATAAAATGTATATAGCGTGGATACATGTATGCGGGCAAAAACGTATCTATATATACATCTAATTGTCATTTGCATAAATTCGATTAGACGCAGATCCCGAGTTATTAGCGGTCATGAAAGTAAAACGTGGCAAAATGGGGCGCATGAATAATCAACTCTAGCCGAACAGGGGACAAAGAGGATGCAGGAATTAGATAGGAGGAATGGCGGTATATATATATATATATATGAATTTCAAAACAGATGCGACGATGTTACTTTTGGTAAATTAGCAAGAATAAACACAGTTGCAGTCTTCCATTTATACAGTGACTGAATTTTAATTTGAGGATTAATTGTTTGAATTGCAAATTAAAAGTGTAAGACGATGTAAATGTTATAAAAAAAACGAGTTTTAAAAATAGAATTTGGAAAAAGAATTTGATACGAAAACAGATACATTATCAATCATAAAAAAATACAAAAGTTAGTAATAAAAATAATTAATAAAATACTGGAAGCGCGCGGTGAATGTAATAAACCAAGAGTTTATATATTACAAAAGATTATGCAAGTGTAAAGGACTCTTTTTCATACTCTCGTGCTGCTATAATTTGTAACAAAAGCATCAAACTTCTCTCAATATTATCGACTATCATTTCTACCTCTTTTCGTCGTTCCCATTCTCGTGAGATTTCCCGATTGCGCATTTCCGACTATACTTGTCTCTAACCATTTTATCTCGGTCCTTGCCTCTGCTCTCGAGCAGTGCGTATTTTCATCTCTGTTCGTCTAAAGTTGCTCGCAAGAATGCGCCACGGCGACAGCTTGTCTGGGCCCACCGCGACGAGATTACTTCGTATGCATCGCGATCGCGACGATGTAATGCGATTGCAACGCCGCAAGTGCAACGGCAGCTACAGGCCTCTTTTCCTTTGGCTGCACACGGCGCCTCTGTCTTTATATGTGCCTTGCATCGACCGCCTCTTCTTCCTCTGGTCGACTCTTCATTTAACGTTGATCGAATTATGGCGACCATACTCGATTAATCACAGAGGAGCTGTAAAATATTTCTTTCTCGTAAGAGAGTAGAGAAACGTAATTAATTATACATTCCGCAATAATATGACTTGATCTGCAATATTATTATTTTTTATTTAAATTAATTACATAAATAACGATTTCGAAAGAAATTAAAAAATAGGAAAGAAAACGTTAGAAATTAAAACAGAGAAATTATTATTTTTTCAGAACAATATATATAAATATATAACTTAAGAAATATTTTTTTTTTTTTTAATCGGCTCTCAATATTAATAAATAATAAATAAATAAATATGATGTTTTAGAAGTCGGCCAATAGAGCCGCGAAAATTAATTTTTAATTTTTCGGAACAGTATCTCTTGGTTTGAGATTACTGAGTTCCATTGATTAATTATCAATTATCAATTAACCTCGAACTTACAACGGAAATTTCCGTTGTAAGTTCGAGGTTAATTGATAATTAATCAATGGAACTCAGTAATCTCAAACCAAGAGATACTGTTCCGAAAAATTAAAAATTAATTTTCGCGCTTGGCTCTATTGGCCGACTTCTAAAACATCATATTTATTTATTTAATATATATAAAATTTCCCCGTAACATTTTTTTAATTAAAAATAATATTCTCATGCATATGTACATTTATTTTTCTTCAAGAAGTGATATTATTATTTGTTATATATTCTTACGCGATCACACACACACACACACACACACACACACACACACACACACACACACACGAGATACATTTAAATGTATTTTATTATTATAAAACGCGTGTCGCGTACATCAATTAATATCGCACGACATGAGGAAAAAAACGTTGAAACGTAATTATCAAACTAATGAAGCACGTAAATCAACGTTTTAAATTATGCGGTTACTACACCACGCGAGTGTAAATTATCCTTAGTGTGGTGTGAAACCAGGTAGCTTATAAATGCACTTCTCCAGAGCGGCGCGCGGATTAATGTCGTTTACGACATCGTCGCGCTTATTACTGGTTGTACTCCCTGTCCTCCCTATCGCTCGACCGTTACTACTTGAAACTTTGGACAGTGAAGCGAGATAGATTTACCATCGTAGACAATTTACAGCGCAAACAAATTCACATAATATACGAAATTAAATGTCATATTGATTTAAAAAGTGAATTATAATATGCATATATTTTTTTATTTTATAAAAATTTAATTTTTTGTGAGAGAAAAAGATGGCCTGAATAATAAAATTTTATGATATATCTTACTTGAATGTAAAAAATGTTTTTTATTTCTATTTCTTAAATTGATAATTATGTGGGAGAGATTATTTATAATTGAGATTATAATAATTGTGAAGCAGATTAATTTTTTTTATACAACTATTACATATTATTACAATTAGAATTCTGTTCTACAAACGCCAAAATGGCATATTGTATTTGAAAAATAGTAATCAATATTCAACTTCGATATTAAACAAATAATTAAATTAAGAATATTGACATGATTAATAACATTCAGAAACTTATATAGGGAACTGTATATATTCTTAGTAATTCCGTTGATTTCGTGCGGCGCGCTCGTCGCTCTATTTGCAAACTTTCTTCTCTATCAACGTTAACGAATGTTTCCTGGTATCCAATTTTTTGTTGAGGAACGGATACGGCTTCGTGTCGTAGCATCGTCGTCGTCGTCGTCGTCGTCGTCGTCGTCGTCGTCATCGTCGTCGTCGCGGCGGCGCTGTCGAGTCGATTGCGTGACATCAGCAATTATACGACGATATTTGCATGTCGTACGACGCGCTTCGTCGTTCGTATGCACGACTGCGTGTGGCCAGTCACCGGTGCATTAACTCGACTCGAAGATAACCGGCGACGACGACGGCGATGATGATAGTATACCCGACTTTGAAAATCGATACTTCATTTTCTTCTTTTTTTTCACGCGTCTTTAACTTTACTTTTAGCACGAGATCGCATTGTCTCAGCTCGTTAGTCTCCTTCTACTTATTTCTTTCGATCATTTCGGAAACAACGGAAGCATCTTGATGACAACCGAGAAAAACTTTAAATTGGGTGACAAAATGCTACACGAACGTCAAATTTATGGAAAAAACGCTGTCGTGTTGTTGTCGTTATCAATAATAATTTTATTTCTATTCTGATTTTTATATATCTTTATGATTAATTTAATCTTTACATTTCTCTTTATATATATAAATATATTTTATATTTTTAAATATATATTAAATAATTTTTATATATAGTATATGTATGAAATCTCTCTTCTTCTCCAAAATGAAAGCAATTTGATCTAACAACCGATTTTTACCGATACAATAGTCCAAGAGCAATTTACTCTTTTTACGAAATTCGAAAACGATACACATATAGCTTTCCACGAAATTTAATCGCGTCATGCCAACTCGCAAAAAAATGCAACGATCAATTTCATCGGAAATAGAAGAATAAATAAAGCCATACAGAGTCAAAGTAGCGCAAAGATCGTTTACTACATTTTAATCACGAAGAATGCGCTTTGTACAGCCATTGATGTTCGCTCTTCTCGCTGGCAAATTTTTTTTGTATGCGTATGCAAAACATATCTGTATATTTGCGAGCGCGTGCATTTTCTGTGTATTTTTCTCCCACCTCTCTTCGACCGTTTTAATATTTTCAACGCAAAAACCCTGGGCGGACACGGCCTATCGTTGGGTCAAAGGGATATTAAAACAACGGGACGAAATGCGGGATGTACAAAATGTTGATATTGCGCGCGCTCCTCGCTTTCGATCGGGAATTTTGCGTGTCGATGATTGCGCTCAGGATGCCGAAAGTTTCGGAAAAAGCGTGCGTGAATGCGAGAGAGAGAAAGAGAAAGCCAGGATGAAAAAAAGAGTCAGCGGGTGCGAATAGCGGACGCGCTGGAAATTTCAGTATTTTTTCGAAACATCGCGAGATTGAATACTCACAAACTTGAATTTTTTTTATTTTTGAGACTCAGTATGTCTGTCATGTGTGATGGATGTTACTTTACATATACGTTAATCACGTTTCGAATAAATGATTCTTTGTGAGCAATACCTATTATATATTACATTAAAGAAGGAGAGGAAGAGCAGAATTCTCTTCAACATAAAAAATGTTATAAATGCTACATTTTTAAATTTATTTTTCCATTGAGAATGATTTACATCAAGACCAATAACACTCTAAAACTCTAAAGGACTGCAATGTGATGTAATATAACTTGTGTTTCAATATTATAAAATGTTATTTATGTTACACATATTTCCCAAGGGTCCTACGATAAATATCAAACCTAATTCGATGATATTCCATTACCGAATGCGAGGGGGATATGCATGTATATAAAACAGATATATATACAATATCTGAGAAAATAATATATATATTTTTTGCGAACAATGATCTTTTTATCATCTTGCAATTAATTTTCGAGATAAGCTTGAAATTCAAATTGTGTTTGCATATATAATAATTTTGGCAATTATTTGCTTGTAATTAATTTGGATTATATATTATACATTTAACTTTTACTATGATTGCGCTATACACACACACACATACATTTTTTTCAGAGTATATATATAATAAATATTTATTAATTAGGCTCGTATAAATTCGAAAATTAATAAGGAAAAGTGGGCCAACTAAACAAGCAAAAACATTATCTGAGTGTTAGATAAATTTATTATATCATACTGTTTGAAAGGTAAACGTTTCGACTGTACTCAGTCTTTTTCAATACATAACGAAAATAGAAAACCAAAATACCGGAGCATACAAATAAACGGATAAAGGTAATTAGAAAATTAATGTATTTTTAAACCGATGGAATGAGAGATGCTATTTCTAATTACCTTTATTCGTTTATTTGTATGCTCCGGTATTTTGGTTTTCTATTTTCGTTATGTATTGAAAAAGACTGAGTACAGTCGAAACGTTTACCTTTCAAACAGTATGATATAATAAATTTATCTAACACTCAGATAATGTTTTTGCTCGTTTAGTTGGCCCACTTTTCCTTATTATATAATAAATATTAATAGAGTATATAATGACCGTATTATTATATAGTGACCGTATATATTATTATATGTACATTATATTTTTCTTATCATCGAAAGATACGGCACGAATGTTTAATAATCATGCGAAACATCCTTGATCGTCTAAAAAATGAAAAGAGCCCCACCAGGCGAATCACTATAAAGAGAGGAGAAAAAAATTTCTCGTCAACGCGCGTCGATCCCTCCTCATATGCCGTATCGTTGCACATATGTGCCAGTCCCGTTGCCATAAATATCATGGCCATAACCATAAAATTCCGACGGTGTTCCGTCTTTTTTCCTCGGGGCCGAACGTACTTCACACATTATATTTTATGCATCGGGTTACGTAGAAACGACGACAACCGTGTGCACTACGCGTCGCGACGGCGCTCTTATGTATCACAAGTAGACGTATACAGGGAGAACAGGGCATTGCCGTTCCGGGTGGACATGGTGGTATTCACGGTGCATCATTCGACACCCTCTCGTGACTTAACGATGTTTGACGGATGGATGAAGATAGATAGATTATTTAGATTTTTTTTTAAATTTATTTAGATAGATAGATTTATTTAATTCTAAAGGAAAACCTTCAAGCATACACATGCAATAATTATAGAAAATACAAGATATTATTACGCAAAATTACACGAAGAGAAATAAATTCTTAGAGAATCTATCTATAGAGAAGGAAAAAATATAGAAGTTCACAAAAAATGAACTAATCAGATGCCTGATTAGTTAATATATATAATAAGATGAATTATGGGCTAATTAATATTGTACATAATTATGACTGTCTCAAGTTCTAATATGACTGATGGGGAATCAATATCTCCAACTCAAGCTTCCACAGTATTCGCTAGAGGATTGTGAATGAATGCTGATTCGAGGTCCATGGCTACCGATCTCCGAGTCGTTCAGCCCCTGGACGCCTGTCGTGTCTCGTTTGCACGGAAACGACGTGGCTTAGAACTTCACGTTGTATCGGCGATCGATGTATACGAGAATAGGAGAGGGGAAGGAGAGGCCTCATTCTCCGTTTTCTGTCCTCCGTTCTCTGTCGAATTCTATTCCCGCAGCCTCTCGCTCACGCCTCTTTACGAATGCAACGGCGCGCCTGCACTCGCCTAACAGTACCCTCGATTTTCCACTTCCCTCTTCCTGTACCTCTTCGCTCGCATCCACTCGCACATCCACAATAATCGCCTTTGTTCCCGGGGGTTGTTCGCGCATGTTCTTTCCCTTTGTTAACAATTGAGGATTAAATTGGTGGATATCTAATTGGTGCTTGATTGACGTCGTTGGTACATTGCACATCGCGGTTTATAGCGATGACAAAACGCGCTATTGTTTCATTCGTAAATGGTGACAAGCAGCAGCGATTGCAAAAGAGATTGCCCGGGCTTCTATATGGGTAACGAACGTGTATGATTTTGACCGCAAATCCGACAGATGTGTGGTTAAGATAATTGCGTCCACGCGGTAACAACAGAGTGCCGCGTAAATTTCGTTCATTTTATACGCGATATAGTTGCTCTTTATTTGTCTCTTCGAAATTGATAATACTAATGATAATGTTACGATAATTAACAAAAGATAATGTACACCGGATTTATCATTTTGCTTGCTCGTGTGCAGAAAATATTTTTAACAGTATCGAAAATTGATATTCTTTCGACAAAAACAATTTTAAATCTTGTCATTATTTAATTTATCGCTCTGATTAATAATTTGCTTGCGAGAATCCACGTTAGAATCCAAATTGTATCCGCTCATGGATGTGATGAAATTGACAATAGATTCTAGAAAAAAAAAAAAGAAAAAAAAAGAGAAATGTACATAAAATAAATATCCGTATATAAAAGAAGAACGTGCAGAAATGCACCGATACAGTGCATGCTGCCTAGTATCCACGGCTTGCGTCGGTGTTTCGCTTAAGTGGTTAACTACTAATTTTTTAACGCCACGGGAGAGCGTATTCGAGCAGCACTTTTCTTCGTGCCGCGAGAGAGAATGTCCGATGCTCGTTGTTTCCCCGGCTATTTCGCTCGGTGCTTTCATCCGTTTTTCGTTTCCGGACGGGGGTGGGGAAGGCTCTTTACGAATGCATCGATGTGCCTAGCACGCCTGCCTCTAAAATGCGCGCTCTATTTCTCCACCTGCTACTTCCGAGCGATACATTTTATTTCGCGCCGAGCCCCCCTGTGCGATTCTCGCGATTTCTTTTCTGTTTGTTTCTCCCTCCACGTTCGAATAATAAAAATGCGATGGTTTAAGATACAGTGCGAATGAGACGCAATGTCGTCTTTATACGCTCATATTATTAACGTGTACCAGATTTTGTTGTATAATTGATAATTGAACATATATTTATACATAAAATGCAATTTCGATTTTTTCCAAGTTATGCTAAATTATGAAACTTGAAAGAAATGAAAAGAAAATTTATAAAAAATTAGAGAATAAAGGTGGCTATCTACGTTACATATTATTAATGTTGAATTTAACAATTTTTACAGCTTACATTAAACAATTACCGAAAAATTAGGCCATTAAAGTGCTTTTACGAAATAATTAGAAGGCTCGAAATATCAAATCTTTTCTTTGTCACGAGCTTTTCAATTCAATTAATTATTTGTCGGATTCATCGTCTTTTATATCTGTTTTTAATACATGTTGCAAAACTTTCTTAAAAAACAACAAAAGGGTCAATGTCTCTGCATCTTCAACTTTTCATGCCGTTTTTTTTTTTTTACTATTGGACGTTTCTTTCTAGTAGTTTCGTTGCACCTGTTGCACATCGTGCCGTTTGGTTCCAACAACTCTGTTATTGGAGTCAAACGAGTCGTTAATCGATGATATTTTGTACAGTGAAAAATACGCGTGACATTAAAAAATTATGCACTAAATCTGTGATTAGTCGATAGAATTTCCGTTTTTAATTAATAAGACTTTTTTAAACACTCAATTTTGAGGGCGATAAAAAATTATCATAGTTATAAAGAAATTGGCATATATTTATTTACAACGTAAAGTAAAATGCTCGTAATATTATTCAGGCATATGATAGCAAAATTCTTCGGCGCGTTCGTATCTAGGCGAAGTTAGCGATACCATTGTCGGACAGATTGATTGCAACGGAATTGGCGAGTAGCAGATGTAGTCGCATGCTGTAATCATAGGAGTAGGTCGCGAAGACATTAATTCGCGCTGGTGCATCTCGTTGGCAGACCGCGTCGACCCACTTCCTTTTCTTTCACGCTTTCTTCCTTAAGGTAAAGTCGAAGGCACTAACGAAGACTCGGATGAATTTCATAACCCGAGAGAAGTTCATGGACTCTATTACGCTTCGCGACTCCTTTTCGTTTCTCTTTTCTCTTTTTCTCTTCTTTTTCGTTTCCTTTTACTCGTCATACCCCGTCCTCAGCCAGGTTGCTAATTTTTGTGAGACTGTGAGCTTCGCTGTTTCTCTCTCATCTGCGTACAGTAGTATATGCATGTATTTCTCTCTTTATTGCTAGAAAGAGTACGGAAATCTCTCTTTTAAATTTTCTACGCGTTGACTTTATTTACACTGGCGTTTTGATGATTAAGCCAATCTAATTAATTTTGCGAACGTTCTTTAGGATTATAAGAGACTTGCAATTTAATCACGATATTATAGCGATATTAAAGATGCGAAACTAGTGCAATCGAATCATTTTTAAACAATGCAATAATTTGTTAATTATTATCTACTTGCACATATCAGTAATGCTTTAAAATTAAAGATGAATAAAATTATATATAGATAAAAATGATATTAAAATCAAATAGAAAAATTTAGAGTAACATAAAATTTCATGTTTATAAAAAATTGTCTTACTAAAGAGATAATTTTAATTAATATAATTAGTTGAATACTTCAGCCAAACTAATAACGGAGATAATTTTTGCAATAATAATAAATTCTTAAAGTTGTCAAAATAAATTTCCAAGTAAATCAACAACGCGTCAATTTGTAAATTCGGTAGGACGTCGAATGAGCTATTGTGTCGCTATGACCTGTCTCTTATAGTCTCGGTTAGGTAAACGACGGTAAACCGTAAATGCTTACAGCATCGTCTAAGTTGGACCAAGGAGAGCGGATGAGGGAAATCAGCGGCTCTCTTGAGCCAGTATCCGTTAACTCGAGTCAATTACTACACAGAGAAGCATGGTTCGTCGTGCACGGGGGTAAAGTGGTCTCTCGGCGTGCTTCAACTTCCAATTAACTATGGCACGACGACAAACAGACTGACGATGACAGCTGAAATCCAATATTCTCTATTTTATTATCGTATTATAGTATTATTACAGCCACGCGGCATCATTACGTTACATTACAAATATTGACCGTGACAATAAATTTTACACGCTTCTCCATTTAATTAAATTTAATTTGGATATTTTTACACGTCTTCATGTCTTGTTATCATATCGTTATCATATTGATAGATATTAATTGCTATTAGGAACATCAGTAATTTATTTATTGTATGTAATATTTTTATAATCGCAATTCTGCATCGAATTTTTTTAGGAGTATCACAAAAACTTTACTGAAGCTTCGAATTATGTTTCTGTGGTATAAATATGCGTTAGTGTCTTTAAGATATTGCTTGATGTCATCCGGCGCGACGACTCAGCGGTTATTTCGTAAACCATCTAATTCCACGCGTCTCAAATAATTGCTATCTTGTTCCGATTGGATGTGACTCGATCATTTATTAAGCGGACGCTAATAATTCATCGCAGGTAATTCGGAGCGCTCGCAAACTCACACGAATTGATGTTTGCATCCTTAATGCGTTTCCACGTTGCTCCGGTGCGCACCGGCTTAGACGCGATTTGCGCTCTGCGGAAACTTCGTGTAGGTAGTTTACGAAACACGAGCATTTCACGTGGTTTTCCCACGATGGCTGCTGCTGCAATTCCAATGTAGGTCGCGTGTTAATGACCAGTGCGTAACAGTGAATTCAATTGAATCGTCGGTTTCTCAAGAAACAAAGATGTCACGGATGTAGATGTCCTGCATGCGCAAGTCGACGTGTCATTCGGAAATTTTACTTCGAAAGATTCAAACTTTTGAGGAGCGAAAGCCAGAATAAGTATTATCTCCCACCGTGCACTTTACAGCTTAATTAAAATTATTACAATTCAGAAACACATTGTCTTATTTTTTTTTATTGAACGTACTCCGGATTACGGATCGGAATTAAAGTTGATATATAAATCTAAAAAGGAGCACGGAAAACAGTCCCGATATCCCATATATCAAGAGTCGGCGAATTACGAGCGACAGCCTTAATAAATCGGGGCAACCTCGTCAAGGTAGACGCGTATCGGCCGGACGGCCACTCGTAATTTAGGACGGATCAAAGGTGGTGGTGGCGGTCGGGCGGTTAGGTCTGCGAAGGGCGATCGGTCAGCAGGTTCCCAGGTGTCAGGTGGCGTACGTCGCTCCGCCAGACGCGCCGAATCATCCTGACCAATCCGCCGTGTGCCGGTCGCTTCCACATTTCCACATAGGAAGCGACTAATGTCCTCGCTCATTTCCCACGATATATAGGCGGGCGCCGCCGCCGCCGCATCGATTCGCGAAGCACCATCCGCCTGTCCAGTGCGATATTAATGTTTAACTAGCACGATCGTGTGTCTGATACATTACCGTTGCTCTCGGGATTGCGCGCGACACGGTACACGCTCGTTGCTAGTTGTGCGAGTAAAACATTGCGACTCGCGGGGTTTGGCTTCTCGAATGCGCGCCGCTATTATTGCGATAATATCGTGTGCCGAATTGCCTTCTATTCTGTCGGTTGGGCAATATTTGGCGTGTAATTGGAACGCAATGTTATTTTCTTATATCTGCGAAATATCTAGAGATATGTGTATAATTTTGTCACAAATGAGCTCTATATTTTAGATACATAGTATGAGAATTTTTTTTTTAATGAAACTACATTTTTCACATTTTTTATGTCACAAACGAATGCGAATTATATATGTATGTGAGAAATATATTTATAATAATATTGATCGGATTATTTATAACTTCGAGTATTATACATCGACTATATCGATATTGCATATCGATTCTCGTTATTAGCCCACTTTTTGATGCGCTGCGACCGCCGATGCTTCTCTGCGTATCCGTGTGCCGTAGGCAGTTTGTCAAATTATGGGGCAAGTACTCGGAAACGGAGCCCTAATTCTGTTTCTAATAACCGGAGCTAGCTAACGCCCGGAAGCGCTTTGTGCTGACATTCATGAATCGATGAAATTGCGAAAGCATTACAGACACTCATCCATAGAAATAAGTACCATATAAGACTAGAACAAAGTGTGTAAGTTCAAAAGATTTGCCCGTTAAATAATAGGAATTCTATATCTATTTAGCCATCGTGTTGAAGAAAAAGTCCAGGTATGTACAATACATTCGGTCGATTTGGATTTATTTATAAAAAAGTATAATTATATTAATTAAAAGAATAAATTATTTATTATTCTAATTATTTGGCGTGCATACTCGTTTTCCTACGAGCGTTCTGCACATTACGCGCGGAGCAACAGATGTTTCCGAATAGAGGAAGAGCAAGGGCAAAAGGGAGAAAGAGAGTGAGAGAGGAAAAGGGTTTTTGGCGTCGTTAAACTGGAGCGCGGAGCCGTGCGAACTTTCGAGTTGTTGAGCGAATATTATTCTTATTTTATTCGCCGAGGGCGATGAGAGCGAAAAATTTTATCCGCACTTTGCGGTTGTCCGAGAACGAGCGTTTCCCAGTTCGGCCGACAATGGAAACTCTCGAAACGGAGAACTCGCAGTTTGATGAGAGAGGGCCGTCGGTTTCCTCTTCTCGAAAAATTTCATCGATTACGTAATTCTGTATTCGTGAATTGACACTGTATGAAATAATAGTATAAAGGAATTTCTTCGTAAATCTTTAAATTCGAAACTGAGATATATCTATTATTACAATAGAAAGTGTGATTTATAGTTACAGAAATAAAATTTTAATTTGCGCGATTTTGCGAAATGAGATGCTCAGAGATTAGATTAACGAGATACATTAATTGTCAGGTTTTAATATATTAATCTTTATCATATTGCCTTTTTATTGGATGCACTAAAAATTGAGGATTCGAAAAAGCTGACAAACTTGAAAAAATAATTAATAAATTATTAAAAGAAATATATTTGTTTTGTGTTTTCAGGTTCACTAGGCACATCGGTGTTCGATACAGATGTGTATCTCGTCGGAGCGAGCGGGGGCGTTTATGCCCTTCTGGCGGCGCATCTAGCCAATGTTCTCCTCAACTATAACAATATGGAGTTTGGGATAGTTCGGCTCATTGGCATTTTCGTCATCGGTAAGTGAACCCTACTTCCTCGATCGTCAGACTACGCATACAATCACCGTGGCCAATCCTATCTATCTTCGACCTGTCTGCTCGATATCTTGATATTGATCTGCTTTCGAGAACAGTCACGATTGAGCATTGGCGCCGATGCTTCTACATATTAATCGCGCTTTATTCTTTATTGAAAATTAAATATAATAGATTATCTTCTTTACTATAATATTTGAAACTACTGTTTGTCATCGTCTCACTTGTGATAATATTATATAATCTATTATATATAATATTATAATAAGGAAGATATCTAGAGATTATAATAAACTCACGATATATAGAGTGGAATTGATTTTTATCATGGAAAATTTGATTGAAAAAAATGCTAGTTAAATATCTAAAGAATATTTTTCAACAATATCTTTCGTCTTTCCATTGGCTTCTTCAGAGAGAACATGACGAATTCATAGGCACGTCCTTAAGTATTGAAACGAAATGTATATACCTCCGAATCTCGAGCAGAATGTAATCTCAGAATTCGACGCCTATGGCGACGTAGTAATAATAGCGTGATATTGGCAAAGACGTAGGACTCTAGTATCGAGGGTCCATATAGCACGTAACCTGACCGCCACTATACGTGCACATTATCTGGTTCTAGTGGCCCTAGAGTCGCCTCAAATTCACCCTGACGGAGCCTCTCGAGTCTTCAATAACCTTGTTTAAGGGGTTGATTACCGTCAGCGCGGATTCGGATATCCGCCGCGCTTTCTCTCTTCCCCATCTCTCTTCTCTCTCCCTTCCCTATTTCTACGCGCCGTTTTCAATATAGTCACATAGTTTCTGTCCGCGGATAGTAACAGCTCAGGCCCGTTCCAATCTACGCGTTTCGACTTGGATTACATCGTAATCCGCGCACGAGAGAGCTTGACGAGCAGAGTAAAGCTTGATCGATAAATGCACTCTCTCACGTGAAAACGGGTCATTCATGCAGGCGCGAATGCAAATGACGCTCTCGTAGGAGTCTGCGATGTGGCAAAGTGTCTCTCCTTTCCCCCACAAATGTCGTAAGACGCGAAGAAAATACGCTATTGTCAATTGCAATCAGAACTTTGGGAAGCAACTTGATTCAAGTTTTCATATATTTTAGAAATATATTTTATTTCCAAATGTCGCGACAATTTTTTATAATCAACAAGCTTGGCAACTCGAAATTAATTAGTGTATAGGGTATAGAGCATCTAAAATAAAATATTTGAATATTTTTGTTGTATTTATAACTAATTGTAAGTTAAAAATAAAATGTACTTAATTTAAAAAGAGAAATATAATAATGAAAAGATTGTTCTCATTGTATAAACTTTTTCAGCTTATCAGATTTTTAAAATGGAATTATATGTTTTTTAATACGGAATTATCTATTTTTTAAATTATTTAAATGTTTTGTTTTAAATGTCTTATCTTCTATACTATTTATTGAATTCAATATAAATATTAAGAAATATTGAATTTGTTAATTAAGGTATTTATTTTGCTGAACACAATAGCGTACTACATTTCAATATCTTTTTTGTGGCTATATTTATTTTCATTTGTTGTCATCCAATCGTTCGATTTTCCCTACGTACACTTTGTTTCAATGCTCTTCCTGAAATTTCAATTTCCTCGTTTTTTTTTTCGTCTCGCGGTAAGAAGCGGAAAGCGACGAAAACTGCCGCTATTCTAAAGTTTTAATTAAAAGATAGATGTGCTTTCGCGCGCGTCGTGATTGCCGCGAAGAATTTTCACCGACGTTGGGATTGTTTGCCATGAAAAGAACAGGTGCTAGTTTCGTCAAATTTTCAAACGAGCACGATGTCGTCACTTGTGTTTATCGAGTCATCAAGACTCATCGCGCCTAAGTAAGCTCAATTGAAATTAAAAAAGAGATGCGACACTTTATGATTACGGTTCAATCGGCGACTCGGAGCCTGATATAACGAAGAAAAGAGATGGGACATATTAAAAAATATTAAACGAATTTTCACGAATTGAGAAGATTTTAATTTTAATTATATGTAAATTTGGAAAAATATAATTATTAAACGAAATTTGCAAAGTAATGTCCTTACTATTAAAAGAAGAACACGGTGGTTCCATTTAAAAAAGATGACCTTGCTTTTTTATCAAAATCAAACAAAAAGTGTTCGGCTAATTTTTAATTATTACCGGTTAGAAACTGATAAATTTTTGTTTATGATTTTTTGGTCAGATTATTGCGTTTTAAAAATCATGGTGATTGTTACGAGGATCATCCTGTATATTCCATAAAAATCAATTATAAACTGAAACAAAAGACACTTAGCAAACAATTGACATAGGGAGGAAAAATCGATTAAGACGAAAAAGAGAGATGCACCAACAGAATATTAAATAAAATACTTATTATAGATAATCGGACAAATAAAGTTAAAAAAAGGAATAGACAGAAAAGAGATCTCGAAAAGAGTTCAGCTTTTGTTGCTTCAAGAATTGTATAACTCAATTTTGTTATACAAGTTAAGTAGCACAATAATGCGAAGGGATCGTGTTTGAGAACAGAAGGAAAATAATATATAAAATGCATATCAGAATTTTCTTAGAGCTATAAATGTTTCGGTAAGTTTTGAGTTATCTCGTTAACGAAAACTAATTGCAGAGCTACTTAATGTCGAAAATGAAATTAGTTTCTATAAATAGATAATTAGATTTTATTTTTTATATACTCGATTATTTTAATTTCCAATCAGATTAATTTTTAACGAAAATTTAATTTGGTGAAAAATCAATTATTAATTATCTATTAATTAATTTTTTATTTGATACACAATATATACATAAAGAAAATTTTTTAATGTAATTTTATACATATAATATATACACTAAAGCAAAAATCTGAAAAATTAGAATCATTCGAATCAGTGGCATAGCCTTTCTATAATTTATATTTATTAAGAACATCCCAGAAAGCTTTGTAAAAATGTTAAAATGCTTTAGTAGCTTTCGAAGCTAAAGTTGATCCGCTTGCGCAAAGCTCATTTCTATATTAACTAACGAAGAAGCAAATTTCTTACGGGAACATAATAAACTTACACAGTCATCCACAGTAGTTGCAGACGTAGGAAAAAGCTGCTGAGGAAGCTGCAGGAAAGCTCTTCTCTCGACGACACTTCGAGAGCTTTTCAGCAAAGCTCACCGTCGGCTCGGCTCCTCGTGGCGTCCTTACTTTTTCGCAATCTTTTCTACTTTCTTATTTCTCTTCTTATTTCTCCTTCTGCTTCTTTTATACTTTCTTATCGCTTTACTATGCATCAATTTCATCGGTACTTTACAACACAATTATCCTTTTAAAAAAATTCTTAAGAGAGAGCATTGATGTAAGAGTACATTGTTTTCTTTTTTTTTTTTTTTTCTACTAGAACAACACAAGCGCGTGCTACGCGCACACAAAAAAAATGATATTTTTATTTTTAGTTTGTTTAAACTTGATTAATATTTTTTGACATACCTCATATGATTAAAGCGTTAATTTGCTAATTCAATTTTAAAATAAAAATATGTTATAAAAATTAAAATAATAATGTTATAATACTTTAAATTCGAATAATATTTTTTTGACAGAAATCAGCTGATAACTGTCAAAAAATATTAATCGAGTTAAAAGAACTGTAACATGTTATTTAATATGTTAATATGCCTTTTTTAGAAAAGGAAAGGATTCACGCATCATTTTAAAAATTATTTAATATTTAATTGTTGGCGCATGTTATTTGTGAATTATATTGATCTACCTAAAATGAAAGTCGGTTAACTTTAATTCGAAACCTATGTAATAAATAAGATGACAAAAATTTCCTTAAAATAACGACTAACTAAATTGCGTTACAATAATAATTAATTTAAACGCGTCGATAAATTAAAATGTATGAAGAGGCAAAATCACGCATATCTTTAAACAATCAATGGAAAATTTTGATCAGAATCCTTATTTTTCTGATTGCAGCTAGCGCTGACGTAGGCTTCGCGATTTACGACAGATACGCGGCGGAACAGATGGGTCCGCCAGTGTCGTACGTCGCCCATCTAACGGGCGCCCTGGCTGGTCTAACGATCGGTCTTCTAGTATTGAAGAACTTCGAGCAGCGGCTACACGAGCAGTTGCTCTGGTGGGTCGCTCTAGGCGTTTACGCCGCCTGCACCATCTTCGCGGTCATGTACAATCTGATGCATCCGGACTATCCATGACGCGAGGTCAGCTTCGCGTACGGCCAGCCGAGGCACACGTAACGCGAAGCTGATCGCCCATGGAAAAAAAAGAAGAAGAAGAGACGGAGGAAAAGACGGGAGACACCATCGTCGTTGAGCAACGAGGAAGATTGTCAGGTATCGCGATTATCTTTCATAATGCGTTATAGCGAGAATTAGATGGTTCCTAAAGCACCGAAAGCGAAGGAACACGTGAAAATAAATACGCGATAAGATCATCGACAGTCATCATTCTCCTCGTCAGAGAGAACGTGACTTTGATCGTCCTCCGCGCGAAAAGGATCGTAATTTCGTAGTATATATTTTCTTCCAAGCCGGCCTGTTCGCGCACTCGAGAAAAGAGACAGAGCGCCCGTCGGGAAAACGCGAGAAATGAGCGAAATAATGTAATTTATTATTAATCGAAGATTCTAAAAGAGAACATTTTGTATGAAGCGATAGGTGACCGATAAATGCGATAAATACTAGGATGAAAGAGATACGAGAGAAGACGAACATTGAAACATTTGTACACTTGTTAAGTTTCGTCTTCCGTTTTGTTTTCGCGGAAGGAACGGTGATCATTCGCATCCGCTCCACAATTTCGCGGAAGTTTCTTAAGCAGAATATCGGGCTACTTTATCATAGCGGAATGCGGATGATTTTGAAAGGAAACAACAGCTAGGCGTTCGTGTTCTACTGTCATCAACGGGATAAGAGAACGTCATTCTTGCGAGATGGACATCCCGGGTTGTTCCCCACGATAAAAATGTCTTTGCGTGTCGTTCTGGAGAACGACAGAGCAACGCACGAGAAATATAGATGTAGGTAATATAGGTACTTCTTCGTCGGTTTTTGGAAAAAGAAAGTCGCGTGATCGCGTATCTAGTTGTCCGATTTCATCGCGCGCTCCTCCATATTTCTGGGGAAAAAAAAAAAAAAAAAAAAAAAAAAAAACCAAAGAACCAAGTTGGATGACGACGAGATCGGCCGAAAAAGAATCCTTCGGCGAGGAAACACTTCTTCAAACGGAGACAAGAATACGTCGAAGAGAGGAATTCTCTTTTACGACTTTCGTCCTTTGTTTATTTTCGCGTAATGTCGGCCGCTGTCGTCCTCGGAAAAACCAAAGAATCATACTCGACTATATAGGCAACGCTCGCTATCCTTTGTCGTGTTGCTAAAGAAGTTTCTTATTCGTGAGAGAAACGAAGGGACAAAGAAAGAGAGAGAGATTCGACAACAGCAGAAGAGACCAGAAGGAAGCAGGAAGACCCCGAGACCTAATGGATCCTTCGTGGTCGATGAAACATTGTACAAATGACCGCGACGGGTACGGAGACGACGATGAAACAAAAACCACGAAGCAGTCAAGAGAATTGGTAACCATCGACAAGACTCCTCTCGAGACTCTCTTGAAACATTCGACTCGCGAGACAATTCGTGGATGTGGATGGAACGCAAGAGTACAGAATGCGTGAAACTTGATGATGAAGAGAACTCGTGCTGATGGGAGATTTTTTTCTAACGAAATGAAAACAATCAGCTCTGAAGAAAAAATCTATACAGGAGGGACAAAAGGATTGCCAATAATAAAGGTATGAAAAATATATTACGCGAATAATTATAGCTTTCGCAAAGATAATATAGCATTTATGAAACTTGTATAATGATCAATTTCTTTTTTTTTTTTTGTATTGTTTTCTAATATCGGCTCGTTGTAAAAACGCGACAAAGCGAATTTATATTCTGAATTCAAAAGAAAAGTTTACTTTATATTTCTCAAACTTTTATAATCATACTTTGGCGCTTATAGGATATTTTCTATAGACGCTTTGCGATTGCGTATCATCGAGTCCGCATATTATCTTTGTAAGAAGAGAAAAAAAAAGATCGCGACAAAAATTTGCCACTATTTAAACATACGTATATGTTATCGCGCACTATAGATCGATCACTACAGAAGTACAAATTCGTCGTATCGTAAGATTTGTTTATAAGTAGCCGTTGCATTTTTTCATCGTAATAAATCTTCGAAGGATCGATGCAAGGAGAGACGAGGCGAAAACTTTCAAAGAATCTTCCATTTCCGCGCTCGCGAAAATCAAAACCACCCCGACGCGCATTGTCGAAACTTTTGTCGAAACTTTTGTATTGTATTGTACAATCGTTGTAAAAAAAAAACGCTATTTAATATTACAGAAAAGATAATATTTCCGGATAAAGATTGGGGGACTATCAATTATGTATGTACATATATAAATCGAACGGCACTTATGCTTCGAAACGTTTCAGCGCGCATTCGTTATCTGAGTGTAGTCGTGATTTTCGCGAGAGCTCGCGAGCTTTCCACTTGATGGGATGTAATAACGCGTAATGCAACGCCGATCAAACCTAGGCCGATTTGTCGGTCCGATTTCGATCGCAAGCGCTCTGCGCTTTCGACAGTGGCCGCTCGTTAACGCTCGTCCTCGCAAAATTACCCCCATCCCCGACGGCGCATCTGTCCGCGCGCGCGATTATTAATGCGCATTAATTGTATACCACTTGTACATATCTGTATATAGCATATAGAGACTCGCTGCGTATGTGTTTTGCGTGCTTGTGCGTATGTGTGTGTTTTGTGCGTGTGTGTGTATGAATGTTTTACGCGAGTGAGAAGGAGCTGATGAAGAAAGAGGCGCGAGACAGAGCAAAAAGAAAGGAGAACAAAAGAGGAGGAAAAAGAGAAGAGTTGGTTCACGGAGTCACAGTCTAGTCGTTTCGCGTCATTGTCTCGTAAGTACATTACATATACAAAATATATACATATTGTATTTAAATGGAAGAGAGGAGCCGCGCAAAACGCGCGGCACACATTCTCGGGAGAGCACGCTTAGTGTATATAGTCACACGCGACATATGTTCCTCACTTTTAATTTATCATTGTGTCTTCGGAATCGGATCGAGTGATTGGATCGCCCGCGCGACGTGCGACCTAAACAATAACTGTACCGTCGACAGCTCGTATCCCCAACAGCCACGTTTTCAGCTAGCGTCCACCGCGTTATCCGGATGGGCATATTTTCACCGCGTATATTTCAGTCGCGAACACCCTTTGTTTGATTTCCACTCCGAGAGAGATATTCTTTATTTATTTCACGTCAACTTTTGTACTACAAAATAATCATGAATTAAATGGATTGAATACGAATTTATTTCAAGATCGTACATTAGTTCAGTTTTTTTTTAATAGAATCATTATATAAATCAGTATATTTTTGTAAGAGGGCGGATTAATTTATTTATAAAGTTACAATATGATATATTAAAGTAATTAGAGTGTACGGAAACTTTTATTTATTCTACAGGATATTGAAAGACTAACTTTGCCTAACAGTTTATTTAGCGCTAAAAGAAATACGCGGTGATTGATAAAGTTCAAAATCGGAAGCTAAATGCGGCTGATTGAACAGAGTTGCGAGTACGAGCCAAAGTTTGTACAGTAGTTTGTGGATAGTTGCGGTACGTGTCTCTCTAATATTTAGTTGTATAGATTGTTCGATTGTCGAGATAACTCGACGCACTGCCTATTTTGTAATACGACTTAGCGCGAGATGCGCCTTTCATTTCCTCAGAGTCCGCCGTTAACCCGTTCATTCGTGCGACATGAATTCCGTAATTAAAGGTAAGTGTGTCCCCTCCATTTTTCTTGGCTACGTCTCTCGCGAAATGGTAGTAATGGGAAAACGCGTTTGACTTCGCGTGCGTGTTCTTGTATAACAATTAATTAGCAATTATACACACTATCGTATTCCTAGCGATAGCGCGCGAACGTATATATTCCGCGAAATTCTATATTTATTTTTCGTAAGAAGAGAGCCCCCAGCTGTCGTCGACGGATCCCCTCCCCCCCCGTGTGTACGAAAACAATTCTTTCCGAATACTTTTTGGGGTTTTCTCCTCTGCTCCGAGAAAATCCACGCGAATGACACGGGACGAAACGCGCAAAAAGACTCGTCAATGGGTCGACGACCGAAAATTATTTTCCCACGTACGCAATTTAGGATAGCGCATTTAACGTTTAAAGGAGAGAAGGCCGAAATTCTGCCCGGTGGGTTGGTTCTTCCTTGTTTTTCGACGGGGAATCAAACTAATGTATTATTATTTATATTGCACCGCGATGATGTAACACAAACGCTCTGATACACGTTATACCAAATAATATAATAAGGTTTAGTACACGAAACAGTAATATATATTATTATTTTTATTATCATTACTGTTAATATACCATTGCTGTCGCATACTTTGAAGGAGAAATAATTTTCAATGTTAGCGTATGGCACGGCCTGAATATGGTAAAGATTAGACTTTGAAGAAAGGGAAGTAGGAAGAGCGCCAAGAGGACGCGAATCGAGCGCAAGCGAGAGATCAAACGAGAGTAATTAACGATGCTAGTCAATTAGTACCCGCGAAGGCAACTAACGCCAGATCCTAGCTTAAAGTACGACGGCTATCTAACTCGCTTTAAGGCGATGAAAGAAGGTCGAGACCCCCCGAGTGACGTTGAAGAAGAAGGGTGGAGTGAAGAGGAAAGGGAGAGAGAGAGAGAGAGCGGGAAAAGGAGAAGGTAGTGGCTCTGAGGAGTCTTAGGGTGTTTAAGAGCTTGAGAATATTGAGAGAGTTAGAGGACGCTGAAGAGCGCCCAAAGGTGGTCGCTCAAAGAGTCGAAAAGAGTTTCGATACCTGGCTGGCTGAAAAGCCAGTCGACTGTGTGTGGTTGGTATAAACGCGAAATGCAAAAAGGGGAGCAAAAGTAACGCTCCTAATTATTGTGCACCACGCACTCTGAACAAGCAGCAATTACACTTAGAAAAGAGAAGTTTCATACAAGTCACGGGGCGATTTATCGGGACCGCGAGTGTTTTTGATCGTAATCTCAAACAACGAGAAATTATATTATTCCTCTTGCTTAAAGAAGCAAAATCTCGAGACTTTCATTGATTTTATAGTCTAACGCGACATATTTACAAATATATAATAAATGAAAGATTAAATGAAATTAATTATAAGATTAATTTGAAGTTATAATTACGTTTGTTATATAATGTTTTTAATATGCGTGAATATACGCAGAGAAATAATTCGCTTGATTAACTCGTCGAAATGAATTCGCGCGAAGTGAATTAAGGTTTTCATTTTCTATGCGTATATTTGTCGTTGTATCAATAAAGTCGTTGTTTCTCTCAGTTGTTATATGAATAAATATAAATTATCAAACGCTGTTGTGTGTAATTGCACATTATTAAGTTTGTATCGATAAATCGAACGTGATTTTCGTTACGTACGGCCGAGCCTTGTTAAATGTTTAATTCGATTTGTTTCGTAAATGCGGCAACGATTTGAGTTCTTTTGAAGTGGCCTGAACCTTTCATAACGCTCGATCGATTCGAGCCATTAATTACCATCGTTGTTGACGATAATTTATGCATCGATGAAATCCAGAGCTAAAAAGAGCAGCCGCGCTTTCCTCCCCCCAGGAAAATCGAACAGGTGTCGATCCGCTGGCTATTAACATACCGGCAGCGAAATGCATAATTTAGGGACTTTATATAACATTTATGACGTATGATTTCCATTTTATTAATCCACTGTCGGGTGAAATAATGATGCCAAAGAGCACGCGCGACGCATAATTATTTACATACCCTCGGACATGCGAATAAATTATACGTCGTGTCCCTTGCGTAAATCGCCCGCAAAATATGTACCTAAATACCGAGATGATGATACTTGGTCGATTATACGCCTAACGATGTGGATGGAAATCGCGCAAAGAGTCGTGTGTACGTGTGCGAATGATCTTGTTACACACGGATTTTACGTCGTTACACCGTCATTGCTGGCTAGAGAGAAAATTCGTCTCAAATTTTTCCAGCGTCCAAGCATACTGGACCACCCACCTCCTGCTTTTCCCGCTCTCGTCACGAACGTGATCAACGGCAAATGTCAAAGTCGTTTCAGAATCGAATTTTCTTATCAACACGCACCTCTCTCGAACCCTCTTCCGAAAGCGTCACCGGATTTCCGATCCGGGTATCCAATGAACAAAATAAAAAAAAAAAGGAAGAGTAACAAAACATTGGGAAACGGCGTCTCGCTCGAAAACTATCCGGACTTTAATTTACGCTCTGGCATTCGATCCGCGCCCGAAAGCTCGAGCTTAGGATATGGTATTACCCTTTTTCTTTTTTTTCTTTTTACTTTTTTTTTATTTATTTTTTTATTTAAAGCAGTGCGGCGTGTCCGTCGAGCTGATGTAAGGAAAGATTATGCATATACGTGCGTGTATGTCTATGGGTATATGTAATATTTAAATTAAATGGATATGCGCGAGTATTATTATGTTTGTTGTAATGATCGAGCGATCGAGGATCGTGAAGTCTATGATGGAGCACAGAGATTAACTCATTGGTTTGATTTATTAACGAACTTGTATAATGGTTCCTAATTTAGTTGATTCCATGCAACTTCAATGTGTATTTAATATACTATTGCAAAATTATTGCCAATTACTGCAAATTTTCTTTTCTTTTTTTTTTCTTTCATATAATATTTGACTCTTTCGAAATCATCTGAAGACAGGAGAAATTTCATATCTGGTATATCTTGGAATTCGTATTTTGATATGAATTTTTTCATAGGTAAAATTTCCGTTTCTTTAAGATGCAATTTTGTAAAAATAAACCAATGAGTTAAAATGTGCATTCAACTTATCACGATCCAAGCATTTGAAGTGAGGATGCACACGAATCTGTTATGTATCGATATCTGCGAATGATCAAAACGATCGCGATGCAAAAATAATTCATTTAAACAAACAATTTATTATTACATGTATTATATGCATTGTTATTTAATTTGCATGTGAGAAAGGACATGCGAGTTACGTAAAAGTAGACTGAAAGTGCGCTCGAAATTAAAATATCGCCGAATTTTAATATCAGTACTATATTTTGCGCCTATATTATCTAATGATCGAAACGATACATAACGGGTCCAGCAGAAAAAGCAGCGCGTGTTTTATCCCATATCGTTTTTTTACTCCCCTGACTACGCGATCTTCGATCGCGATCGAAGTGATTAAGCGATCGACTGAAAGAAACGCGATTCATTAATTTTTATATTGTGCGTGTCACTATCATGAAGTATTATTTATTAGTTAACGTGGAGAGGGAGGCGTGCGCCTCCCTGTGTCTGTCCGTTCATCATTTCATCTTGTTTTTAATTAGTTCGCTTAATACAAGCAAAGGCGCGCCGCCGCATCGCAGACGCACCTGCGACCCCGGCAACACCTGTGACGGTCGACAATTTTCGGCGAGACCGACATTCGCTTGAAATATTTTCTTTCTAAAAATTTCGCCATAACTTGCAACTGAATTATTATTAAATTTACATTAATTTGTAAACAGTATGCAAAAAATAATACGCAAAATATTAATTTTTTGGTGAAAAAAAAATTGAGCTTATGCGTATATTACATTTCAATATTTTTTTACGCAAATCAATATTCAGTATTGGTGAAAAAAAATATTTAACGTATAAATAACTCATTGATATTTATATATGTTATTTTTCCTGCAGACTAAATTTATTTAAATGTTTATCAATTGACTATTGTTTTCGAATTATGATATTAATTTGCAATCTCTGTGGAATTTCGAAAAGATTTAAGAGAAAAATAATGTGTTGAAAAAAATTTGGGCAAGTTGAAGTTAAATGGTTACTAATACTAATAACTTAATGAAATAAAATTGTCGATAAAATACGTGCTGCAAGAGTCGAACGTGCGTCTGTGAAAGCCTGGAAAGAGAGAATGCAGAAGTCGGAAAACAATCTTGCGTAGATACAAATAAGAAGCGCTCATTCACTTCGTATGAATCTGGATATTCTCTTTAATATTCTATATGAATGCGAAACTTTCTAATTAATCCTGTGCAACGTATAAAGCACTTACTACGAGAATGGAAAATATAATTAATCGTTCAGTAGAAACAATTGCGTTAACGAGTAAGTTATCATCGGTTTAAAAATTTTCTGTATGCGACTTTAATGTGCGACTTAAATGATTGAGAAATATGATAACTAATCGTAAAATTATCTGAGTCAAGAACGCGCGTGTGTAAAGTTAAATTAGTAAATTAATCGTTTAATTAATCGTTTGCACTCAAACGGCAAACACGATTAAATGTAAAACTTCGCGACTAATTTTATGTAAATGTGTTCGCGCAAATAGTGTCTGCGCAATTTCTGTTCTGTAACAAGACTCTAAGATGTCCGATAACAACAAAGTCCAAAGACTCATAAGAATAAAACGTGAATACACAAATGATTTTAGTAATAGTAACATTAATAATTTATATTATATACAAACAGTCACACGTAAAAAAATGTACACAAACCAAAGAGGTGGAACTAGTACAGGAGAGATAGAGAGAGACAGACAGAAAAAGAACGTATGTATGCGTGCGGGAGAGAGAGAGAGAGAATTCAACTGTTTAATTAATTAATTATCGTTTAATTAATTATTGTCATTGGTCGTCATTCGTCATTGTTCATCAAAGCATCACTATTGTCATTCTTCACCAATCATCATTGTCGATAAATTGATTATTCTTCTACTTATTATTATTGTCATCATTATTGTATCATTATACATATTGTACAAAACGTGATAACTATGAATCCTCGCTTAGATAATTCGCATAGTAATTTTCTGTACACAACATTCGCCGCGGCAGAAGAGAAATACAATGGTATTTAAAAAAACTCATCGAAATATTTTTTTATACCTGTATCCAAATAAAGAAAATTTTATTGTACGAAAATTACTCTTACATACGCTTACTGTTAAAAAATTAAAAACTCGTTAATCCATTTAAATATTTGCATCTTAACAATGATAAATGTAAAAATATACGTATTAATTTGTTAGTAGTAAAAATTTTTAAATGTTAGCTGATATTTAAAAATTTCTAGGTTTTCTTTCATTTACTTTTTCCTAAGTACATTTCATAGAAAATTTAGTAGGAAGAAAAGTATTTAATAAAATCTTACATTTCATAGATTATTTTCTACAAAGATTATATTCACAAATACAGATTATACTAATATATATATGTATATATAGTAAAGATTTGAAAGAACTATCTACTAGCTTTAGCCAAGGAATCTTATTGATGATTCAAACTCGTTCAGAGGAGATTCAAATCTATTTAAGTGAAGACTCGAACCTCTGTTTAGCGGAGATTCGAACTCTGCTTGACGGAGACTCAAAGCAGGTTTGCCTGCTTATTGTTAGTGGAGATTCAAACCTCGTCTAGTAGAGAGGTTGAATCCACTTCAAACCTTATTCAGCGGAGATTCAAACCTCATTTAGTCAAGATTCAAACTTATTTACAGGAGATTCGAACCTCAGCGAAGACTTAAATCCTCTTAGCGGTGATTCAAACCTTACATATTATTTATAAATTATTCAAATTATGTATGACATTTGATTTTAGACACATGCTGTTAATACAAGATATTATTAGTTAGTGTAAACTTTTAAACAAGTAGTTATGATTTAGTGTAAACTTTTAAACAAAAAACAGTACTGTTTAACTCTTGTACAATATGCATAATGTGTGTATTTATTTTTACAGTATTTTTACAGTAAGTATATGAAATCATCAAGTCCATTAAAGTCATTGTTAATTTTTTATTAATATAAAATATCAAGAAAATATCGTAAAATATCAAAATTATATCGATCAAATATTTGCAAAGTATATAAGCAGAAAAAATATAAATGTAGACATTATTTGCGCGTCGAAATAAATTTATTATAAAACAAACTTTTTTAAAGAATTAATTTTTATTTTGAATCTAAAAAGTAATTTATGTTACAATATTACATATTTCTGGGAATATAAAGATATATTAGATATAAAACATAAGATACATAAATTACGTAAGATTAAGTTTATTTCATAAACGTACAGAGATTTTGTCAGCCAAATATCTATCAATAAATACATATACACAATTAATTACTTTTTTCAGTGGATACTCTGTGATTACAAATCAAATAAAGTATAAAATTATTGCCGAGTTTTTTTCAATTCGATGAATGCAGAAAGAGCGCAGCGACGAGACACGTATTACCTAATCGATATATAAATAATTTAGAATTATACCAAATTAATTTTTATACCAAATTGTTGTGTACAATTGTTACATTTTACATTTATTTTTGATTATTAAAATTGAATATAAAATAAACTATTGATTTCTCATCTAAGCGCATGATATCCCACAGATTGCACGTTTTCTTATTTTTATTTTTTATAAATTTATGAAAATTTCTGATGATAATCAGAAATTATTTGTATGAGAAAGTCACTTTGTGCAGGAAGAAAAGACTAAAGATACAAGTTAACGTAATTATGCAAATTCGTACCATAAGAAAAATCGACAGCAATAAATTATAAAAAAATTATATAAATCTAGAAGAGAGGATAAATTACTAAATTACAAGTCTAGCAAGTTCGATTAATTGAATGATACTCATTGTCAGTCTAATATATTATAAAAACTACAAAACTACACCCTTTATACTGTAAAATATAATTATATAAAAGTTGTATAGAGAATTCGCATATTTTTTTTATAAATTGTAATTTCATTAAATAAAGGAATTATATAAATCTTGCTTGTAAAAGATCCTCTATGATCATTCGAGTATCAGGCCACATAGAAATCTCGTGTCTCTATTCGGCACGTGTCTCGTCGCTCCCTCCTTGCTACGGGAAGTATAGAAAGGGAGTAAGTATTGATGTGACGCTGATGGACGATCATGATCACCAGGTAGGTGTTGGGCTGACCGCAGTCGCTTTAGAGGCGAATGCCGCGGTTGGTGCTGGCCACGTAGTTGAGAAGCTCCTCGGAGTCCTCGCAAACGAACGGCTTCTCGTGGTAACACGCGACGTCGTGCCAGGCGATGCCGTCATTATATACGTTGTTCAGGACGGCCAAGCAGGATTCGGTGGTACTGTTGATGTCATACTCAGCATTGTCCGGCTGTCTGACCTTCTTGTGGCCGGTCTGCGACCACGGGTTGAAAGACCAGCCTGTCGGTGCCTGGTTGGTGGGTGACATTTTCTCGCGATTCGCCGACCAGAACCAGCCGTACACGGACTTAGGCTCGAGATCACGTCGATTCTCACAGCCCTTGAAGTCACACAACCGTCCAGATGTCCAGATATATGGAACATCGTCTGAAGGAGAAAATAAATTTTGTATGAATAAAGAATTGAAAAAAAAAAAACTCCCGATATATAGATCTAATTAAAGTAGAAATTTTACTTTACTATTTTTTAGGAGATTATTCGAGAAAACTTACCTGGTAAAATTAATTTTAAATAATACAACACTGTTAAATTTAAGAAATTATAGCTTGTTATTAAGCATAAAATTAAAATAGAGATATATTCTCGTTAAAATTTTTATTAATAGGTAAAAGCCAAGACCGATGGATATTTTGCTCCGAGAAAGAAGAGAAGTAAAGGTGGGTCTTATGACAGGTTCTTGGCGAAATCAACTCATTGTCAGTGCCATATTTTACTTTCGCCGGACTGCAAAAGGATTCATGCACCGCGCGATGCTGTTATATAAAAAGATGAGACTCTCTAGCCTCAACCCACTTCAAGACCCCGCATTACCTTGAAAACTGTCTTATTATACTCATTGACTCGCCTCCGTCGTGATGAATATCGCTCGTGACGAGCGATGTTCGCGGATATCATCGCGCGATTGTATGATAATTGTGATTAAAGCAAAATCCAATAGATTCCCACAAATTTCTATTAATCCATGGCTATTGATTAATCAATTTCCGTGTAGTCATGCATGATTGACATTGCAATTTTATTTGTCTAGAACCTTGATTAATCCATTCGATTAAGTATCTCGAGTTTATAAATGTAAAATAGCGAAAAAAAAACATTAGCGGATTAAAAAATACAGCGAATTAAAATATTTATTACATGAAATTATTTTTTTAAATCAGATTTTCAGATTATAACGAAAATGAACATTTTTTTAATAAGATATATCGACAACAGCTTTACGCTATTATTCAAACTTACGATCTTCTCTAATGTTAAAAGAAAACAAGAAGGAAGAGAGGAGAGAGCGGCGTGCTAATAAGAAGTGAGTAAAGCTAGGTAAATTCTAGATCCTTCGGTTAATTGCAATTTTACTCCTTGAGTGCACTTAAGCGCATCGCGCTGCAGCCGAAAGGTCGTAATGAAGAGGGAGAGAAGAGAGATAAGGGAGGAGAAAGAGGTTTTGCGGGGAGCGCATCGTCGTTAATCATTCGAATCCACAACGAAATGATGTTCCACGTCGGACCGCTTGTTTCGAAATATTGCCGAATGATTATCTCTCTCTGGATGAAAGTTGCCGCGGTAAACCGCCAGTGTCGATATCTACAACCTGCTACCGTCGTCGTCATTACGGCTATATGCCGTGTGGAAACTTTCTATTGCAAATGTATAAAAGGCCATTGTGTCACGGAAATAAGTATCTTTTTATGGTTTTCGATCGATTCTCAAAAATAAATTCGAAAAAATTCGTAACTTTTCGAGATTCCTAACAAGTCGATACGTCGCTGCATTCTTCTTTATTAGGAACGAAAACGAAGTATCTCGTTCTCTATTCGCATTGATCTCGCATTTACAATTGGGATAATGAGAATGATTCATAGTAGAATGACGTATGTATTGACACATTTCACATCAGAGAGTTTAAGCATCGCGCGATAAAGTTACTTACTCTGTTGAATAAGTTTGAAGATCATGTTGTTCTCTTCTTGGGTTTCTATCGAGACAAGATCCATACAATATTCCCTGCAAATATTTCTACCATCTAACCAGTCTCCTCTTTGATTAGCGTGGGCTGGCACGTGTCCGCTGTAGAAATAATTGTGCCCCCGGAAATTGAACTGCTTCGGCCCTGTGAAACATTTTTTTTAGTACTATTTTCTAAGAGAAAAAAGTACCGAAAAAAACATATTTCTAACGTGACACACTTTTTGATAGAAATTTGAAAGACAAGAAGATAATTGAAGTAACGTTGCATTTTTATTTACATTGCACTATGTCTAGATACGTAAAAGATATCTTCTCTTTTATCGTCGCATATTATTCACAGAGCTGTCATCCAGAATGTCTTTCTGCTTTTGCAGAAAGACTGGTAAATAGATGATTACATCGAGCATCGCAATCGCGTCTTTCTTCTTATTAAAAGATACTCGATTCGCGAATCTGTGGTTAATAATTCAGAGGTCAAACTGTTGTTGTGCGCTGAAGTAATCTGTAAATCTATGCTTCTCGCAGATAAAAACATATCTGGCTAAAACCGGTTGCTTCTTAGAGCGGGGAGTCACAATAAGTCACACAATAAGTCATTTTCATCCACTTAAAAAATTGTAAAGTTCTTATAAAGGAATGTATTTTTGTCAAATATCAACGCGATGTCGCATTTAAATAGTCTTCTACCGAATATTATCGGACTTACGCAATCTTGATCGGAATCGCTAAAGTTGAAACACGTTTGTATGTCGTAGTAATTTACGAACAGGGAATCTGTAATCAGTGGCAACACGGTGGCGGCGCGTCATTATCGTTTGCTTTAAATGTCAACGATCTCTTATGTTTTTCCCCGGTATTTATGCAAGCATGTCTCTTCCCATCCACGATTTACACCATATGTCTCATCATGAAACTCATGCGCCTAACAGCGCATTACGAAACGATACTTGTACATATTATCGCATTATTTTATATATATATATATATATATATATATATATATATATATATATTCCTCTGTCAAGAAAGCGAGAGAGATACATATATTTCGCTTTCTTGCTATGACATAACGTTTTATATTTCGCCGCGTGCGCGATCTCCTCACCATGCTTTTTCCCTATCTCTTTCATTTTTTTTCTCGGTCTTTTCTCAAGTCGATTTGTCGAGTCGCTTCTATGTTCGTCGTGACATTCGTAACCCACATTTTGCTGTTATTACTGCACCGACATCGCACGATTTTATGCGGTTTTAGATGCTAGAAATATATTTTGTGTATGTCTTTTCAAATATAATATTTTCACAAGTGTAATATCTCTTCAAATATATCTTAAAAATGACAAAGATTTAAACAGAATTTTCGAAAATTTGGAGAGATACTGTAAGATTCAATCTACAGCTTCTATTGTATGAAAATATTTATTCTGATAAAAATAAATCTGGAATTGGCTGGTATATTTGTCGGAATATTTTTATCAAATAATATGCTATCTAGATGAAATAAAAAATATTGAGTTAGTTATTGCACACAAAACCAGATAAATCGGTTTTATATTACGAAATTCAATGTTTAGAAAATATTTTGAAACGCTGTATGGATATACATTATACATTATAATATGCAACGATATTTCTTCTATGGTTCGTAGAATCTAAGAATATATGTAATTTATATTAATGTTAATTAAAATAACCAGATTTTTACGCAGTATTTTTGGCAACTTGTTGGCAATGGCGCTATGTTGATTAATATTTATTACATGATGTTTTATGTACATGATGTAAGAAGTAGCCATCAAATTTGAATAAAACAAGAAACGATCAAGTCGATCTCCGGATATCTACGCCCTTTACTGCTTACACGTCCTTGCTCACAAACGGTTTCAGTCAATTGATGATTTCGCCTGGTATTCGCCAAGAATTGAACACGCTAATGTCAAAGGTCGAGAACGCCGAGAATGGCAATTTTACAAACGGCCGCTATTCTTTACACATTTCTTACAATGTTGTAATTTAACAAATGATCATCTCTGCGTAACCGCAGCCTCGGTTAATCCGTAAATGGAATAATAACTCGGCAGAAAAAAGAGATACGCTTGTCTCGTTTAGTATATCACGAAAAACAATTATAATTTCATATGTCTATGAACTGAACTGATTACACAAAAATATTTTAAACAATCTTTTGCCACCGATATTTATTTTTATTCACTCACACTTTGAATTACTTATCATTGCAGTTCTTGGTAGAATAATAAATGGAGAGAGGATTTAAATAAAGAAAATATATTTTAAAAGAAAAGAGCACCAGTGTGAATTTTAATTGAAATATCTTTGAACAAGATTTCTTCGCAGATGAGTCGCGTTAGCCAGCTATCTGCTTGGTTAATTCGAGACTCGTGCTTAATTCGAGATTCCGCCGTAGAAAGGCGAAGTGCCATTGTGTTGCGCTTGTCGAGGAAAAAGAAGAACTGTCTGTCACACATAGGGTTTACGACATAGGACAAAGTCGTGATTCCCGTTGTCAGTATAAATTTAACGAATATCTTATAATAGAAAATAAAGATTTCACGGTTGTATCATGCGTTCTGCCCATGGCGTTTAATAGCTGTCACTTGAATGCGTTTCGTAATATATATGAACGCTCTGATTATTTATTGATTCTCTTATATTCTCTTAAAGCTGTCCGATTTATGTGTGAACATTGCATAAAAATTTAATAGTTACATCTCTGAATTAAAAAATTAAAAGCGTATAAAATAACATGTATCACATATATAAACATAATATATAAATATATATACATATATTTAAAAAATTTTTTTTTTAATTTAAAAATAATTGTTTAAATAAAAAAATATATAAATATATTAAAGAAAAGGATTGATGTTTTTTTAATCTTGTTTGTGTTAATACATTTTATTATATACGCTTTTAATTTTTTAATTCAGAGATGTGATTATTAAATTTTTATGCAAAACACACATACATACACATGATTTATATACGGAGTCTAACACGTGTATATGTGTGTGATTATATACATGTGGAAGAAAGGAAATATAAAATAAACAATAATTAAAATCACAAAAAAGTGTATGTGTGTGTATTTACATCCATTCTAAGACGTGATTAAATATGAATGACTATCGACATCAGTAAACATTTTTTTAAGAATATTTACGACGAGAAAGTGATCTTAGTTGATCCACGAATATTAAAAGCTCTATTAAATAGCCATTAAATATAATGAGAAACCGCGTCACGCTTGATTAATGAATAGACTGTAAAGAGTAATGTCTCAGAAGTAATGTCTAGCATCGAAGTAATATATTTATAAATAACACGAAAAAGAGAGAGAGAAAACACACCGCGTATATAAATAAATTTATCACTATGTTGCACAGCCGTCGTACTTAAATAATAATTTACGCTTTCATTAATCGAAGTCACACACGTGAAGTGATTTCAATGGAGAAGACATGCAGCATATGTTAAATGTAGAGATGAGTACGTCGTCATATGAAACTGACACTGTGATTGCATCGAACGGAAATCTACATGTAAATATTGTAAAACATTATACAGTGGCACTACAGCTGTCATCGCATGGTTATTCTCGTCTAGATCGATAATCGATATCGAAACTTGCGACATAACGGTGCGATGTATTACATGATTGCTTAGCTGTCCATTGTGATACATAATACACAGATACACTAGAAAGCGACATAAATATTTATTGTACGAAGAAATAATGAAAGAAAAAAAAAGATTAGAGTTGTACATATATTTGCAAGAAAGAAATAGATATATTATAAATGGAAAGAATATTTTATGTTATAAAAAAATATAAAGAACGAAATAAAATGTAAGTAAAAAAATTAATCTATTAAAGCGAGTAGAATATAGAGACATGTCTAATAAAAATTTCTTTTTGCATACAATCGTAGAAATTACATATTAAGATTCACACAACTGTTACGTGCCGCATAATGTATAAATGCAAACAATATTACATTATGTATTATTAAAATAACGGTACACAGAATGATTCCGTTCGTGATTATATCATCATTATATGCAGAGGATTTGTTTTCACGCAATGACGGCAATGCATCCGCGTGCATCGAACAAAAAAAAACGTTTGTCTATCGGATAAATGCAATTTATGATCGTTATATCATCGTTCATTAAACATTTAATTATGCCCTTCGCGCGTCTCACGCGTCTCACGCGTTTGTGTCAAGGAACTTGCGACAATAATCGCTTGAATCGTATGAGCTGTGTTTCACTAAGAATCATAGCGCATAATATAAATAAAATAATGTGTGAGATTTCTCAAATATTATATATCTATAAATTTAATAATAGATTATATTGAAAAACAAATAATATATATATATATATATATATATATATATATATATATATCATTTATTCTTTGAAAGAATCTTGTTATTAAAATCTGAGTCTCTCAGAGTTTTAGTGTCGGTGAACTCTCTTCCACGTCGAAATGTACAATATTTTTCTTCGATACACGCTTCATCTACTTGAGACAGAGAGAAAGTGGATTTCGTTAGTAATGCGACAGTGCGCCATCGATGTGTTTCGACAGCACGATTCACTTCCGGCGTCATCATTGTGGAACTAATCTCGAGGGACAAATCGGTTATTCGGAGGAAAGTATTGGCATCTAAACTGACGCTACTTTTTAATGATGCGGGGAAACTTTAAATGAGCGTCACTTGATTAACGATATAGCGAGCGCGTACATTAATGAGCAAGCTTCTCTTGTAAGTACGATCGTTACTGTAATCGCAACCGATCTCTAGTAATTGTCACGCAAGCGGATGTCAATCGTATCTACATACATTGTTCCGCGTGTGAAATTCAAAGCGCGAGAATCGCATACTTTCAAAAATTACGTGTCATCTTTGGCGAGATGCAATGAAAAGCGAAATAAATATTTGAAAGAGATTTCTTCGAGGAAAATATGAAAATTATTTTTTCTTTATAATATTTCAAACAATTTTAATGTAATATAAAAAATATATATATTATAATTGAGTTTTTTAGATCTTTTACAAAACGTAGTCGCAAACTATACGCATTGAAACAAGAAGCTAATAAGAATTAATTTATGTGTTATTGTGAATTAAGGATAAAATTAAAATTTATAACTAGACAAGATATTCCCGCACCCACAATTCATGCCGCCTCATTGTCGATTTGAATAATATCAATTAGCATTAATTGTAATTAACATTGCCTATATCATATTAATAATTTTGTAATATAACAAAAAATAAACAATCATTTAAGCTGCTTATCAATTGGATTATCGTTAATGGAATCGTTCCAGAATCGAGCGCGCTCCATGAGTGAATTCGTCGGGAATCAATTTCTCGTTCCCGAACGGGATCAGTGGGTCGACGGTAAGTCGTGAATAAACAACGTTCGAGCGCGGAGGCGAAGGAAAAGGAAACTCTCGTGGCTCTTCGCACGAGCTGCCAGGCGAAGGTGAAACTTTTTCTCTTTGCGCGACGGGTCAATGGGTCCCGATACAACTCGTCTCGTATGGGGAATAACGGGTCTCCCCGTGTTATTTTCTTTTTAGTTTTCGAAGGCGACCAAACATTCGACTTATAAGATAAATGTTTGATTTTCGCGAAAAAATAATTGTCCTAATGATTGTCCTTTAATAATAATAGACTACTTTGATGTTAATAATACAGACAAATTTGATGTTGAAATGATGATGTTTCGCATTTCACAAAAATATATTGCTCAATTTAACTTTTTTAGAGTTGGAACATGATTTATATTATATATTTAAAAGTATCCCAAATTAAAATTATATAACAACTAATATTAATTTAAGAAATTTACTTTTATTGATTTTTCATTGAATTGTGATTTTAAAAAATTCATACAATATATTTATTTAAATCGTTATATTTGTTCAAAAGTATTCAGACAAAACTGTCGTCAAAAATGACCATCTTTATCGAAAATAACCGTCTTTCGAAATTCTCTATAAAAAATGCGTTCTCACGTAAAAAAATTTCACAAATATTTTTTAATTAATATATAATATATATGTAAATATTTTCATGACATTCTGAAAATACATTTTCGTAGACGAATCGTGCAGATTCTGTTCGTTAAGCGACAACGTACGGGGAGATAATCTCCGAAGAGAGACCATTGTCCAATTTCGCAAGCAGTTCCTGACATTTTCGTGGCGATATAGCGCCGGCCTTTTGTAAAGTTGTCAGTCAGTCAACCTCACGCCAAGTAAGATTGCAACAGCTGATCGGTCAGCCACACTGTCATAAGCCGATTTAATGGAGATTTGTTAGCGACGGTCTTTTATTCGGCGTCAGCCGTGTTGCACAATTGTGATTAACAGCGGTATAATACGTCGATTAAACTTATACGCGATTGTCCATCTCGATTTTTTTTTTTAACCACGAGCTTGCGAAATTATGTCCTTATCGCGCTTTCGAGTCGATCGTGAGATCTCCTAAAGTCCTTGTCATAAAACAAACAGTAGCGTCTTGTGCAAAGTATACATTAATTTAATTAATTATCCGTCATTATATCTTAATTACTTATTAATGCCCCGAGGGTTACATTTAGCCTATAAAACAAGAAAGTTGTTACATAAGCATATTGTTATCAAAAATCTATTCTTGCTAACCAAAGATTAATGCAGTTGTCAAGCCTAATCTTTGCGTTTTGTTATGCATTTTATAATACGTCATAGCTTACGTATCAACGATTTAATATAAGATATGTAGATTTTTATTTCGCCCTGAACTCGACGGGAAAATTCGAAAATTGTATTGAATTATCGCATCTTCGTGTGTAATTACAATATGCGCGCGAGAGAGTAATATGGTAAAGCATGCGGACACTTAATCGCGTATCTTCACCGTAATAGCACAGTCGGACAACGGTTTAATAGGCCGATGGGTATTATATAATATCCATAGGCTAATACTTGTTCACATGTTACTCAACAAGCGTGTCATTATCGCTCGTCTTAAGCGTAAGACATGCACATGTACATTACGTATTCCATTGTATTATTAACGGCTTCGCGATAATTCTCGTAAGTTTACAAAAATTAATCACGCACATGTTCCGTTAATCTTTTATCTTGATTGAACGAGGAGGTTTAGAAATTCTGACACCAAGATTTAGACTGATATTATACGAATATATGATACGTAGAACAATGACGTAAGTGGTCATATGTAATAATAAATAAAAATGAAACTATTTTTATATCTTTGCTCCTCGTGCGTAATTATTTCGACACAACGTGAAATTTTTAATTTTATTCTTCATTCAGTATCATTATAAAGATGTCTTTATAAATTGTACATATATATATATATATATATATATATATATATATGTATCACATCAATGTTCGCGCATAGTTAAACGTTTTGCATTTTTTCACTGCACGTAACTGAGATTTGTGCCAGTTTTTCTGCTTACATTCTTTTACGCGTGCGTGTCTGCATTGACACGCTTATTATATATTTTTTTTTCTCGCGGCGCGAGCACGAGGGAATCACACTTGATTGTTATTGACATGGTCGCTACGCTCCATCCTGTTATCCTGCCAGGGCATTCCAGGAGAGCGAGCAATCATTAGGTTGTTAGGTGATTGTGGTTGTATCCGAACATCATTACGTTGCACCATTACGGCAAAGCCGATTCACTCCCACGACCTACTCGCGCCTCTCACGTTATTAAATACCGTGGAAATGCGACCATTTAAAATTCCGTATTTCTCTCCTTCTGTCTCTTCTGTTGCACTTTGATTCGCGAATGCGCTCTATATTCTTGCGCGATTTCGCTTTCCTACAAAGAATCCTTTAATGCGTCTTCTATATGCGCGAGTATCTGTTTCTTTCGTTAAAATGCATTTATTCTAACGTCATTTAGCGCTGTTTTTATAAGAAGTAAACTTTCTCTACGTTATAATGTATAAAAAAAAAAGAACAAATTGTGCTGATCAGGATTAATCAAATAGTCAATGTAATAATTTACCAATATTTTTTTATCTATAATATTTAAAGCTAATATCGGAATATTATTAGAATAATTAAATTAAGATTATTATTAATCATCTTTAACCGGGATTATATTTCGATGAGCTGAGATTTGAAAACTACAACCTAATGACATTAATTACTCGCAAGATATCTCGCAAACATTATCAATTGAATAATTTGTATCGATGTCTTTGCTATGATGTCGTTAATCAAGATCTTACTAATAATCTGCCGCGTTACAACAATGTTTGAGACATCCTCGCGAAAATTATTAGATCGTTGTCTGATTGAAGGTAATGCTAATCCAGCGATACTTAATATTAGCATTGCGTTACAAATGGTCATGAACGCATTGACCGCAGGACTAAATCAGGATATCATTACATTTAAGAAAATTGCCACTGAAATGAGTAGAAAGCAAAAAGATGATTCTCAGAATAATATAGTTGTAGAAATGCAGTAGATATTTGCTGCATTGTAGAAACTAAAGTGACATACTAGTTTTTCAAAAAGAACAATTGTAATTTAATTATTTTATACATTATTTTATTAATTTTCTTCCGTAAGAGTATATTTAGTGCATTTACTCCACTTTAATAATAAGTGCCTTCTACTCGCTGAGGCGCGACTGACTTCTTGATCGAGTGGCGCCGAGAAAGTGTGTATCAGACAAGATAAAGAATCAGCAGGAAAGTTCTCCGTGCAATGATATCGGGAATCCGTTGGCAGTAACAAGTGGACGCAAAAACTGGTACCCATGGCGATTAAAAGTGAATACTCGGGGCGCGTGCTTGCATAATAAGAATTGAGAGAGGCTCGTCTGCTTTTAAAAGTATACTCGTAGCTCGTGAAATTACGCGAGGAACAGGGGGGAAAGCTTCTTAGCATGTATCAGCATTGTAACCTCGATTCCTTTGAGATGGCAATACCGTGCCGAGACGCACGATCGCCCCTTCTGCGAGAAAATGAAGATGAAAGTGCCGTGCCGCTGCATTTCTCATTTTTTAAACGAATGTTTTACGCGCGGGTGATCTAATCGAAACAGGCTCGGATGGTCTTATGGGTGAAAATTTCTCTATCGTGAAAATTCACCGATTCGCAGCATTTAGTTAATCGTTTAACAGTCTGTGTTTGTACGACGTAAGATTATTATAAGATATCGCTGAACGATCTTGATTACGGAATAACGCAATAAATTATTATGTTTTGCTAAATAAATTCTATAACCATCACATTCACTAATTGCTCGTTGTGAAACATAAGATTATCTCTCTCAAAAATATTTTATATAAATGTAATAAATTATTATTACTTTATTTAAGAACGAGAATTGTAGTAATAATTATTTCAACAAATTTAATATATTGATTTAATTTTGTCGTCTTAGCTCATGCAATGAATAGATAAATTTTACTTAAATCTATAATCTTCTAGAGCTCACAATATTATAATTAAATAACATTATAAGAAATTTGTGCGTTTGTAAATAATAATTTTTAATTTTAATTTTTTTTTTGTCATTGTAATGCATTATCAATGCCCGCAGGAAATATAATATGAGCAACGTTTGATAGGATACACGCATGTTAGAAAGCACTTACGATTTGCACACTTTTGTGGTATCGGAAGAGACAAGAATCTTCCAGGTCGGTTATTGCGCGGTCCAGATTCATTAATTGCTGGCTCGGCGTTGACGAACACCGCGAGAAGCACCACAGCCAGCGGCACCAAAATCATCTACATAGCAGGATATTAAATATTAATGTTACATAATATCCCATAGTATTAAAATCAGCTAAATTTGATTTGGAAAATTTTTGTAATTTTTACAACTATGGGAATATTAAAAATTTATAAATTATCTCGCTTTGCTTAATGCATCGAATAATATAATTAATAATATGTCTTTTAACTGTCAAGTCTTCTCTTTACAGAAAATCATAAGGAGAGAAGAAGAAGAAATATAATAAATAGAATATAGTAATAAATCAGTAATAAATATGTATTATCGATAACGCGAAATGCTTACAAATCGTCAGGCAAGTGTACATGAAATTGATAGATTATTTAAATATCGATTTAGACATTCAGATATCGCAATTTCATTGACTTATTACGACCGGTCGGCGAGAGTTTTCTACGTAATAACGTTGACATGTACAGATATGCAAGTGAGACTCATTCCGCCGACACAAACAGTTCCTTTCCATCAGGCAGAAGTTTCTCTTAGGGAGTGTCTCTAATAAAGTCGCAAGACAGTTTTTTTATACACGAATGCCGATATTATCCGTTACGTTACGTGATCCATCAAAACACGTTGACGTTTGATTGAAAAAAAAAAATTTCTCCGATAAACGTTGGAAAACAATAACGAAAAATATCAATATACCTATCATTGAATTTATAAATTTAAATAATATTTAAGAGCAAAATAATATTTCAAAAATAATGATTAATTTTTTTAAAGAGATATCTTTTAATTTTACAATATTTTATTCTTATATATATTTTTGCAAATTAGTAAAGAACAGAAATTTAATTAACGTTGTTTATAACGTAATAATTATGATTTAGTTTATGATGTATTCTTAATTTTATATACCTTTTGCCAAATTTAGAAATCTGTTTATATCGTTATAATCGAAATGTTACACTCTCTATATGACTACCGAGTGTGCAAAACAAATAAGATTTCAATTTGCAATTTTCAAACAGATTTTGTGAGAAATTCGTTTATGCATAAGCACATCGATTTTTAACAACAAATATGATTAAAAATTTGAAACTAGGTAAATTAAATCTCGCTTAGTTCAATTTCGATGCTGTGCATAGAGGAGAAAGTATATACTTTACCTTAATTATACATATGGATATTGCAGCGATTCTGTTGTCACAACGATTATAAACATTTTCGTCTATTCGCAGCATCGAAATTTGAACTCACCAAAAATTATACGTAGGTTTCAATCCTTGGACTATGTCATTCGGACGATCGACACTCACCTTGTATCACTTATCTCTTTGTAAAGTACAGATAGACGTCAAAGACGACGGTAAAAGAAACGTGGTCACTGATAGGGAATATGGAGAGACGGGCACCTTCACCGTCGATTATATAGAAATGGTCCCCACCAGGCAGTAGACTCATCCCACCCTTCGTTACAAGTGAAGGACCCAGCAGAGGACGTTCGGATGAAACGAGACCTTAGTCGGATAATTAAGGGTTAGAGATCTCGCAAAACGATTTTCTCGTGATCCTGAAAAATGTGGGTCATCGCAATCGGCGCAATTGGTTTCACATTTTTTCTTTTCTCGTTATGCGCCAAATTTGGTCCGCCTAAGAGTTATTTAAATTTAAAAAGACAAAGAGGACAGAAAAAGTTGAAGATAGAAGATTTGGGTCTCTATTTAAATTTTCTAGATATAACTCTATCGATCGGGAGTATCGTTCGACAGTATATCGAATCGGTTGAACTCAAAGCAATCGAAGCAATCAATCAATGTTCACCTACGGTTTCATCCACGTGGTTAATGATAGGATAGGTTGAAGTTAACAGCTAATAACAGTCAGAGTAAACTTTTTGTTCCCACAGCCATTTCGGCACGATACTGTCGGTTACGCGATCGGCGTAATTTATAACTAATTGCTTCATATCTCCAAAGCTATATATGGCTAATATTTCAATTTATAAGTTTAAAATGTCTTGTCAAAAGTAATTCTTTAATGTTTAAAAAACTTCTATTAAAATCTCTCTCTCTCTCTCTCTCTCTCTCATATAAAATATTTTATTGAACATTTTTATACTTAAGAGCTAAAGACATAATTTCGCGAAAATGTTTTTATTATCGTAAGGAAATTTTAAAATCAAATGTTATTATACATTTTTAAAGTCTGTTCTATCTCTAAAATATCTTTAACCTGTTGATTTAAGTTGGTGTAAAACTTCTCGAGTAATTGGAATTTCTGTTGGTTTATTTCAAGGTGATGTATCTGTTTATTAGAAGTCTCGCGTTAATCGATGTCCGGCCTAGAAAGAGTATTTTGTTCAGACATTTGTCGGAGTGTTTATAGTTGCTGTGAATTCAAAACGAAGTAGACGTCGCGAACGATAGCGACAGCATTGGTAGATGAAAAGACTTTCCATTTCTTTGAGTCTTAACTCTAGTGCTATGAATAATCGGCTGCACGTATTTCTCATTTCATATGTTAATATAGAGCCTTTCTGGACATGTGATGAAACGAAATTCTCTTCCTTTGACGAAACATCATGATGATCTTTGAATTCGTTTATTATTGATGGTATTTACTACACATTATGTAAAGATAAATATGTAACAAACACGTAGGTGTTAATAGATTTTAAATACAAAAATTTCAAAAGTTAATACATAATTTTTTAAACACAATTATATGATACTTCTACATAATTCATGTGTTTCTCTATCTATTATACATATGTACAAAATATTTCTATATGTGTATAATATTTTGTAATAGATAGAAACTATAGAAAATATCTTTTATGTACTAAGTATTTTAGAATCAAATGATTAGCACGAGAACCTGTTAAAAGTTTGATGCTGTAAAAAAATTAACTATAACATTTTTATATTAATATATGAAATCCAGTTATAAAATAAAATAAGAAACATAGTTTTGTTAGCTTTTTACATTTTGGAATCTTAATTTACTAGAATCGTGACGTTATATATCTAATCAAAAATATTTTGTGCAAATGTAAATATTATCTTCAAAAATTATTTTTTTTTTCAGAAAATTGTCTCATTAAACGCGATAATATCCGCATCGCAAATTACACACAGTAGTCATCATCAATCGTGCTAAACGTTTTATTAAATTATTGTCGTTCATTGTTTCCCGTACGAGCTCAGAAACCTGTTACTCACTCGTATCAAGTAATTGAAATGCACAATGGAACAATTAACATTCCCGGCAATTAAGACACCGCCTATTCTTTTCGCGCGTCGCTCAGAATATTATCTATACATTTTACCGCATTTACAGTCGTTTCAGGAAGAAAAGATCGCGCTACCACTTTTGGCAATTCGTTGTTGTCTCACGGTAAGACGAGAATTTCAGGAGACCGAATTTCAGAAAACGTCATCTGTGAATAAAAATGGTCGCTCCGACGACGACCTTGAAGATGCGCATCGTCAACTTTCACCAAGTGGTAACTGTAGACAAGTAATAGGATAGTCAATGTCATTCGTGCTGCAACTCGCGGTTAGGATCCAGCGAGCGGTTTTATTCTCGGAATTTCCACGATCCTCGGTTGAAAAGTGGAGGAGGTTCCGGTTGTGTCAGACTGGCGAAACCTAAGTCTCTTTACGGAGGAAATTGACATAGACGTGTCGCAGTAGCGATAATAATGAGTAACGATAATATTTGCAGTATCAATAATAATAGAGATCTTAATAGCCATGCAAATGAGATGAGATAAAAAAAATATATTGTAATCCATTGATTAATTTTGTATAAACTACAATTATATATAAATATATAAAATGCATAAATTCGCCTATTTATGTTTAATTTATCTTTTATTGCAACATAATTGGAATCTCGTAAAGAAAATATTTGCAACAACGGTAATAATGGTATATGGTCTTGCAGATTCTACTAAGAACGTCTAACAAGAAGCTGCGTGATAGCTCGATTAACATTTTACAAGATAAATTTATTATACATATAGTCCAGCATTTTTTAATTTCTCAGCTAAGGATAAGCTCTTCGAGAAAAAAAGAGAAAGAGAAGGGGGATATTAATTTTAATGTATAATATTACTATAATTAATTTTTTAATTTATTATTTACATTTGAATGCCGTTAATAATAAATTCTCAATGTTATTAAAAATTGACGTTTGAACATGATTATATCGATAAAAATCCAAAAATAATAGTTATAAACACAGCAAGAAAATAATGACGACATTAATCTGATTAAATATTGCATTATATGTGAATTATCCAAAGAATATTCAAGGATATTGTCCGAACATTTGTATCTTCTCTTTTCTTTTTCTTCTGTAATGGCTTTTCGCATATTTGTAATTTTATTAAACAACTATTTTATTGTACAATTTTGTGATGTTATCTGCTAAAATAGACCATAGAAAATTGTAAACAATGAGTTGGATAGCATCATGTTTTTTGACTTGCGATTTATTTGTAGTCAATAATTGTTTCAATTATAATTTGCTACGATAAATCCTCATTTATAGGAGTATTCTGCATATGCGATCGCATCGTCTTTTAGCTGATGTAACACTTTTGTTAGCTCCGGTAACTTCTCGAACACCTGTTACGCGCGTTTGTAATAGCCACAACGTCGGTCGGCTAAATGCATGTCTAACGGAATGCTTAAGATTTTCCTGAACCATAAAATCACGTCACTCGGTGCAACTCTTCCGCTTAAATATAAAGAAATAATTTTATAAAACAAAACAATAGATAATAAAATTAGAATGAAAAATAACATCGCTTTTCTTCTACAAAAATTGAGATTGATTGTACCTAATTATTGAAAAAAATCATAAAATTATATATAATATATAATAATAAATTATATTTTCTTGCAACTATGTGAGCTGCACCATTGCGTAACAATCACGATGTTAAACCGTTATATATCGCCATGGTTCATCGACATTTCGAATGGATATTTAAGAATATTAATGAGGATCATCCTTGAAGAACACCGAAAGAGACAGAAATAGAAGACACGAATAAAAAATTTGCTTTCTTGAATGTTAGAGAATTATATAAGATGCAATTAAAATAATACACGATAAACCATGTCTATTAATGATTAAATAATGATGAAATAATGACGACCTTGGTGCCATCGATAACCTCGAAGTTTAATTCAAGATTCGCTTTTGACACCACGATATTTACAAACTAATGCTAATATTGTCGATTTTTTTAAATTCCAAATAAGACAGTACATTGTTTTGAATAAGAAAGTGAAGTTTGAAAAGTAAAGCATGATATTTTCCATAAAAGATAAAATATCCTTTTATTATAAAAAGGCTTATAATTCATTATAAATACAATCGAGTGGGGAAAAAATTAATTTAACAATAAGAGTTAGTTTTCAAATCAATACTATCAAAAAACCAAATTGTCATAGGATATCAGATACTTTACTTCGGTTAAATTTATCATTTTTTCTTGCGATATATCTCAAAGGCCACATTTAATCAGATACATCTTCGCATAAAAAAAATATTTATTTATCTTTGCGTTACTCAAAATGACAAATGCAATTTGAATTATGATCTTATACGCATCTCTCCCAGATATTTATTTTAAACGAAATATTTATTCAACGGATAATGCTACGAGTTAAAAAAAAATATGTTTCGCGCATGCACGCGATTTGAGAAAACATTTTTATCCTTCGTATCGTTAAATGTCGTCTGTACTTCATTTAGATTAAGTACACCCGTCTGCGCGAACCTTTCGACGGCGATTCTCCGTATATGGCCTTGTTCCACGAAATTTATACCTTTTAATATGCAGACATGCGCACATAAACGTCATTAACACTAATGGCCAAGTTTGCGCGTGCGATAAATTTAATACGCTTTATTCGCGTCTGACACGCGCGGAGGTTGACGCTTCTTATGTGCGTAGTCAATCGTAATAATTAATACGCGTACGATACGGTACGTGCCATTTACATGAATTGCACCTCGTTGATGCAATAAAAATGTCAAGCGATGCTGTCGCTGATATCCTGGCCGACGCTTTTCCCCGTTTGAAATAGCATGTGACAACTTTGCACAACACTTTGCGACCGGCCGAACAATGCAACGTGCAATTGTTGCGAAAGATTGTGCGAAACGCAGACGTGTAAGACGAAAAGCGCTTGCAGAAACCGGAGCCAAGTTCCGTTTGAGATTTATCGCGCTTTTAATAGAATTTCATCGGTCATACGTTCGCCTGGCTTTGACTTCTCCATCAAATTAAAAATAGCAACGTCCGGGTAAAGTAATATAAATTATATAAAATTTATTCCGCATTTTATAATAAAGAATTCCATTCAATATAAATATTCGATAGTTAAATTCAAATTACATAGATTTAAATGTCAACGTTTCTTGAAGGACTCTTGCATCCTTAACTATGTAGAATTATAAGCTGATAAGTGCAGTTGAGAATTCGGAATTGACAAGACAAAGTTGACGCGATTGATGAGATAAAAAATATTTAATATTTAAATATAAAATATTTATTTTATATTTTTATTTATAATTTTACTTTTAAATTATTTATTACATTAAATAAAAATGTAGAAGTAGTTACGAGCATTATAGTTCAATGAAAAGTTGTTGTAAATGCAAATTAATTTTGAAAAATCCGACAGTAATGTTGTAGTCACCTTATGATGAAAGCAATACTTAGACAGCAATTTAAAAAAAATTGAAAAGAAATTTATTAATTAAAAAGCAAAAAGAAATAAGAGTGAAGCGTGAATCAATCAACATCTAGGTAAACATCGAAGTCTAGAATTAACAACAAAAACATTTCGAATATAATTATTTAAAAGAAGATTGGTCGATAATTACTTGTTTATTGCACATTTTCGAAAAATTGATTTCTTCTTATTTCGCATAAATCTATTATTAATTCACAGGTGTAGCGTAAAGAGTTTGTCGTTAAGCTGCCAGATTAATAGCATATAGATGACACATATGTAAATATATTTCCATACGAAAATATCTACGCATACATATAAGTATCGCTTTTAGATTTGATCAAAGTAGAAGATCAAAGTAGAAAAAATATGCGAATATCGAAGAAAATAAATGACGTCATTAGAATAATATAATGTGCTGCATAAGTATTGTATCGCTTTTTCTCTTCTGCTGTTTCTTTGGCTTCACCAAAAATTTTAATATCCGATATCTTTGCAAACATTGTAGGCATCACACTCCTATCCTTGTTGACTAATTATACTATTGATTTTTTATACAAACCATTGTAAAAATCTTATACTTGTTTTATGTAAAAGAAAGAGAGGGGGGGGGGGAGAAAGAGAAAAAAAGACTACTGTTTTAATATCTCATCACTTGTTCGCTAATAAAAGTGTAATTGTTCTTTTAAGAGATGTCTTTATAAAATTAATGGCGTCATTATTTGAACAGTTAATATGTGCTTAGTTCCTAAAGTCGTAAATCCAGACAATAAACATTGTCCCGAGACAATGGTGTGAATTATCATGTATCTCAATATAACATAGTTCTGCCGGTGCATTATTACGAAAGCTTACGCTAGGATTCACCGTTTCCTTCTTACAAAATTTCTCGTGAATTGCCAAATCAGTTATTTTTCATTAACATAACATGTAATCGTCGTAGAAATATGCGAAACGGCATATAGAAGGCGCATATTCTACGTGATAATTAATATTATAATGAAGCAGTTAATTTATCGATAAATAACACATTTCTGTGTTAGAAAATTTGCTCTAAATTGACACACACACACACACACACACACACACACACACACACACACACACACCGCTTAACATCATACAAATAAAAAGAAAATATTATTGCATTTATACTTTATTACTTATAGTAGCTTTTTTACATAATACATTTTTATTATCTTGTTTATCTTGAAATTTAAATGTATAGGTTTTACAAAAATAAAATTAATTAATGCAGAAGAGTTTTATTGTGTATATTTTACACATTTACATCTACTTATAAATTTATATCTCTCTATATACTTTTGCATAATTAAAATACATTTGTAATTTACGTATGATTAGAGAAAATTATATTATAATTTTATGTATTTTGTAAAATATTTATAAAAATAAAAGATGGATTAGTTAATGCTTCAGATAGATAAATTTAACAAATCACAAAATTAAAAATTGCAACTTACATAATAATTGATACTTTTTTTATGATATGTCATTCTTTGCATCATCTTGGTTACTTGCAGATTAGTATTAATATTTAGATGATCTCTTTTCCAATCATTCTTTCTGTCAATCAACCTCGAAAAATTATTCCAATAGTATAAAGTTGCACAAATATTATTCAGTAGCAATATTCTCTCATAGTAGTATTACATTATTATTCTCGTGTGTTTTTCTATATTGAGATTGAAAATGTTTCTCATAGGCAATGAGGACAGCAGAAACAATTATTATGAAAACTACATCTGGACTATTGCTTGATGATTTCTCGTGGAGTAATCTAAACTGGCGCAAGATTTGTCAAGGCTGTAAAGATGGATAGCATATTTTGTGTATGTGAGAACCACTTTGACAGAGAAAGTTTCCTTCACACATACAGAGACACAAACACACACATACATTCCCTTTGCGCGCACCCGCGTTTACACACATACACACATTCAGAAAAAGAAAAACTTTTCTTTAGAAAAATATCTAAATCGACTTTATACAATATAGAATATATAAAATCACAATTTAGAGAGAGATAAAATTCACAGTTGTGAATCATTGACAAAATTTATTCATTTTTCAACGCAAACATTATAATAGCAAAAAGATATCAGAATTTCTTATTTTTTTTATATTACATATAATAAAGAAAATAATGAAAATATTAAAATTTTCATTTTCATGACATTTTTATCACATACTAGAACAACATACAAGTGCGCGCAATGCGCGCACTATTCTTCGATTTTATATAAAAAAAATGATATTTTTTATTAAGTTTGTTTCAACTTGATTAATACTTTTTGATAGAAATCAGCTGATTAAAGCGTTAATTTGTTAATTAAATTTTAAAATAATAGTATGTAATAGAAATTATAAAATAATATGTTTTAAATAAAATGTTATAGTACATTAAACTCGATTAATATTTTTTGACAGAAATCAGCTGATAATTGTGCGCCGTATGGGGTCCGCAGTTTAAAAATATTAATTTTCAATATTTTAAAGCGAGCCAAAAATTAATCTTTCATATATTTTATCAGTACATTGTCTGCACATTTTGATGGTACCATCAGCATACCAGCCTACAAACTTTTTGATCTAATATACATAAAATGAATCCGCGCCGCAAGGGGTCCGCGATTTAAAAATTTTAATTTCCAATTGTTTAAAGCGAGCCAAAAATTAATCGTTTATATATTTCAATAGTGTATTGTTTGCAGATTATTTTGGTATCATAAGCATATTAGCATACTACTATTTTAATCTAATAAACGTAAAATGAATCCGCGCCGTATGCGATCCGCGGCTTAAAAATTTTAATTTTCAGTATTTTAAAACGCGCCAAAAATTATTCGTTTACATATTTCAACAGTACATTGCCTGCACATTATGATGGTACCATCACCATACCAGCCTACAAACTTTTTGGTATAATATACGTAATATAATTGTGCGCCGTATGGGATCCGCGGCTTAAAATTTTAATTTTCAGTATTTTAAAACGCGCCAAAAATTATTCGTTTACATATTTCAACAGTACATTGCCTGCACATTATGATGGTACCATCACCATACCAGTCTACAAACTTTTTGGTGTAATATACGTAATATAATTGTGCGCCGTATGGGATCCGCGGTTTAAAAAATTTAGTTTTCTATATTTTAAAACGAGCCAAAAATTAATCGTATATAAGTTTCAGTAGTGTATTGTTTGCAAATTATTTTCGTACCATAAGCATATCAGCGTACTACCTTTTTGGTCTAATATACATAATATAATTGTGCGCCGTATGGGATCCGCGGCTTAAAAATTTTAGTTTTCTATATTATAAAACGAGCCAAAAATTAATCGTATATAAGTTTCAATAGTGTATTGTTTGCAGATTATTTTGGTACCATAAGCATACCAGCGTACTACCTTTTTAGTCTAATAAACGTAAAATGAATCCGCGCCGTATGGGATCCGCGGCTTAAAAATTTTAATTTTCATTATTTTAAAACGCGCCAAAAATTATTCGTTTACATATTTTAACAGTACAATGCCTGCACATTATGATGGTACCAACACCATACCAGCCTACAAAATTTTTGTTATAATATACGTAATATAATTGTGCGCCTTATGGGATCCGCGGCTTAAAAATTTAAATTTTCAGTATTTTAAATCGCGCCAAAAATTATTCGTTTACATATTTCAGCAGTACATTGCCTGCACATTATGATGGTACCATCACCATACCAGCCTACAAACTTTTTGGTGTAACATACGTAATATAATTGTGCGCCGTATGGGATCCGCGGCTTAAAAATTTTAATTTTTAATATTATGCGTAACTATAAACATATATCGCGGTAATAGATGTCGAAACTCATTTCTACTGCGCATTCGGAATTCGAATTATATTAAGATTATCGAAAAGTGTCGGACGAAATATATTTATGACTTAAGGAAATATTTATTGTCCTTAAAAATTGCTACGAAACCTTAATTGTTAATTTGGATTTATGTCTCACTCCTATTTTTAACTTAATAAATATATTACTTTATAATTAAATGAATAAATTTAAAAATATTAATATATCGAGCTAATTAAATTTTAAAATAATAATATGTTATAAAAATTAAAATAGCAATATGTTGTGAATAATATGTTTAAATATTTTATCCTCGATTAATATTTTTGTTACAGAAATCAGCTGATTAAAACGTAAAATTGCTAATTAATTCTTAAAATAAGAATATGTTATAACATTTAAAATAATAATATGTTTTAAATAATGTATTATTCCTTAAATTCGATTAATATTTATAACAGCTATCAGTTGATTTCTGTCAAAAAATATTAATCGCAGATAAGGCATTATAACATATTATTTATAACATTATATTAATTTTTATAACATATTTTTATGTTAAAATTTAATTAGCAATGTAATGCTTTAATCATCTGATTTCTATCAAAAAATATTATCCAAGTTTAAACAAACTTTAAATAAAATTATTATTCTTTTTTATTTAAAATCGAGGAATGGCGTAACGCGCGCTTTTGTTATTGTAATCCCCTTTCTAAAAAAGGCATGTTATTGACATTGTTGTCGCTTTTCCGCGATGCTGATTGGCTCTCTGTCGATTCGCGTTGTGTGTTATATTCGTAGCATCGAAAGGCTGTCATCACGAGGGTTAGCAGTTAGCAGTTTGACAGTTAGTCCAAAATAAAATAAAATAAAATAATAATATGTTTTAAATAATATGTTATAATACTTTAAACTTGATTAATATTTTTGACATTCGCCTTATGTGTTATATTTGTAGCATGAAGAGGCTGTCATCGTGAGGGTTAGCAGTTAGCAGTTTGACAGTTAGTCCAAAATAAAATTAAATAAAATAATGACATGTTTTAAATAATATGTTATAATACTTTAAATTTTGATTAATATTTTTGCGGAAAAGAGGCAACAATACTTGCGAGAATCGACTTAATATGTCTTTTTTAGAAAAAGACTAGAATAACACAAGCGCGCGTTATGCCATTCCTCGATTTTATTAAAAAAAGTATGATGTATTTATATAAAGTTTGTTTAAACTTCATTAATATATTTTTACAGAAATCAGATGATTAAAGCATTACATTGCCAATTAAATTTTAAAATAAAAATATGTTATAAAAATTAAAATAATATATAATTCCTTAAACTCGATTAATATTTTTTGATAATTAATTTTTAAAATAAGAATATGTTATAACATTTAAAATAATATGTTTTAAATAATGTAATATATAATTCCTTAAACTCGATTAATATTTATAACAGCTATCAGCTGATTTCTGTAACAAAAATATTAATCGAGGATAAGATATTACAACATATTATTTACAATATATTGCTATTTTAATTTTTATAACATATTACTATTTTAAAATTTAATTACCTTACAATATTAATATTTTCTAATATATTTATTTAATTAAGAAGTAGTATATTTATTAAGTTAAGAATAGAAGTGAGACATGAATACAAATTTACAATTAAGGTTTCGTAGATATAATTTTTAAAACAAAAATTATTTTCTTAATTAGAGTCACAAATATATTTCGTCCGACACTTTTCGATAATCTTGATATAATTCGAATTCCGAATGCGCAGTAGAAATGAGTTTCGACATATTACCGCGATATATGCATGCAGTCATGCATAATTCGAAATAATGTGCAGACAATGTACTGTCAAAATGTATATAAGATTAATTTTTTGCACGTTTTGAAATATCGAAAATTAAAATTTTTAAGCCGCAAATCCCATACGGCGCAGATTTATATAACGTATATTAGACCAAAAAGGTAGTACGCTGGTATGCTTATGGTACAAAGATAATCAGCAAACAATACACTATTGAAATATATATACGATGAATTTTTGGCTCGCCTTAAAATATTAGAAATCCATACTTTTTTACAGTTGACCCTATGCGACGCAAACTTATTCTATGTATATCAAGTTAAAACATTTGTACGCTGGTATCTGTTTGGTACCAAATGATTCTGTAATCAATGTACTATTAAAATGTATAATCGATGAATTTTTGGCTCGTCTTAAAATATTAGAAAGCGATACTTTTTTGACGCGGACACTGTGCGATGCATCATTATTTTATGTTTATCGTATTAAAAAATTTGTACGCTGGTGTCTGCATGGTACCAAAAGATTCTGTAATCAATGTACAATTAAAATGTATAATCGATGAATTTTTGGCTCGTCTTAAAATATTAGAAATCGATACTTTTTTGACGCGGACCCTGTGCGACGCAACCTTATTTTATGATTAAGTTAAAAAATTTGTACGCTGGTGTCTGTTTGGTACCAAATGATTCTGTAATCAATGTACTATTAAAATGTATAATCGATGAATTTTTGGCTCGTCTTAAAATATTAGAAATCGATACTTTTTTGACGCGGACCCTGTGCGACGCAACCTTATTTAATGATTATCATGTTAAAAAATTTGTACGCTGGTGTCTGCATGATACCAAAAGATTCTGTAATCAATGTACTATTAAAATGTATAATCGATGAATTTTTGGCTCGTCTTAAAATAATAGAAATTCATACTTTTTTGACGCGGACCATGTCGACGCATACTTATTTTATGTTTATCGTATTAAAAAATTTGTACGCTGGTGTCTGCATGGTACCAAAAGATTCTGTAATCAATGTACAATTAAAATGTATAATAGATGAATTTTTGGCTCGTCTTAAAATATTAGAAATTGATACATTTATGCCGCTGACCCTATGCGACGCATCCTTAATTTATGTATAGCAAATGAAAAAGTTTGTACGCTGTTGTCTGCTTGGTACCAAAAGATTTTGTAATCAATGTACTATTAAAATGTATAATCGATGAATTTTTGGCTCGTCTTAAAATATTAGAAAGCGATACTTTTTTATCGCTGACCCTATGCGACGAAAAATTTTTAATGTTTATCAAGTTAAAAAATTTGTACGCTGGTGTCTGTTTGGTACCAAATGATTCTGTAATCAATGTACAATTAAAATGTATAATATATGAATTTTTGGCTCGTCTCAAAATATTAGAAATTGATACATTTATGCCGCTGACCCTATGCGACGCATCCTTAATTTATGTATAGCAAATGAAAAAGTTTGTACGCTGTTGTCTGCTTGGTACCAAAAGATTTTGTAATCAATGTACTATTAAAATGTATAATCGATGAATTTTTGGCTCGTCTTAAAATATTAGAAAGCGATACTTTTTTATCGCTGACCCTATGCGACGAAAAATTTTTAATGTTTATCAAGTTAAAAAATTTGTACGCTGGTGTCTGTTTGGTACCAAATGATTCTGTAATCAATGTACAATTAAAATGTATAATATATGAATTTTTGGCTCGTCTTAAAATATTATAGAAATCGATACTTTTTTGACGCGGACCCTGTGCGACGCAACCTTATTTAATGATTATCAAGTTAAAAAATTTGTACGCTGGTGTCTGTTTGGTACCAAATGATTCTGTAATCAATGTACTATTAAAATGTATAATATATGAATTTTTGGCTCGTCTTAAAATATTAGAAATCGATACTTTTTTGACGCGGACCCTATGCGACGCAATCTTTTTTATGTTTATCGTATTAAAAAATTTGTACGCTGGTGTCTGCATGGTACCAAAAGATTCTGTAATCAATGTACAATTAAAATGTATAATCGATGAATTTTTGGCTCGTCTTAAAATATTAGAAATCGATACTTTTTTGACGCGGACCCTGTGCGACGCAACCTTATTTAATGATTATCATGTTAAAAAATTTGTACGCTGGTGTCTGTTTGGTACCAAATGATTCTGTAATCAATGTACTATTAAAATGTATAATCGATGAATTTTTGGCTCGTATTAAAATATTAGAAATTGATACTTTTTTGACGCGGACCCTGTCGACGCTTCCTTATTTTATGTTTATCGTATTAAAAAATTTGTACGCTGGTGTCTGCATGGTACAGAAAGATTCTGTAATCAATGTACAATTAAAATGTATAATCGATGAATTTTTGGCTCGTCTTAAAATATTAGAAATCGATACTTTTTTGACGCGGACCCTGTGCGACGCAACATTATTTAAGGAATATCATGTTAAAAAATTTGTACGCTGGTGTCTGTTTGGTACCAAATGATTCTGTAATCAATGTACTATTAAAATGTATAATCGATGAATTTTTGGCTCGTCTTAAAATATTAGAAATTGATACTTTTTTGACGCGGACCCTGTCAACGCTTCATTATTTTGTTTATCGTATTAAAAAATTAGTACGCTGTTGTCTGCATGGTACCAAAAGATTCTGTAATCAATGTACAATTAAAATGTATAATAGATGAATTTTTGGCTCGTCTCAAAATATTAGAAATTGATACATTTATGCCGCTGACCCTATGCGACGCATCCTTAATTTATGTATAGCAAATGAAAAAGTTTGTACGCTGTTGTCTGCTTGGTACCAAAAGATTCTGTAATCAATGTACTATTAAAATGTATAATCGATGTATTTTTGGTTCGTCTTAAAATATTAGAAATTCATACTTTTTTGACGCGGACCCTGTGCGGCGCATCCTTATTTTGTTTATCAAGTTAAAAAATTTGTACGCTGGTGTCTGTTTGGTACCAAATGATTCTGTAATAAATGTACTATTAAAATGTATAATCGATGAATTTTTGGCTCGTCTTAAAAAATTAGAAATCGATACTTTTTTGACGCGGAACCTGTGCGACGCAACCTTATTTTATGATTATCAAGTTAAAAAATTTGTACGCTGGTGTCTGTTTGGTACCAAATGATTCTGTAATCAATGTACAATTAAAATGTATAATCGATGAATTTTTGGCTCGTCTTAAAATATTAGAAATCGATACTTTTTTGACGCGGACCCTGTGCGACGCAACCTTATTTTATGATTATCAAGTTAAAAAATTTGTACGCTGGTGTCTGTTTGGTACAAAATGATTCTGTAATCAATGTACTATTAAAATGTATAATCGACGAATTTTTGGCTCGTCTTAAAATATTAGAAATCGATACTTTTTTGACGCGGACCCTGTGCGACGCATTAGTATTTTATGTTTATCGTATTAAAAAATTTGTACGCTGGTGTCTGCATGGTACCAAAAGATTCTGTAATCAATGTACTATTAAAATGTATAATCGATGAATTTTTGGCTCGTCTTAAAATATTAGAAATCGATACTTTTTTGACGCGGACCCTGTGCGACGCATTATTATTTTAAGTTTATCGTATTAAAAAATTTGTACGCTGTTGTCTGCATGGTACCAAAAGATTCTGTAATCAATGTACAATTAAAATGTATAATAGATGAATTTTTGGCTCGTCTTAAAATATTAGAAATTGATACATTTATGCCGCTGACCCTATGCGACGCATCCTTAATTTATGTATAGCAAATGAAAAAGTTTGTACGCTGTTGTCTGCTTGGTACCAAAAGATTTTGTAATCAATGTACTATTAAAATGTATAATCGATGAATTTTTGGCTCGTCTTAAAATATTAGAAAGCGATACTTTTTTATCGCTGACCCTATGCGACGAAACCTTTTTAATGTTTATCAAGTTAAAAAATTTGTACGCTGGTGTCTGTTTGGTACCAAAAGATTCTGTAATCAATGTACTATTAAAATGTATAATCGATGAATTTTTGGCTCGTCTTAAAAAATTAGAAATCGATACTTTTTTGACGCGGAACCTGTGCGACGCAACCTTATTTTATGATTATCAAGTTAAAAAATTTGTACGCTGGTGTCTGTTTGGTACCAAATGATTCTGTAATCAATGTACAATTAAAATGTATAATCGATGAATTTTTGGCTCGTCTTAAAATAATAGAAATTCATACTTTTTTGACGCGGACCCTGTCGACGCTTCCTTATTTTATGTTTATCGTATTAAAAAATTTGTACGCTGGTGTCTGCATGGTACCAAAAGATTCTGTAATCAATGTACTATTAAAATGTATAATCGATGAATTTTTGGCTCGTCTTAAAATATTAGAAATCGATACTTTTTTGACGCGGACCCTGTGCGACGCATTATTATTTTAAGTTTATCGTATTAAAAAATTTGTACGCTGTTGTCTGCATGGTACCAAAAGATTCTGTAATCAATGTACAATTAAAATGTATAATAGATGAATTTTTGGCTCGTCTTAAAATATTAGAAATTGATACATTTATGCCGCTGACCCTATGCGACGCATCCTTAATTTATGTATAGCAAATGAAAAAGTTTTTACGCTGTTGTCTGCTTGGTACCAAAAGATTTTGTAATCAATGTACAATTAAAATGTATAATAGATGAATTTTTGGCTCGTCTTAAAATATTAGAAATTGATACATTTATGCCGCTGACCCTATGCGACGCATCCTTAATTTATGTATAGCAAATGAAAAAGTTTGTACGCTGTTGTCTGCTTGGTACCAAAAGATTTTGTAATCAATGTACTATTAAAATGTATAATCGATGAATTTTTGGCTCGTCTTAAAATATTAGAAAGCGATACTTTTTTATCGCTGACCCTATGCGACGAAACCTTTTTAATGTTTATCAAGTTAAAAAATTTGTACGCTGGTGTCTGTTTGGTACCAAATGATTCTGTAATCAATGTACAATTAAAATGTATAATATATGAATTTTTGGCTCTTCTCAAAATATTAGAAATTGATACATTTATGCCGCTGACCCTATGCGACGCATCCTTAATTTATGTATAGCAAATGAAAAAGTTTGTACGCTGTTGTCTGCTTGGTACCAAAAGATTCTGTAATCAATGTACTATTAAAATGTATAATCGATGTATTTTTGGCTCATCTTAAAATATTAGAAATTGATACTTTTTTGACGCGGACCCTGTGCGGCGCATCCTTATTTTGTTTATCAAGTTAAAAAATTTGTACGCTGGTGTCTGTTTGGTACCAAATGATTCTGTAATAAATGTACTATTAAAATGTATAATCGATGAATTTTTGGCTCGTCTTAAAAAATTAGAAATCGATACTTTTTTGACGCGGAACCTGTGCGACGCAACCTTATTTTATGATTATCAAGTTAAAAAATTTGTACGCTGGTGTCTGTTTGGTACCAAATGATTCTGTAATCAATGTACAATTAAAATGTATAATCGATGAATTTTTGGCTCGTCTTAAAATATTAGAAATCGATACTTTTTTGACGCGGACCCTGTGCGACGCAATCTTATTTTATGATTATCAAGTTAAAAAATTTGTACGCTGGTGTCTGTTTGGTACCAAATGATTCTGTAATCAATGTACAATTAAAATGTATAATCGATGAATTTTTGGCTCGTCTTAAAATAATAGAAATTCATACTTTTTTGACGCGGACCCTGTCGACGCTTCCTTATTTTATGTTTATCGTATTAAAAAATTTGTACGCTGGTGTCTGCATGGTACCAAAAGATTCTGTAATCAATGTACTATTAAAATGTATAATCGATGAATTTTTGGCTCGTCTTAAAATATTAGAAATCGATACTTTTTTGACGCGGACCCTGTGCGACGCATTATTATTTTAAGTTTATCGTATTAAAAAATTTGTACGCTGTTGTCTGCATGGTACCAAAAGATTCTGTAATCAATGTACAATTAAAATGTATAATAGATGAATTTTTGGCTCGTCTTAAAATATTAGAAATTGATACATTTATGCCGCTGACCCTATGCGACGCATCCTTAATTTATGTATAGCAAATGAAAAAGTTTTTACGCTGTTGTCTGCTTGGTACCAAAAGATTTTGTAATCAATGTACAATTAAAATGTATAATAGATGAATTTTTGGCTCGTCTTAAAATATTAGAAATTGATACATTTATGCCGCTGACCCTATGCGACGCATCCTTAATTTATGTATAGCAAATGAAAAAGTTTGTACGCTGTTGTCTGCTTGGTACCAACAGATTTTGTAATCAATGTACTATTAAAATGTATAATCGATGAATTTTTGGCTCGTCTTAAAATAATAGAAATTCATACTTTTTTGACGCGGACCCTGTCGACGCTTCCTTATTTTATGTTTATCGTATTAAAAAATTTGTACGCTGGTGTCTGCATGGTACCAAAAGATTCTGTAATCAATGTACTATTAAAATGTATAATCGATGAATTTTTGGCTCGTTTTAAAATATTAGAAAGCGATACTTTTTTATCGCTGACCCTATGCGACGCAAACTTTTTTATGTTTATCAAGTTAAAAAATTTGTACGCTGGTGTCTGTTTGGTACCAAATGATTCTGTAATCAATGTACTATTAAAATGTATAATCGATGAATTTTTGGCTCGTCTTAAAATATTAGAAATGTATACTTTTTTGCTGCTGACCTTATGCGACGCATCCTTATTTTATGTATATCAAGTTAAAAAATTTGTACGCTGGTGTCTGTTTGGTACCAAAAGATTCTGTAATCAATGTACTATTAAAATGTATAATCGATGAATTTTTGGCTCGTCTTAAAATATTAGAAATCGATACTTTTTTGACGCGGACCCTGTGCGACGCATTATCGTTTTAAGTTTATCGTATTAAAAAATTTGTACGCTGTTGTCTGCATGGTACCAAAAGATTCTGTAATCAATGTACAATTAAAATGTATAATAGATGAATTTTTGGCTCGTCTCAAAATATTAGAAATTGATACATTTATGCCGCTGACCCTATGCGACGCATCCTTAATTTATGTATAGCAAATGAAAAAGTTTGTACGCTGTTGTCTGCTTGGTACCAAAAGATTCTGTAATCAATGTACTATTAAAATGTATAATCGATGTATTTTTGGTTCGTCTTAAAATATTAGAAATTCATACTTTTTTGACGCGGACCCTGTGCGGCGCATCCTTATTTTGTTTATCAAGTTAAAAAATTTGTACGCTGGTGTCTGTTTGGTACCAAATGATTCTGTAATAAATGTACTATTAAAATGTATAATCGATGAATTTTTGGCTCGTCTTAAAAAATTAGAAATCGATACTTTTTTGACGCGGAACCTGTGCGACGCAACCTTATTTTATGATTATCAAGTTAAAAAATTTGTACGCTGGTGTCTGTTTGGTACCAAATGATTCTGTAATCAATGTACAATTAAAATGTATAATCGATGAATTTTTGGCTCGTCTTAAAATATTAGAAATCGATACTTTTTTGACGCGGACCCTGTGCGACGCAACCTTATTTTATGATTATCAAGTTAAAAAATTTGTACGCTGGTGTCTGTTTGGTACAAAATGATTCTGTAATCAATGTACTATTAAAATGTATAATCGACGAATTTTTGGCTCGTCTTAAAATATTAGAAATCGATACTTTTTTGACGCGGACCCTGTGCGACGCATTAGTATTTTATGTTTATCGTATTAAAAAATTTGTACGCTGGTGTCTGCATGGTACCAAAAGATTCTGTAATCAATGTACTATTAAAATGTATAATCGATGAATTTTTGGCTCGTCTTAAAATATTAGAAATCGATACTTTTTTGACGCGGACCCTGTGCGACGCATTATTATTTTAAGTTTATCGTATTAAAAAATTTGTACGCTGTTGTCTGCATGGTACCAAAAGATTCTGTAATCAATGTACAATTAAAATGTATAATAGATGAATTTTTGGCTCGTCTTAAAATATTAGAAATTGATACATTTATGCCGCTGACCCTATGCGACGCATCCTTAATTTATGTATAGCAAATGAAAAAGTTTGTACGCTGTTGTCTGCTTGGTACCAAAAGATTTTGTAATCAATGTACTATTAAAATGTATAATCGATGAATTTTTGGCTCGTCTTAAAATATTAGAAAGCGATACTTTTTTATCGCTGACCCTATGCGACGAAACCTTTTTAATGTTTATCAAGTTAAAAAATTTGTACGCTGGTGTCTGTTTGGTACCAAAAGATTCTGTAATCAATGTACTATTAAAATGTATAATCGATGAATTTTTGGCTCGTCTTAAAAAATTAGAAATCGATACTTTTTTGACGCGGAACCTGTGCGACGCAACCTTATTTTATGATTATCAAGTTAAAAAATTTGTACGCTGGTGTCTGTTTGGTACCAAATGATTCTGTAATCAATGTACAATTAAAATGTATAATCGATGAATTTTTGGCTCGTCTTAAAATAATAGAAATTCATACTTTTTTGACGCGGACCCTGTCGACGCTTCCTTATTTTATGTTTATCGTATTAAAAAATTTGTACGCTGGTGTCTGCATGGTACCAAAAGATTCTGTAATCAATGTACAATTAAAATGTATAATAGATGAATTTTTGGCTCGTCTTAAAATATTAGAAATTGATACATTTATGCCGCTGACCCTATGCGACGCATCCTTAATTTATGTATAGCAAATGAAAAAGTTTGTACGCTGTTGTCTGCTTGGTACCAAAAGATTTTGTAATCAATGTACTATTAAAATGTATAATCGATGAATTTTTGGCTCGTCTTAAAATATTAGAAAGCGATACTTTTTTATCGCTGACCCTATGCGACGAAACCTTTTTAATGTTTATCAAGTTAAAAAATTTGTACGCTGGTGTCTGTTTGGTACCAAATGATTCTGTAATCAATGTACAATTAAAATGTATAATATATGAATTTTTGGCTCTTCTCAAAATATTAGAAATTGATACATTTATGCCGCTGACCCTATGCGACGCATCCTTAATTTATGTATAGCAAATGAAAAAGTTTGTACGCTGTTGTCTGCTTGGTACCAAAAGATTCTGTAATCAATGTACTATTAAAATGTATAATCGATGTATTTTTGGCTCATCTTAAAATATTAGAAATTGATACTTTTTTGACGCGGACCCTGTGCGGCGCATCCTTATTTTGTTTATCAAGTTAAAAAATTTGTACGCTGGTGTCTGTTTGGTACCAAATGATTCTGTAATAAATGTACTATTAAAATGTATAATCGATGAATTTTTGGCTCGTCTTAAAAAATTAGAAATCGATACTTTTTTGACGCGGAACCTGTGCGACGCAACCTTATTTTATGATTATCAAGTTAAAAAATTTGTACGCTGGTGTCTGTTTGGTACCAAATGATTCTGTAATCAATGTACAATTAAAATGTATAATCGATGAATTTTTGGCTCGTCTTAAAATATTAGAAATCGATACTTTTTTGACGCGGACCCTGTGCGACGCAATCTTATTTTATGATTATCAAGTTAAAAAATTTGTACGCTGGTGTCTGTTTGGTACCAAATGATTCTGTAATCAATGTACAATTAAAATGTATAATCGATGAATTTTTGGCTCGTCTTAAAATAATAGAAATTCATACTTTTTTGACGCGGACCCTGTCGACGCTTCCTTATTTTATGTTTATCGTATTAAAAAATTTGTACGCTGGTGTCTGCATGGTACCAAAAGATTCTGTAATCAATGTACTATTAAAATGTATAATCGATGAATTTTTGGCTCGTCTTAAAATATTAGAAATCGATACTTTTTTGACGCGGACCCTGTGCGACGCATTATTATTTTAAGTTTATCGTATTAAAAAATTTGTACGCTGTTGTCTGCATGGTACCAAAAGATTCTGTAATCAATGTACAATTAAAATGTATAATAGATGAATTTTTGGCTCGTCTTAAAATATTAGAAATTGATACATTTATGCCGCTGACCCTATGCGACGCATCCTTAATTTATGTATAGCAAATGAAAAAGTTTTTACGCTGTTGTCTGCTTGGTACCAAAAGATTTTGTAATCAATGTACAATTAAAATGTATAATAGATGAATTTTTGGCTCGTCTTAAAATATTAGAAATTGATACATTTATGCCGCTGACCCTATGCGACGCATCCTTAATTTATGTATAGCAAATGAAAAAGTTTGTACGCTGTTGTCTGCTTGGTACCAACAGATTTTGTAATCAATGTACTATTAAAATGTATAATCGATGAATTTTTGGCTCGTCTTAAAATAATAGAAATTCATACTTTTTTGACGCGGACCCTGTCGACGCTTCCTTATTTTATGTTTATCGTATTAAAAAATTTGTACGCTGGTGTCTGCATGGTACCAAAAGATTCTGTAATCAATGTACTATTAAAATGTATAATCGATGAATTTTTGGCTCGTTTTAAAATATTAGAAAGCGATACTTTTTTATCGCTGACCCTATGCGACGCAAACTTTTTTATGTTTATCAAGTTAAAAAATTTGTACGCTGGTGTCTGTTTGGTACCAAATGATTCTGTAATCAATGTACTATTAAAATGTATAATCGATGAATTTTTGGCTCGTCTTAAAATATTAGAAATGTATACTTTTTTGCTGCTGACCTTATGCGACGCATCCTTATTTTATGTATATCAAGTTAAAAAATTTGTACGCTGGTGTCTGTTTGGTACCAAAAGATTCTGTAATCAATGTACTATTAAAATGTATAATCGATGAATTTTTGGCTCGTCTTAAAATATTAGAAATCGATACTTTTTTGACGCGGACCCTGTGCGACGCATTATCGTTTTAAGTTTATCGTATTAAAAAATTTGTACGCTGTTGTCTGCATGGTACCAAAAGATTCTGTAATCAATGTACAATTAAAATGTATAATAGATGAATTTTTGGCTCGTCTCAAAATATTAGAAATTGATACATTTATGCCGCTGACCCTATGCGACGCATCCTTAATTTATGTATAGCAAATGAAAAAGTTTGTACGCTGTTGTCTGCTTGGTACCAAAAGATTCTGTAATCAATGTACTATTAAAATGTATAATCGATGTATTTTTGGCTCGTCTTAAAATATTAGAAATCGATACTTTTTTGACGCGGACCCTGTGCGACGCATTATTATTTTATGTTTATCGTATTAAAAAATTTGTACGCTGGTGTCTGTTTGGTACCAAATGATTCTGTAATAAATGTACTATTAAAATGTATAATCGATGAATTTTTGGCTCGTTTTAAAATAATAGAAATTCATACTTTTTTGACGCGGACCCTGTCGACGCATACTTATTTTGTGTTTATCGTATTAAGAAATTTGTACGCTGGTGTCTGCATGGTACAGAAAGATTCTGTAATCAATGTACAATTAAAATGTATAATCGATGAATTTTTGGCTCGTCTTAAAATATTAGAAATCGATACTTTTTTGACGCGGACCCTGTGCGACGCAACCTTATTTAATGATTATCATGTTAAAAAATTTGTACGCTGGTGTCTGTTTGGTACCAAATGATTCTGTAATCAATGTACTATTAAAATGTATAATCGATGAATTTTTGGCTCGTCTTAAAATATTAGAAATTGATACTTTTTTGACGCGGACCCTGTCGACGCTTCCTTATTTTATGTTTATCGTATTAAAAAATTTGTACGCTGGTGTCTGCATGGTACCAAAAGATTCTGTAATCAATGTACTATTAAAATGTATAATCGATGAATTTTTGGCTCGTCTTAAAATATTAGAAATCGATACTTTTTTGACGCGGACCCTGTGCGACGCAATATTATTTTATGTTTATCGTATTAAAAAATTTGTACGCTGTTGTCTGCATGGTACCAAAAGATTCTGTAATCAATGTACAATCAAAATGTATAATAGATGAATTTTTGGCTCGTCTTAAAATATTAGAAAGCGATACTTTTTTATCGCTGACCCTATGCGACGCAAACTTTTTTATGTTTATCAAGTTAAAAAATTTGTACGCTGGTGTCTGTTTGGTACCAAATGATTCTGTAATCAATGTACAATTAAAATGTATAATATATGAATTTTTGGCTCGTCTTAAAATATTATAGAAATCGATACTTTTTTGACGCGGACCCTGTGCGACGCAACCTTATTTAATGATTATCAAGTTAAAAAATTTGTACGCTGGTGTCTGTTTGGTACCAAATGATTCTGTAATCAATGTACTATTAAAATGTATAATATATGAATTTTTGGCTCGTCTTAAAATATTAGAAATCGATACTTTTTTGACGCGGACCCTATGCGACGCAATCTTTTTTATGTTTATCGTATTAAAAAATTTGTACGCTGGTGTCTGCATGGTACCAAAAGATTCTGTAATCAATGTACAATTAAAATGTATAATCGATGAATTTTTGGCTCGTCTTAAAATATTAGAAATCGATACTTTTTTGACGCGGACCCTGTGCGACGCAACATTATTTAAGGAATATCATGTTAAAAAATTTGTACGCTGGTGTCTGTTTGGTACCAAATGATTCTGTAATCAATGTACTATTAAAATGTATAATCGATGAATTTTTGGCTCGTCTTAAAATATTAGAAATTGATACTTTTTTGACGCGGACCCTGTCAACGCTTCATTATTTTATGTTTATCGTATTAAAAAATTAGTACGCTGTTGTCTGCATGGTACCAAAAGATTCTGTAATCAATGTACAATTAAAATGTATAATAGATGAATTTTTGGCTCGTCTCAAAATATTAGAAATTGATACATTTATGCCGCTGACCCTATGCGACGCATCCTTAATTTATGTATAGCAAATGAAAAAGTTTGTACGCTGTTGTCTGCTTGGTACCAAAAGATTCTGTAATCAATGTACTATTAAAATGTATAATCGATGTATTTTTGGCTCGTCTTAAAATATTAGAAATTGATACTTTTTTGACGCGGACCCTGTGCGGCGCATCCTTATTTTGTGTTTATCAAGTTAAAAAATTTGTACGCTGGTGTCTGTTTGGTACCAAATGATTCTGTAATAAATGTACTATTAAAATGTATAATCGATGAATTTTTGGCTCGTCTTAAAATAATAGAAATTCATACTTTTTTGACGCCGACCCTGTCGACGCATACTTATTTTATGTTTATCGTATTAAGAAATTTGTACGCTGGTGTCTGCATGGTACAGAAAGATTCTGTAATCAATGTACAATTAAAATGTATAATCGATGAATTTTTGGCTCGTCTTAAAATATTAGAAATCGATACTTTTTTGACGCGGACCCTGTGCGACGCAACCTTATTTAATGATTATCATGTTAAAAAATTTGTACGCTGGTGTCTGTTTGGTACCAAATGATTCTGTAATCAATGTACTATTAAAATGTATAATCGATGAATTTTTGGCTCGTCTTAAAATATTAGAAATTGATACTTTTTTGACGCGGACCCTGTCGACGCTTCCTTATTTTATGTTTATCGTATTAAAAAATTTGTACGCTGGTGTCTGCATGGTACCAAAAGATTCTGTAATCAATGTACTATTAAAATGTATAATCGATGAATTTTTGGCTCGTCTTAAAATATTAGAAATTGATACATTTATGCCGCTGACCCTATGCGACGCATCCTTAATTTATGTATAGCAAATGAAAAAGTTTGTACGCTGTTGTCTGCTTGGTACCAAAAGATTTTGTAATCAATGTACTATTAAAATGTATAATCGATGAATTTTTGGCTCGTCTTAAAATATTAGAAAGCGATACTTTTTTATCGCTGACCCTATGCGACGCAACCTTTTTTATGTTTATCAAGTTAAAAAATTTGTACGCTGGTGTCTGTTTGGTACCAAATGATTCTGTAATCAATGTACAATTAAAATGTATAATATATGAATTTTTGGCTCGTCTTAAAATATTAGAAATCGATACTTTTTTGACGCGGACCCTGTGCGACGCAACCTTATTTAATAATTATCATGTTAAAAAATTTGTACGCTGGTGTCTGTTTGGTACCAAAAGATTCTGTAATCAATGTACAATTAAAATGTATAATCGATGAATTTTTGGCTCGTCTTAAAATATTAGAAATCGATACTTTTTTGACGCGGACACTGTGCGATGCATCATTATTTTATGTTTATCGTATTAAAAAATTTGTACGCTGGTGTCTGCATGGTACCAAAAGATTCTGTAATCAATGTACTATTAAAATGTATAATCGATGAATTTTTGGCTCGTCTTAAAATATTAGAAATGTATACTTTTTTGCTGCTGACCTTATGCGACGCATCCTTATTTTAAGTATATCAAGTTAAAAAATTTGTACGCTGGTGTCTGTTTGGTACCAAAAGATTCTGTAATCAATGTACTATTAAAATGTATAATCGATGAATTTTTGGCTCGTCTTAAAATATTAGAAATCGATACTTTTTTGACGCGGACCCTGTGCGACGCATTATCGTTTTAAGTTTATCGTATTAAAAAATTTGTACGCTGTTGTCTGCATGGTACCAAAAGATTCTGTAATCAATGTACAATTAAAATGTATAATAGATGAATTTTTGGCTCGTCTCAAAATATTAGAAATTGATATATTTATGCCGCTGACCCTATGCGACGCATCCTTAATTTATGTATAGCAAATGAAAAAGTTTGTACGCTGTTGTCTGCTTGGTACCAAAAGATTCTGTAATCAATGTACTATTAAAATGTATAATCGATGTATTTTTGGCTCGTCTTAAAATATTAGAAATCGATACTTTTTTGACGCGGACCCTGTGCGACGCATTATTATTTTATGTTTATCGTATTAAAAAATTTGTACGCTGGTGTCTGTTTGGTACCAAATGATTCTGTAATAAATGTACTATTAAAATGTATAATCGATGAATTTTTGGCTCGTTTTAAAATAATAGAAATTCATACTTTTTTGACGCGGACCCTGTCGACGCATACTTATTTTATGTTTATCGTATTAAAAAATTTGTACGCTGGTGTCTGCATGGTACCAAAAGATTCTGTAATCAATGTACAATTAAAATGTATAATCGATGAATTTTTGGCTCGTCTTAAAATATTAGAAATCGATACTTTTTTGACGCGGACCCTGTGCGACGCAACTTTATTTAATGATTATCATGTTAAAAAATTTGTACGCTGGTGTCTGTTTGGTACCAAATGATTCTGTAATCAATGTACTATTAAAATGTATAATCGATGAATTTTTGGCTCGTCTTAAAATATTAGAAATTGATACTTTTTTGACGCGGACCCTGTCAACGCTCCCTTATTTTATGTTTATCGTATTAAAAAATTTGTACGCTGGTGTCTGCATGGTACCAAAAGATTCTGTAATCAATGTACTATTAAAATGTATAATCGATGAATTTTTGGCTCGTCTTAAAATATTAGAAATCGATACTTTTTTGACGCGGACCCTGTGCGACGCATTATTATTTTATGTTTATCGTATTAAAAAATTTGTACGCTGTTGTCTGCATGGTACCAAAAGATTCTGTAATCAATGTACAATTAAAATGTATAATAGATGAATTTTTGGCTCGTCTTAAAATATTAGAAATGTATACTTTTTTGCTGCTGACCTTATGCGACGCATCCTTATTTTATGTATATCAAGTTAAAAAATTTGTACGCTGGTGTCTGTTTGGTACCAAAAGATTCTGTAATCAATGTACTATTAAAATGTATAATCGATGAATTTTTGGCTCGTCTTAAAATATTAGAAATCGATACTTTTTTGACGCGGACCCTGTGCGACGCATTATCGTTTTAAGTTTATCGTATTAAAAAATTTGTACGCTGTTGTCTGCATGGTACCAAAAGATTCTGTAATCAATGTACAATTAAAATGTATAATAGATGAATTTTTGGCTCGTCTCAAAATATTAGAAATTGATATATTTATGCCGCTGACCCTATGCGACGCATCCTTAATTTATGTATAGCAAATGAAAAAGTTTGTACGCTGTTGTCTGCTTGGTACCAAAAGATTCTGTAATCAATGTACTATTAAAATGTATAATCGATGTATTTTTGGCTCGTCTTAAAATATTAGAAATTGATACTTTTTTGACGCGGACCCTGTGCGGCGCATCCTTATTTTGTGTTTATCAAGTTAAAAAATTTGTACGCTGGTGTCTGTTTGGTACCAAATGATTCTGTAATAAATGTACTATTAAAATGTATAATCGATGAATTTTTGGCTCGTCTTAAAATAATAGAAATTCATACTTTTTTGACGCGGATCCTGTCGACGCATACTTATTTTATGTTTATCGTATTAAAAAATTTGTACGCTGGTGTCTGCATGGTACCAAAAGATTCTGTAATCAATGTACTATTAAAATGTATAATCGATGAATTTTTGGCTCGTCTTAAAATATTAGAAATTCATACTTTTTTGACGCGGACAATGTCGACGCTTCCTTATTTTATGTTTATCGTATTAAAAAATTTGTACGCTGGTGTCTGTTTGGTACCAAATGATTCTGTAATAAATGTACTATTAAAATGTATAATCGATGAATTTTTGGCTCGTCTTAAAATATTAGAAAGCGATACTTTTTTATCGCTGACCCTATGCGACGCAACCTTTTTTATGTTTATCAAGTTAAAAAATTTGTACGCTGGTGTCTGTTTGGTACCAAATGATTCTGTAATCAATGTACAATTAAAATGTATAATATATGAATTTTTGGCTCGTCTTAAAATATTAGAAATCGATACTTTTTTGACGCGGACCCTGTGCGACGCAACCTTATTTAATGATTATCATGTTAAAAAATTTGTACGCTGGTGTCTGTTTGGTACCAAATGATTCTGTAATCAATGTACAATTAAAATGTATAATATATGAATTTTTGGCTCGTCTCAAAATATTAGAAATTGATACATTTATGCCGCTGACCCTATGCGACGCATCCTTAATTTATGTATAGCAAATGAAAAAGTTTGTACGCTGTTGTCTGCTTGGTACCAAAAGATTTTGTAATCAATGTACTATTAAAATGTATAATCGATGAATTTTTGGCTCGTCTTAAAATATTAGAAAGCGATACTTTTTTATCGCTGACCCTATGCGACGAAAAATTTTTAATGTTTATCAAGTTAAAAAATTTGTACGCTGGTGTCTGTTTGGTACCAAATGATTCTGTAATCAATGTACAATTAAAATGTATAATATATGAATTTTTGGCTCGTCTTAAAATATTATAGAAATCGATACTTTTTTGACGCGGACCCTGTGCGACGCAACCTTATTTAATGATTATCAAGTTAAAAAATTTGTACGCTGGTGTCTGTTTGGTACCAAATGATTCTGTAATCAATGTACTATTAAAATGTATAATATATGAATTTTTGGCTCGTCTTAAAATATTAGAAATCGATACTTTTTTGACGCGGACCCTATGCGACGCAATCTTTTTTATGTTTACCGTATTAAAAAATTTGTACGCTGGTGTCTGCATGGTACCAAAAGATTCTGTAATCAATGTACAATTAAAATGTATAATCGATGAATTTTTGGCTCGTCTTAAAATATTAGAAATCGATACTTTTTTGACGCGGACCCTGTGCGACGCAACCTTATTTAATGATTATCATGTTAAAAAATTTGTACGCTGGTGTCTGTTTGGTACCAAATGATTCTGTAATCAATGTACTATTAAAATGTATTATCGATGAATTTTTGGCTCGTATTAAAATATTAGAAATTGATACTTTTTTGACGCGGACCCTGTCGACGCTTCCTTATTTTATGTTTATCGTATTAAAAAATTTGTACGCTGGTGTCTGCATGGTACAGAAAGATTCTGTAATCAATGTACAATTAAAATGTATAATCGATGAATTTTTGGCTCGTCTTAAAATATTAGAAATCGATACTTTTTTGACGCGGACCCTGTGCGACGCAACATTATTTAAGGAATATCATGTTAAAAAATTTGTACGCTGGTGTCTGTTTGGTACCAAATGATTCTGTAATCAATGTACTATTAAAATGTATAATCGATGAATTTTTGGCTCGTCTTAAAATATTAGAAATTGATACTTTTTTGACGCGGACTCTGTCAACGCTTCATTATTTTATGTTTATCGTATTAAAAAATTAGTACGCTGTTGTCTGCATGGTACCAAAAGATTCTAATCAATGTACAATTAAAATGTATAATAGATGAATTTTTGGCTCGTCTCAAAATATTAGAAATTGATACATTTATGCCGCTGACCCTATGCGACGCATCCTTAATTTATGTATAGCAAATGAAAAAGTTTGTACGCTGTTGTCTGCTTGGTACCAAAAGATTCTGTAATCAATGTACTATTAAAATGTATAATCGATGTATTTTTGGTTCGTCTTAAAATAATAGAAATTCATACTTTTTTGACGCGGACCCTGTGCGGCGCATCCTTATTTTGTTTATCAAGTTAAAAAATTTGTACGCTGGTGTCTGTTTGGTACCAAATGATTCTGTAATAAATGTACTATTAAAATGTATAATCGATGAATTTTTGGCTCGTCTTAAAAAATTAGAAATCGATACTTTTTTGACGCGGAACCTGTGCGACGCAACCTTATTTTATGATTATCAAGTTAAAAAATTTGTACGCTGGTGTCTGTTTGGTACCAAATGATTCTGTAATCAATGTACAATTAAAATGTATAATCGATGAATTTTTGGCTCGTCTTAAAATATTAGAAATCGATACTTTTTTGACGCGGACCCTGTGCGACGCAACCTTATTTTATGATTATCAAGTTAAAAAATTTGTACGCTGGTGTCTGTTTGGTACAAAATGATTCTGTAATCAATGTACTATTAAAATGTATAATCGACGAATTTTTGGCTCGTCTTAAAATATTAGAAATCGATACTTTTTTGACGCGGACCCTGTGCGACGCATTAGTATTTTATGTTTATCGTATTAAAAAATTTGTACGCTGTTGTCTGCATGGTACCAAAAGATTCTGTAATCAATGTACAATTAAAATGTATAATAGATGAAGTTTTGGCTCGTCTTAAAATATTAGAAATTGATACATTTATGCCGCTGACCCTATGCGACGCATCCTTAATTTATGTATAGCAAATGAAAAAGTTTGTACGCTGTTGTCTGCTTGGTACCAAAAGATTTTGTAATCAATGTACTATTAAAATGTATAATCGATGAATTTTTGGCTCGTCTTAAAATATTAGAAATTGATACATTTATGCCGCTGACCCTATGCGACGCATCCTTAATTTATGTATAGCAAATGAAAAAGTTTGTACGCTGTTGTCTGCTTGGTACCAAAAGATTTTGTAATCAATGTACTATTAAAATGTATAATCGATGAATTTTTGGCTCGTCTTAAAATATTAGAAAGCGATACTTTTTTATCGCTGACCCTATGCGACGCAATCTTTTTTATGTTTATCAAGTTAAAAAATTTGTACGCTGGTGTCTGTTTGGTACCAAATGATTCTGTAATCAATGTACTATTAAAATGTATAATCGATGAATTTTTGGCTCGTCTTAAAATATTAGAAATCGATACTTTTATGACGCGGACCCTGTGCGACGCATTCTTATTTTATGTTTATCGTATTAAAAAATTTGTACGCTGTTGTCTGCATGGTACCAAAAGATTCTGTAATCAATGTACAATTAAAATGTATAATAGATGAATTTTTGGCTCGTCTTAAAATATTAGAAATTGATACATTTATGCAGCTGACCCTATGCGACGAATCCTTAATTTATGTATAGCAAATGAAAAAGTTTGTACGCTGTTGTCTGCTTGGTACCAACAGATTTTGTAATCAATGTACTATTAAAATATATAATCGATGAATTTTTGGCTCGTCTTAAAATAATAGAAATTCATACTTTTTTGACGCGGACCCTGTCGACGCTTCCTTATTTTATGTTTATCGTATTAAAAAATTTGTACGCTGGTGTCTGCATGGTACCAAAAGATTCTGTAATCAATGTACTATTAAAATGTATAATCGATGAATTTTTGGCTCGTCTTAAAATATTAGAAATCGATACTTTTTTGACGCGGACCCTGTGCGACGCATTATTATTTTAAGTTTATCGTATTAAAAAATTTGTACGCTGTTGTCTGCATGGTACCAAAAGATTCTGTAATCAATGTACAATTAAAATGTATAATAGATGAATTTTTGGCTCGTCTTAAAATATTAGAAATTGATACATTTATGCCGCTGACCCTATGCGACGCATCCTTAATTTATGTATAGCAAATGAAAAAGTTTGTACGCTGTTGTCTGCTTGGTACCAAAAGATTTTGTAATCAATGTACTATTAAAATGTATAATCGATGAATTTTTGGCTCGTCTTAAAATATTAGAAAGCGATACTTTTTTATCGCTGACCCTATGCGACGAAACCTTTTTAATGTTTATCAAGTTAAAAAATTTGTACGCTGGTGTCTGTTTGGTACCAAAAGATTCTGTAATCAATGTACTATTAAAATGTATAATCGATGAATTTTTGGCTCGTCTTAAAAAATTAGAAATCGATACTTTTTTGACGCGGAACCTGTGCGACGCAACCTTATTTTATGATTATCAAGTTAAAAAATTTGTACGCTGGTGTCTGTTTGGTACCAAATGATTCTGTAATCAATGTACAATTAAAATGTATAATCGATGAATTTTTGGCTCGTCTTAAAATAATAGAAATTCATACTTTTTTGACGCGGACCCTGTCGACGCTTCCTTATTTTATGTTTATCGTATTAAAAAATTTGTACGCTGGTGTCTGCAAGGTACCAAAAGATTCTGTAATCAATGTACTATTAAAATGTATAATCGATGAATTTTTGGCTCGTCTTAAAATATTAGAAATCGATACTTTTTTGACGCGGACCCTGTGCGACGCATTATTATTTTAAGTTTATCGTATTAAAAAATTTGTACGCTGTTGTCTGCATGGTACCAAAAGATTCTGTAATCAATGTACAATTAAAATGTATAATAGATGAATTTTTGGCTCGTCTTAAAATATTAGAAATTGATACATTTATGCCGCTGACCCTATGCGACGCATCCTTAATTTATGTATAGCAAATGAAAAAGTTTTTACGCTGTTGTCTGCTTGGTACCAAAAGATTTTGTAATCAATGTACAATTAAAATGTATAATAGATGAATTTTTGGCTCGTCTTAAAATATTAGAAATTGATACATTTATGCCGCTGACCCTATGCGACGCATCCTTAATTTATGTATAGCAAATGAAAAAGTTTGTACGCTGTTGTCTGCTTGGTACCAAAAGATTTTGTAATCAATGTACTATTAAAATGTATAATCGATGAATTTTTGGCTCGTCTTAAAATATTAGAAAGCGATACTTTTTTATCGCTGACCCTATGCGACGAAACCTTTTTAATGTTTATCAAGTTAAAAAATTTGTACGCTGGTGTCTGTTTGGTACCAAATGATTCTGTAATCAATGTACAATTAAAATGTATAATATATGAATTTTTGGCTCTTCTCAAAATATTAGAAATTGATACATTTATGCCGCTGACCCTATGCGACGCATCCTTAATTTATGTATAGCAAATGAAAAAGTTTGTACGCTGTTGTCTGCTTGGTACCAAAAGATTCTGTAATCAATGTACTATTAAAATGTATAATCGATGTATTTTTGGCTCATCTTAAAATATTAGAAATTGATACTTTTTTGACGCGGACCCTGTGCGGCGCATCCTTATTTTGTTTATCAAGTTAAAAAATTTGTACGCTGGTGTCTGTTTGGTACCAAATGATTCTGTAATAAATGTACTATTAAAATGTATAATCGATGAATTTTTGGCTCGTCTTAAAAAATTAGAAATCGATACTTTTTTGACGCGGAACCTGTGCGACGCAACCTTATTTTATGATTATCAAGTTAAAAAATTTGTACGCTGGTGTCTGTTTGGTACCAAATGATTCTGTAATCAATGTACAATTAAAATGTATAATCGATGAATTTTTGGCTCGTCTTAAAATATTAGAAATCGATACTTTTTTGACGCGGACCCTGTGCGACGCAATCTTATTTTATGATTATCAAGTTAAAAAATTTGTACGCTGGTGTCTGTTTGGTACAAAATGATTCTGTAATCAATGTACTATTAAAATGTAAAATCGATGAATTTTTGGCTCGTCTCAAAATATTAGAAATTGATACTTTTTTGACGCGGACCCTGTCGATGCATCCTTATTTTATGTTTATCGTATTAAAAAATTTGTACGCTGGTGTCTGCATGGTACCAAAAGATTCTGTAATCAATGTACTATTAAAATGTATAATCGACGAATTTTTGGCTCGTCTTAAAATATTAGAAATCGATACTTTTTTGACGCGGACCCTGTGCGACGCATTAGTATTTTATGTTTATCGTATTAAAAAATTTGTACGCTGTTGTCTGCATGGTACCAAAAGATTCTGTAATCAATGTACAATTAAAATGTATAATAGATGAATTTTTGGCTCGTCTTAAAATATTAGAAATTGATACATTTATGCCGCTGACCCTATGCGACGCATCCTTAATTTATGTATAGCAAATGAAAAAGTTTGTACGCTGTTGTCTGCTTGGTACCAAAAGATTTTGTAATCAATGTACTATTAAAATGTATAATCGATGAATTTTTGGCTCGTCTTAAAATATTAGAAAGCGATACTTTTTTATCGCTGTCCCTATGCGACGCAATCTTTTTTATGTTTATCAAGTTAAAAAATTTGTACGCTGGTGTCTGTTTGGTACCAAAAGATTCTGTAATCAATGTACTATTAAAATGTATAATCGATGAATTTTTGGCTCGTCTTAAAAAATTAGAAATCGATACTTTTTTGACGCGGAACCTGTGCGACGCAACCTTATTTTATGATTATCAAGTTAAAAAATTTGTACGCTGGTGTCTGTTTGGTACCAAATGATTCTGTAATCAATGTACAATTAAAATGTATAATCGATGTATTTTTGGCTCATCTTAAAATATTAGAAATTGATACTTTTTTGACGCGGACCCTGTGCGGCGCATCCTTATTTTGTTTATCAAGTTAAAAAATTTGTACGCTGGTGTCTGTTTGGTACCAAATGATTCTGTAATAAATGTACTATTAAAATGTATAATCGATGAATTTTTGGCTCGTCTTAAAAAATTAGAAATCGATACTTTTTTGACGCGGAACCTGTGCGACGCAACCTTATTTTATGATTATCAAGTTAAAAAATTTGTACGCTGGTGTCTGTTTGGTACCAAATGATTCTGTAATCAATGTACAATTAAAATGTATAATCGATGAATTTTTGGCTCGTCTTAAAATATTAGAAATCGATACTTTTTTGACGCGGACCCTGTGCGACGCAATCTTATTTTATGATTATCAAGTTAAAAAATTTGTACGCTGGTGTCTGTTTGGTACAAAATGATTCTGTAATCAATGTACTATTAAAATGTAAAATCGATGAATTTTTGGCTCGTCTCAAAATATTAGAAATTGATACTTTTTTGACGCGGACCCTGTCGATGCATCCTTATTTTATGTTTATCGTATTAAAAAATTTGTACGCTGGTGTCTGCATGGTACCAAAAGATTCTGTAATCAATGTACTATTAAAATGTATAATCGACGAATTTTTGGCTCGTCTTAAAATATTAGAAATCGATACTTTTTTGACGCGGACCCTGTGCGACGCATTAGTATTTTATGTTTATCGTATTAAAAAATTTGTACGCTGTTGTCTGCATGGTACCAAAAGATTCTGTAATCAATGTACAATTAAAATGTATAATAGATGAATTTTTGGCTCGTCTTAAAATATTAGAAATTGATACATTTATGCCGCTGACCCTATGCGACGCATCCTTAATTTATGTATAGCAAATGAAAAAGTTTGTACGCTGTTGTCTGCTTGGTACCAAAAGATTTTGTAATCAATGTACTATTAAAATGTATAATCGATGAATTTTTGGCTCGTCTTAAAATATTAGAAAGCGATACTTTTTTATCGCTGTCCCTATGCGACGCAATCTTTTTTATGTTTATCAAGTTAAAAAATTTGTACGCTGGTGTCTGTTTGGTACCAAATGATTCTGTAATCAATGTACTATTAAAATGTATAATCGATGAATTTTTGGCTCGTCTTAAAATATTAGAAATCGATACTTTTATGACGCGGACCCTGTGCGACGCATTCTTATTTTATGTTTATCGTATTAAAAAATTTGTACGCTGTTGTCTCCATGGTACCAAAAGATTCTGTAATCAATGTACAATTAAAATGTATAATAGATGAATTTTTGGCTCGTCTTAAAATATTAGAAATTGATACATTTATGCCGCTGACCCTATGCGACGAATCCTTAATTTATGTATAGCAAATGAAAAAGTTTGTACGCTGTTGTCTGCTTGGTACCAACAGATTTTGTAATCAATGTACTATTAAAATGTATAATCGATGAATTTTTGGCTCGTCTTAAAATAATAGAAATTCATACTTTTTTGACGCGGACCCTGTCGACGCTTCCTTATTTTATGTTTATCGTATTAAAAAATTTGTACGCTGTTGTCTGCATGGTACCAAAAGATTCTGTAATCAATGTACTATTAAAATGTATAATCGATGAATTTTTGGCTCGTTTTAAAATATTAGAAAGCGATACTTTTTTATCGCTGACCCTATGCGACGCAAACTTTTTTATGTTTATCAAGTTAAAAAATTTGTACGCTGGTGTCTGTTTGGTACCAAATGATTCTGTAATCAATGTACAATTAAAATGTATAATATATGAATTTTTGGCTCGTCTTAAAATATTAGAAATCGATACTTTTTTGACGCGGACCCTGTGCGACGCAACCTTATTTAATGATTATCATGTTAAAAAATTTGTACGCTGGTGTCTGTTTGGTACCAAAAGATTCTGTAATCAATGTACAATTAAAATGTATAATCGATGAATTTTTGGCTCGTCTTAAAATATTAGAAATCGATACTTTTTTGACGCGGACACTGTGCGATGCATCATTATTTTATGTTTATCGTATTAAAAAATTTGTACGCTGGTGTCTGCATGGTACCAAAAGATTCTGTAATCAATGTACTATTAAAATGTATAATCGATGAATTTTTGGCTCGTCTTAAAATATTAGAAATGTATACTTTTTTGCTGCTGACCTTATGCGACGCATCCTTATTTTATGTATATCAAGTTAAAAAATTTGTACGCTGGTGTCTGTTTGGTACCAAAAGATTCTGTAATCAATGTACTATTAAAATGTATAATCGATGAATTTTTGGCTCGTCTTAAAATATTAGAAATCGATACTTTTTTGACGCTGACCCTGTGCGACGCATTATCGTTTTAAGTTTATCGTATTAAAAAATTTGTACGCTGTTGTCTGCATGGTACCAAAAGATTCTGTAATCAATGTACAATTAAAATGTATAATAGATGAATTTTTGGCTCGTCTCAAAATATTAGAAATTGATACATTTATGCCGCTGACCCTATGCGACGCATCCTTAATTTATGTATAGCAAATGAAAAAGTTTGTACGCTTTTGTCTGCTTGGTACCAAAAGATTCTGTAATCAATGTACTATTAAAATGTATAATCGATGTATTTTTGGCTCGTCTTAAAATATTAGAAATCGATACTTTTTTGACGCGGACCCTGTGCGACGCATTATTATTTTATGTTTATCGTATTAAAAAATTTGTACGCTGGTGTCTGTTTGGTACCAAATGATTCTGTAATAAATGTACTATTAAAATGTATAATCGATGAATTTTTGGCTCGTTTTAAAATAATAGAAATTCATACTTTTTTGACGCGGACCCTGTCGACGCATACTTATTTTGTGTTTATCGTATTAAGAAATTTGTACGCTGGTGTCTGCATGGTACAGAAAGATTCTGTAATCAATGTACAATTAAAATGTATAATCGATGAATTTTTGGCTCGTCTTAAAATATTAGAAATCGATACTTTTTTGACGCGGACCCTGTGCGACGCAACCTTATTTAATGATTATCATGTTAAAAAATTTGTACGCTGGTGTCTGTTTGGTACCAAATGATTCTGTAATCAATGTACTATTAAAATGTATAATCGATGAATTTTTGGCTCGTCTTAAAATATTAGAAATTGATACTTTTTTGACGCGGACCCTGTCGACGCTTCCTTATTTTATGTTTATCGTATTAAAAAATTTGTACGCTGGTGTCTGCATGGTACCAAAAGATTCTGTAATCAATGTACTATTAAAATGTATAATCGATGAATTTTTGGCTCGTCTTAAAATATTAGAAATTGATACATTTATGCCGCTGACCCTATGCGACGCATCCTTAATTTATGTATAGCAAATGAAAAAGTTTGTACGCTGTTGTCTGCTTGGTACCAAAAGATTTTGTAATCAATGTACTATTAAAATGTATAATCGATGAATTTTTGGCTCGTCTTAAAATATTAGAAAGCGATACTTTTTTATCGCTGACCCTATGCGACGCAACCTTTTTTATGTTTATCAAGTTAAAAAATTTGTACGCTGGTGTCTGTTTGGTACCAAATGATTCTGTAATCAATGTACAATTAAAATGTATAATATATGAATTTTTGGCTCGTCTTAAAATATTAGAAATCGATACTTTTTTGACGCGGACCCTGTGCGACGCAACCTTATTTAATGATTATCATGTTAAAAAATTTGTACGCTGGTGTCTGTTTGGTACCAAAAGATTCTGTAATCAATGTACAATTAAAATGTATAATCGATGAATTTTTGGCTCGTCTTAAAATATTAGAAATCGATACTTTTTTGACGCGGACACTGTGCGATGCATCATTATTTTATGTTTATCGTATTAAAAAATTTGTACGCTGGTGTCTGCATGGTACCAAAAGATTCTGTAATCAATGTACTATTAAAATGTATAATCGATGAATTTTTGGCTCGTCTTAAAATATTAGAAATGTATACTTTTTTGCTGCTGACCTTATGCGACGCATCCTTATTTTATGTATATCAAGTTAAAAAATTTGTACGCTGGTGTCTGTTTGGTACCAAAAGATTCTGTAATCAATGTACTATTAAAATGTATAATCGATGAATTTTTGGCTCGTCTTAAAATATTAGAAATCGATACTTTTTTGACGCGGACCCTGTGCGACGCATTATCGTTTTAAGTTTATCGTATTAAAAAATTTGTACGCTGTTGTCTGCATGGTACCAAAAGATTCTGTAATCAATGTACAATTAAAATGTATAATAGATGAATTTTTGGCTCGTCTCAAAATATTAGAAATTGATATATTTATGCCGCTGACCCTATGCGACGCATCCTTAATTTATGTATAGCAAATGAAAAAGTTTGTACGCTGTTGTCTGCTTGGTACCAAAAGATTCTGTAATCAATGTACTATTAAAATGTATAATCGATGTATTTTTGGCTCGTCTTAAAATATTAGAAATCGATACTTTTTTGACGCGGACCCTGTGCGACGCATTATTATTTTATGTTTATCGTATTAAAAAATTTGTACGCTGGTGTCTGTTTGGTACCAAATGATTCTGTAATAAATGTACTATTAAAATGTATAATCGATGAATTTTTGGCTCGTTTTAAAATAATAGAAATTCATACTTTTTTGACGCGGACCCTGTCGACGCATACTTATTTTATGTTTATCGTATTAAAAAATTTGTACGCTGGTGTCTGCATGGTACCAAAAGATTCTGTAATCAATGTACAATTAAAATGTATAATCGATGAATTTTTGGCTCGTCTTAAAATATTAGAAATCGATACTTTTTTGACGCGGACCCTGTGCGACGCAACTTTATTTAATGATTATCATGTTAAAAAATTTGTACGCTGGTGTCTGTTTGGTACCAAATGATTCTGTAATCAATGTACTATTAAAATGTATAATCGATGAATTTTTGGCTCGTCTTAAAATATTAGAAATTGATACTTTTTTGACGCGGACCCTGTCAACGCTCCCTTATTTTATGTTTATCGTATTAAAAAATTTGTACGCTGGTGTCTGCATGGTACCAAAAGATTCTGTAATCAATGTACTATTAAAATGTATAATCGATGAATTTTTGGCTCGTCTTAAAATATTAGAAATCGATACTTTTTTGACGCGGACCCTGTGCGACGCATTATCATTTTAAGTTTATCGTATTAAAAAATTTGTACGCTGTTGTCAGCATGGTACCAAAAGATTCTGTAATCAATGTACAATTAAAATGTATAATAGATGAATTTTTGGCTCGTCTCAAAATATTAGAAATTGATACATTTATGCCGCTGACCCTATGCGACGCATCCTTAATTTATGTATAGCAAATGAAAAAGTTTGTACGCTGTTGTCTGCTTGGTACCAAAAGATTCTGTAATCAATGTACTATTAAAATGTATAATCGATGTATTTTTGGCTCGTCTTAAAATATTAGAAATTGATACTTTTTTGACGCGGACCCTGTGCGGCGCATCCTTATTTTGTGTTTATCAAGTTAAAAAATTTGTACGCTGGTGTCTGTTTGGTACCAAATGATTCTGTAATAAATGTACTATTAAAATGTATAATCGATGAATTTTTGGCTCGTCTTAAAATAATAGAAATTCATACTTTTTTGACGCGGATCCTGTCGACGCATACTTATTTTATGTTTATCGTATTAAAAAATTTGTACGCTGGTGTCTGCATGGTACCAAAAGATTCTGTAATCAATGTACAATTAAAATGTATAATCGATGAATTTTTGGCTCGTCTTAAAATATTAGAAATCGATACTTTTTTGACGCGGACCCTGTGCGACGCAACCTTATTTAAGGATTATCATGTTAAAAAATTTGTACGCTGGTGTCTGTTTGGTACCAAAGGATTCTGTAATCAATGTACTATTAAAATGTATAATCGATGAATTTTTGGCTCGTCTTAAAATATTAGAAATTCATACTTTTTTGACGCGGACAATGTCGACGCTTCCTTATTTTATGTTTATCGTATTAAAAAATTTGTACGCTGGTGTCTGTTTGGTACCAAATGATTCTGTAATAAATGTACTATTAAAATGTATAATCGATGAATTTTTGGCTCGTCTTAAAATATTAGAAATCGATACTTTTTTGACGCGGACCCTGTGCGACGCATTATTATTTTATGTTTATCGTATTAAAAAATTTGTACGCTGTTGTCTGCATGGTACCAAAAGATTCTGTAATCAATGTACAATTAAAATGTATAATAGATGAATTTTTGGCTCGTCTTAAAATATTAGAAATTGATACATTTATGCCGCTGACCCTATGCGACGCATCCTTAATTTATGTATAGCAAATGAAAAAGTTTGTACGCTGTTGTCTGCTTGGTACCAAAAGATTTTGTAATCAATGTACTATTAAAATGTATAATCGATGAATTTTTGGCTCGTCTTAAAATATTAGAAAGCGATACTTTTTTATCGCTGACCCTATGCGACGCAACCTTTTTTATGTTTATCAAGTTAAAAAATTTGTACGCTGGTGTCTGTTTGGTACCAAATGATTCTGTAATCAATGTACTATTAAAATGTATAATATATGAATTTTTGGCTCGTCTTAAAATATTAGAAATCGATACTTTTTTGACGCGGACCCTATGCGACGCAATCTTTTTTATGTTTATCGTATTAAAAAATTTGTACGCTGGTGTCTGCATGGTACCAAAAGATTCTGTAATCAATGTACAATTAAAATGTATAATCGATGAATTTTTGGCTCGTCTTAAAATATTAGAAATCGATACTTTTTTGACGCGGACCCTGTGCGACGCAACCTTATTTAATGATTATCATGTTAAAAAATTTGTACGCTGGTGTCTGTTTGGTACCAAATGATTCTGTAATCAATGTACTATTAAAATGTATAATCGATGAATTTTTGGCTCGTATTAAAATATTAGAAATTGATACTTTTTTGACGCGGACCCTGTCGACGCTTCCTTATTTTATGTTTATCGTATTAAAAAATTTGTACGCTGGTGTCTGCATGGTACAGAAAGATTCTGTAATCAATGTACAATTAAAATGTATAATCGATGAATTTTTGGCTCGTCTTAAAATATTAGAAATCGATACTTTTTTGACGCGGACCCTGTGCGACGCAACATTATTTAAGGAATATCATGTTAAAAAATTTGTACGCTGGTGTCTGTTTGGTACCAAATGATTCTGTAATCAATGTACTATTAAAATGTATAATCGATGAATTTTTGGCTCGTCTTAAAATATTAGAAATTGATACTTTTTTGACGCGGACCCTGTCAACGCTTCATTATTTTATGTTTATCGTATTAAAAAATTAGTACGCTGTTGTCTGCATGGTACCAAAAGATTCTGTAATCAATGTACAATTAAAATGTATAATAGATGAATTTTTGGCTCGTCTCAAAATATTAGAAATTGATACATTTATGCCGCTGACCCTATGCGACGCATCCTTAATTTATGTATAGCAAATGAAAAAGTTTGTACGCTGTTGTCTGCTTGGTACCAAAAGATTCTGTAATCAATGTACTATTAAAATGTATAATCGATGTATTTTTGGCTCGTCTTAAAATATTAGAAATTGATACTTTTTTGACGCGGACCCTGTGCGGCGCATCCTTATTTTGTGTTTATCAAGTTAAAAAATTTGTACGCTGGTGTCTGTTTGGTACCAAATGATTCTGTAATAAATGTACTATTAAAATGTATAATCGATGAATTTTTGGCTCGTCTTAAAATAATAGAAATTCATACTTTTTTGACGCCGACCCTGTCGACGCATACTTATTTTATGTTTATCGTATTAAGAAATTTGTACGCTGGTGTCTGCATGGTACAGAAAGATTCTGTAATCAATGTACTATTAAAATGTATAATCGATGTATTTTTGGCTCGTCTTGAAATATTAGAAATTGATACTTTTTTGACGCGGACCCTGTGCGGCGCATCCTTATTTTGTGTTTATCAAGTTAAAAAATTTGTACGCTGGTGTCTGTTTGGTACCAAATGATTCTGTAATAAATGTACTATTAAAATGTATAATCGATGAATTTTTGGCTCGTCTTAAAATAATAGAAATTCATACTTTTTTGACGCCGACCCTGTCGACGCATACTTATTTTATGTTTATCGTATTAAGAAATTTGTACGCTGGTGTCTGCATGGTACAGAAAGATTCTGTAATCAATGTACTATTAAAATGTATAATCGATGTATTTTTGGCTCGTCTTGAAATATTAGAAATTGATACTTTTTTGACGCGGACCCTGTGCGGCGCATCCTTATTTTGTGTTTATCAAGTTAAAAAATTTGTACGCTGGTGTCTGTTTGGTACCAAATGATTCTGTAATAAATGTACTATTAAAATGTATAATCGATGAATTTTTGGCTCGTCTTAAAATAATAGAAATTCATACTTTTTTGACGCGGACCCTGTCGACGCATACTTATTTTATGTTTATCGTATTAAGAAATTTGTACGCTGGTGTCTGCATGGTACCAAAAGATTCTGTAATCAATGTACAATTAAAATGTATAATCGATGAATTTTTGGCTCGTCTTAAAATATTAGAAATCGATACTTTTTTGACGCGGACCCTGTGCGACGCAACCTTATTTAATGATTATCATGTTAAAAAATTTGTACGCTGGTGTCTGTTTGGTACCAAATGATTCTGTAATCAATGTACTATTAAAATGTATAATCGATGAATTTTTGGCTAGTCTTAAAATATTAGAAATTGATACTTTTTTGACGCGGACCCTGTCGACGCTTCCTTATTTTATGTTTATCGTATTAAAAAATTTGTACGCTGGTGTCTGCATGGTACCAAAAGATTCTGTAATCAATGTACTATTAAAATGTATAATCGATGAATTTTTGGCTCGTCTTAAAATATTAGAAATCGATACTTTTTTGACGCGGACCCTGTGCGACGCATTATTATTTTAAGTTTATCGTATTAAAAAATTAGTACGCTGTTGTCTGCATGGTACCAAAAGATTCTGTAATCAATGTACAATTAAAATGTATAATAGATGAATTTTTGGCTCGTCTCAAAATATTAGAAATTGATACATTTATGCCGCTGACCCTATGCGACGCATCCTTAATTTATGTATAGCAAATGAAAAAGTTTGTACGCTGTTGTCTGCTTGGTACCAAAAGATTCTGTAATCAATGTACTATTAAAATGTATAATCGATGTATTTTTGGCTCGTCTTAAAATATTAGAAATTCATACTTTTTTGACGCGGACCCTGTGCGGCGCATCCTTATTTTGTGTTTATCAAGTTAAAAAATTTGTACGCTGGTGTCTGTTTGGTACCAAATGATTCTGTAATAAATGTACTATTAAAATGTATAATCGATGAATTTTTGGCTCGTCTTAAAATAATAGAAATTCATAATTTTTTGACGCGGACCCTGTCGACGCATACTTATTTTATGTTTATCGTATTAAGAAATTTGTACGCTGGTGTCTGCATGGTACAGAAAGATTCTGTAATCAATGTACAATTAAAATGTATAATCGATGAATTTTTGGCTCGTCTTAAAATATTAGAAATCGATACTTTTTTGACGCGGACCCTGTGCGACGCAACCTTATTTAATGATTATCATGTTAAAAAATTTGTACGCTGGTGTCTGTTTGGTACCAAATGATTCTGTAATCAATGTACTATTAAAATGTATAATCGATGAATTTTTGGCTCGTCTTAAAATATTAGAAATTGATACTTTTTTGACGCGGACCCTGTCGACGCTTCCTTATTTTATGTTTATCGTATTAAAAAATTTGTACGCTGGTGTCTGCATGGTACCAAAAGATTCTGTAATCAATGTACTATTAAAATGTATAATCGATGAATTTTTGGCTCGTCTTAAAATATTAGAAATCGATACTTTTTTGACGCGGACCCTGTGCGACGCAATATTATTTTATGTTTATCGTATTAAAAAATTTGTACGCTGTTGTCTGCATGGTACCGAAAGATTCTGTAATCAATGTACAATTAAAATGTATAATAGATGAATTTTTGGCTCGTCTTAAAATATTAGAAATTGATACATTTATGCCGCTGACCCTATGCGACGCATCCTTAATTTATGTATAGCAAATGAAAAAGTTTGTACGCTGTTGTCTGCTTGGTACCAAAAGATTTTGTAATCAATGTACTATTAAAATGTATAATCGATGAATTTTTGGCTCGTCTTAAAATATTAGAAAGCGATACTTTTTTATCGCTGACCCTATGCGACGCAACCTTTTTTATGTTTATCAAGTTAAAAAATTTGTACGCTGGTGTCTGTTTGGTACCAAATGATTCTGTAATCAATGTACAATTAAAATGTATAATATATGAATTTTTGGCTCGTCTTAAAATATTAGAAATCGATACTTTTTTGACGCGGACCCTGTGCGACGCAACCTTATTTAATGATTATCATGTTAAAAAATTTGTACGCTGGTGTCTGTTTGGTACCAAAAGATTCTGTAATCAATGTACAATTAAAATGTATAATCGATGAATTTTTGGCTCGTCTTAAAATATTAGAAATCGATACTTTTTTGACGCGGACACTGTGCGATGCATCATTATTTTATGTTTATCGTATTAAAAAATTTGTACGCTGGTGTCTGCATGGTACCAAAAGATTCTGTAATCAATGTACTATTAAAATGTATAATCGATGAATTTTTGGCTCGTCTTAAAATATTAGAAATGTATACTTTTTTGCTGCTGACCTTATGCGACGCATCCTTATTTTATGTATATCAAGTTAAAAAATTTGTACGCTGGTGTCTGTTTGGTACCAAAAGATTCTGTAATCAATGTACTATTAAAATGTATAATCGATGAATTTTTGGCTCGTCTTAAAATATTATAATTGGATACTTTTTTGCCTCTGACCCTATGCGACGCATCCTTATTTTATGTTTATCATATTAAAAAATTTGTACGCTGGTGTCTGCATGGTACCAAAAGATGAAAAGATAAATATTATAATTGTTGTATAATATGTAATTACGTACAAGCTGTGGATCGAGAATGCGCTACGAATAATTCGAAACATCATTCTATCTTTGTTCCATATTAGTAGCACATTCTCGACCGCAGCTTATATTGTATAGTTGAAGGAAATAAATGGCGCTTCGCGCGCGCTTTGTAGTGTTCTAGTCTTTTTCTAAAAAAGACATTAAGTCGATTCTCGCAAGTATTTTTGCCTTTTTTCCGCCAAAATATTAATCAAGTTTAAAGTATAATAACATATTATTTAAAACATTATTATTTTATTTTACTTTTTGGACTTATTGTGAAACTGCTAACTGCTAACCCTCGCGATGACAGCCTTTCGATGCTACGAGTATAATACACAACACAAATATCAAAAATATTAATCAAGCTTAAAGTATTATCACATATTATTATTTTATTTTATTTTATTTTGGACTAACTGTCAAACTGCTAACTGCTAACCCTCGCGATGACAGTTTTTCGATGCTACGAATATAACACACAACACGAATCGACAGAGAACCAATCAGCATTGCGGAAAAGAGGCAACAATACTTCGAGACTTTCGAGAATCGACTTAACATGCACTTTTTAGAAATGGATGGAATTTGCGTAAATTATATTATCGTCATCGATCGTCGTAATTAAGATGTAATAATAAGATGTATTATTGTATGTGTTATTATGATGTATTATGAAATAATTTGTATATGTATATATACATAATCATATACCCATATTACATATACATATATATGAGTATACATATTTATATATTTATACATATACATATACACTGTCAGCCAAAAGTTTGGATACATCATTAACAAGATAGATATTATAAAAAAACTTAACTTTTATTGAGTTCGTAATTATTTTAAAAGTAAATGATTAATTTTTAATAATATTTATTTATTATAATATTTATTTATAATATTTATTAATCATTTATTAAATGATTATTATTTTATGATATAAATCTATAGAAAAATTAAGTAAAATAATATTAACTTTAATCTAACACACTTTTAATAAAAAACTGTTAAACTTACTTTTTATCAAATAATATATCTTTGGTTTTAACGATCATTTTTACAAATTGTGGCATTCTTTCTACTAATTTATTAATGTAATAAATATTTTCATCCTATTCACTCTTGTAACCGCAGAAGTAAATATTTGCATATTTGCATACCCACTCTTGTGATATATCTGTGAATTCTTTTATTAGAGATTAGAAAGATTAAATATTTAGATTAGATATTAAATATTTAATATAAATTGTAACTAAATTTAATTGATTCATAACAAAAAAAATTCTTGGCGAGTAAGGGGATCCTGTTAAATATAGCTATCGCGAAATCACGAGAAGATAATATCATAATTCACCCGTGCATATCATGATCCGACAGATTGATAAAGTTTGTCGCTAATGTTGCACTCGAAACAATAATTTCGTTAACGTTTTTAATCAATGATGGTAAATTATACAAAAGATATGCAATAACACAATAATAAATATGCAAGTGTCACGCGACACCGCATCAGAATGTTCTTAGATTGATTTCGATGTCGTCGTGCGTTCGAGTAACCCTATGTATTGCATTCTGTTTCGGCCCCAGAGAGATAGTCTTTTATTCTTCGACACATGTTCCAAAATATCTTACTTTACGTTCTATAAATCGTCAACGGTTAAAATATCATCACAACATACTATGTATCAATTGAAAAAATAAATTTCGTCATCGATTAACTAATCGTAGTTTCTCCAGTTTTTTACGCCGTTAATTCCCGTATTCTCTATCAGGCCGTATATATCCATATGATCTCTCTCTCTCTCTCTCTAACGTGAATACGTACATTCTACCGGTTATCCTGTGAATGTGAATTTCTAAGCGCTTGCTTGAGAAAAGCAGTGATTCCAAAATCATTTGATGCGCTTAGCTGTTGTGATTTTATTTCAACCTTCTTTATAATTCAACGATATAAATCATCGTTGGGGCAATATTTGCTGTATAAAAGAGAAT